>NC_134689.1:350509113-351234440 GCF_050947455.1 Rhinoderma darwinii
TGGCAGACATACATGGAATAGATGTGGGCAGGTAGCCAAGAAGTCACTGGGAGGAGAAGGAGGGGGAGGAGAAGGAGGAAGAGGAGGGCGTCACCTGCAATGTGACCAGTGCGAGGAAGAGGAGGGCGTCACCTGCACTGTGACCAGTGCGAGGAAGAGGGGGGTGTCACCTGCACTGTGACCAGTGCGAGGCTGAGCAGACATCATGCAGCAGATACTTCTTATCGCTGTCGCTATACTTAGCAGTCTGCAAGTTATACTGACTCAAGAGCCGAGGAGTCCACCGAGCAAGATAGGTGAGTAATACAAAGCAAGGCAATGTGAACAGGATCAGCGTTAATGGCATTAAAACTACCTATAGGAAAGAGCAGAGGCAAAGTTAGGCGGTTGGTGGGGCATGTACACTTAGTGCTAAATGCCAAGAAAGGGCACGATGATAATTCTGAAATACAAATTCAGGTATGCACAGATGGAGGCAGGGGCGTAGCTAAAGGCTCATGGGCCCCGATGCAAAAGTTCTTATTGGCCCAATACATATGTGTCCAAAATGTGTGTGTGTATAGGAGACAGCATATCTATAGCACTACGACCCTATCAACTATGGATAGTATTAGATACAGTGGCTCAGCAAACAGTATCACACATGATTATATTAGATACAGTAGCTCAGCAGACCGTATCACACATGATAGGATTAGATACACAGCTCAGCAGACATCACACATGATAGGATTAGATACACAGCTCAGCAGACAGTATCACACATGATAGGATTAGATACACAGCTCAGCAGACAGTATCACACATGATAGGATTAGATATAAAGCTCAGCAGACAGTATCACACATGATAGGATTAGATACAGTGGCTCAGCAGACAGTATCACACATGATAGGATTAGATATAAGGCCCAGCAAACAGTATCACACATGAAAGGATGAGATACACAGCTCAGCAGACAGTATCACACGTGATAGGATTAGATACACAGCTCAGCAGACAGTATCACACGTGATAGGATTAGATACACAGCTCAGCAGACAGTATCACATGTGATAGGATTAGATACACAGCTCAGCAGACAGTATCACACATGATAGGATTAGATACACAGCTCAGCAGACCGTATCGCAGATAATAGGATTAGATACAGTAGCTCAGCAGACCGTATCGCACATGATCGGATTCGATACAGGACTCCGCTCGCTGACATTGCCGCTCCAGTGCTGGACCCAGGAAAGGTAAGAATAATAATTGTTTTACTTTTTTGTGTTACTAATTATTTTTGTGTGTTTGTGTTTTTTTACAAGTTCGGTTGTTGGACTACTTCAATGACAGTGTTTTTTTATTCTCAATAAAATAGTTAATGGGGGTTGTTTTTTTATTTCAATAAAATATTTTCTCTATGTGCTTGTGTTTTGTTTTTTTAAACTTTATTATTACCGCTTTAGTAATGTCTGCTGGCTGGCTGACAACCTCCATTACTAAGGTGGGGCTTAATGTTAGCAGGAGCAGAGGCGAACACTAACCCCCATTATTACCCCGGTACCCACCACCACCAGGGGAGCCGGGTACGAACCAGTACCCGACCATCTGTAGTGACGGCCAGGCACCGAGGCGGCCGCAGGCTGGCAGTATTAGGCTGGGGAAGGCCAAAAACAGTGGCCCTTCCCACCCTGGTAATGCTGCCTGCTGCTGTGTTGTATCTGGCTGGTTATGAAAATGGGGGGGGACCCCACATCATTCCTTCCAATTTTTTTTTTTTTTAAATGACGTGGGGTCCCCCCCCCATTTTTCATAACCAGCCAGATGGAACATAGCAGCAGGCAGCGTTACCAGGATGGGAAGGGCCGCTGTTTCTGGTCTTTCCCAGCCTGATAATACTAGCCTGTGGCCGCCCCATTGCTCAACCATCACTACAGATGGTCAAGTACTGGATCGTACCCGGCTCTTCCAAGCAACCCTGGTGGCGGTGGGTACCGGGGTAATAATTGGGGTTAGTGTTCGCCTCTGCACCGGCTAACACGAAGCCCCGCCTTAGCAATGGATGCTGTCAATCAGCCGGCGGCCATTACTAAGGCGGTAGTAATATAGTTTAAAATAAAACACGAAGACATAGAAAAAATATTTTATTTAAACAAAAAAAAACACACAATCCTCATTAACCATTTTATTGATAATAAAAAAAGCTGTCATCGAAGTAGTCCTGGAATCTGACGTAGTCCAATGACCGAACCTGTAAGAAAACACAAAAAAAACTATTTAGTATGATTTACATGTGTTAGGCTTAGATACAGGGCCCATGTGTGACACTGTCTGTGGGACACTGTATCTAAGCCTAGCACAAGGTCGGCTTAGATACAGGGTCCAGCAGACAGTAATCTTATACAGTTTAAGATTACTTTGTGCTGGGGCCCTGTATCTAAACCTACCGTGTTGTAGGCTTAAATACAGGGCCCATCAGACAGGATCACAAATGGGCCATGCATCTAAGCCTACCATGTGATTGGCTTAGATACAGGGCCCAGCAAACAGCATCACACATGGGCCATGTTTCTAAGCCTACCATGTGATTGGCTTAGATACAGGGCCCAGCAGACGTCATCACACAATCTGTGATCCTGTCTCATGGGCCCTCTAAGCCTGCTACATCGTAGGCTTAAAGGGGTTGTCCAGTCCCTAAACATTGATGGCCTATCCTCAGGATAGGCCATTAATAGCTGATGTGTTGGGGTCCGACTCCCGGCAGCCGGCCAATCAGCTGTTTTGAAAGGGCCGCAGCGCTCGTACGACAGCTGCTTCCCCTTCGTTTCACTTACTCGCTAACACTGTGAATCGCCGACACTGATTCACAGTGTGAGCAAGTGTCCGGAATGAAGGGGAAGCAGCTCTCGTAAGAGTGCTGCGGCCTCTTCAAAACAGCTGATTGGCCGGCTCCCGGGAGTCGGACCCCAACACATCAGCTATTAAGGATCATGATGTTGTGCACGGCGCACAGCGATGTGACGTCAAGACCTCTGCTGCGCTCCGGAGCCAGGAAGGCAAGTACTGTCAATTATTATAGTAACAGGGGCCCGCAGCCCAAGTTACTATAGTAACTTTTTATTGATGTGGTGTGGGGGGTCGCGGGCCCCCTGGCTTCGGGGGCTCGGTCGCAATTGAGACCGCTGTGACCCCTATAGCTACGCCACTGGATGGGAGGGCCACGGGTTGCAGACTCCTTTTGTAGTCCTTAAAGGGGTTATGTGGGGACCAAAAATGATTAGCAGTGTACTGACTGCAGTATGTGGGTACACTCGATAATATACATTCTGGTCCTTTTTCATCAATTTGTATAGCGCTGCTGAGGGGCGGGAGGTCTATTTGCACAGCCGCCTTCTTTTTTTTTTTTTTTTTTTTTGCAATTACATAATTTAGATTTTTATTGTAAAGTTTACAAACACACGAGAACAAGAATAAAGTGCGTGAATACTTTCGTAATCGATCAGAACAGAACATATCAAATCAAAACAAATCCTATCATATAGATAGAAGCAAACGCTTATGTACATCAATATCCTTGTTACTCCGGGGCAGTTGTCACCTGCATTTAGAAAAATATACAGTCGGGCACATGGCACATGAGGTAGAGAATGCCTTTCTATATTTGCAAGGCACATATTCCCTGACTTGACACATATTATGAAAAGTGACCCCCCCCCCCCCCCCGAACAGGTAAGAAGAGGAAAGATTAAGACAAACCAAAAGAAGACAAAAAGAAAGGGAAGAGAAGACGGACAAAAGAAGAGCAAGGGAAAGAAAATGAGGAATCTTAATGAGTGCTGGGAGCAGAGACATTACCACAAGAGGAATATTGTACCGCCTCCATTTCTGATGAAGCCCAATCAGGACCTAGCTATATAGGACCTATATCAGGACCACCATATGGAATACTCTGGCTCAACCAGTCTGCCAAATGAGGACCAGATTTGAAGGATGACCATGCGTTCCATAGATAAAGCACCGCGTCATAGCTGCCTCTGTCTTCTGCAAGAAGAGACTCCATTCTACACAGTAGGTCCATTTCCACAACCCATTCACCAATCGTAGGCACCGCAGAAGTCTTCCAGTGTCTAGGAATTACTGTCCGTGCTGCTGTCAGGAAATGTCTGAGTAGGCCCTTTTTTATGCCTGACAGAGGACCCGGAATCAAGGCTAACAGAGCCATCTGAGGAGTGGGTATGATAGGAGCACACTCCATCAATGCATAGATGTCGAACACCGCTTTCCAAAAAGTCTGCAACAATGGGCAGGACCACCAAATGTGCAACATCGTGCCAGTCTCGTTGCTACACCGCCAACAGACATCTGATACTTCTGGGTACATTTTATGTAGAATCTGTGGGCAACGGTACCATCTGGTCAGTATTTTAAAAAAAAATTCCTGAACGTGGCAAGCCATTGGCATTTTATGGGTCAGGAGGAAAACCCTGTCCCAATCAAGCAGAGATATGGAGAAACCTAGGTCCTCTTCCCATGCGCTAACATATGCAGGGGACTGATTGACAGAAGTCTCCAATAGGATGGCATACATCTTGGAGATCACACGAGGTGGCTCTTGTAAGAGCAACAATGATTCAAAGGACGTGGTCACTGAGATGCAGATACCGTCCGGCAGGGCCGAGTGTAAAAAGGTAGACAATTGTGCATATTCCAACCATGAAAGAGTCCTCTCCGGGCAGGTCTCTCTCAACATATGTAGCGGAGGGAGGCGACCCCCATCCGACATCACCTGACATAGCCTAGTATCTTCTGAAGCGGTCCAACTCAAAAAGGTAGCTTTGTGAACAGCTGGTGGAAACTCAGAGTTATCGAACAGAGGGCTAAGAAGTCCTGGTCTATGGGAAAGCCCCTTTCGAACCATCAATCTGTCCCAGAGAGTGAGAAAATGATGGGTAAGCATAGGAAGGGTCGAGAGGGGTGGTCGATGATCCGGCAGAATCCACGGCAGCGATCTCAGAGAGAGCGCCACCAAGGACCTCTCAATCCCCACCCATTGTTTATTGGTGTCATTATGAAACCAATCTATCACTCTAGAAAGCACTACAGCTTGGTGGTACAACCCCAAATCTGGGAGTCCCGCTCCCCCTTTCAGCTTAGGGCGAGACAATGAGCTCATACTAATGCGAGGCCTCAGAGTGCCCCAGACGAACTTACGAAACGCTGCCTCCAATGTCTTAAAATACGCCCTAGGAACCATAACAGGGATTGCCTGAAATAGATACAAGAACCTAGGGAGGATATCCATTTTGATGGCATTAATACGTCCAAACCATGACAATTGTGCTCTGTCATAGGATTGGAGATCTTTCAGCGTACATTGCATTAGGTGAGGATAATTAAGGGAGTACAGATCCGTTAAAGTGCCAGAAATCTGAACCCCCAGGTATTTGATAGATGTCGCTTGCCATTTGAAAGAGAAGGATGATCTTAGAAGATCAACCAACTCCTGTGGAAGCGATAAATTTAGCGCTTCCATCTTTGTGTAATTGACCTTGAAATTACTGACCCTTCCGAACTCTTCAAATTCTCGAATAAGCACCGGGAAGGAAATAACAGGATTAGTAATGAACAATAAGAGGTCGTCTGCATATAACGCCAGCTTATGGTATTCACCACCTACCCTAATCCCAGAAATATCTGGAGATGTACGGATCGCCACTGCCAGATGTTCCATTGTGATCACATATAGTAATGGGGACAGCGGGCACCTCTGTCTGGTTCCGTTAGCAATCTGTAGAGCTGCGGAGTAAATGCCATTGGCCCTGACTCTAGCCGTGGGTTTCTGATATAGAGCAAAGATCCTTTCTATCATTACCGGGCCAATTCCCATTTGTTGTAAGGCCGATCTCAAGAAGACCCAGTGGACTCGGTCGAAAGCTTTCTCTGCATCAACTGAGATCAGACAAGTGGGTATGGACTTTTTCTTCGCGTGGGACATCAGGAGAAGAATTTTATTGGTATTGTCCCTCGCTTCTCTCCAGAGGACAAACCCCGCTTGATCAGTATGGATGATTCCCGGGAGCAGAGGTGCCAATCTATTTGCAATTGCCTTGGAATAATGCTTAACATCAACATTTATTAGCAAAATTGGGCGGTAATTGGCACAGAATGGTCTTTCCCTGGTTTAGGAATAACCATAATGGTAGTTTCCAACGTTTGCGGCGTGAAGGGCATTGACGACGTGACCGAATTGAATACCTTAGTCATAAAGGGAAGGAGCTGCGGAAGAAAAGTCTTGTAGAAGGACGTCGGGAAACCATCCGGGCCCGGACTTTTACCTGACGGAGCGGACTTGATAACGCCCTGGATTTCATCAGAAAAATCTGCGCTCAACTCCTCGGTCTCAGCCCTTTCCAGCTATGGCAGTGCTGTTTTAGCCACATATTGGTCAATTTTCTTTTGCAGAGCAGCAGAGGACATATCTTGTAAAGGTCCCCTGAGATTATACAAGGAGTGGTAATACTCCCGAAAGGTTTGCACTATCTCTTCTGGCTTATGTTTAATGTCACCCGAGCATGACTTAATCGTTGGAATATAAGAGGTGGGGACCCGTGGCTTGAGTGCTCTGGCTAGTGCTCTGCCACACTTATTAGAGTGTTGGTAAAAGAAACCCCTAGCACGATCTCTGAAAGAGGCCTGAGCCTGATCCAGCAACTCTCTCAAGGAATTCCTGGCCTCTGATAATTCCGCTAACGTTTGAGACTGTCTCGACTGTTTATGTGCAGACTCTAGGGACTGAATACAAGACAGTAACTTCTTCATTTTAAAAGCTCTCTCTTTTTTAAGCCTGGAGCCCTGTTGGATAAAGATACCTCTCACTACACTTTTCAGCGCTTCCCACTGTATCGGTAGGGGGGTGGGATCTAGGTTGTGATGATCTAAGAACTCTGAGATCGAACGGGTAACAGCCGCTCGACACACCGAATCCTTCAAAAGAAGAGGATTTAGCTTCCAATGCCATTCCCTCGCCTCCCCCCCAGGGAACCGTAGTGAGAGAAACTGGCGCATGATCTGTCCAGATCATCGAACCAATCCGAGATGCCGGAGCGCAGGACAATAGGTGATGACTCACAAAGAACATGTCTATCCTGCTGTACATGTCATGGACCGCAGAATAGAAGGTATAATCCCTTGTTTGAGGGTTAAGTATCCTCCAAACATCCACCAGCTGCATTGCAAAAAGTTTAGCCTTAAGAGCAGATAGTTGTGTTGCTGCTACCGAGGACCTGCCCGAAGATGAGTCCATAACTCGGTCTAAGACAAAGTTAAAGTCACCTGCAGTGATCAAGAGGCCCTTTGTGAAGTTGGCAAGTTCTGTCAAGTAGCTCCTGCAAGTGCGCACCTGATCATGATTAGGGAGGTACATATTGGCCACTGTGAACATTTTCCCACAGACCTGAAGTTTCACAAACAAAAAGCGCCCATGAGCATCAGATCGGGTTTCTTCAATAGACACCGGCAGAGATCTATGTATCGCAATACTCACTCCTCTTGACTTAGCTTCCGGGTTGGTACTATGGAACCACTGTGTATATTACCTATGAGTCAAAGTAGGCACATGTTCACTCCTAAAATTCGTCTCCTGTAGAAACAAAATCTGGACACGCTGCTTGTGCATATTATACAAAATCTGAGAGCGTTTCTGCGGCGTGTTAAATCCACGCACATTCAACGAGCAGCAATTGAGAGACTCCATCAGGAATGAGGACGGCGACAAGTGGGGAAGGGAGTGGGACGGAGAGGGAGAAAAGGAGAAACAATTAACAAAGAGAGACAGAAAACAATTAAGACACTATGGAAAACACCACAGACGGTGTTCCAGCCCCAAAACCACTAAGTTGAGGGGAAAGAGGTATATGTAAAGTGTTCACTGCGTAGCAGAACACCACCTACGTACGGAGTTGACTGAACTATGGAAGAAGGATGATCCCAACCAACTTCCGTTAACCCGATATCATTGATATAAACAACCGCCATATTAAGAGAAAACAGAGAAACTGTGGCGGGATAACGATATGTTTAGCCCTTAAAGGGCACCTGTAAAAGAACCACACACATGCATGACATCATCACGTTCAAGGGAAGGAACCATAACATAAAGCAATATAATGTATACTATAATATAATATATCAGGCCCCGCTAGAAAGGTGGAGGGAACA
Organism: Rhinoderma darwinii; assembly: GCF_050947455.1. NCBI lineage: Eukaryota > Metazoa > Chordata > Amphibia > Anura > Rhinodermatidae > Rhinoderma > Rhinoderma darwinii. The sequence continues at coordinate 350,517,316 of NC_134689.1, forward strand.
GCTATAAATAGACATTCCCCAGAAAGCATCAGAGGGATTAAGAACTTCGAGGAATTAAGAAATTCGAGGCTATGAACAATTACAACCCGGGCTTCTCCCACCTACTGTTTCATCTTAGGGCCTGGCTACCAATAAGAGCAAGTTATGCTCGCGCCCCAGCTATACCTTCCTGCTCCTGCTCCCTCTCCGGGCCTGTAAAACCATGCTGTAACATTTTTGTAACTCAAAATCTGGGGAAAAGTAGGAAAGCAGCAACATAATAAATACCATGTTTAGGACAGGACCATGTCCGCACATTGCCCCTAGCCTCAAAAAACAGCATCACGTTCAAGGAAGTCCTGCGAGGCTATGGGAGAAGCTAATGTTGCATCATGATTCCAACCGATTTGATTCCGGGACCATCGGCGCCTGAAGTCGTCTACGGCGGACCGGAGCTGAATAATTTTCCACCCTGGAGTTACGACGTGGCGGGCGCTGTGGTAATGGCGGGAAGAGCGGCCAATCAGAAATAACAATAGCAGGCAAGTCCAGAGCTGCTGTGAACTCGGGGATGTCATCTGGGGAGTACACCGAGTAGGTAGCCGAACCTCGTCGAACTTGCAATTGAAACGGGTATCCCCACGAATACGGAATATCTTTCTCCCGAAGTACCATTAGTAGCGGCCTCATTGCTCTCCGTTTAGCCAGCGTAGAGCGGGAAAGATCTGCCAGCAATTGCACCGGAGCACCGTCAAAGTCCAAAACACCTTTGTTACGCGCTTGACGCATAATGGACTCTTTAATTTGGAAGAAATGTATCCTGCACACTACATCACGTGGTCTCGCCAGATCTGTGCTTTTCGGACCCAGGGTACGATGCGCTCTATCTATTTCCAACCGGGAGTCAACCGGTTTTTCCAATAGCGTGTTAAAAATCCCAATCAGTGTAGGAATGAGATCTTGGGGTCCTGCAGCTTCAGGGATACCTCTAACTCTGATGTTATTCCTTCTATTGCGGTTTTCAGCGTCATCAGCCATATCAAATAATAATTGAATGTGGGCAGAATGCTGATCTAATAAACTTTGTTGGGAAACCTGTTGCTGTTGGAGTGTCTGCGTGGTTACTTCAATGGCCGCCACAGCAGTATTAATATGGTGAATGTCCTCTTTCAGAGAACGTATCTCTGTTTTACACACCGCTTCAAGGCAAGAGACATATCCCTCCATGTCTGTTTTAGTGGGAATGGCCGCCATCTGTGATGTGAGTGCCTGCATATCGGGACCCCGCTCAGTGCCCTGTGATGGGACCATGGAAGACTCACCCCGGACCAGAAGAGCTGGAAAGTCCTGTGTCAGCTCCGAGGACGACCTCGCTCCTGAAGGTGCTGCAGATGCGGCCGCACCCCGACCCGCCATGTTGGTTTGCTGAGGCGAGGAAGCAGGCGACCCAGGGTCTGTAAAGTAGTGAGGAATGCCGCTTCTCGTTCTCCCTTGATCTCTTCTTGCCGGTGTGGTAGCTTTACCGCGTGTTCCCCTTCGCATTAGTGCGATGTAAAGTGCTGTCAGACGCTATTAATCGGGCTGGAAGTCAGTCGGGACGCCGGAGCTCTCACACCACACGTCTCACCAGCGCCATGTCCAGGCCACGCCCCCTGCACAGCCTTCTTTGATGACGATACGACTATTCATCACGTGACCAACGCCAATGTACTCTATGTACAAGCAGTAGTACCTTCGATTACATAGAGTACAGTGGGGTCAGTCACGTGATGAAGAGTCATATCGTCATCAAAGAAGGCTGTGCAACTAGACTTCCGGTCCCCCGGCAGCGCTATGAAATGTGTATTTGCGAGTGTACTCACATACTGCAGTGAGTACACTGATAATTTTTGGTCCCCCTCCCCCATAACCCCTTTAATACTACCATAATACTGGTGCCTTTTTGTGTAGTGGAGGGGCGTCTGGGACTTCTCGGGCCAGGTGAGGCTGCTACCTCTTCACCCTTTATAGCTATGTCCCTGCCTGTATGGCTACACCAGTAATTCCTTCCATCTAAGGTTGGGGCTTCACAGCGATATATAGCATTCGATGTCTTAAATTGTGATCTCGAACAAGCTCGCAGCATGAATTCATGTGCCATAAGTACATCGCGATTTATGCAATATCACATTGCAGAAAACGTGTTCCTTCTTTTTGAGATAAAAAATAATATCCGCATTACAATAATGCATAAAATCACCTGCAATTTCAATAGGACCCTATAGGAAGGAAAATTTTTCATGCAAAATTCAGTAATTGCAAAAACACTTTCGGATATTTTTTGCAATAACTACAGTGAAGGAAATAAGTATTTGATCCCTTGCTGATTTTGTAAGTTTGCCCACTGTCAAAGACATGAACAGTCTAGAATTTTTAGGCTAGGTTAATTTTACTAGTGAGAGATAGATTATAGAAAAAAGAAAATCACATTGTCAAAATTATATATATTTATTTGCATTGTGCACAGAGAAGTAAGTACCGTATATATCGGCGTACAAGACGACTTTTTACACCCTTAAAAAAATGTCAAAAGTGTGGGGTCGTCTTATATGCCGGATATTGTCTACATTAGGGATGCACGTTGCAGCCGCACAGCTCAGTATAGTACACATGACTATGAGAGCGGGGCTGCGGCTGTGTAATTCAGCCACAGCCCCGCTCCTGAGTCATGATAAGTTCGCGGGGTCAGGATGATGCAATGCGGCCAGCGCTGCACTATTGAGCGGCGGCACTGGAGACAGAACATGGCGGGCGCGCTACAAAACACCCCCATGTTCTGTCTTCAGTGCCTGAACTGCCGCTCATTAGTGCAGCGCCGGCCGCATCACCTCATGCTGACCGCGCGCGCACTTCCTGTCAGGAGCGGGGCAATGGCTGTATTACACAGCCGCAGCCCCGCTCTATAACGGCGGAGATCAGAGAAACCGCTCATCTCCGCCGTTATTCCCCTGAATGCTGCGATCACAGCTGACTGCAGCATTCAGGGGAAAGTGAGAAGGGGGGATGCCCCTGGATCGCGTCACAGGGAATTCCTGTGACGCGATCGAGGGCCATACCATATATGGGCAGACAGCCCAGGGTCTATTGACGGACCCCAGGGCTGTCTTACCATATTTCATGTTGTTAGGACATACCCAAGTATGTCCTAACAACTGCCTGTGTGCTATCTGTCCACAGGCTAATGTACTGGCACATATCTGATATATGTCAGTACATTAAAGTTTAAAAATAAAGTAAAAACAAAGTATTGTTAAATTTTTAAAAAAATACACCTTCACCTTTTTTACAATAAACATTAAAATAAGTCTCAATACATAAAATACACACATTCAGTAATGGCGCGGACAACAATGTTTTTGCATCATTTATGATGTGTACGCTGTAAAAAAAATGAAATAAACACGGCTTTCATTCACTTATTAATGTGAGGCGCGAGGTGCGATGAATTTACCCTCCATGTTCCTCACATTAATAGTAATTAACCCCATCATGTACCTCGCACATTAACCCAATATGACTGAGAAACATGATGGGATTAATTACTATTAATGTGAGGCGCGTTCAAAATTCATCACACGTCGCGCCTCACATCAGAAAACGGAAGATTTTTTTTTTATTACTGTTGGCAAAAGTATCGAAATTGGTATCGAAATCGCAATACTAAACGAAGTATCGGTATCGAAGTCCAAATTCTGGTATCGTGACATCCCTAGTCTACATATTGTCTACACACAGGTTGTGTGTTACCTTGGGAGCCTGCAGTCCGGTACACAGGCTCCCGGGATGCACGGAATCCGCCACGGATCTGAGGGAAGCCGGTATTAGCCGCCAGGGAACATCTCTGTAAGATCCTCTGGCCCGCCCTTTCCTCTCATTCCCTGCCTCTCAGATCTCGCACGATGAAGCAGCCTATCTGCGCATGCGCGAGTTCAAAGAGACAGAGAGTCCTGGGTCCTGCCGCCGATGGCCATAGTGAAGCGCTCCTGCACGAAATGGTGAGTATATCTTAAATTCTATATTTTAAGGGTAAAAGTTGGGGGTCGTCTTATACGCCCAGTCGTCTTATACGCCGACATATACGGTATATATATATATATATCACGCAAATAGCTGGTTTTTGGTCACCTTAGTGCTCCAAAGAAATTAAATAAAAAGTGATCAAAAAGTTGGATATACCCCAAAATGGTATCGGTGAAAACTAGAGCTCGCCATGCAAAATTTAAGCCCTCACATCGCTAAATTGATGGAAAATTGAAAATATTTTTTTAATTTAGCAAATAGTTGTATTTTTTTTAAGTGATAAAACAAAACATATGAATTTGGTATCGCCGTAATCGTATCGACCTGTAGAATAAGATGAATATGTAGTTTTTACCGCCTGATGGATGTCGTAAAATCAAAACCCCCAAAAATATGGCGTAATTGCTGATTTTTGCCCATGTCACCCCACAAATAAATTTTTCAGCTTCTCAGTACATTGTGTGGCACAATAAATGGTGCCATGAAAAACTACAATTTGTCCCGCAAAAAAAAAAGCCCTCACATGGCTATATAGACGGAAAAATATATAGCTTTTGGCAGAGGCGTAGCTAGGTTCTCCAGCACCCGGGGCAAAGATTCAGTTTGGTGCCCCCCCCCCCCCAACATCTCCTTCACCCTCGCCGTGTTTGTTTTCGCTACCAATCGACGTGTCATTTCTTTTTATGTAACGCGAGCATAAAATTATTTGTACATTTCACAAGCAATATGGTTCTATACACAACACCAGAACCAAGCTCACTACATATATACGGCCCCAGAAGCAAGCTCACAAAATATATACAACACCAGCACAAATACAGCTCAATTTAGTGCAACCCCTGCTGTATAGGTGTGTACGGCGTAAAACTACAGCTCCCAGCATGGCCCGAACAATGATAAGGATATGCTGGGAGATGCCGTTTCACAAAAAATAAATCCTGTCATAATCATCTCACTGCAGATCATACAGTGACTACAATACTGATTAGAGGCAGAATAGACATTTACATTAAGTGACTCACCGGTGACGTCTCCGATTCTAGTTCTTTCTCTCCATCCGGTCCAGACCTCTATGATGACTTCTCCCGGTCACAGACCATTTCTGCAGTTTGCCGCTCACATGTCTTCAGCTTCTCACTTTTCCAACATTTCTACACCTATAAATAAATATAAAGTTATCATTATACCACACACTACACCCCTAAATATAATAGCGCCATACACTGCACCTCTAATTATAATAGCACCATACACCGTGTCACACACACACTGTGCCCCCTGTAGATAGTGCCTGCCATAGAGCCCCCTGTAGATAGTGCCTGCCATAGAGCCCCCTGTAGATAGTGCCCCCATATAGACCACCCCTGTATATAGTGTCCCACAAATAACTCCCCCCTATAGTGCTCTACAGATAGCCCACCCCTGTATATAGCCCCCTGTAGATATAGCCCACCCCTGTATATAGAGCTCTACAGATAGCCCAACCATGTATGTAGCCCCCTGTAGATATAGCCCATCCCAGTATATAGTGCTCCACATATAGTCCACCCCTGTATATAGTGTTTCACATATAGCCCCCCCTTGTACATATAGTCCACCCCTGTATATAGTGCTCCACTAGATAGTCCATCCCTGTATATAGTGCTCCACAGATAGCCCACCCTTGTATATAGTATATACAGGGGTGGGCTATCTGTGGAGCACTATATACAGGGGTGGGCTATCTGTGGAGCACTATATACAGGGGTGTACTATATGTACAAGGGGGATATATACAGGGGTGGGCTTTCTGTGGAGCACTATAGGGGGAGCTATTTGTGGGATACTATATACAGGGGTGGGCTATATCTACAGGGGTGGGCTATCTACAGGGGGACCATATCTACAGGGGGACCATATCTACAGGGGGACCATATCTACAGGGGGACCATATCTACAGGGGGACCATATCTACAGGGCTGGGATATACACAGGGCTGGGATATACACAGGGCTGGGCTATACACAGGGCTGGGCTATACACAGGGCTGGGCTATACACAGGGCTGGGCTATACACAGGGCTGGGCTATACATAGGGCTGGGCTATATCTACAGGGGGGCTATATCTACAGGGGTGGGCTATACACAGGGGGGCTATATCTACAGGGGTGGGCTATACACAGGGGGGCTATATCTACAGAGGGGTGCTATATACAGGGGTGGGCTATACACAGGGGGGCTATATCTACAGGGGTGGGCTATATACAGGGGGAATATATCTACAGGGCGACTATATCTACAGGTGGGGCTATATACTGGAGTGGGCTATCTATGGAGCACCATATACAGGGGTGGGCTATATCTACAGGGGGCTATATACTATATAGCCCACCCCTGTATATGGTGCTCTATAGATAGCCCACCACAGTATATAGCCCCCCTGTAGATATAGTCGCCCTGTATATAGCCCAGCCCTGTAGATATAGCCCAGCCCTGTAGAAAATAGCCCAGCCCCGTATATAGCCCAGCCCTGTAGATATATTCCCCCTGTATATAGCCCAGCCCTGTAGATATAGTCCCCCTGTATGTAGCCCAGCCCTGTAGATATAGTCCCCCTGTATATAGCCCAGCCCTGTAGATATAGTCCCCCTGTATATAGCCCAGCCCTGTAGATATAGTCCCCCTGTAGATAGACAGCCCCCCCCCCGTGTAGACAAAGTCCCCCCCGTGTAGACAAAGTCCCCCCTGCAGATACAGCCACACGTCTATTACAATTAAAAAAACCCCAAAAAAACCAATTTCAAACTCACCTTATTCCCGCTCCCACGCCGTCCGGCAGCCATGGAGACCTGCTCTCTTCTGCGCAGGTCTCCAGGGGGTTGAACGCGGCGTCTATGAAAGGCGCTGATTGGCTGGGCAGGATGACTTTCCCTGTCAGTCAGTCAGCGCCTTTCATCGACGGAAGCGTCACTGGTACAAAAGGTACCAGTCGCTTCATTCGTGGAAAGGCGCTGAATGGCCGGGCACGGAACGTGCCCGGCCAATCATTGCTTCTAATTGTACCTGTGTCCTTGCGACACAGGTACAATTATAGTGCAGGAGGAGGGGGCGCTGGCGCCCCCCTCTGAGCTGCGCCCGGGGCACGTGCCCCGCCTGCCCCTCCTAGCTACGCCCCTGCTTTTGGAAGGTGGGGAGGAAAAAACAAAAGTAAAAATCCGAACAAATGGCTGAGGAAGGAAGGAACTGATTACTTCTCTGATTTTATATAGCTTTTTCTTCAGATCACTGCTGCCAACTACACTTCTATTTATATCTTCTGAATCACATCTGACGAAGGGCTTTAAACGCAGCCAGTAAAAATCACTAGATGGAAAGAATAATAAAAGTTTGTATTATTCATACTTATCATAAGCAATGGGTGTCATGGCATGTTGCGCTGACCTGATATCAGATATGTAGAGCCCTGGTAAGTACTTGGGAGGAGGGCTTTAGGAGAATAAATTTATAACTAAACGTGAGTTTTCAGTTTAGTGTATTTTAAAGGGAATGTGTTGCCAGAAAAACATGTTTTTTTTTAAAAAATTAAACATTTAGTGTGTGGGTGATTAAACATTGTTCAAATTTTTTTTTTTTTTTTGCACGAGTCCAGGAAATATTATAAATTATTTCTAATTTATAATACTACCCATTTTTGGTCACTAGATGGAGCTGTTCCCAATGTTGCAGCATTGCAACATTGGGTTAAAAGCCCTCGCTCTAGTGAGCTCTCAGCATCCCCCCCTCCTTTATCCTGGCTAGTGCCGGGATAAACGAGGGGTTTGAACGGTGTAACCTCCTACACTGTGTCGCCATTTTTTGAGCTAACACACAGTGTAGTAGGTTTACATACAGTAGTAAACACACACAAATACGAACATACATTGAAATCTCTTACCTGCTCCTGCCGCCGCGGCTCCCTCCGGCCCGTCCGCTCCGTTTGCTGCCGCTGGTGCAAGTGCACAAATCCGGAAGCCGCGACCGGAAGTAGTAATATTACTGTCCGGCCGCGACTTCCGCTCCACAGGAAAATGGCGCCGGACGGCGCCAATTTCGAATAGGACTGTGTGGGAGCGGCGCATGCGCAGTTCCCACACAGACGCCGTACACTGCAGTCAATGGGACGGGAGCCGTTCGCAGTCCCTATGGGACTGTGGCTGCCGTATTCCATGTCTGTATGTGTCATTAATCGACACACACAGAAATGGAACAAAAAATGGCAGCCCCCATAGGGAAGAAAAAGTGTAAAAATAAGAAAAAGTAAAACACAAACACACAAATGAATATAAACGTTTTTAATAAAGCACTAACATCTTTAACATATAAAAAAATAATTTGTGATGACACTGTTCCTTTAATTGAAGTTGGATTTATGTTGTTCTGATAAAGAGCTTCAAATCCTCTGTACAAACAAAAAGTTGGCCTGCTGGTGCCACTAGGGGGAGCTTACTGCATACTGTTTATTCATTGAATTCAATAATAAAACAGTCTATGTAAGCTCTGCCTAGCGGTGACTACAGATAGTCTAGACAGGGGATTTGGAGCTCAGTATTAAAAAAAAAAAAAGAGAGAAAAGGGGGGCGTGGCTTGGACATGGCGCTGACCAGACGTGCTGCTTGAGAGCTCCGTTCCTGCGCTTCCCTAACCCGAACATTAGCACATTAAACAGCTGAATTTCACTTACCTGATGGTCAGGAAATCCAAGGCCACCTCTGGGACTCCTTAGGGTATGTGCACACGATAACTGCATTTATGTCTGAAATTACGGAGCTGTTTTCAGGAGAAAACAGCTCCGTAATTTCTGACGTAATTGCATGTACTCGCGTTTTGCGAGGCGTCAATTACGGCCGTAATTTGGAGCTGTTCTTCATTGGAATCAATGAAAAACTGCTCAAATTACGTCTCAAGAAGTGTCCTGCACTTCTTTTGACGAGCCGTCTTTTTTACGCATCGTCGTTTGACAGCGACGCGTAAATGACAGGTCGTCGGCACAGTACGTCGGCAAATCCATTCAAATGAATGGGCAGATGTTTGCCGACATATTGGAGCCGTATTTTCAGACGTAAATCGAGGCGTAAAACGCCTCGTTTACGTCTGAAAATAGGTCGTGTGAACCCAGCCTTATTGTACGAGGCAGATGTCTTCAGCCAGCTCCATTCAGTGTTTCCTCCAGGACGCTGCTGCTGGAGCGCCTTCCAAGATGGCGCCGCTGGAGGGGAGATGAGATGGCGCCGGGACTCCGCTTGCAGAGGGGATTTCATCTGCGGCCGCCACTGCTGCATCAGGTACCGACTGTACCCTACCCCCTCCTCTGCTTCTAGTCCTCTGGGGCAGTTTCTTTCCCTGCTGGCTGGGGAAGAGATGTGTTCTTCTGGGGCTGTCATGGCGCCTCCTGCTCTGGACCGCTCGCCACGTGGTGCCTGTCATGGCGTCCTGGTCTCTCCTTCTTCCTCCCCTCGTGTGCTGGGGCCTGCATTGCTGCCTACCATCTCTCCCAGGGATCAGGATGCTCATTTATCTCACCATCCAGTTGGAGCAGCTGTCCTAGGGGGTGATTTACAGGGCTTGAGACAAGTTATCTGCATTGCCCACTAAACAGGACATGGAGCGTTATGTTAACCGCTTGGAGACCACTTATAAATCAGTGATTCAATCTCTCACTACTAATCTCTCTCACTTGTCTGATCAAGTGCAGTGTATGGAAGGTGATATCTCAACTGTTTCACTACAGCAGGTTTCACATGCAGATCGTTTGGATCAACACTCCCATCAGATTCATATGCTCTTTAATTTGGCTGAGGATCATGAAAATCGTAATCGCCGTAATAATATTCGGCTTCGGGGCATTCCTGAGGATGTTTCTCCTGGGCAACTCATACCCGCTTTACAGTCACTGTTTAACTCCTTGCTGGAGCGTCCTGCTGGTGAACCTCTGGAGCTGGATAGAGCTCATAGGACTCTTGGTCCTCGTAATACAGATCCTGATAGACCTAGAGATGTTCTATGCCGTGTTCATTTCTTCTCTCTCAAAGAACAGATTTTGAGGAAGGCCCGTGATAAAGGCGAAGTTCTATTGAATGGTGTCAAGATTTAACTACTGTCTCACTTGTCCAGGATGACTTTGGACAAACGCAGAGTGCTGCATCCTTTGCTGGATTTGCTGAGAGAGCATGAGATTTCTTACTCAGGTCACCCCTTTCAGGTACAGGTTCGCAAGGATGGAGTGTTGCTGATTGTTAGAGACCCGGGGGATGTTCTGGATTTTTGTGCTGCTCTCCATTTGCCTCGAGTTTCTCTTCCTGAATGGCCTTATGTTCCTCCCCCACGTCCGCGATCACACAGGCGTGGTCGCTCTCCTGCATCTCCTATGGGGCGTCATGGTGGTCGTCATGCTGAACCGGTTCGATTCCTTCCGGATGTCTCCTCTGCGGTCTGCTGTTGGACTTTATTTTTTGCATTAATCATATAAGGCTGTTGTCTGCTGTGTTCAAATGTAGAGAATGCCGCCTGTTTTTTTTCCTTTGTTCTACGTGGATACTTCTGGATAACAGGTTGGCCACTTGCTGGTGGCGGATTGCTGCCGATGGGCTATAGGATCTACTTCAACGTGAATGTTTATTTTTTATTTTATTTGCCTGTATGTACAATTATGCTGACAATGAATGTATTTAGGGTGGTTCTTTGTTGGGGTTTCTCTATGTTCCTGACTATGCCATATGTCATTTGTCGTTTATCTTTGGATATAATCCCAAATACCTTAGTTTCTTTTCCTTTTTTATTTTTATATCTCTATTTAGCTATGTTTCATCTTATTGCTGGGCTGAGGGGTGCGGGGTGCTGGCTAGACCTTGTCCTGACACTTCTCCTCTTAGGGACTCACTGGTTGTATCCGGTGTATATTGGATTGTTTCTCCTTGATTAGATTAAGGAGTGGGTGATCGTTCGCCCGTTTGTTTGTCTTTGTTGTTGTGGTTTCACTTCCTTGTTTGTCTTGTCTTTTTCTTCGCTGCTTTAGTGAATATTATTGGCTTGACTATTCTGAGTGCGGTGGAGATGGCATAGTCGAAAGTCTGTACCTTTTTTTTTTTTAAATCAATCGAATTTTATTAACACGAACAATAAGACATTGACAGTCATACATCATTTGTATCAACATCATATACAATAATTCCAGCATGACAGAAAGAAAGAACCCAACATTCCCCCCCCCCAACCCCAGCACAGCCCCCAACAGTATCTCTAACAGTAACACTTGATACATAAAAGAAAACCGTTCCATTAGCAATATCCCTCCTCACCCCCCATCTGCTCTGAAAGTGACCATTGCTGTTCCCTTAGAGGACTTGCATCCGTATTCTGCTCAGTTCAGAGGACACCACCCCAGGACAGGCCAACCATCTGCCCCACTGCTTATCAAATTTCTTCTCATTGCCCCTTTTCGCAAATATTTTATACTCCATCAGAATGTTATGATTTAGCATTCCCACAATTTCCCTCTGCACGGGTGGTTCCGCGTCCAGCCAATGTTTAGCAATACACTTCCTAGTCTGATATAAAATTTTTGCAATTGCCAGACCTTCCATCCTGTCACACTCCAATTCTCCCACCCACCCCAGCAGCAAGACCTTGGGATCTGCCGCCAATGCCAGACCATATACCTGTTTTATCAGTTCCAATATCTCCCCCATAAGGTCCGCAAGGCCCCACACGTCCAGAACATGTGATATGTCTGCCTTCTCCTCTGTACACCTAGGACATTTAGCATCTGGTCTGACACCCATCTGTTTTAACACCCACGGGGTGCGGTACACTCGATGTATCAAGAAAAGTTGGGATCTCCTCTGCGCCCAGACTGAGAGAAAGATGGCACGATGACGCTAATATCTCCTCCCACTCCTCTTTGGGCAAGGGATCAATATCCCGTTCCCATTTCACCCTCACCAGCTCCATCGGATCTCCCAGGTGTTTGGATAACAAGCTCTTGTATGCCATCGAGATCAGACCTTTAGACGTGTCCACCCTAACCACATAGTCTAGGACCCCTAGAGCACATACCGTCAGATCCACCACAGGCACCTGCGCCTGTAGGGCATGACGTATCTGTAAGATAGAACATGCTGTGTTCCAGTTGGAATTGGTCTTTCAACTGTTGAAAGGACCGTAGTATGGTATCATCATACAGGTGATGTAGTCGCCCGACCCCTGCCGTTTCCCATTTTTGCATGCCCTCCAATTGATACAATTCCCACAGAACCGGATTATGCCATATGGGAGTATATTTAGTACACATTCCTATACCTAAGATCTGTTTGCATTGCCACCAGACTTTGTGTATCAGGAGCAATGTTGGTTTAGTACTCGCCAATCTCTTGTAGGTATGCGCTTCCAGCCCCTCCAGCGGGTTAAAACCTCCCCCCATGTATGACAATAAGCGTGCACTAGATCCCCATTTCTCTGCATCCTCCCATCCTTTAAAATGTTGGCTCTGAGCAGCCAAATAATATATCCAAGCATTCGGCAGAGCAACACCCCCTTCATCTTTTGGCAATTGCAATTTCTCCAATTTTATTCTTGGAACCCCTTTTTTCCAGACCAGATCCCTAAAGAGATTATGCATTCGTCTAAACCAGTGTTTGGGTATCCATACTGGGGAATTATGGAGAATGTACAGTATTTGGGGCATAAGAATCATCTTGATTAGGTTAGGTCTATTCCAGGTCTCCACCTTATTTTTAACCTTGGGCAGCAGTGGCAGAACATTTAAGGTCATATAGTCGTGAACCAGAGACGTCACCTTAACCCCTTAAGTATGTAAACTCTGTTACTACTGGAACCCGGGGTCCCACTCCAGTGTCCACAATATTGACCAGGTCAAGTGGCATAAGAGCTGACTTGTACCAGTTAATATTTAATCCCGAAAATACGCCAAAACTTGTGATTGTGTCCAGTACTACCGTCAGAGTGTTTTCAGTGTCTGTCAGATATATCAAAATATCATCCGCATATAGAGAGATTTTTTTCCTCCAATTCCCCATATTGCAAGCCTCGTATGCGCTCCTCCTGTTGTATGAGACACGCTAATGGCTCCACCGCCAGAGCAAACGGCAAAGGTGATAATGGGCACCCCTGGCGCGTTCCCCTAGCCAACGAAAACTTTCCAGACAGTGCTCCATTCACCTGTATGCGGGCCGTAGGGGCCACGTACAGCAACTGCACCCATTTCACAAAGTTAGGGCCAAAACCCATCTTCCCCAGAACCTTCCATAAATACCCCCATTCTACACAGTCGAACGCTTTTGCGGCATCTAACGTTAGCACAGCTCTCCCCTCAGGGACGTCCGGTACTGCCTGAAGATTAAGGAATAACCTCCTAAGATTCACAGCCGTTGATTTGGATGGCATGAACCCCGATTGGTCTTCATGCACAACCTGCTGTACCACCTTATTTAACCGTAGCGCTAAAACCTTTGCCAAAATCTTAACATCCGACGTCAGCAGAGATATCGGTCTGTAGGATTCCGGAAATTGGCTATCTTTCCCCTCCTTAGGTAGTACCACTATCGTTGCTTCGTATAGGGAGTCTGGTAATTTGCCTCTTTCAAAGCTGTCCAGCAAAGTGGTTAGAAATTGTGGAGCTAATTCCGTCCCATACTCCTTATAAATTTCCCCAGGCAGACCATCTGGACCCGGAGCTTTCTCATTCGCCATATCCCCTATCGCGCTTTCCAACTCCTCCAGGGAAATAGGTGTCTCCAAGCTATCTCTGGCCTCAGAGCCCAAGGTAGGCATACGAATGTGTCCCAGATAATCCTCCAGTTGCTGTGTAGTGTAATGCGCTCTTGAGGGATAAAGGTCAGTATAGAACTGTTTAAACACTTGCAAAATTTGCCCCGTGTCTGTCTCCACCCTCCCCCCCCCCACTTCCCCATGAGGCCATGAATGAAGTTATTACCCCTTTGTGGCTGTGCCATCCTAGCAATTAACCTCCCAGCAGTCTCCCCTTCTTCATAGTATTTCTGCTTAAGGAATAGTCGTTTTATTATCAGCCGTCACTAATTGGTGACTTTTCAACAGCATCTGAGCCTCAACCCAGTGACTAAGTGTGTCCTCTGAACCCTCTTCCACGTGTCTCCCTTCTGTTTCTGCCACCCGTTCCCTCAGACTGTCCCCCAATTGCCGAGACTTCGTTTTTATCCATTTAATATACTGAATGAAGACTCCTCTCAGCCATGCCTTCATAGCGTCCCATAAAACCCCTTGCGGTACCGACTCCGCATTAAAATTGAAATATTCCCTTATCAGGTCTCGTATCTCCTTGCCATCCAGCAATTTCAACCAAAACGCATTCAGCTTCCAATTTCCAAAACTCCTGACAGGCCGTTCACCCATTTCCATCGTCACCGCCACAGGAGAGTGGTCCGACAACGCCCTCTGTAAATATTCTATTTGCGCAACATACGGCACTGCTGATGCTGAGCATACAATCAAATGGATATGAGAAAGAGACTGAAACGTGGACGAGGCACATGAGTACTGGCGCACCTCTGGGTGTTTATCCCTCCAAACATCCTGTAATCCCATTTCCACAATTAACCTCCCAAATGCTGTCATCTCCACCCCTTGTCCCCCCCCTCCCCTATGAAATCTATCCAGCCCCTCAGACATCACCGCATTAAAGTCCCCCATCAGGGGTAACGGTACCTCAGGCCACATGGAAAGATTTTCCGTAACTTTTTTAAGTACAGTGCTAGAATAAGGAGGAGGGATGTACAGTACCACTAAAATGCATTCCCAATGATATATGGTGCAATGCACTCCCACATACCTCCCCTCCCCATCAGAGAAAGAGTGACAAACAAAGGGAAGACTCCTATGTATCAGCAGACTCACCCCCCTAGAATAAGTTGTATGGAAGGAGTGAAAACCATGTGCGATCCACACTCTATGTAGCAAGGACACCGAATCTTTAGTCAAATGCGTTTCTTGCAACCCCACAATCAGGGCACTTTGTTGTTTAACACAGTCTAAAATCGCCTGGGGTTTCCTGGGTTCCCGTATTCCCCGGACATTCCAGGATTAACATTTAACCGACCCCATCGGGCATCATAACATAGAGAAATCTGCCACTAAGCCAGACTACTTCAACCGAGATACTGAGCTGTGCACCCCCTCCCCCTACCCCCTCAACAAAACCTCCCCTCCGAAAAGGGTCAGAGCGACATGTACTGTCCCTCCTATCCAACCGAAGCACACATGAGTGTGAACGTGTGACATGCCTTAAAGGCACCTGCAACCTGACAATGTAACTTTCTCACCACTTTCAGTAAGTGGTGACTCCCACTGCTATGTATAGGTGATAAACAATCCTACACAATCCGCAGATATTACAGAAACATTAGTCACCCAGTAGTTATCCCATAATACCATTTCCATCAAGTACGGCAGCTTTTTAAAGGAGATCACCCTGCTGAGCACGAGTTAAGGGTGCTCGCACACATGAAAACAGCAGAACATAATGTAGGATACTACAGTCCCGCAAAAGACAGCATGGCTCCGAACTTCACCGCCTACGCGGGCTTTCACGCATCCTCCTCTCCAGCCGATCTCCGCAGTCGACTCTCGTTGCAGTCCAACCATCTGGCAGCCTCCCGTGGGGTCTCAAAGAATGAAGCCGTCCCAAACGCAACTACTCGCAATTTAGCCGGATACATCATAGAATATTGAATGTTCAGGTCTCTCAGACGTTTTTTAACATCCCAGTATTGCAACCACTTTTTCTGCACTTCCGCAGAGAAATCCGGAAAAAAGGACACTTTAACGCCATTAATGGAGATATCTTGCCGCTCCCTTGCCTTCCGCAATATCCGATCTCTATCCTTATAATGCAGCAGCTTCACTAGTACCGGTCTCGGGGGTCTCCCCGGCGGTCCCGGTCTTGTAGGTACTCTGTGTGCCCTCTCGACAGCATATAAAGGAGACAATTCCTCCCGGCCAAACTGTTCCAGCAGCCATTTTTCAAAGAACTCCTCAGAGTTAGTGCCTTCCACTTTTTCAGGCACTCCAACCAGGCGCACGTTGTTTCTGCGTAGCCGATTCTCTAAATCATCCGCCTTAGCCTGCAGGGCCACCACCGCCAATGAATGTGACTGTACATCACGTCGGAGCTCTGGAATAACATCTTCGACCTCAGACACTCTCCCCTCAATAACTGTTGTACGCTCGGCCACTTTCTGTAAATCATTTCTCAAAAGTAAAATGTCCTCCTTCAGGCCTCCCATCTGCCCAGTCAGCATGGATAAAATTGAGGAGTTCTGCTTCACTGCTGCAAGTATGTCCATGAGGGACGGCTCCTGCACCTTTTCTTTCCTGTGATGCGTTCTGCCACCATCATTATGTCTTTCCCGCCGCTGACCACCCAGCTCTGCTCCTCTTCACTCACCGTGTCCTCCTCCAGCACAGAGTATCGTGAGCCATAAGCCAGGCTGCCTGTCTTTCCACTGCTAGCCCCAGGTGTCCTGCTTGCTGCCGAACTGCTCACACAGGGTGTTCGTGCAAATCTCTCCAGCCAGTCTGCTGCTTCAGAGCGCATGTGTCTGCTCCGGCAGTCTTTCTCCTCAGCGCCATCTTGGATTCCCGGCCCCGGACTCGCAGGCGGCGTTTTTTGCTTCTTTGAGCGGGTCATTGCAGCCGAGCCGATCGGTACCGTCTCCTCCAGCTTCACAGCCCTCAAGTCGGTAAGTATTACCCGTGTAAGTTAGGGATAAACGTGATTTTCAGGATGGGCACAGCAGGAGCCCCAGCCACACACGTCTGCTTACATCTGCTGCTAGGCCACGCCCCGAAGTCTGTACCTTTTAATGTTAGAGGGCTTAAAGAGGCTCTGTCACCAGATTTTCAAACCCCTATCTCCTATTGCAGCAGATCGGCGCTGCAATGTAGATAACAGTAACGTTTTTTGTTTTTTTTAAACGAGCATTTTTGGCCAAGTTACTGTATAACATGCACATGCAGGTACATATCTTGTTCTTACAAGAGACTCATTTTCATGTGGGCCATACACCACAGTTTACTAATCGCTATTATCCAGTTTGGTTCCACAGTGCCAACCCGGAATCCAAGTCCAAGGGTGCTAGTATTTTTGTATACACAAATCGCTTTCTCATAAAACCATAGATGTCCTTGTTGACCCGGGTGGTCGGTATGTTTTTCTTAAACTGTCCATTAGGAATAAGGTCTTCACTTTGGCTAATTTCTACCTTCCTAATCAGGATCAGGCTCGGGTGTGCGGATTGTTTCTGAGAAAATTAGAGGAGTTTTCGGAGGGTGTTTTAATTGTGGGAGGTGATTTCAATTTGACATTTGATTCCAGACTTGTCACCTCCTCGGGCAGGTCTGCTGTTCCTAAGTCACAATTGGCGGCCTTGAAGACTACGATGCACTCCATGCAATTGATTGACGTGTGGAGGATTCTCCATCCTCAGGTACGAGAGTATACTTATTTCTCCCCCTTACACAATATGTACAGTCGATTAGATGCCTTTCTTGTTAGCCACCACTTGCTTACCTGGTACCCTACGTCTGAGGTGGGTCCTATGTTTTGTTCGGATCATGCTCCAGTCTTTTTGTCACTTACCTTTCCTAATTCAGTGCCCAATTTCCAGTCTTGGAAAATTAATGACAATCTATTGCGCGACGCGGTATGTGTGTCAGCTCTTAAGGAAACGCTTAACGTTCTTTTTTATGTACACGCGCGTGACTCTACTCCTCTACCACTCCAGTGGGAGGCATTGAAGTGTGTGGTTAGAAGTGTCCTAATACAGCAGGGGACATGATTAAAGCGGGAAAAAGGGGTAGCTATTGCGCGGCTCCTTGCTCAGATACGGGATTTAGAATCCTGTCATAAACGCATTCCTTCCTCACAGGTTTTTTCGGAACTTACTACAGCGAGAGAATCGTTTCGTTCTCTGCTAGACCAGTCGCATGCTAGGTTTCGGGATCGGATGTGGAAGCATTCTTACGAATTTGCAGACAAATGTGGCAGGTCCTTGGCAAGGATTTTACATCCCCGTACACAAGCGTCCTACATTCCTAAAATTACATCTCCCAATGGCGGTGAGGTTCATGATCCGGTCGGCATCACTGACTGTTTCAGACCATATTACTCTACCTTGTATAATCTCAAAGGACGTTTTCATAATATGCAGGCTGATGTGTTACGGTTCAAAATTGACCATTCTGTACATGACACTGCTGTGCCGTCTTTTGGGGGATGGGGAGGCTTTGGGACTTGAGGAGGATTTTTTTGGAATCGGAAGTGCAGTGTGCAATTGGGGACTCTCCCTTGGGCAAAAGTCCAGGACCTTATGGACCAGATCAACTTGTCTTTTTGCGCCTCAGTCCCTCGAGGCTCATATTACCTTTTTACCAAAACCGGGTAAGGATCCAACGACATGCGAAAAAACTTCTGGCCCATCTCGTTGATTAATGTAGATGTGAAGCTCTTTGTGAAATGTATTCCCTCTCGCCTCTCACCGTTATTGCCTGTCTTGGTCATGGATGATTAGGTGGGGTTTGTACGTGATGGAGAAGCTCGGGATATTACTAACAAGACCCTTTTTTAACATATTGCCAGGCACGCAAGATACCGATGTGTTTACTTTCGGTTGATGCCGAAAAGGCTTTTGATAGGGTGCACTGGGTGTTTCTCCGTAGTGTCTTGACTCAGGTTGGACTTGGCACCACTATGGTGGATAGGATTATGGCATTATACCACGGGCCTCGAGTTCGAGTTAATGGTCTTTTGTCTGACTGTCTGCCTATTACAAATGGTACGAGACGGGGGTGCCCACTCTCGCCTCTGTTATATGTTTTGGTCATGGAACACCTGGCTGTGGCACTGCGGAATAACCCTAGCATCAATGGCATTTGTGTTGGTGCACAGCATCACAAATTAGCACTCTACGCTGATGATCTTCTCGTGTACATCACGACTCCTATGATTTCCTTGCCATCTTTGACTGGAGAGTTTGAGCGATTTGGTCATTTGAGTAATTTTAAAGTTAATTACTCTAAATCGGAGGGGTTGAATATATTTCTAGACGCTCCTCTTGCTGCTCATCCTACTCAGTTTTTCCCGTTTAAGTGGCAATCCACGTCCTTAAAATACTTAGGGATACATATCCCCACACATTTGTCTGATTTGTTTGCCTTGAATTACACACCTGTCCTACAGCGTACCTTACGGGCGTTGGTGGCGTATGGAGGGAGTCACATGTCGTGGTTTGGGCGTATTAACGCTGTTAAAATGGATATATTGCCCAAATTTCTGTACGTATTTCAGACTGTCCCTATTGTGGTGCCAGCGGTTTTCTTCCAGACCTTACATAGGGCCATAACTAAATTTGTGTGGGGCTCCTTTAAGCCTCACATTAGATTTTCTGTCCTTAGCCGGCCGAAAGTGGAGGTGGTCGATGGTTTGCCGGACTTTAAACGCTACCATCAAGCTGCGATCCTCATGAGATTGGTGGACTGGTTCCGCTCAGATGCGGGTAAGCAATGGGTGCGCATTGAGAAAGGTATGTCCTCTCTTACATTGTCCTCTTTGCCTTGGTTGACTGGCTCCCAGCGACCAACTTCTTCTCTGCCTTTCCTCACACGTCAGTTTCTTGTAGTATGGGAGCGGATCATTGGTACTCTGGCCCTTGCTCACCGTCCGGGTCCTTTTGACTCCTCTTTTTGATAACTCTTCCCTCCCTCCGCCGGTGGGTGTGGACACATTCCTCTGTTGGGGGAGACAGGACGGCGGATATTTGGCTCAGACCCTTATACCTGATGGTGCAATTTTGTCGCTTACTGCTGTCTCTGAGGCCTGCCCGGGGAGACGATCAATATGGTGGTCCTATTTTCAGCTGCGTTGTTATCTCTCTTCCATGGGTGATTGTCTTGTGTTGCTACAGGATAAGACTCCTTTGGAACATTATCTGTCCTTGACTTCTGCTCCTTCTCATATGCTATCCTATTTACATGGGATCCTCCGACCTGGTTACTCTTAGGCCTGATTTACACGAGCGTGTGCGTTTTGCGCGCGCAAAAAACGCTGCGTTTTGCATGCGCAAAAGGCACTTGACAGCTCCGTGTGTCATCCGTGTATGATGCGCGGCTGCGTGATTTTCGCGCAGCCGCCATCATAGAGATGAGGCTAGTCGACGTCAGTCACTGTCCATGGTGCTGAAAGAGTTAACTGATCGGCAGTAACTCTTTCAGCACCCTCGACAGTGCATTCCGATCACCATATCGAGTAACCTGTTTAAAAAAAAAGAGGTTCGTACTTACCGAGAACTTCCCGGCCGTTGCCTTGGTGACGCGTCCTTGGTGACGCGCCTCTCTTGACATCTGGCCCCACCTCCCTGGATGACGCGGCAGTCCATGTGACCGCTGCAGCCTGTGCTAGGCTTGTGATTGGCTGCAGCCGTCACTTGGACTGAATTGTCATCCCGGGAGGTCAGACTGGAGGAAGAAGCCGGGAGTTCTCGGTAAGTCAGAACTTTTTTTTTATTTACACGTTCACGTATATTGTAATCGGAAGTCACTGTCCAGGGTGCTGAACCAGTTTAACTCTTTCAGCACCCTGCACAGTGACTGTCTCCTGCCGGGTTCGGTCAAAACGAGTTCGGCCGAACCCGGTAAGGTTCGTTTCGCTCATGTCTAAGACACTCCGTTCGGATGTTTGTAAACAGAAAAGCATGTGGTGCTTTTCTGTTTACATTCAGTTTGACAGCTCTTGCGCGAATCACGCAGTTCGCACGGAAGTGCTTCCGTGCGGCATGCGTGGTTTTCACGCACCCATTGACTTCAATGGGTGCGTGATGCGCGAAAAACGCACGATTATAGAACATGTCGTGAGTTTTACGCAACGCACTCGCGCTGCGCAAAATTCACGCATCGTCTGCACTGCCCCATAGAGTAATATAGGTGCGTACGACACGCGTGAAAAGCACGCGCGACGCACGTGCGTATATTACGCTCGTGTAAATGAGGCCTTATTCTCAGTTGACATTCACCACAGCTTGGGATGACGAAATGGGGATTCGACACTCTGAGGAGGATTGGGGGACTTCTTTCTTCTTGGCTCATAAGTTGCCGACTTCTTGTTTTGCTCCGGAGAAAAACTATAAAATACTTACCGGATGGTACCATTGTCCTCCCTTTTTACATAGGATATTTACTGATGTGTCTGCTGATTGTTGGAAGTGTGGGGAGGCTCCTGGAACTATGTTGCATATTAGGTGGGATTGCCCTAAGCTCCGTCCCTTTGGGGAAAATTTTTTGATCTCGGAAACAAGCTTTTTGACACTTTGAACGTTCCTACATCGCCTTCTATTGGATTGCTTTCCATGGTTCCTGGATCATTCCCACACCTCAAAAAGGGTGTGTTTAGGCATTTTCTGACTGGAGCTAGAACTGTAATCCCACGTCACTGGAAGTCCAGTACTGTGCCTTCTTTACAGGAATGGGTAACTGAAATGAATGGGATTATGAGAATGGAGAAGTTGATGTCTGCTGATCGGGGTAAATCAGAGATCTTTGTTCAAACTTGGTCAGTGTGGTCCGGATTTCGGGGTTGGTCTGCCTCTCTGGTTGGATGGCCTCTTTTGAACACTCATATCGCCAATTTTGTGTGCTTTTGTCCATTTGTGTTTCCCTCTGTTGTCTTGTGTTTGTGTAACTTTGTGTTGAAATTAACACTTAAAAATGTCATTACTGCTTGTTTTTTGGGACTGGTTTCCCTACATATTGCACTACTTTTGCTTTGGTTATTGTGCTGTTACTTGCCATAAGATATGATTATTTCCTTCCTTTTTATGTTTGATTGGGAGGCTACCTCCTACCATTGTTCTTATGTCTCTAACATTTTCTACAGATTGAATTTATTGCACTGCGTGCAAACTTTTGAGATTTCGTGAGATGTTTTATATGCTCTGTTTTTATATTCTAATATAGGTAATAAGGATATGTTAAAAGGGTATTCCCAGAATGGACCATTATCACCTCCTATCCACAGGATAGGTCATAAGTGCCTGATTGCTGAGAGCTCCTACACTGAGGATAACTTTGAATGGAGTAGCGGTAGAGCATATACAGTGCCTCTCCAATCAAAGTCTATGGGACTGACGGAGACAGCGGAGTACAGCGTTTGGCGGTTTCCGTCAGTTTAATAAACAATGAATGGAGCGGCAGGGAGCATCCTTGTCCTCCGCTCCATTGAAGCTCCTCCTCACTACAGGGGTGCAGTGAGGAGGAATGGGGGTTTTTGAAACTCCTGTTCTAGTGATCGGTGCAGGTCCCAGTGGTGGGGCACCCAGCGATGGGACAATTATGACATATTCTCTGGACAGATGATAATTGGCCATTCTGAAATACACCTGTCAGTATTTGGATCTTGGTTGTTGTCATCTTCAAAGTAAATAGAATCTGGAAATGTTAACACCTTAACGACCACCAGTACGCCTTTTCACGCCGGCCGTTAAGGGTACTTATGCCAGAGCGCCGCCTTTTCACGGCGCTCTGACATAAGCCTGGCACATGTGTCCTGTGCCGGCTAAAGTGGGTGTCCGGTGGTCTGCAGACAGCCGGACACCTGCACTAATGGGCGGGATCGATTTCAACATTGATCTCATCCGTTTAACCCCTTAGATGTGGCGCTCAATAGTGAACGCCGCATCCAAGTGCTTTTGGAGGGAGGGTGCTCATTCTCTCACCCTATCGGCACCCTGCAATTGCAATCGCAGGGTGCCAATGGCTTCTATGGCAGCTGGAAGCCTAACAAAGGCCCCCAGGTCTGCCTGTAGTGGATGCCTGCTAGGCCATGCTTGAGGCATGACCAGGGGCGTAGCTAAAGGCTCATGGGCCCGGGTGAAAGAATTCAGCTTGGGCCCCCATACCACTCCCCAACACCACCATCATCATCAGACCCCTGTGTGCGCCTATGCCCAGACGCCTTGCCCAACAGCCCCCATAGTATAATGCTCCCATAGCTGCCCCCACCGTATAATGCCCCATAACGTATCAGCCCCCCATACAGTATAATTCACCCATATCAGACCCCATTCAGTATAATGCCCCACATCTTATCAGCCCCCATGCCATATCTGCCCCCCATGCAGTATAATGCCCCCCCCACAATATCAGCCCCCCATACAGTATAATGCCCCCATATGTGCATAATAAAAAAATAGCATAAATGCTTAACTATCCCCCTTCCCACGTCGGGTGGAGGATCCTTCGCCTCCTCCGGTCTGTGCTATGAATGACTCAGCGCAGACAGGCGCGATGATATCGCTACATCCCGCCTGCCTGCGTCGAGCCGCTCAGGGCACAGTGAATGCTGGATCAAGGAGATGTCCGCTCCTTGCTCCAGGATTGAATGGAACCGGGACCTCGGTGAGTGACTCGCGACCCCCCGGAGGTCTTCACACGATCCCCCAGGGGGACGCGACCCACAGTGTAGGGATGTCATGATAACAAAATTTGGACTTCGATACCGATACTTCATTTACAGTAATAAAAATAAAAAGTTCTTTCGTTTTCTAATGTGAGGCGCGAGGTGTGATGCTGAATTTTGAATGTGCCTCACATTAATAGTAATTTAATTCCGTCATGTTTCTCAGTCATAATGGGTTAATGTGTAAGGAACATGATGGGGTTAATTACTATTAATGTGAGGCACGTGGAGGTTAAATTAATCATCGCACCTCGTGCCCCACAATAAGTGATAGAAAGCAGTTTTTATTTTATTTGTTTACAGCGTACACATCACAAATAATGCAAAAAAATAGTTGTGCAGGTTATTACGGCCGCGCCAATACCCAATATGTGTATATTTTATGTGTTGAGACTTATTTTAATGTTTATTGTAAAAAAGGTGTATTTTTTTAAATTTAACATTACTTTGTTTTTACTTTATTTTTAAACTTTAATATACTGGCATATATCAGATATGTGCCAGTACATTAGCCTGTGCACTGATAGTACACAGGCAGTTGTTAGGACATACCTAAGTATGCCCTAACAGGAAATATGGTAAGACAGCCCTGGGGTCCTTCAATGGACCCTGGGCTGTCTGCCCATATATGGTATGGCCCTCGATCGCGTCACAGGAATTCCCTGTGACACGATCCAGGGGCATCCCCCCTTTTCATATTCCCCTGAATGCTGCAGTCCGCTGTGATTGCAGCATTCAGGGGAATAGCGGCGGAGATGAGAGGCTTCACTGATCTCCGCCAGCAGGGCTGCGGCTGTGTAATACAGCCATTGACCCGCTCCTGACAGTAAGTGCGCACGCGGTCAGCATGAGGAGATGCGGCCGGCGCTGCACTAATGAGCGGCGGTTCAGGCACTGAAGACAGAACATGGGGGTGTTTTGTAGCGCGCCCGCCATGTTCTGTCTTCAGTGCCGCAGATCATTAGTGCAGCGCTGTCCGCATCGCATCATCCTGACAGCGCGCACATGTCAGGACTCAGGAGCGGGGCAGTGACTGTGTTACACAGCCGCAGCCCCGCTCTCATAGTCATGTGTTACTATACTGTATTGTGTTGGATTTTGCGGTGGAGAGAGGAGGACGGGCTGTGATTTAACGGGCCCCCCCCCTCTCCACCGCAAACAGCACAATGCAACACAATACATTACAAGGCATCACAATACATTACAATACATTACAATACATTACAACACAACACAGACTGCAGCTTACCTGGAGTCCTCCGCACCGACTCTTCCACTCCACTGTCCGGAAGACGTGTCACGTGACAACACGGTCACATGGTACACTAAGTGTACCATGTGACCGTAACCAGGAAGTGCCGGCTTTACGGCACAGAAGATTTTTTTTGGAAGCATACAGTATGGCAACGGGGGCCCGTGGGCCCCCCAGGCTTAGGGGCCCGGTCGCAAGTGCGACCGCTGCTACCCCTATAGCTACGCCACTGGGCATGACCTAGCAGGTGCCTGTCAGTTTTACACTGACAGTGAATTATAAAAGCGATCAGAAGATCGCACAGTGAAGTCCCCTAGTTGGACTAAAAAGAAAGTTATCAAAAAGTTTAATAAAGTTAATAATAAATAAATAAAAATCCCAAATAAAAAAAATTCAAAACCCACTTTTTCCCTTATAAAATACTTTAATATGAAAAAAAAGAAAAACATTACACATATTTGGTATCGCCGCGTCTCTAAAGACCCCACCTATAAATCGATTACGTTATTTAACCTGCACGGTGAACGGCGTAAAAAATAAAATAAAAAACAATGCCAGAATTGCTGTTTTCTATTCATCCTGCCTTCAAAAAAATGTGATAAAAAGTGATCAAAAAGTCGCATGTACTCCAAAATAGTACCAATAAAAACTAGAAGTCCCGCAAAAAACAATTTTTAAAAAAAAAATGTTTTTACTGTGTAAAAGTAGCAAAACATACAAAATCTATATAAATTTGTTATCACCACAATCGTAATGACACGCTGAATAAAGTTATTAGGTTATTTATACCACACCGTAAACGGCATAAATCTAAGACGCTAAAAAGTGTGGCGAAATTTATGTTTTTTTTTTCCATTACCCACACAAAAAAAGTTAAAAGTTAATCAATAAATTATATGTACCCCAAAAATACAACTTGTCCCGCAAAAACAAGACCTTATACAACTATGTCGACGAAAAAGTAAAAAAGTTATAGCTCTTGGAATGCGACGATGGAAAAACGCAAAAAATAGCTTGGTCATTAAGGTTTATAATAGGCCGGCCATTAAGGGGTTAAAGCAAGGTGTATACTATGGTTGTGATGTGTTAAGAGGCAGTGAGGACTATGTGTTCAGGCAAGCACAGGTCAGCATTTCGCATGTGGAGGCAAAATAATTTATCTTTCCTTTGTCCCATACTTTAGTGCTGCCACCAGTCAATGCTCTTTTTCTGTATAGCTTGCAGGAGGAAGTACAGGTAATTGGAGTGTCATGCTTCTCTTCTTCCTCCATTGCATTGTGAGAGAGGAGCACCCCTGCAATCGTATAAGATGATCTCGGAGATCAGGGTGCTCTATGATCTCTCATTGGCAATTAGGGTATGTTCACACAGAGTGTTTTCTGCCGTTTTTCGGCCCATAAACGTCCCGAAAAACGTCTGAAAGATCGGAAGCAGAATACCTTCAAACATCTACCCATTGATTTCAATTGGAAAAACGCCGTTCTGTTCCCACGGGCCGTTTTTTTCGCGGCCGTTTTTCAAAACGGCCACATAAAAAAACGGCTGGGAAAAAGAAGTGCATGTCACTTCTTCAGCCGTTTTTGGAGCCGTTTTTCATAGACTCATAAAAAGAGCTAAAAAAAAAGGGCTGCAAAAAAAACGCAGCGAAAATCGCGAGTGGCTTAAACATCTGAAAATCAGGAGCTATTTTCCCTTGAAAACCGCTCCGTTTTTTCAGACGTTTTTGAGTTTGTGTGTGTACATACCCTAACACAGCACAGGGTGACCGGGCCTCTTGCTATATGATAGAATATCAGCTTCTATGTTTTTGAATGTTTCCACCCTTTGCACCAAGCTTATTTTTGAGCATTTTGATATTATAATGATGTTAATCTAACATTACTATGTCATTTCTAGCGATTGTGGGAGCTGGAATTGGAGGCACCTCTGCAGCGTATTTCCTACGTCAGAAGTTTGGGAAGGATGTCCGGATTGACATATTTGAGAAGGGAGTTGTGGGCGGTCGACTTTCTACTGTGGAGGTGGATGGAAATCACTATGAGGCTGGGGGGTCCATTATCCACCCTCTGAATCTCCACATGAAAGCTTTTGTTAAGGATCTAGGTAGGTGTTCTTTGATTTTTTTTGGGGGGGGGGGGGACTTTAGGAAAAGGAGTCTGCCCTGGTTTTACTATGACAACACTTGTGGCCCTTGCCCGCAGTGTTGTCAGAGGGATATTTTGTACATCCACACTGCAGTGTTCACATTATAAATTATTTGAATGGCAGAAATTACGATAATGTGGCTGGTGATTTGGATGTGTAGATTATCCCTAAGGCCCAATCACACGGCGGTAGATTTCCTCCGTAATTGCGGACCGTAATTACGGTCCCATTCATTTCTATTGACCACAGACACATTCCCGTATATTTGCAGGAAAGTATCTGGGCCGTAGAAAGCCTCCTATCTTTTGCTATTTACAGACCGTGCTCCCATACTTTATATGGGAACACGGGCCAAAAATGCAGGTGGCTGTCCACGGCCGCCATCGGTCGGCCGTGATCATAATCACAGACTGTGATAACGGGCACGGCAGTGTGCATGAGGCCTGAGACAATGCTGAACCACCAGAGAACTGGGACAGAAGTGTAGTCATAGGCATACCAGGGCGGAGCCACTTCTCACACAGGGCCTGTTACATTGGTAAAGATACAAGAGAAAAGTAAGTTAAAAATAAGTTTTCAATTTTTTAAATATATTAAATAGACTTTCATATGCCATTTTTGGTTGAGAGTTCCCCTTTATTGCTTTTAGGGTATGTTCACACGAGGGCGTCCGTTACGGCTGAAATTACGGGGATTTTTCAGCCTGAAAACATCCCCGTAATTTCAGCCGTACCGGCATGTGCAGGCGCTTGAACGCCGTGTCCATTACGGCCGTAATTAGCGCTGCTATTCATTGGAGTCAATGAATAACGGCTCCAATTACGGCCAAAGAAGTGACAGGTCACTTCTTTGGCGCGGGCGTCTATTTACGCGCCATCATTTGACAGCGGCGCGTAAATATACGCCTCGTGTGAACAGACAAACGTCTGCCCATTGCTTTCAATGGGCAGATGTTTGTCAGCGCTATTGAGGCTCTATTTTCAGACGTAATTCGGGGCAAAAACGCCCGAATTACGTCCGTAAATAGGCCGTGTGAACATACCCTTAGTGTCAGTTCACACCGTTTTTTGGTGCTGATTTTGATGCGGAATCAGCGCCATAAAACAGCCCAAATCGCCCACCAATCGGTGTGCTCTTCTCCGAGTGGTCTCCGCCCCTGACCTCCCATTAAAATCAACGGGAGGCAGAAAAAATCTGTAGCGTAATAAAACGCTGCCAACTTAAAATCTGCTTCTAAGGAATTTTAAGGCACATTTTTTTCTGCCTGTCAAAAAACTCAGTGTGAACTAGGCCGTAATGGTAAAAGTTTTATATATTCGTATATCATGTAATATAGGTGGCAGGATGATTTATACATGAACATTCATTGTATTACAGGCCTTACTGCTCTATCACTCCCCAAAAATCAGCTTGGAGTTTACAATGGGGATGAGTTTGTTTTTCAAGAAAGTGAATGTTTCTTGATGAATATAATTAATAAAGTCTGGAAATATGGGATGAATTTCCTGCGTTTAAGCATGTGGGTCGAAGACATTCTGGAAAAATTCATGAGGTATGTGGTAATAATTTGTTTCATTTTTCTTTACCTGTACTTAATGAAATGTATACTTAGGGGCTTAATTATTATGCCAAGCGCGTACATTGCATGGTGGCAGCCACTGCGTCTACTATGGGGCCCATGGAGAGGGCAGCTGCAGCTCTGGTTGGTCCCATTGAACCCTCTGCAGATATTGTCAAACAAGAGGAGGTTCATACATTTTCTATTACAAGGGATGAAAGGGAAAGAATGTGGGGAGGGGTAATGCATTATTATTATTCTTGCTATGGTGCCTTTATGTAAGTCAATGGCATATACTAAATTACATGTGAAATATATTTAAAAAAAATTCTAATAGACTTTATTTTTCAATTTCTGAAAATTTTCAAGATCTTGGCTGGCTAGTAAACATTCTAGGTTAGAGGTTGCAGACATTTCCTGACTCATTCCTGCTTTCACACAGCTGAGATTTTGTTACAGGGTACTAGTGTAAGCCGTCCTCCGTGAACTAAACACAGTAGCTGGACAAATCTCATGTCATGGGCTCCAGGGGAATTGCTCTTATTGATACACTGTCAATGCAGCTAAATCAGCTGCAGTTTATTACAATGAGAGGTTTTCATCCTCTAAATATAACCACAAATGTTTTTATCCAGTGTCAGCAAGCAGAGATTGTGAAAATGGCAAGCTAACGAGTCCTGGCAATAGGAAATCTGGACATTTTGAGATAAGATATGTTGACATATTTGTCATGGTCATTAGAAGTTAAACATTAGTTGGCATTAATAGGGATGAAAAGAGGGTCAGACCCTTCGGACTCATGCACTCGGCCGATGTCAGCGTGCCAGACTTCATAGATTCTTGTGAAATCATAGTCTGGGGAGGTGTATTGGCCGATAAAAGATAAGCATTCGAGCCAAGCAAAGCCCCCGATTCAGAAGAAATCCGGAAGGTTTGGTAAGATCAACCCATCTACTAACATGTCCGCATTTCGCTTCTCTATGACCTCACAGACAACACAGACTCACATTTGCAGCAATATGTTAAGCCAATAGCACAGCATTTTTTTAAATGACCAAAATGGCTGAGAATAATCTATCTGCAGCGAGCTCTATCGGGGGCACTATCTACAAGGGGCTCTGAGGGGCATTATCTACAGGGGGCTCTATGATGGGCACTATCTACAGAGGGCTCTATATGGGGCACTATCTACAGGAGGCACTGTATTTGTGTGTGTGTGTGTGTGTGTGTGTGTGTGTGTGTGTGTGTGTGGTGCTTCACTTTACAGTGTTTGACACAATTGTGTACAGGGGCACAGTGTATGGTACG
Source organism: Rhinoderma darwinii (assembly GCF_050947455.1). Taxonomy (NCBI): domain Eukaryota; kingdom Metazoa; phylum Chordata; class Amphibia; order Anura; family Rhinodermatidae; genus Rhinoderma; species Rhinoderma darwinii. The sequence continues at coordinate 350,547,133 of NC_134689.1, forward strand.
ATTATATTCAGGAACGTAGTGTATGGTGCGATCATATTTAGGGCCATAGTTTTTGGCACCATGAGCATTTTATCTTTGTTTATAGGTGCGGAAATGTTGGAATTGTGAGCAGTCGTAGACATCTGAGTGGCAAATTCTGCAGAAAATAGTCATGGCTGGCAAAAGTCGTATTAAGGTCTGGGCCTGATGGAGAAGAAAAAAGAAAAAGAATTCGAGAAGTTGTTACCTGTGAGTCATTGAATTTATAGAGAATATGTCACCTTTCCTGACATGTCTGTTATAGGAAAACCTTGAATTCCACAAAAAGTCTTTGTGTAGCCCAGGACTTATAGACAGAAAGGTGTTATCATTCCCCATGTCAGGAGGATGCGTCCCTACACAGCGTGATGCTGTCAGTAGTGGTTGGAGACTGTCAGTATGTAGGGACACAGCCCTTCTGACAAGGGGAATTGAAACACCTATTTGTCAATGCCCACACAAAAAGGTTGTGTTAACTATAGACACGGCGCAGCAGGGTGATGGTGGAGAAGCCCAAGTTTGGGGAACAGCCCAGGGCCTATGGTCTACTTAATCTGCCACTGATTGTTTGACAGTACATCATATGGGGGGCAGCAACAGAAGGTAGCGCACATGGCACCACCCAACGTAAGCCCTTCTCTGGTTTCATACTTGACTTGTCATTGCACCTTGCCTTGTCAATGAAATGTGTAAATTGCAGATGTTTCATTCTGTGATTGTCATAAAGTTTTATTCTTATGACATTAAATGCATTATATAGTTTTTGCACATAGTACATGTATAGAATTTATGGAGAGATCATTAACATATTTCGTTGTTATTGGCAGGATCTACCAGTATCAGAGATTTGACTATTCATTCTCCAGTATGGAATCCATGTTTCATGCTTTGGGAGGTAAAGACTTCTCATCCAAGCTGAACACAACCCTCAGTGAAGCTATGCAGAATTATGGCTTCTCTCAGAAGTTCATTGATGATATTGTGACTCCAACTATGAGAATCAACTACGGGCAAGGGGTGGAAGTAAACAGCTTTGTTGGTGAGCGTTACTTTCAAACTTGCTGTGTTTTTATTTCAGAACCTCCTAACAACCTCTCGGGCATTGGTTTACTCGCACCTTAGATGATGCCAGACCATATCTAGGTAAAATATCTCAAAGTTCCTTCTATGCCAAAAAGTAAATATGGAGAGAGCAGAAAAGAACCAGTAGGTCCATCTAGTCTTACCTTGTTTGCTTTATTGCAAAATATCTGTACTCAAAGGGGCATAATGGTTATGTCTAAACCTTTAACAATAGAAATTAATAGAACTGTTTCAAAGCAGTAGTCTATGTATAATTTTGCAAACATTTTTATTGCTTTGATGCATTTAAAATAAAAAAAAATGAAGCAACCCTACAATTAGTATTGAGTAACAATATTCCACTGTTTTGTACACCGCTCCTGTGCAGATCTATGTGTTTTCGTGGTTACAGACTACACACAAACTCTGTGTAGCATGATTCTGCAGTCATGTGCAGGGGCGTAGTAAAGGCTCATGTGCCCGGGTGCAAGAATTCAGCTTTGCCCCCCCCCCAACACCACCATCACCAGACCCCTGCGCGCGCCATTGCCCAGCCGCCTTGCCCAACAGCCCCCATAGTATAATGCCCCCACACAGTATAATGCCCCATAACTGCCCCATACAGTATAATGCCCCCCATAACTGCCCTATACCGTGTAATGCTCCTCAATATCAGCCCCCACAGTATAATGTCCCACATAGCTGCCCCATACAGTATAGTGCCCCCATACAGTATAACGCCCCATATCAGCTCCCCATACAGTATAATGCCCCCATATCCGCTCCCCATACAGTATAATGCCCCACCATGTCAGCCCCCATACAGTATAATGCCCCCCATATCCGCTCCCCATACAGTATAATGCCCAGATATCAGGTCCCCATACAGTATAGTGCCCCGATATCAGCTCCCCATGCAGTATAATGCCCCCATATCAGCCCAGCATACAGTATAATGCCCCCCCATATCAGCTCCCTATACAGTATAATGCCCCCCCATATCAGCTCCCTATACAGTATAATGCCCCCCCACATCAGCTCTCCATACAGTATAATGCTCCCATATCAGCTCTCCATACAGTATAATGCCCCCATGTCCGCTCTCCATACAGTATAATGCCCCCATATCGGCTCCCATGCAGTATAATACCCCCCGACATATCAGCCCCCCCATACAGTATAATGCCCCCATATGTGCATAATAGAAAAATAACATAATTACTTACCTATCCCCGTTCCCACGCCAGGTGGAGGATCCTTCTCCTCCTCCAGTCTGTGCTATGAGTGACTTGGCGCAGACAGATGTAGCGACATCATCGCGCCTGCCTGCGTCGAGCCGCTCAGGGCACAGTGAATGCTGGAGCAAGGAGACGTCAGCTCCTTGCTCCAGCATTGAATGGAACCGGGACCTCGGTGAGTGATTTGCGATTCCCCCCCCCCCCCGAGGTCTTCACATGAACCCCTAGGGGGACGCAACCCACAGTGTGTAATGTATTGTGTTGTATTGTGCAGTTTGTGGTGGAGAGAGGAGGGGGGGCTGTAATTTAACGCCCCCCCCCCCTTCCGATCTCCACCGCAAACACAGACGGCACAATACAACACAATACATTACAACAACACAATACATTACAATACAGACTCTGCAGCTCACCTAGAGTCCTCCGCACCGGCTCTTCCACTGCACTGGCTGGAAGCCGTGTTCAGTGACGTCACGTCACATGGTACACTAAGTGTACCATGTGACCGTAACCAGGAAGTGCCGGCTTCACGGCACAGAAAATGTATTTAACCAGCATGCTGTATGGCAACGGGGGCACCATGGGTCCCAAAGGCTTAGGGGCCTGGTTGCAACTGTGACAGCTACGACCCCTATAGCTACGCCACTGGTCATGTGTAAATGAATACATGGCTGCAGTACCGGATTAAACACATTATTTGTTTGTAGAATGTAACCATGGTGATACATAGATCTGCATAAGAGCTGTATGCACAAAACAGTAATATTTTTTGTATTTTGTTTTTTTAAAACAAGAAATAACACTATGGTTCCCTCTGCAGCAAATAGCATATTCTCAAAAGGAATCCGCCAGTCCATCTATAGTAAAGATATTCTGGTGGGGTATTGTCTAATCAACAGAAAATGTAAGGGGTACATACTAAATCATTTTTGTTTTAAAAAATAACTTTTATAAATACACTACATTTTCTCTCCACTGTTATTCACATGACTTATTTTGCCCTGGTTGACAGGTTCTATATACACAGTCATATTGTGTATTTGAATATATTATTTGCTTTTTGTAGGGGCGGTGTCTATGTCTTGCTTAGACCCAGGTCAATGGGCAGTGGAAGGTGGGAACAAGCTGGTTTGTTCTCGATTAATTGATGCATCTGAGGCCCAGCTAATTCAGGGCTCTGTCACCTCTGTGCAGGAGAACGTCCATATTACAAAATCTGGTAAGTTTCTCTACCCTAACTGAATGATACTTCATTTACTTACGGATTACCAATATGATTACCGCTGTTTGTTGCAGTCTTTCACAAGCGATCTTGCAACATGGTATCAGGATCAAAAGCTATAAATAGTTTAATATGGGACATCCAAATGGCGCTGCTAAAAAATACACGGATAAATAAGCAGTTATTTCAGGGGGCGTAAATAGAGGTGAGGAGCCCATAGCAAAGATTAAAGTGTAGCCCTCTTCTGGTGCCGGCTAACACTACCGCCAGGGCCTCCCATTGCACACTTTGTACTTATGGAAAAGAAGCTGCACATATTGTAGCTACATTCCCTATTTTATTGATTGGACAGTGTTATTTGCCTTCCAACAATGGTATTTGGGCACTATATGGTACATGATAAGGTGGGGTGTCCTGTGGAACCTGTGCAGAGGGGATCTCCACATAGGTTCTCACCACCCATTAAAATAAGGGATACAGCCAAACAAGCCTGGGTCCCCTCTCTCCAGCGGCCCTATAGCAGCTGCATGTTCTGCCTCTATGATATGTATGCCCTTGTTACATGCCAGCCTCTAATCCTATATCAGATCACAGAGTGGCTGTCAGATGAGAGCCTTTTCTTTTAATCACAGAGAATAAAAATGTTGTTATAGCTTTATGTGATCAGCCTACCCACAGGTAAAATTCCTAAAGTTAAAGAAAAATGACATTTGCCATGGAAAAAAACTAATAAGAACGACAGCATTTTCATTAGAAAAACCCTTGTGGCTACGGCCTACGAAATGTATGGAATAACTAAGGATCTGATGATCAGAAGAGCTGTTTTCAGTGTAGAAGCAGGAAGCTAATGGGGCTATGACCAGCTCCCTTCCATTTTCATCAAAAATAGAGGGTTCTTAGATGACCTATTTAATGATGTTTGTGAGCAAAAGAATTTGCCTTAAACTTAAAGGGAATGTGTCGCTAGAATTATTTTTTTTTTTTCAGTTAAACAGTTAGTATATCTAAGTGATTATACATTGTTTTAATTTTTAAAAAATTATCACAAGTCAGGAAATATTATACATTTGATTCTAATTTATAACCTTTCCATGTGCTGGTCACTAGAGGGAGCAATTCCCAAAATTGCAGTATTGGCAATGTGGTAAAGCAACCTCATTGCTTTATGCTGCAAATTTGGGGTAGACACACTCGCTCTAGTGTCCTCACACATTCCCCCCTCCCTTATCCTGGCTAGTGCCAGGAGAAGGAGGGGGTTGAATCTTCAAACCTCCTACACTGTGTGCCGCCATTTTCTGAGCGAATGCACAGTGCAGGAGGATTAGATACAGTGGTAATCAGACAGTATAACACGAACATTATACACAAACATAACTTACCTGCTCCTGCTGCCGCTGCTGCCTCTGCTCCTATTCCTTGCGCCTTCGCGTATGGTCGGAAGTCGTCATCTTACTGTCCGGCCGCAGCTTCCGGTCCACATGAAAATGGCGCCGGATTTCGCTCTGCCGAAGACCTTCCTTTTGATCTGTGTGGGAGCGGCGCATGCGCCGTTCCCACACAGACGGCTTACGCTATAGTGAATGGAACGGCTCCCGTTCGCATTCTCTATGGGGATGTATGTGCCATATTCCATCTCTGTATGTGTCGTTAATCGACACATACAGAGATGAAAAAAAAATGGCAGCCCCCATAGAGAAGTAAAAGTGAGAAAAAAGTAAAAAGTAAAACACAAATAAATAAAATGTATTTTAATAACATACTAAAAGCAATATTATATAAAAAAAAAAAATTTCGCGACACCTTCTCTTTAAAAGGATTTTTATCCACCATAGTGAGTGATAGCATATCACTAAGATATGCCATCACTTACTGATTGGTGAGGTTCTGACTTCCAGGAGCCCCCCTGATCCTTAGCTAGCTAAATGCGGGGGGCTACAACACGGCCCCACTCACTTAATTGTGGCCATTTTAATGCCCTACACATCAGGTGGCCAGGAGTACAACAGGTCGGACACCCAAAGATCAGAATGTTATGATATGTCCTAGCAATATACCATAACATTGTATGATGGAAATATCCCTTTAAATAAGGAAAATAGTAAGTAAGATGTTTATGAACTTCTTTGGCAGGTGTAGACGTGTATTAGATGTATCACAGCCAAAAATGTTGTGTTTGTATGCGTGACGGATGCCATAAAGTGGCATCCGTCCCCATAAGCTATTATGGCTCCTGTTTAACGTATATTTTATAAAAAGCTCATGACATATATATTAAACGGAGGCCATAACAGCATATGGGTGGCGGAAGCAACTGTTAAAAGGGTTTCCAGTCCTTAAAAATTGATGGCCTAGCCTCCGTATAGGCCATCAATAGCTGATCGCTCGGAGTCCAACTGTTTTGAAGGGGCCGCAGTGCACGTACGAGCGCTACTTTCTTCATTCCGGTCACTGCTCGTACTGTAAATTGCTGACACAGCAGTAGCGTCGGTTCACAATATCACAGCCTTCTCCCATTCCCATTCACCACACGAGCGCTGCATCCCCTTCAAAACAGCTGATCGGCGGGGGGTCCCGGTAGTTGGATAACTTAGACGTGATGGATTACAGGTGGATCCTGCGTGAGAGACATTCAGGACCCGCTGACACTGAATCCATCAGATCCGCGGGACTGATGGATTCAGGTCAAAACGAAAGATACAGCTGCTTTGCATAGAGAATACAGAGAAGCTGTATCTCAAAAAGTAAAACTAATTTTTTAATAAAGACTAATTATAAAGTTACATAAAACACACTGAACTGTTTATTTAAAAAAATAAAAATGCCCCTCAAAGGTGTACATAGCCTTTAATGTACTCCTAGAGATTAGTTTACACTTTTATATTGTAAAATAATTTCCTCCGATATTGAATATTCTGATGAACTGTCACCTCCCTTATTTCCAGGAGATACAGTAAGATTGTATGAAGTGAGGTATCAAACAAGCAATGGCGCTGGACAGGATTTCTATGACATCATAATCATCGCAACACCACTTAACAAGGCGATTTCAAAGATTGAGTTCCAGGGCTTCAATCCACCCATAGAAACATTTTCAAAGCCATATATACAGGTCGTGACCACAGTTGTTCATGGTAAAATCAATGCTTCTTTCTTTGGATGTTCAAAGCCATGCCATTTTGGTGTTTCTGAAATATTTACCACTGATAACCCCAAACATTTTGTGAGTAGCATTAGCCGCATTTCTCCAGTCACCTTTGTCCCCGAATCACATCTTTCCAACTCCTCTGGCTATGAAATCTGGAGAATGTTTTCTCCAGAGTTGCTCACAGATGACCAGTTGGGCCTTCTCTTTGAGTCTTATGAAGGAGTTGGTGCTAAAAAGTGGCTAGCTTATCCCCAGTATACCAATGCTCCAGAGAAACTACCCCCTATAATGCTGCATCATGGGATTTATTACGTGAACAGTATAGAGTGGGCAGCAAGTGCCATGGAGATTTGTGCAGTCTCTGCCAAGAACGTGGCACTTCTATCTTACCATCGGTGGTACGACATGGACACCCACGTTGATCAAGATGATTTAGCAGAGCGTCTTAAGTCTGAATTGTAGACTCATTGCCAGGGATCTATCGTTTTTGACCTCTGTAATCTGCCCAAACAGAATACAGGATCTGTCAACAGCAGTCTAATTTTTTTGAATAAACACCTTGGTGACTTATTATCAGAATTACTCATTTCTGTAAAAAGGGTATATTAGGGATTAAGACCTTTTTTTCTGATACCATACATTCCCTGTAATGTGATATGAAGTTAATCTTTGCGGCTCCTTCACAGCTTTTCAGAGGCAATCCTGCCCTTCCGCTGTGCAGGATTTACTTGAATGGAGCAGTGCTGCAGTTCTCTGCACAGCTGTGCAGGGAAAAGGCTAAAGGGACTAGGACTGGTGAGGGTTGCAGAGGGCGGACCCTATGGCATATCCTAGCAAATATGCCATAATATTGTAAGATGGGAATAGCCCTTTGACATAATTTACCTAAAATGTGCAGATGATCCCAGTGTGTAAGTATCATGTCCCTGGTAAATAAGTGCAAGGTACTGCTAAACCGCCCCTGTTATACTGTATAGTCGTCACATTTTTTTCTAGCTCAGGGGTCAACCTTTTTTGTACAGCGTGCCGATTTAAAAATGTAAAAAATAAATAAATCAAAGAAAAAGTACTTAGTGTGCCATGTAACAAGAAATATATAGGAAGGTAAGAAAGAAATTGCAGTCTAAAGACGGGCATCGGCGCTAGGCTCAAGAGGATAAGGAACAGAGTCAGGTAAGTACTTACCTGACTGTTCCTTATCCTCTTGAGCCTGGTGCCGATGCCCGTCTTTAGACTGCAATTTTTTTTTTGCTTTCCTATATATATCTTGTCCCAGGCACCAAGGAATTAGTACCGAGGGACTGCAGTGGGTGGCAGCCGGCAACATAAATTTTTCCACCTCTTTTATATAGTCTCGGAGGAGCGCCGCCATTCCCTCATCTTTTTTGCTGCACAACTCATGTAACAAGAAAGTCATATAACACACACTGTTACTATGTATGTGACATAAACCATTTAATCAATTAATCAAACTTACGTTTCAGTAATTGACTTTCTTTGCATAGATGATCCCTGTGGTGCATACAAGGTGACTGAGCTGAGCTTCGGCCTCACAGTGCTCTGCAGTAAGCCTGCTTCATGAGGGGTTGAGGATGGAATTCATGTGTGAGACGACGACCTGCTCACACAGATATTGTTCCTTCCATGGCTTATGTGGCTTATGAAGGATACGTGGACATGTTGTATTAGGGGCTGCAGTCGCTGTTCATAGAAAAATTGCACTGCGTACATAGGATTGGCGCCTTCATCTTGGTCAAACGCCGCCCCTTGGCTTGATTGATGGCACTAGAATGTGCAGACGTCACGGGTTTCTATAGTAAAATCTCACGCAAACGCTGTGCGACCACTGGCCCTGAAGAAACCAATGACGTCGGCGCTCACTAAAATTCTTATTAATCAAACCAAGGAGCTTTGGTTTAGGCTGGGGAGCACTTGCTGAACTTACGACTCAGCGTGCCAGGCAAATATGCCCCGCGTGACAGCTGTGTCATAGGTTGCTGAGCCCTGTTCTAGGTCATCATTTGCAGTGTGTTTTAACGCATGCATCCAGATTGTCTCTGTGTTGCTTATAATCATTACAACTGTCACGACTCTGGGGTATGTGGACCCACTGTGTCGCTCCACCGTAGCGGAGTAGCTAATGGCCTAACAGGAGTCAAAGATAGTCTATGGGACAAGAGTACCTGGCTAGAAGTCTTGGGAGACACTTGACTTAGCAGACACTTGGCTTGACACGGACACTTGACACAAATGTGCTCAGGCAAGGAGGAAGTGTCAGAGTCCTTTTTAATGTCCAGGGTGAGTTGGGGTTGGGCAGAGACAATTTTACTTGTGCCGCACTGGTCCCTTAAGACCGGGAACGAGCACGCGCTACCCTAGCAGAAGCAGTGGAGAGATGCAGTCTCGCGGCTGCCGGTAGGTAGGGGATGCCGGCAATCAGCAACCGTGGGCATTACAACAACCCTCGATCAAACATGGAAAAGTTAATTTCGCCTGAAAAATCTTTTTGCAGACAACTACTATGTTAAATTATATAAACACACACATTGACCTTGGACGAATATGCATGTTATTCTATGGAACAAGGGGTATAAAAGCAACTATCAGACACAACTTGCACCCTTTATCTAGTGGGAAAAATGTAATTGGACAAAAAACTGTAGTGTTTTTTTTTCTCCTAACAATCGGTTTTCATAGACTTTGCGCCAATGCTTCTAAAATATAACAATGAAGCAACTTTGCAAATAGTTTTGATTAAAAATCTACTGTATTGTGTCTATAGCTCCTATTCAGACCTATGTGTCTTCATGGTAACATGCTATAAACGACCCTCTTAGGGCTTATTTAGACGAACGTGATATACGTCCGTGCAACGCGCGTTAGTCTCTGGGGTTGTGCTGACTGTCCGTGAGTTTCACGCAGCGTGTGTCCGTTGCGTAAAACTCATGACATCTCCGATATTTGTGCGTTGTTCGTGCATCACGCACCCATTGAAGTCAATAGGTGCGTGAAAATCACATGCAGCACGCGGAAGCACTTCCGTGTGACGCGCGTGATTCGCGCAACAGCAGTTAAAAGTATGAATGAAAACAGAAAAGCACCACGTGCTTTTCTGTTTACAAACATACAAACAGAGTGTCATAATGGTGGCGGCTGCGTGAAAATCACGCATCATACGCGGCTAACACACGGAGCTGTTAAGTACCTTTTGCGCGCGCAAAACGCCGTGTTTTTTGTGCGCGCAAAACGCACACGCTCGTGTAAATCCGGCCTTAGACTGATCCTACAGTCATACTCCTGTCCATCTGTCCCCTACTTCTTGCTAATCTACTAAATCTAGATGTATTGGAGAAATAAAAAAAAATGGTTGCAAAGGTGGACATAGACTTTAAGATTGTTGGCAAATCACTTTAAGGGTATGTTCACACGTGCACGTCCGTTACGGCTGAAATTACAGAGCTGTTTTCAGGTGAAAACAGCTCCTGAATTTCAGACGTAATGGCATGTGCAGGCGTTTTTCGCAGCGTCCATTACGGACGGAATTGGAGCTGTTTTTCTATGGAGTCAATGGAAAACGGATCCAACTACGTCCCAAGAAGTGACATGCACTTCTTTGACGCGGGCATCTTTTTTACGCGCCATCTTTTGACAGCGGCGCGTAAAAAAAAATGACCGTCTGCACAGTACATCGTAAAACCCATTCAAATGAATGGGCAGATGTTTGCCGACGCTTTCAAGCAGTATTTTTGGCCGTAATTCCAGGCGTAAAACGCCTGAATTACGTCCGTAAATAGTGCATGTGAACATACCCTAAGGCCTTCTCACGGACGTATACCACGGTCATCTAAATTCGACCTAAAAATGGTGGAATTTGGCCCAAAAAAATAAATGCTACAAGTATTTTGACCACTAAGGGCAATCACAAAAGCAAGCTATAAATAAGAGCAATAAGATGTGATCACAGTAGTTGCTAGCAGCAGTCCTTAATGTTCAGCTGGTAGCCGGGGGACTACAAGTTTTATAACGAATAGTGAATACAGAAGAATAAATAGATACTTTTGAAAAAAAAATCCTAAACTAAAAATCTTAATAATCTTAAAATATTAGCACAATATTCATGGATATATTTACACTCTGAACTAAACACATACATTGTAACGGTTATAAAATAGTACAGGGCATATACATGAAATTAGAATAAAAATTGATGTGAACAAATAAAATAACAACATGGCAAAAGACAAACTAGGCCTCATTTATCAAAATGAACAGAATAGCTGGCCTTGTTGTTCATAGCAACCAGTCACAGTGCAGCTTTAATTTCTCCAGAACGGTTTCAGAAATACAAGCTGAGCTTTGATTGGTTGCCATACGCAACAAGACCAGTTTTTATGTTAGTTTTGATAGATGAGACCCAATGTGTTTCAAATCACTAGCATGAATACATAATAATTTTATCAGATATCCTTCTAGTTTATGATATAGCCTGGCAGCTTGGGGACATTTGATTTCTGTCAGTGGTCTGTATCTCATTCGTACACAGCATAGTGGAATTAACAGCAGCCTAATATCATATTCTTACATTGGTTTCCCGAGATTCTAATACATTTAAAAAGAAAAAAAAAAAACCCTTGAAGGGATTGTCTGGTTTAGAAAGCCCATTTTCAAAAACAACTTAGAATCCCTTAATGCGAACAGAGGGAGACCACAATCAATTACAAAGAGTTCAAATATTAGCTCCTATGTATAGAATTTTTTTACTTCCCCTTTCTCATCCCTTGGTTGAACTTGATGGACATGTGTCTTTTTTCAACCGTACAAACTATGTAACTCTCTGGAGGACCTAGCACATCTGTGCATTACACGACTGCCTATTTCAATGGGTACAATGCAATTCTTTATGTCTCCTGTGGTGGGGCTGCAGGGAAAGTGAACACTTGCTGCTGTGTTCCCTCACATAATACAGCTGATCACTGGTATTCCCAACAACGGGAACACTTGTGATCAGCTTACTTACCAGGTACCTTCTAACTTAAATGGTTTGTAAAAACCATACAACCCCTTTAAATGCTGTCTCAATAGAAAAGCAATAAGGTTTTTGTTATACTCCTAGTACTAATTCTGCTGCGTTTCACCTGTTGCAGCATCAGTGGCTGACAACATATGACCGCGGTCGCCAACCATGACAATCTTTGGTGAAATTGTGTCCACCACAGCGCTATATGTACCATGTAATTTTAGCCATAATTATATACACTTAACTCCATTAACAGATATTCAAGGATTAAGCCAATGACTATTATAGGCCAGTTTCACACGAGTGTAATACTTGCGCATTTCTGCACCCCAATTTGTGGACGTAATACAAATGTGCCGGTATTATGCACGTGTAAAAATTGGCCTTAGAGTTTTTGTTTATTTAACAGCTATTTCAAATAGGATATGTTTTTCGTGCCATGTTTGTAAGGGTATGTTCACACGGCGGGGGTCCGTAACGGCTGAAATTACGGGGATGTTTCAGCCTGAAAACATCCCCGTAATTTCAGCCGTACCGGCATGTGCAGGCGCTTGAACGCCGCGTCAATTACGGCCGTAATTAGCGCTGCTATTCATTGGAGTCAATGAATAGCGGCTCCAATTACGGCCAAAGAAGTGACAGGTCACTTCTTCTACGCGGGCGTCTATGTACGCGCCGTCATTTGACAGCGGCGCGTAAATATACGCCTCGTGTGAACAGACAAACGTCTGCCCATTGCTTTCAATGGGCAGATGTTTGTCAGCGCTATTGAGGCACTATTTTCGGGCGTAATTCGGGGCAAAAACGCCCGATTTACGTCCGTAAATAGGCCGTGTGAACATACCCTAAGAGTCTCTTATATCTAAATGGTGGCCTTGTTACTCAAAGGAACCAATCAGGGCCAATCATGTTGTCTAGGGAACCTAAATATCCCTAAAACAGAATTTGTTCATGTTTGATATTCTGGATTAATAACGTTTTACTATTTTAATAAAACGCATTCTTCTGTATGTGTCTAACATTCTGCAGACCTTACTTTCTTGGGAGATCGAAAAATAGTATGGGCTTCAAGATAACCCCTAAAACTGTGTAACAATTTTTTAGTGAATTTATTAATCACTACCTGAATGGTGATTCTTTTGGCTTTTGTTTTCTATAATATGAATGTCATTTATGAAACAATTCTAATAGATTTGTGAACAACATTGAAATTGAGACATTTTACTTTGTTTTTAACTTTGTGAATAGTATGTTACGTAGCAAATCCAGTTGCAAAGAAGAACTGTAGTATAAAGTATAAGGAAAGGACAGAGAAGCAATCTGAGCCACTGATGAAAAAGGGAGAGGCAAAATGTGATGGTGTTGGGCCCCAATGAAACATATGTAAGTTCAACATGTCATTCCTAACTGGTCTACTCATATGTAGCAGAGGGATCTTTGTGGAACCCTCAGACTCCAGATTACGATGGGTAAAACTATAGGGGGTGCATAGGGTGCAGAAAAAAAGAAAAGTTAATTGGAAAAAAAAAGAAAAGGTAAGCTTATTCCTTAGCAACCAATTAGGTTGCAGCTTTCATTTGCTGCTGATAAATAAGAATTGGAAGCTGATTGGCTGCTAAGGGCAGCTGCCCCACTTTTCCTTTGAACCATTTTTGATAAATCTCCAATTTTGTAAACGTATATAAAATGTATCACTCCCTCTATAAGGGCCAGTTCACATCACCGTTGCCCTTCCGCTGAGGGGGGGGGTTCCATCGGAGGTTTCTGTCGGGTTAACTCCTCAACGGAAAGGCAAACGGAAACCTAAGCTTCCGTTTCCCTCACCATTGATATCAATGGTGACGGAAACATTGCTAAAGGTTTCTTTTTGTCACCGTTGTGACAGGATTCCGTTGCTTTGACGGAATCGATAGCGCAGTCCGCTGAGGAGTTAACCCGACGGAAACCTCAGTCGGAACCCCTCAGCGGAAAGGAACGGTGATGTGAATACAGCCTAAGAGGGTGCAGTTAATGCTTTGTTAAAATGTATTACTCTAGGGTTGACAAACCTATGGGAGCTAAATACAACAGCAGCACAAAGTGCTATCCTACCCAGTACTCCAGGTTAAAAAATGTTGCCTACATTGATACATCGTGACAGACTTTTAGGGCATGGCCCCACGTGGCGGTTTTCTTCCGCAACTGTCCGCATCAATGCCGCACAGAATCTGCGTTGCAGATTCTGTGGCGGATCTGCCCAAAATGTGCAGTAAATTGATGCAGACTAGCCGCTGCGTATTGAGGTGAAAGTACTTCCCTTCTCTCTATCAGTGCAGGATAGAGAGAAGGGACAGCACTTTCCCTAGTGAAAGTAAAAGAATTTCATACTTACCGGCCGTTGTCTTGGTGACGCGTCCCTCTTTCGGCATCCAGCCCGACCTCCCTGGATGACGCGGCAGTCCATGTGACCGCTGCAGCCTGTGATTGGCTGCTGCCGTCACTTAGACTGAAACGTCCTCCTGGGAAGCCGGACTGGAGGAAGAAGCAGGGAGTTCTCGGTAAGTATGAACTTCTATTTTTTTTTTACAGGTTGATGTATATTGTGATCGGTAGTCACTGTCCAGGGTGCTGAAACACTTACTGCCGATCACTTAACTCTTTCAGCACCCTGGACAGTGACTATTTACTGACGTCGCCTAGCAACGCTCCCATAATTACGGATGCACATACACGTAGTCACCCGTAATTATGGGTGCACACACGTAGTCACCCGTAATTATGGATGCACACACGTAGTCACCCGTAATAATGGGTGCACACACGTAGTCACCCGTAATTCCGGGAGCCCCATTGACTTCCTCAGTCTGGCTGTAGACCTAGAAATACATAGGTCCAGCCAGAATGAAGAAATGTCATGTTAAAAAACCAATACGCATCCGCACATAACATGTACATGACATCTGCGGACTTCATTGCGGAATTTAGAATCTCCATTGAAGTCAATGGAAAACTTCCGCAATGAGTCCGCAACCAGTCCGCCACACGTTCGCAACATCCATTGTATGCTGCGGACACCAAATTCCGCACCGCAGCCTATGCTCCGCAGCGGAATTTTCCACCTCGTCTAAACGAAGCCTATTAAAAAGAAGTGTAAGGCAATGGAGAAACGGGTCCGCTGCGGATTAACGCTGCGGAGTGTCCGCAGCGGAATTCCAGAGCAATTCCGCCACGTGGGGCTTTGCCCTTACTGTTGGGCTATGTCAGGACAGGTTTTTAGCCCTCGACTGTAAAGAATTGTTCTACTGACAGCAAACAGAGATTTACACTTTTTCTATACAATGTCCAGTGTGTAGTGGAGATGTGACTGAAAAAAAGTTGCATTTCATAAATGTGTCTAATTCCCGAACAAACCGTATTCTATGGCCACTTTTTCCTACACTTTTAAAAAATGCCATGCATGGCACAAAGGATTTTAAAAAATAAAAATGAAAAAAACCTCAATGTTTTTGGTGATTTAAAACATATTTTTTAAATTGACTTTTATTAAAAATGTTGCTTAGTTTTTGTGATGCAGCTTCTACTCATCCCTATATGCATAGACAATGTATAGTTCACCAGGACATGATTCCGTCAGTTTGTAAGGTAGGTGACCATTCTTCGAATTACAAGAGAGGAGACACAACTTCTTGGTTCAACTTTTTACTATAAGGCAATCGAAACAGGATATTCGCTTCTGCGGAGCAGACAGGGACACTGAGTTTGGGGACGTCGAGCCTGCTGCAGGTCCCCCTGAGGGAGGTCGTACCTGATCCCCACATTGCCAAGCTCTGCAGCGACACACCGCTGTCAGTCACGGTGGGAGCTACCCACTAGTGTCATACCCTCAGGTAAGAGTCACACTCTCGCCCCCAGGGGTTGCGTCGTGGGAATCAGTGGACTACCCATACCTACTGGCACCGCCACGGGTCCACGCTATCTTTCGTGACCAGCCCTCTCTCTTCCTCAGTCGGCAGCCCAAGTGTTGGACACGCCTAGGACGCAACTAAACAGTCAAGGTTGACAAGTACTGCTCGTTCAATGTTCTGTTAATAGTCCATAAAGATTTTGTCAACCTGACCGTTCCTTCTGTCTGCTCCTAGTCACAACAGCGTACATATATAAGTATTCCTTACAGGGTGGTGACTACAGAAGGCATGCACTCTTGGGTAAAAGCAGGGACACAGGTAATGGCAATAGAAGTGAGGTAGTAAGTCTGTACTTGGCCCAATATACAGGTTATTTCGTGTCTTTCTCCTAAAACGTGTATACTAAGGGTGCTGTGCAAATGTGGCGTGGGACGGCACTATCTTCAGCGGGCCCCTGACTGCAGGACTGGTACAGACTCTGTAGCCCTCTGGTTCCCTATCAGGGTGTTATGCTGGGCAGTGCCCAGTACCTGTAACTGCTGTGGTTGGTATCTTCCACTCTGGTCCGGTCCTCCGATATTGCTCACTGCCTCCTTATCGGCCTCTAATCACCACTGAGCTGTGGTCCTGGGGCACCAAACTCTTCCTCCTTCTCACTGCCGTCCTATTGCCTTGCAACTCCACTCCTCCACCACGCTGCATCTACTCCGCTTCCTCCTCTTTTCGCGCCCTTCTCTCTTCTCGTGCCGACACTTCTAGTCCTCCTTGCCGCCCACACGTCTCTGCATCACGAGAATTCCTTGTCTTCTGGCACAGGAGCACATGAATCATGGCTCCCAGCATTAGAGGTTGTTGCCATGGCTACCGCAACGCTACGTACCGGCCTGTGTCTCTGCGTAGTTTCCTGAACAACCACCAAAAATCCGGTTTACCCACTCTTACAAGTTTAGCTGAACTGACAGATTGGCTGAGAACAGGTCCTGTGTGTGTCTAACATACAGGACCACCATAATAGCGATCACATCTAAGTTCATGAACTTAGATGTGATCGATATTATGGGGGTATTGTGTGCTTAGATGTGATCGATATTATAGTGGTCCTGTGTGTTAGACAGACGCACAGGACCCGCTCAACTGAAGGAACCGACTCATAGAGAACAACACAGCATCTATGTATAGAGGCTACATAGAAAGCAAAATTTTTAATAAAAGTCAATTTAAACATTTTTTATAATCACCAAGGGGAAATAGCCTCAATACATATACCCCCCCCCCCCAAAAAAAAGTGTGTGCATGCATGTATATGTGTATATAGGAGACAGCATGTTTATAGCATTATGACCCTATAGCTATGGATAGGATTAGATACAGTGGCTCAGCAGACAGTATCACACATGATAAGATTAGATACAGTGGCTCCGCATACAGTATCACCCATGATAGGATAAGATATAGGGCCCAGCAGACAGTATCACATATGATAGGATTAGATATAGGGCTCAGCTCGCTGACATTGCGGCTCCAGCGCTGGACCCAGGAAAGGTAAGAATAATAATTGTTTTCCTTTTTTTTGTGTTACTAATTATTTTTGTCTGTGTTTTTTTACAAGTTCGGTTGTTGGACTACGTTGGATTCGAGGACTACTTCGATAACGGCGTTTTTTTATTCTCAATAAAGTGGATAACGAGGGATGTGTTGGATTTTTATTTCAATAAAATATTTTTTCTATGTCTTTTTGTATTTTTCTAAACTTTATTATTACCACCTTAGTAATAGTTGCTGGCTGATTGACAACGTCCATTATTAAGGCGGAGCTTAATGTTAGACATGAAGAGGCTATAACTGACCCCCATTATTACCCCGGTACCCATCGCCACCAGGGGTACCGAGAAGAGCCGGGTATGATCCAGTACCCGACCATCTGTAGTGATGGTTGGGCACTGGAGCGGCCGCCAGCTGGTTTTATTTGGCTGGGAAAGCCCAAAAACAGTGTCCCTTCCCACCCTGGTAATGCTAGGCTGCTGCTGTGTTGTATCTGGCTGGTTATAAATATGGGGGAACCCCACAATGTTCTTTCCAATTATTATTATTTTTTTAAATGACGTGGGGTTCCCCCCATTTTATATTACAAGCCAGGTACAGCTCTGGCCTTTCCCAGCCTAATAATACCAGCCTGCGGCCACCCAGTGACCGACCATCACTACAGATGTTTGGGTACTGGATCGTACCGGCCCCTGGTGGCGGTTGGTACCAGGTTAATAATGGTGCTAGCCTCTGCACCGGCTAACACTAAGCCCCGCCTTAGTAATGGACGCTGTCAATCAGCCAGCAGCTATTAATAAGGCAGTAGAAATAAAGTTTTAAAAAAGTACAAAGACATATAAAAAATAGGTTTATTGAAATAAAAAAAAAACACACAACCCTCATTAACCATTTTATTGATGATTAAAAAAAAAGCAGTCATCGAAGTAGTCCTCGAATCCAACGACCAAACCCTTAAAAAAACACAAACACAAAAAAAAAACGTTAAGGGCCTGTTCACATCACCGCTACCCTTCCGTCTGAGGTTTCCGTCAAGTAACCCCTCAACGGAACGGCAAACTGAAACCGCAGCTTCCGTTTCCCTCACTACTGATCTCCATGGTGATGGAAACGTTGCTAAAGGTTTCCGTTTGTCCCCGTTGTGACAGGGTTCCGTTTTTTTTACAGAATCAATAGCACAGTCGACTGCGCTATTGGTTGCGTGAAGAACAACGGAACCCTGTCACAACGGGGACAAACGGAAACCTTTAGCAATGTTTCCATCACCATGGAGATCAGTGGTGAGGGAAACGGAAGCTGCGGTTTCAGTTTGCCATTCCGTTGAGGGGTTACTCAACAGAAACCTCCAACGGAACCCCTCAATGGAAGGGCAATGGTGATGTAAATACAGCCGAACAAATATGGTAGGCTTAGATACAGGGCCCATGTGCATGTGTGATACTGTTTGTTGGACCCTGTATCTAAGCCTAAGGTAGGCTTAGTTACAGGGTCCGGCAGACAGTAATCTTATACAGTACCCCCAACAATCAGGTGTCTTGAAGTGGGAGCAGCGCTTGTACGAACTCTACTTCCCCTTTGTTTTCCTTACTTGCATGTCGGCGATTCACAGTGTGAGAAAGTGACCGGAATGAAGAAGTAGCGCTCGTACGAGTGCTGCACCCCTTCAAAACTGCTGATAGCAGGGGTCCCGGGAGTCGGACCCTGACCTATCAGCTCCAGCAGACGTTGGTATTAAACTTGCCCTCCTCTTTGGCCTCAGCGGAGGTCCAGAAGAGGCTGGACGCAGCTGCAGGCTTGAGGGAAGCCGACATGACCGTCCTGGTAGGGAAAGGGTTAATGTTAAGAGGTGAGGGAAAGGTGAAGAAGCTGAAGGAGGGACGGGGAGGAGCTAGGGGGGACGGGGGGGCCGTTACTGCGCTTCCCGCTGTTTCTCGGCATTGAGCCGGAAGCAGCGGGAGGAGTAGTACACAAGAAGCAAAGCTCCCCGTTGCCCGGCTTTTTAGTATGGCAGAGGCCCTGATTTTAGAGCGGCTGCGTGCCGCTGCTGTGCACCACGGTCCCGGATGGCTGGAGGAGACCGTGGCTGCATTAACGCGGATCCCGGACGCCGTTTCGCCACGTCGGGCACGGCGTTCGGGGTCTGTTGTAAGGGACAGGCTCCCCTCCCCCGGCCCCCCTACGAGCATGGCTATGGCGGCGGGGGGGGAGTCGGCAACAACCGCTCCTGCGCTGGGCAGGCAGAGAGCGGTAGCAGGGGTGACGGCGATGCAGGCTGTGTCGACCCGTCCCTCTCGGCGGTCCCGACCTCCAGAGCGCCTGAGTCCGGAGGTAGTCCCGCGGACACGGCGTCGCAGAGGGAGCCCGATCCCGGACGCTGCAGGCCAGGCAGCTGGGAGGACCGCCCCTTCCCAGGCCCTGCGTCCTGGCAGGAATCCCAGGCCGCGACGGGGTCCGGCGGTAAGCAGGGAGTCGCAGGCCGGGCTCCCTGTCACCCCTCCCCCATCAGATGGAAGATGTCAAGAGCAAGGTACGGCCGCCCCGCATGGTGATGTTCCGGCCAGGGGGCAGGCTTCGTCAGGATCGTCTAGACGGACGACTAGATCTGCAGCGACGTCGAGGCAACAGGTCCGGTCGGAAGTCTGGGTCCCGGCGGTCGGGCGGCAGGTTGCCGGCCCATCGGTCAGCGCGTCCTCATCCCCTTTCCGAAGAGGTCGTTGGGAGGGACAGTCGTCGGCGAGAGAAGAACTGGAGGAAGGTGAACTGGACGTCTATCGTCGAGGTCAGGATGGTCCGGCTGACGGGAACACAGCGCCTGTGCAGCCCGGTGAGTGTATAACTCCTTTATTGTCTTATCCAGCGATTTTTATGTCGGGTGTCGGCGGGGGGGCTGCTAGCATAGCATCGGGGGCCGGTAGTGGCGCGGGCGGACGCGACGGAGCGGGTTTGGCAGATTTAGTGGGTTGCTTACGGGAGCTGGTGGGGCGCCTGGATAGGGCCGCGGCGCCGGTAGTAACGGAAGTGTCCCCTGCGGTAGTTTGGGAAGGCTCCAGGGAAGTGGGATCGTTGCAGGCGCGTCCTGTGGTGGCGGTTAGAGAGGCGGTCGCGGTGTCGGTGCAGTCTGAGGCACAGAAGGACGGCGATCGAGTGCGCATGGACGATCGTGCTCGGGGGGAGGTGTATGTTTGTTTTGAGGGTCCGTTGGGGGCGCATTTAAAGCAGGAGGTGCGTGATCGGATCTGGAAAGATGAATATGTTGAAATTTTTTCTCTCTTGCCGCTGGCTAAATTCAATTTGGATAAGAGCAAGCGGGATGAGAGTAAAAAGGACGAGGAGGAACGGCGGCGGTATAGGCTTATCCCGCAGACGTTCGTTAATTGGTCGCAGGCGTTCGCCATATTGGCTAGTGTGATAGGGGAAAAGGCGCCGGAAAATTGTTCGGCGTTATTTTGTTATTTTGATGCTATTGGGGAGGCTCATAGGGCGTATGGGGGTCAGGCGTGGCTGCGATATGATGAGCAATTCCGTCAGCGGAAGGCGGTTCGGCCGGCGATTCGGTGGGACCAGAAGGATATTGCTCTCTGGTTACGGGTTACGGTTCCGGTTAGGCAGCCCTTTCCCGGGAGCGGTGGCCAGGGAGGCCAGACTAGTCAGAGTGGACCAAGCGGCGGGGGAAAGGCGGGGTTTTGCTGGCAATTCAATGAAGGCCAGTGTAAGTTCGGGGCCACGTGCAAGTTCAAGCACGTGT
Source organism: Rhinoderma darwinii (assembly GCF_050947455.1). NCBI lineage: Eukaryota > Metazoa > Chordata > Amphibia > Anura > Rhinodermatidae > Rhinoderma > Rhinoderma darwinii. Next base: position 350,568,006 of record NC_134689.1, read on the forward strand.
GCTCCGAGTGTAATGGTGCATCACACGGGGCGGCAAAATGTCTGCGTAAAAAGAGGTCCGGGAACCAGCACGGGGCTGGTCAAGGGGGTGTCGCCGGTGAGGGTGGAAAGGATGGCCCCTTATCTAAATGAGTATCCGGATAGGGCGGCGGCTAAGTTGCTTTATGAAGGGTTTAGTGTTGGTTTTGTTATTCCTCCGCCTCCTTATGAGGTTCCGGTTACGCGGAGAAATTTAAAATCGGCTTACGTGCATGCGGAAGTCGTGTCGGAAAAGTTGTTAAAAGAAGTTTCGTTGGGGCGCATGTCGGGGCCATTTGTGGAGTCGCCGGTGAAAGATTTAGTTGTGTCCCCTTTGGGTATTGTCCCTAAACGCGAGCCCGGAAAGTTTCGTTTGATTCAACATTTATCGTATCCCAAAGGTTCGTCGGTAAACGACGGGATTGATCACGAGTTGTGTTCCGTAGTTTATACCTCATTCGATAAGGCGGTGGGGTTAGTGCGGGCTGCGGGTCCGGGGGCGCTGCTAGCAAAAACCGACATCGAGGCGGCGTTCAGGTTGTTGCCGGTGCATCCAGAAAGCCAACGGCTGTTGGGCTGTTTTTGGAATGGGGCCTTTTACGTGGATCGGTGCCTTCCGATGGGGTGTTCTCTTTCTTGTGCATACTTCGAGGCGTTTAGTAGCTTCGTGGAGTGGGTAACGAGGGGAGTATCCGGGGGCGATTCGTTGATCCATTACTTAGATGATTTTTTGTGCGTTGGCCCGGGGGGTTCGCCGGTTTGCGGTAACTTGCTTCATGCCCTGCAGAAGGTGGCGAGGGATTTTGGGATCCCTTTGGCGCCGGAAAAAACGGAGGGCCCGGTAGCGACGATTTGTTTCTTGGGAATCGAAATTGACTCGGTGGCAATGGAGTGTCGGCTCCCGGCGGATAAGCTAGGTGCTTTGAGGCTGGAGGTGCGACGGGCTTGTAGAAGGAAGAAAATGTCGTTGAGGGAGCTTCAGTCGCTGCTGGGGAAGTTGAATTTCGCCTGCCGGATTATGCCGATGGGGAGGGTGTTTGGTAGAAGGTTGGCGGCGGCAACGGCGGGAGTGCGGGCGCCGCATCATTTTGTGAGGCTCAAGGAGGAGCACCGAGCTGATCTTCAGGTTTGGGATGACTTCTTGGGACAGTACAATGGTCGCTCGCTATGGATGGCCCCAGCGCAGGATACGAGTGATCTGAATATTTTCACGGATGCGGCTGGGGCGGGTGGCTTTGGAGCTTACGGGGGAGGTCCGTGGTGCGCAGGTCAATGGCCGGCTAGCTGGGTGTCCAGTGGATTGACGCGGAATCTGGCCCTGCTCGAGCTGTTTCCCATCGTGGTGGCGGCTACCATTTGGGGGGACAGGCTCAGGGATAAGAAGGTCCGTTTTTACTGCGACAACATGGGTGTGGTGCTTGCCATTAATAACATCACGGCGTCCTCTCCTCCGGTAGTTCAATTGTTGCGACATTTAGTGTTGGTGTGTTTGTCGCTGAACGCGTGGGTGGTGGCGGTGCATGTCCCGGGTGTACGGAATTGTGTTGCTGATGCTCTTTCTCGCTCGCAGTGGGACCGGTTTCGGCAATTGGCTCCGGGAGCGGAACGTATTGGTTTGGCGTGTCCGGATCATCTATGGGATCTGGTATCGGTCCCGTAGAGCAGCTGTTACAAAGGTCTTTGGCGGGCACGACGTGGAGGGCTTATGCTGCTTGTTGGAGGCAGTGGGAGGAGTGGGTAAGAGAGTTGGGTGATGTCAATACGGATAGAGACAGGTTGGTGGCACTTTTGTATTGGTTAGGGGATGCCTGGGAGGCGGGGTTTTCAGTAGCGAAGGTGAACCGGTTTATATCCGCGGTGGCGTTTGGGCTTAAGTTGCGGGGCTTGCGGGATGTATCGAAGGAATTTCTGGTATCGCAGGCTTTGAAGGGGTTGCGCAGAGGTAGGGTGGAGGCGGATAGTAGAAGGCCGGTGTCGTTTGCTTTGCTGGGCTTGTTGGGTGGTTCATTGGCATCGGTATGTCGTTCTTCAGAGGAAATGGATTTGTTTCGGTTGGCTTTCTCGTTGGCGTTCTTCGGAGCATTTAGAATAGGTGAGTTGGTGTCGCCAAGTACTAAACAGGCAGGGGGGCTGAGATCTGGGGAGGTGAGCCTTTTTGCAGATCGGTTGGAGGTATGGTTGCGTAGATCAAAAACTGACCAATTAGGGAAGGGAAAACTGATAGTTTTGTTCGCTCTCCCGGGGTCGGTCATGTGCCCAGTAGAGTGCATGCGTGGTTTTACAAAAAACAGGGGGTCTCCAGATTTGCCTTTGTTATGTCATGTGGATGGGTCGTTCTTGTCCAGGTTTCAGTTTGGAGCTGTTTTTAAAAAATGTTTGACGGCGGTTGGGGTTGCGGCAGGCTCATATTCATCTCATTCCTTCCGGATTGGCGCAGCAACGGAAGCAGGGCGCTGGGGGTTGGATGATGAGGGGGTGAGGCGTATTGGTCGTTGGGAGTCTAAAAGGTTTAAGTCCTATGTCCGCCCCCATATGTTGTAATTTTGTTGTTTATGCTTGCAAATGTATATGGTGGTGCCTAACTGTGTTTTCCGTTTCAGATTCGCCTCCTTGTCTGGTGTGGTTGATGGGTCATTCGTACGTGCACTGGGGGGCTTTGAGGGCGGACGTCCGCCCGGATGGTCGCCAGTTGCGCATTCCGCGACAGGATGCGGTTGTGCATTGGCTGGGGTTTAGAGGTATGTCGTGGAACAGGGTGTTGGCGGAATTCCAGACATATGTGCGGCTTGATAGGGTTCCGGAGGTTTTAGTGTTGCACGTGGGTGGGAATGACTTAGGAGTCCGCCCTTTTCGTGAGTTGGTGCAGGATATCAAACATGATTTGTTGTGTTTGTGGGTATCTTATCCCAAGTTGGTGGTAGTGTGGTCGGACATAGTCCCAAGGAAGCATTGGCGGTTAGCTAGATCGGTGGAGAGAGTCAATAAGGCTCGGATAAAAGTTAACCGGGCGGTGTCCCGTTTTGTGGCAAAGAACGGGGGCATTTGCGTGAGGCATAGGGATTTGGAGTCAGGATTGGGGAATTTCTGGAGGAGTGACGGGGTTCATCTGACCGAGGTTGGCATTGATATTTGGAGCTTGGCTATAGCAGAAGGCATAGAAAGGGCGGTGGTGGTGTGGAGGAACTCACAGGCTTAAGGTGGTCAAGGCCTGTTTCGCGGTGGCGGGGGGAGTCCTTGAGGCCAGTCAGTACAAAATGGTGGGGGGGTCGCATCGGGGGTATGCGTCCCCCAAAAAAGGTACATGGTTGAAGACTTCATCGGGTGTTATCCCTTTGAAGTGGTCTTCTGGTAGAAGGTATGTCACTTGAAGGCTTCATCGGGTGTTATCCCTTTGAAGTGGACTTCTAGTGGTCGGTATATCACTTGAGGGCTTCAACGGGTGTTATCCCCTTGAAGTGGACTTCTAGTGGGTGGAGCCATCTGCAGAGGTGAACGGTGCTTCCGAGCTGGTTTACGGCTGGAGGTAATTAGTGGTTTGCAGATGGCTAATTCGGTGTGTTCTTGAAAGGAACATCTGAAGGGGCTTCAAGGACTTCCTCTGCTCGGGTTAATGTTAATGTTTAATGGTTATTTATGATTCTGACCCATGTTGGGTCATGTGAATTATTAGGAGGAATTCTCTGGTGGATTCCTAACTAGTTATCCGAATGTTTCGGATTTAAATTGTTTTTATAAAACTGTGAAATTAATAAACGGCTGCTGTGGCCATTTCACATCCAACCTCGGTGTCATGTGTCGTTACTAAATGGGGGTGGGGGATAGTATGGTTAAGGTTAACACACGACTCTACCTAGGCAGGTCAAGAAGAGGCTGGACGCAGCTGCAGGCTTGAGGGAAGCCGACATGACCGTCCTGGTAGGGAAAGGGTTAATGTTAAGAGGTGAGGGAAAGGTGAAGAAGCTGAAGGAGGGACGGGGAGGAGCTAGGGGGGACGGGGGGGCCGTTACTGCGCTTCCCGCTGTTTCTCGGCATTGAGCCGGAAGCAGCGGGAGGAGTAGTACACAAGAAGCAAAGCTCCCACCCTCCCACCCTTGTTTTGTTACTCCTTAGGTCTTCTGTACGTCCGTATATGAGCGTTGTGTTTTATTTTGTGTGTTTATTTAACATGTTTTTCTTTTTTCCGGAGTAGGTTCTGTTGTCATGGCAGCTGGCGGGGGGAGTCCTTGAGGCCAGTCAGTACAAAATGGTGGGGGGGTCGCATCGGGGGTATGCGTCCCCCAAAAAAGGTACATGGTTGAAGACTTCATCGGGTGTTATCCCTTTGAAGTGGTCTTCTGGTAGAAGGTATGTCACTTGAAGGCTTCATCGGGTGTTATCCCTTTGAAGTGGACTTCTAGTGGTCGGTATATCACTTGAGGGCTTCAACGGGTGTTATCCCCTTGAAGTGGACTTCTAGTGGGTGGAGCCATCTGCAGAGGTGAACGGTGCTTCCGAGCTGGTTTACGGCTGGAGGTAATTAGTGGTTTGCAGATGGCTAATTCGGTGTGTTCTTGAAAGGAACATCTGAAGGGGCTTCAAGGACTTCCTCTGCTCGGGTTAATGTTAACGTTTAATGGTTATTTATGATTCTGACCCATGTTGGGTCATGTGAATTATTAGGAGGAATTCTCTGGTGGATTCCTAACTAGTTATCCGAATGTTTCGGATTTAAATTGTTTTTATAAAACTGTGAAATTAATAAACGGCTGCTGTGGCCATTTCACATCCAACCTCGGTGTCATGTGTCGTTACTAAATGGGGGTGGGGGATAGTATGGTTAAGGTTAACACACGACTCTACCTAGGCAGGTCATGACTTCACCCAGGGTCGGGATGTTGTACGCAGAGCATAGCGTTGTGACGTCATGCGCTGAGCTCCAGAAGGAGGAATGTAAGTACTGTCAATTACCATGGTAACGGGGGCCCGTGTTGTTTATTACATGGGCCCCAGTTACTATAGTAACTTTTCATTGATGTGCTGCGGGTGGCTGCAGGCCCCCCTAGCTTCGGGGCCCGGTCGCAATTTCGACCGGTGCGATCCCTATAGTTACGCCACTGGTTCTTTGTACTAATTCCCCTGAAAGCACTGCTGATTTGGCCGGTTACTGAATTCCAGTATGTATGTGGCCCAAATAAAATTGTGTGCAGAGATGTTAACCTGGAGAGCCCCTCATGGGATGAAACTGTGAGTGGGTCCTGGTAAAAGTGGGAGTGGCCTTTTTCAAGGGGCATAACTTATAAAAAAAACTGCGTAGCTAACCTATAGCAGGTGTTGTACTTCAGGATAAGGTAGTAGTATTTAAAACGGTGACTAATCTCAAATAGGGTCACAGAAAAAGCTATAAAAGCTGTAATCATCTCTTACTGATTCAGTGAATAAATTACAGATATATCACATAAAATAGCGATGTTTTAATACAGAAATCCAAATGATACACATACAGTTCAAAGTTCTGCATGTACAGCTTCTCAACTACTTTTATACAAGACCAATGAAAAAATAAGAGCGTAACTCCATCTTCAAACCTAATTTTTTGTTAAAATCTACATCTTATGTTATGACATTTTGCAAATACTTTGCTTTACTCATTTTATACTGGCCTTTAGGCCTAATTCAGACGAGCGTGTTCAGTCCGTGATATACGGTCCGTGTGTCGGCCGCATTTCCCGGACCGAACACAGTGCAGGGAGCCGGGCTCCTAGCATCATAGTTATGTACGACGCTAGGAGTCCCTGCCTCTCCGCGGAACTACTGTCCCATACTGAAAACATGATTACAGTACGGGACAGTTGTCCGGCAGCGAGGCAGGGACACCTAGTGTCATAGATAACTATGATACTAGGAGCCCGGCTCCCTGCACTGTGTTTGGTCCAGGAAATGCGGCCGACACACACGGAATTAGGCCTTAGTTGATCAATTTCTCTATATATCTGATAGAGCATGCTGGGCATTTAAAAAAAACAAACGCAATTTCACACGGCAATATTTCGGTCAGTATTCTGCATCAGTATTTGTAAGCCAAAACCTGGAGTGGCTCCAAAACACATGGTAGCACACAACCCACAAAATAATAAACCAAAATAAACACACAACACAGAATTTTTGGATAATAATGGCCACGATGTTTATTAAGGGTAATCAAATAAATAATAATTAAAATATATAAATAACCATAAATTAAAATCACCAATAAAATTCCAGCTTTTAATTAATAAAAGACCAAGTCCGCCCAGCATTAGCTGGGCGACAAAACCCCTCTAATAAACATCGCCACAGGAAGGAAATACACATAATAGGGAGGGTGGGTCGGCGACTGTCCGTGCTTCCAGACGACTGCTTGACCACAAATAAACACGGTCATTTATAGTTTGGATTCCCGCCATTTAGGAATTCCAATGGCCAATCAGCTGTCCTTAGGAAAATCTGTCTAGAGATAGAAATCTCTGGAACCTGCTCGTGCCAAGGCACAGCTGACCTTCGTCCAATCAGCTGATCTCCAGGAAACATCTGCCTGGAGATAGAAACCTCTGGAACCTGCTCGTACCACCTGTACAGCTTACATAGGAGACATCAGTATGGTAAGTACCATTCTAATACATATGGAAAAAAGAAGGGAAAGGGGAAGATAAATACACAACACAAAACCATATAAAATAACTGTCAACACATATTTTTGGGGTTCATGTGACCATGTGTCCCCCAAGCTCGTAGCTTGGGGGGCCCCTGACAAAAGAGGTGTAAGGCCTCATGCACACGAACGTGTTTTTGTGGCCGTAATTCACCCGCAAATCTGCGGGAGAATTGCAGACGCATTCATTGCTATGGCACCATGCACACGACCGTGGTTTTCACGGTTCCTTCCAGGACCGCAAATATGAGCCGTAGAAACTCAGGACATGTCTTAGAACGGCGCGCAAATTCGCTACGGACAAGAAGTCAAGGGGCCCGTGGAAACTGCAGATACACCTCTGTGTGACATACGTAATTTGCGGAAGTGTTGCTAAGCGACGACAGGAAATCAGCATCATTGTTTTCCTTGCACTTTTTTTTATATGATCCGCATTTTGTGGATAACACGGATGCACTACAGATGACATTTCATCCGCAAAATACGGACCATGGTCTGGGAATTTGCGGACCAGAAAAACACTACGGTCGTGTGCATCTTTTCATTCCTAGTTTTGGCTGGCAAATGCTGATGCAAAATATTGCCGTATGAATGAGGCCTATCCTCAACAAAATGGTATTGAGATTTGTAGTCATTTTCATTGTGTAGAGCCCTGACAGACTAACATAACGACAACTAGATTTTGGTATGATGTGGAGCAGGGGTCAGAAACCATTGTAAAACTACAACTCCCAGCATGCACTGACAGTCAAAGGCTTTATTATTCCAGCCAAAGGATGTCAGGGCATGCTGGAAATTGTAGTTTTACAACAGCTGGGGTGGCAAAGGTTGCTGACCCCTGACGTAGAGGGTCATATTTTTGCATATAGGGCTATTTACGCCAGACAGGAAATTGCTGGAGTACATAAAGCAGGTACAATACATATAGTAATGCAGTATCTGCAAGGGTTTATGTAAGGACAGGCCAGTGATCTGAACAACAGCACTGTACTGCCTCCTAGTGGTCATTTCTATTCTACCCTGGGTGCGGATCTACTGCTGTAGTGTGATAACAAGCACAACTTCAGTATATTAAGAGGTTTTGCAGTCAGAACCCATTGCAATATTAAAGCATATAGTGAAATACATTCAACCTGTTTAACATTGCAGCGTAGAAGATATGCAGGACACAGGTAGAAAGATGAGCAGCATGGTTGGCTCAGCGGTTACCACTGTCGTCTGAGGGTATGTTCACACGGCTTATTTTTAGCTGTTTTTCAGGTCGTAAATGCCCGTAAAAACGTCTGAAAATATAGGGGCTGAACGCCTCAAAACATCTGCCCATTGATTTTAATGGGAAAAACGGCATTTCAGTTCCCACAGGCGTTTTTTATGAAGCCTTCCAGTGCTGGAGTCCTGGATTCAAATCTGACCAAAGACAACATCTGCATGAAGTTTGTATGCTCTCCCCGTGTTTGTGTGTTAGATTCAAGTACTCTGTTTCCTCCCACACGCATTGGGAGCCCCACTTGGGCCAGTGAATGATGACAACCTCCATACAGCGCTACGGAATACGTTTCCCCTATATAGGCAACAGCAATAAATAATAAAACTTGGCAAGTATTTTAACTGGAGGACCGCAATAAGTAGTATCTCCGATTTACATCAAATATTAGGGAATTGTCTTTACAGGATATCCATTTCCTGCGACATACCATCTGCTGATCGTAAGACTCTGTGCACATCTTTTGGCCAACGTTTTAATTTATAGGCTAGGAAAAGCTCCCAACATATACGTAAAATGTAGGCGGTCACTGATACCTTAAAGGCTTATTCAGGCGAACGTATAATACGTCCGTGCAACGCGCGTGATTTTCACGTGCCTCGAGCGGACCTATGTTAGTCAATGGGGCCGCTCAGACAGTCCGTGATTTTCACGCAGCGTGAGTCCGCTGCGTAAAACTCACGACATGTCCTATATTTGTGCGTTTTTCGCGCATCACGCACCCATTGAAGTCAATGGGTGTGTGAAAATCACGCGCAGCACACGGAAGCACTTCCGTGTGACGCGCGTGATTCGCGCAACAGCTGTAAAAAGTATGAATGAAACCAGAAAAGCACCATGTGCTTTTCTGTTTACAAACATAGAGTGTCATAATGATGGCGGCTGTGCGAAAATCACGCAGCCGCGCACCATATGGTGATGACACACGGAGCTGTTATGGACCTTTTGCGCGCGTAAAACACAGCGTTCTTTGCGCGTGCAAAACGCACACGCTCGTGTGAATCCGGCCTAACGGTGGTATCCATCACCATAGTGTGCGTTTAAGTCAGGACGTATATGTATATAAACTGATATTATTATAGTCTATGGATTTTACTATTATTCATTCATTTAACCCAAACATCGCCCATAGACTATAATGGCATCCGTTTAACATATATATCCTGAAATGTTATTGAAAAGTCCATGACATATACGTTAAATGTACATCTGTGGCATATGTCACCCGTGGACTCCCATGTTTAAAAAATAAATAAATAAATATATATATATATATATATATGTACACAGAGTGGTAAACGTGTTTTGTGGGATCCCTGTGGATGGAGACGCAGTCTACAACACTTTTCCATCCTCCAAAATAAAACCGTATACCAACGTAAACCAGCTGGACAGAGGCCAAAAGCACACTTGTCCTCAGTCCGGCTAATATAGCCCTACGAACATGTTTTCTGTGGACGTCAAGAGCCTTCACGATGTACACACACAAAATAAAAACTTCTGAAAATACGGAGCGGTTTTCAAGGGAAAACAGCTCCTGATTTTCAGTTGTTTTTTTTTAGCAATTCGCATTTTTTACGGCCGTTTTTTGGAGCGGTTTTTCATCGGACTCGATGAAAAAAGGCTCCAAAAACGGCTGAAGAAGTGACATGCACTTTTTTCACGGCCGTTTTTCCAAAACGGCCGCGTAAAAAAAACGGCCCGTCGGAGCAAAACGTCGTTTTCCCATTGCAATCAATGGCCAGATATTTGGAGGCGTTCTGCTTCCGATTTTTAAGCCGTTTTTGGCCCGAAAATAAGCCGTGTGAACATACTCTAAATGTAGGGCCAAAATGAAATCTGCAGAGCCGAACTCGCAAAAAACATGAGAAATGGTTTATATAATGGTCTGTTCACCTCTATTTTTGCTTGCAGTGTGACTATTTTGTGAATATATTTGGGAATTGCGGTTAATGCTCTCTCTAAAATGTAATGTCCAGCACTTTTAACCCTGATGTACACTAAGGATATGAAATGAAGAAGTTGTCTACTTTGGAAGCCCTTTTCCTTTTTTGCCAGACCCTGGGCTGCATACCTATAGCTAGGGGTCCTGTTGCCATGTCCCAGCGCCATCAGTCAATATCAGCAGCGGAACTGCAACGTACATCTTCATATTGCCTGCAGTGCTGCTGGAGGGAAGAGTTACATGGCTTCCTTTGAGATCAGTCTAATATAGCAGTTCACTTCCGCATGAAACCTATTGCTACAATATTTTTTTCTATTTGAAACCAGCAGCCAACATGATAAAACAAGTCCGACACATCATCCGACATCAACAACTATTGATCTAACAAAATTGAGATCGGATAAACCATGGACCTCGAATACAATAGAAGTGACTGTTGGCCCTGGCAGATGCGGAGCTCAGGGATATACATGTTCTTCATGATTTGATTCAGTATTTGTAAGAGCTCCTATATAAATGAACAGGGCTTTGGAAGAAGAGGCTTCTGGTCGGCTATACTTGACCAGCTATTCTCCCTAGGGTACATTCACACATGGCAGAAGACATTTCTCAGACTTTCCTATTCTTCTAAATAGGGTTTGGAGTAATCCATCCATATGATGCAGAAACAGCCCCATTTACATGTATGTATGAAACAGATTCAGTCGCAGAAATTTCTGCAACAAATATGCCGCGTGTAAATCTACCCTGGCCGTTACAGGACTTGAATTCTGCATTTAGCAGTTTTCCCCTATGCATGGTCTGTCTCTAAGGGTATGTTCACAGGGCCTATTTTCGGTCCGTAAACACCCGAAAAATAGGAAGCAGAACGCCTCCAAACATCTGCTCATAGATTTCAATGGAAAAACGGCTTCGGATCCGACGGAGCGTTTTACGCGCAACAAAGCGGCCGCGAAAAAGTAGTGCAGGACACTTCTTGGGACGTTTTTGGAGCAGTTTTCCATAGACTATTGAAAAAAGCTCCAAAAACGGCCGTAAAAACCGCTGTGAAAATCGCGAGTGGCACAAAAAACGTCTGAAAATCAGCTGTTTTCTCTTGAAACCGCTCCGTATTTTGAGACATTTTTGACTCTGCGTGTGAACATACCCCAATTCTCAGCTGTCTCTGAGCTAGTGTAAAGAGCCTAAGGGCCATCATTGCTTCTATACACTGCACACAGAAGAGGGGAAGCCTGCTCTCACATCTCGATCACTGGGGTGAGATATAACTCGGTATAAAGTATACTATAAATGATACCAGGAAACCTGCAAGTCCTGCTCCCCCACCTACATCCTGCGGATTAAGACAGAACGCATCAAATAGAACGCTGTTAAAGCAACCTGGAAATCTACGTGTTATACTACTTCTATGCAGTGGGTGAAGTCCGCATTGATACCTGCAGGCAGGTTTCGCCCGTAGCAATGGATGAAAGCTGCTACAGACAGGGTATGCTGCAGATCTTTTACGCTGTAAGTGAATGGGGTTTGTTAAAACCCTCCTCACATTGTACTGTACTTGGTTTCAGAATTTTGGTTCAGCTTCTGCAACAAACATGCGTTGTGTGAACCGCGCCTAAAGGAACACTTCGTAAAAACAACAGATACAATGTTATGCCCAGTGTAACCACCCCCTTCAGGCCCTGAACTACATTGTTTTGCTTGGCCTGTCCCTTTAACAGCTCATAAAAACTCATACAGGGTAAGCGGTCAGTCCGTGGGCAGGGGAAGGACTCTCAGGCAGCAGCTAAACAGCTTTTTACAAGAAGATACTGGATCAAATCATTGAAAAGGGATAGAAAAAAACCGGCACCAGCTTCTTTCTGCTAATGGGAGGATAGGCAATAGGCCATCAACGTCACAACTGAAGGTAAACCTCAGTCCCAAACAAACATTTGAGAGTTCTCCTGAGGGCTCCTGCACACGACCGTTGCTTTCTGTCCTGTGGTTTTTTTGCGGATAGCATACTGAACCATTCATTTTTATGGGGCCAATACACAATTTATTTTTTTTGCAGATCAGTGTGTCCGTTCTGCAAATAATAGAACAGGTCATAGTCTTGTCCATATTTGTGCTGACTCACCCATTCTAATGAATGGTCCGTGAAAAAAAAACAAAAAAAACGGACAGCACACAAAAAGCACTAGGATCCGCATTTTGCAGTCCGCAGAACAAAACCGGTTGTGTGATTGATGCCTAAATTTGTATGATCAGTGTTTTCTTGTAAGTTTTGTCCTTAGTGATGCAGATTTCGGCTTCCTCCAGTTTCGGACACAAGAAGCGGCTACTTCCGGTCAGCCATGTGAACTTCCAGCTCTAGTCACATGTCGCGGAGCACTGAAATAACGCCAGTCAATCCACAATGTATGTGCGCATTGACATTCAGGGCCTTTGACATCTGCTCAGAGTGAACCATCCACATGTTTCTTTTACACTGAAATATTAAACATTGGCACATTTGCTTCTGGCAGCAGGATATATTTTTGGTGCTATTTTGACATTTACAGTATGTAATAAAATACAACACTCAAACATCTAATTGAAAAATTTTAATACAAAAAAGAAAAAAAAGCAGAAGTCATACAAAGAAGTAAAGAGTATTCCACACACATCACTCATTCAGGATTCCGGTTGTGTATTGGCTGAGGCAGAGCGGAGATCTTCCAGGTGTCCACGCGTCTATCTACAATGCTATACTCTCTCCAAGGCTTCCAACATAATGATGCTGTTCCCTCTTATAACCTGAAATGAGAAGCATGGATAATATATCACAAGTAGTAATCACTGCATTAGGTACCTGCGTTATATTTGGTAGACAGACCGTTTCTATGGATGTGTTTTCCCACCTACATCTTCCCAATGGTCTCCCCTAGAGATTTCTAAAAATTTAACAATAGCAAGATCAGCTTGGAATTTCTCAGCTTGAGATTTAAAGGGTAATTAAACTTTCAAAAAAAACTTCTGACATGTCCGAGGTTTTGATCGGTGAGGGTCTGAGCACTGAGACCCCCACAGATCAATAAAACGAAGCGGCAGGAGCGCCCGGGTGAGTGCTGAGCCGCTTTGTTTCTGATCGGCTTTTCTCGGAAAGCCGAGCAGTTGGTGTACAGGCTGAGACTTTCTATTCAGCGCGTACAGTTGCTCAGGTTTCCCAGAAAAGCTGATCAGAAATCAAGCGGCTCAGCGTTCACCCGAGCGCTCCTGCAGCTTCATTTCAGCGATCAGTGGGAGTCTCAGTGCTCGGATCCTCACCGATCAAAACCTCGGACATGACAGAAGTTTTTTGAAGTTTAGTGGACATTTGAAGGGTCATTTCCAACCTCTGAGACCCCCTAGCAATTCCCACCCTCCCCAGTTCACAGCGACCCAGAACACTCCCTATGCAGGGGACGGCAACAAAACTCCATTCAAATAGATGCGGTTGGGTTGTAGCCCCTGCACAGCGTGTGGCTGGCAGCATCGCTCTGCAGGGAGAAATAAACCCCGAACAAAACAGAAGTAGCTGGTTTTGTTTTGTTCCACATAAATTTGACAGAAAAACATTTGTGCCATGTTGTGATTGGACGATGATTTAGAGAGCTAGTCTTCCCAAGAAGCATTGCTTCTAGAGTAGAATATTTATGAAATACAGTGCTGCACGGAGCACCATATGGCAGCACACACGTACTACAAGAACTTTGCTGTGTAAATGAGGCCTTATGGGAAGCAATGAAAATAGGTAGAAATTCTCTTATATAATCCCATCAAAGTCACAGGCCTGAGGATCTGCCACACTTACCACCATGCCAATGTTGTTTTGGTTCCCACTTCCAGACACCTCTGTACACTCATCTACAACCAGGTTCATAAATGGGTCAAACCCTCTCAGAATTCCCTGTACATGTCTGCCGCCATTTAGTTTCACTGTAAGATAAATGATAAAAAATACATAGGTATGTACATAAACAGAAATGACAATCCACAGTCCTACACAACCAAGAGACATAAGATGGAAAGGAAGACGCTTAAATGAAGAAAAAAAAAATAAAAAAAAAATTGATAGGTGAGATTCTACCACCATTTCTACAGTGCCACCTCATGCGGCCTCCGCGGTTTATATTTTGACACTTACATGACAGCTTCTTGTCCATGAACCTGGAAAAAAGACAGAGCCAGAGTTAATACATGGAAGATAAAATTGACATAATCTAATCATGTATAAAGGACAGATGTGTGTACTTATATACGTAACATCTACTCATTGCGGTATTACTATTACGTATCGTTAAAGCCTTACGCCTCATGCACACGACCGAGTGTGCCGTCCGATTCCCGTCAGTGATCCCAGAAAAGATAGAACGTCTTCTATCTTTCCTCGGATCGGAGACTCGGACCCGATTCACCCGCTAAAGTGAATGGGTTCGTGAAGACTAACGGGTGTCACTCGGATGCCATCGAAAACAGCCCGAGTGGCACAACGGTCGTGTGCATGAGGCATTAGGGCAGTTTCACACAAGCGGAATATGGACTCATTTCTGTGCACGTATAACGGTTGTGTCAAACTAGCTAAGGTTTCCCACCACATTTAGTGACGACACTTTCTACAACGCCCATTCATTTCAATGTAGAGCAACTGTGCATGCAACCTGCGCTCAACCGGCAGCGGAGATTCAAGGCCTGAAGCCTGCAGCTTATTTTCTCCAGCATGCCCTGGCAGATGAAGGGGATTTCCAGGACTTTTACATTGATGACATTCTCAGGATAGGTCATCAACATCAGATCGGTAGGGGTCCGACTCCCAACACCCCCACCAATCAGCTGACTGAAGCGCTCATAATTTACCAAGAACACTGTACACTTCTGTAGCGTCTGCAGTTCAAAGCACAGCGGCTCCGGAAGTGTACGGCACTGTGGCTGGTTAACTATGAAGAGGCCGCGGCATTTATCGCCACGGCCCCGTCTGCTGATCGGCAAAGGTGCCATTGATAGGCCATCAATATAAAAGTCCCATAGAACCCCTCTAAGTGTTGTCATAGTATCTTTGGGGGAGATTTAGCAAACCTGACAGAATTTTGCCTTACAATAGCTTTGATCCATCTCCCCAATCCAAGTCACTATCAGCGATGTCCACATGATAACTATCACGGTTCACAGTAATTAGTAGACACTGATGTGGATGGTTATCTGGAGACCTACAATTTAGGCTTATAAGAACCTGGAATAGATGCCCTCAGAAAACAATTACATTTCTGCTTTCATTCATCCTTGGGAAAAAAAGCTGCTCTCTTTTCCACCTCCCACGCCCCTATGACAACCCTGAACTGCCATACTACATGAACATTCTTCCTGTTCAAGCCGACATGAGGGGCAGAAGCTTCTGCATAGGAAATAGAGTAACCCTTCTCTTTGTATAGGTGGGGGCACCTGCCATACATTTATGTTATATCTTGGGAATATGGTTGAAAAACGAACACTAGTTCATTCTCTAACCCTAACTATATAGATAGCTAAGGGCAAGTAACTTCTCCACCTTATGTCTGCACTAGTCGTGATGCCTGGAAGGTGCAGGAACGGATCCCACATCTGACAAGTCCTGCACAGTAATCCACGCATATGTAGCACAGTGGAAGAGATGTATTAAAACTAGAGCAAATGACCAATCAGATTCCGGCTCTCATCTTTTACAGATCCTATAGGGAATGAAAGCTGTGACCTGATTGGGCACTACTTTTGATACTGCTCTCCCCTATTGTACGTCATGTAGACGCACTGCCGCTGTTCCCTCACCACGGGCCTCAGGACAACCAGGAATATAATAGGAATGATTTGACCGGAACATGCAGAGACCCGTCTCCTTTCAGTTAAACCCCAGAGCCCTTCCCCGGCGTATCTTACTTCTTCAACTCGGGCGGGTGCGCTTTACTCATCTTCCTTCCTCGTGTGGCCGGCTCGTATCACACAGCACCTCTAGCCGCCAGAAAATCAGCGACGTAATACAAAAGACGCACACTACTGACGTAAGGAGAAGCGGAAAAGGCGGAAACAACTGGGCCGGTCAGCCATATTTGTTTTGGGCAAGTAAACCTAAAATGTAAGCGACAGGAATATAAAATAAAATACACTGTAATTTCGGGCACACATTTATTACAATATATATAGCTGAGATTATACGTGCCAACTTTGGTCAGTTTTATTATACATATTACGAATGCCCTTTTCTGCCTAAAACAAATATGGCGGATTGTGATTCGGAGGCGTCCTAGGATACAGGAAGTGACGTAGAAGGGCGGAAGCTTGGTTTCATGCCCTTGGATCCCATGCTGGCGCATGCTGTCATACAGAAATGGCTGAGGAATATCAGAACCGGCTACAGAATGCGGTGGATTCTATGGTCAAGAATCTGGAGAGGGAGAATATAAGAAAAATGCAGGTGGGAAGAAGTATGTGACGTGTTACACATACATATCATCCAGACATATATTCACATCACAAGAGCATCCAGTGTACTGATCAAATGTGCTCATGGGATGCTTCTAATATAAAAGGCAATACAGGAGTCGCCATTGTAATTATTCATTAAAGGGATTGTCCACTTTAAACAGCCGCTAGTCATGTGATGTTTTCTTCAGCATACAGCTAGTCATTGGGTTGTGACATTCCCTGCACCGACATTACTAAAGAAATTAAGCGTTACATTAAAATCAATGGCTGCCCATATAATGTACAGATGAAGGGGGTCCTCCAGAGTAAAGACCGCTCTTTAGAAGGGTTAGTCCTGTTTATCATGTCAGCACTACGGCAGCAATTGGTCTGCTCATTTTGTGACTTTATGCATTAGTGGATGACAATGGTGTGACCGTGTCTAAGATTAGAAAGTGTTTAGACTAATCGCTTTGTAGTGGGATATTTCATTTTTTTTAGCCTATTCGTTGTTAAAGGGAATCTGTTCTGGGCTTAGGAGTCCAATGGGTGGTCCTAATTACTGATTGACAGCTCTCTATTCACACTCATACAGGGAAGGCAGTCAATCACTATGTAGGACTGCCTACTTGACTCTTAAACCGACACAAGTTATACAGATTTTTTTACCCACAAGATATATATCAATCTGCTCAGCTCCTCCTGCCCTATAACATGCTGCCCGCAGAGTGGACTTCATTTTCAACGTGATTGGTTCCCTTTAAATAAATGTGATTATTGTCAACAATAGTTGTTTCTAGTTACCTATTTGATTCGCTGTGTAGGGTCTATTACCAGGAGAAAGCTCACTGAGGCCTCATGCACACGACCGTATTTTTTCCCACCCGTAAATACTGGCGTAAATACGGGTCCGGTGTCACACGTATTCCACCCGTTTTGCACCAGTATTTACGAACCCGTGCTCGTAAATATGGGTCCGGTGTCACACGTATTCCACCCGTATTTACGAGCACGTTTTTGGCAGCAAAATAGCACTGCACTAATCGGCAGCCCCTTCTCTCTATCAGTGCAGGATAGAGAGAAGGGACAGCCTTTTCTGTAATAAAAGTTAAAGAAATTCATACTTACCCGGCCGTTGTCTTGGTGACGCGTCCCTCTCTTCACATCCAGCCCGACATCCCTGGATGACGCGGCAGTCCATGTGACCGCTGCAGCCTGTGATTGACCTGTGATTGGCTGCAGCGGTCACATGGCCTGAAACGTCATCCAGGACGTCGGGCCGGATGTCGAGAGAGACGCGTCACCAAGGCAACGGGCGGGAGACCGGACTGGAGGAAGCAGGAAGTTGTCGGTAAGTATGAAAGTCTTTTATTTTTATTTTTTACAGGTTTTTATACTGATCGGTAGTCACTGTCCAGGGTGCTGAAAGAGTTACTGCCGATCAGTTAACTCTTTCAGCTCCCTGGACAGTGACTATTTACTGACGTCGCTTAGCAACGCTGCCGTAATGACGGGTGCACACATGTAGCCACCCGTCATTACGAGAGCTCCATAGACTTCTATGGACTGTCCGTGCCGTTATTACGGCCTGAAATAGGACATGTTCTATCTTTTTTAACGGCACGGGCACCTTCCCGTGAGAAAACGGGAAGGCACCCGTCGCCAATAGAAGTCTATGAGCCCGTTATTAGGGGTCGTAATCACGACCCGTAATAACGGGAGTTTTTACGGTCGTGTGCATGAGGCCTAACCCAGAGACCCTGCAGAGCCCACAGGAATACTAGGTCTCAAGCTCCCTAAAAGTAGTAAAACCACATATATGCATAAAACAATATATATATACACATATAATATTAGGGCCTGTTCACATTTCACATCACTTTTTGGTCCTGCATTTAGCGTGTACATTGCTAAAGCTACCTCCTGTACACTCTAAACGTGTCCATAGGGCTCCTTTAGCCTGACTTAGGCCAAAAGCGTGGCCTTTAGGCCTCCGTTCTGCTGGTATATGTCGGTTTACTTTTTTTTTGGAGGCTGGGGTAACATAGTAAACTAAGCTATTCCATCCTGAGGGGTCCTGCAAAAAAACCTTGTACCGCGCAGTATACATTTTTTTTTAACATGGGGGTGGGCCTATGTGTGATGGATGCCACTGTATGGCACCTATCACAGGTATACCTTGAGGGGCTTTCCCCGGATAGAACATGAGGTAGAGCTTGGCGCAGGGATTCCGGCCCTGTTGAAATTCCTGACGTCACTGTTTATATATGAACAGTGACGTCAGGGGCTTCTCCAGTCCCACACGTCCCGGCCAGAGCGCTTTCGATGCTCTGGCCAGGGACGCTGTAGTTTAAAGCCCTTTAAGTCACTGTCCATATATGGACAGTGACATAAGAGGCTCCTTTAGGAGCGGAATTCCCAGTCAGAGCGTTGCCGACTCTCTGGCCGTGGATTCCTGGTTTTTATGCTCGTATTGTCACTGCATATATGGACCGTGACGTCAGGGGCTTCCCTGGAATCGCTGCTTTAAGTAGCACTGTGCCCAGGGAGTTCGGGTGACATATCACACTGTATGCCTATTCAGTGGGATACGTTGGTACCTTCCGTTGGAGGCATACGTCTGGGCTCCTTCCGACGTATACTTCAGACGGAAGGAAAAAACATGATTTGAGTTTAAATGTAAATGGCAATTTCCTAATCTGCTCTGTTCAGCCGTAACATTAAAACCACCTGCCTAATATTGTGTTGGTCCCGCTTGTGCTGCCCAAACAGCTCTGACCCGTCGAGACATGGACTGCACAAGATCTCTGAGGTGTTCTGTAGTATCTGGTACCAAGATGTCACCGGCAGACACTTTAAGTCCTGTAAGTTGCGAGGACCTCCATGTATCAGACTCGTTTTTCCAGCACATCTTACAGATGCTCAATCGGATTGAGATCTGGGCAATTTGGAGGCCGAGTCAACAACTTGAACTCTTTGTCATGTTCCTGAAACCATTCCTGAATAATTTTTGCAGTGTGGCAGGGCGCATTATCCTGCTGAAAGAGGGCACGGCATTTAGGGAAAATCATTGCCTTGAAGCGGTGTACTGCAGCAATGTTTAGGTAGGTGGCACATGTCAAAGTAACATCCACATGAATGCCAGGACCCGAGGTTTCACTAGTGCAACATTGTCCAGCGCATCACACCGCCTCCGCCAGCTTTCCTTCTTCCCATAGTGCATCCTGGTGCCATCTCATCCCCAGGTAAGCACTCGGCCGTCCACATTATGTACAAGAAAGCGTAAATCATCCGACCAGACCACCTTCTTTCATTGCCCCATGGTCCGTTTCTGATGCTCACATAACCATTGTAGGCACTTTCAGCAGTGGACAGGGGGCAGCACAGACAGTCTGCAGCTTCTCAGCCACAAACGCAGCAATGCACTGTATGTTCTGACACCTTTGTCTCATAGCCGCAATTAATGTTTCCAGCAATTTAGCTGTAGTATTTCTTCTGTGAAATAGGATCAGACGCACTAGAATTCGCTCAGCCTTCGGGTACACACAACTGTGTCCCTGGTTCACCGGTTGTCCTTTCTTGGACCACTTTTGGTAGGTACTGACCACTGCATACCAGGAACGCTCCACAAGACCTGCAGTTTTGGAGTTTCTCTGACCCATTCGTCCAGCCATCACAATTTGACCCTTGTCAAAGTCACTTGGATCCTTACACTTGCCTATTTTTCCACATCCAACATGTTATCTTCAAGAACTGACTGTTCACTTACTACTAATATATTCTACGCTTGACCGTTACCATTGTAATGAGATAATAAATGTTATCCACTATACCTGTCAGTGGTTTTAATGTAATGGCTGAACGGTGTCATTATATTAGCAGTAATGAGCCTCTTAGGCACAGCATTATTCTTCTAATAACAGGCAGCACCTTCTAGTCGGGACTAGTGACCTGTGCTCTGTTTGTCAAAAAGTCATGAACGTCCTGTCCTTTATTATTGACTCTCTGGTTAATGGTTGTCATGATGCTATCTATGTGTATTCACCTGCAGGAATCCGGTCTTTTCTTTGTATTGTTAGATATTAAAATTGAAGCCCCACCTTTGGGAGCACTTCAATATAGTTAGGAATAACATAAATAGCAGTAGGTTTTGTTGTCCTAGACATTCATAGGATATTAATAGGATTACCAAACCTGAGAACAGGGGTATCTGGTCTTCCTACCTAGCTGAGCGGTGTCCAACAGCGTAGGGAATAGTTTAACCACTTGCCAACACAGGACGAGAATACTCGTCCTGAGCGGCGGGTACTTTGCACATTAGAACGAGTATTCTCGTCCTTTGTGACAGCCATGTCCCTGCGTGATCGGGAGCGGGGTGACGCCTGTAATACACAGCCGCAGCCCTGCTCTAACGACGGAGAGAAGAGAAACCTCTCCGCCGTTAACCCCTTGAATGCGGCGATCAAAGCTGATCTCGGCATTCATTGTAAATAAGAGAAGGGGCGACTGCCCTTTGATCGCATCACAGAAAATCCCTGTGACGCGATCAAAGCCCATAACTTTCATGGCCAGACAGCCCAGGGTCCATTGAAGGACCCCAGAGCTGTCTGACCATATATCTGTGCCGTAACAATCAGTACACAGGCTAATGTACTGGCATATAGATATATGGCAGTACATTACAGTTAAAAATCCCTCTATGGGATAAAAAAAAAAAGTTACATTAATTAAAAAAAAATTAATGTTAAATAGGTTCTGTCACCAGTTTATAATATCTCCTACCTAATCTGATCGGCGCTGTAAATTAGATAACAGTGGTTTTTATTTTGAAAAACGATCATTTTTGAGCAAGTTATGAGCAATTTTATATTTATGCTAATTAGTTCTTAATGACCAACTGAGTGTTTTTTTACTTTTCACCAAATGGGCGTTGTAAAGAGAAGTGTATGATGCTGACCAATCAGTCATACACTTCTCTTCATTCAAGCCCACTTGCTTAACTGCACAGCGAGATCACGCTGTGAAGTGACTTCCTCCCACAGGTTCTTCATCGGAGCCATGGAAGACTGAACAGACATTGCCTCCAGCCGCTGCAGATTCGGATTCGGATAAACGTCCTGGCACGGCTGGAGGCGATGTCTGTTGACTCTTCCATCGCTCCGGTGAAGGACCAGTGGGAGGAAGTCCCATCACAGCGTGATCTCGCGAGATCACGCTGTTCAGTGAAACAAGCTGGGCATGAATGAAGAGACGTGTATGACGCTGATTGGTCAGTGTCATACACTTCTCTTTACAACGCCCACTTGGTAAAAAGTAAAACACACACCCAGTTGGCCATTAAGAACTAATTAGCATAAATATAAAATTGGTCATAACGTGCTAAAAAATGATAGTTTTTCAAAATAAAAACGACTGTTATCTACAGTACATTACAGCGCCGATCAGACTATGTAGGAGACAGGGCACTTATAATCTGGTGACAGAGCCTCT
Source organism: Rhinoderma darwinii (assembly GCF_050947455.1). Taxonomy (NCBI): domain Eukaryota; kingdom Metazoa; phylum Chordata; class Amphibia; order Anura; family Rhinodermatidae; genus Rhinoderma; species Rhinoderma darwinii. The sequence continues at coordinate 350,589,824 of NC_134689.1, forward strand.
TTAAATAAAAATAAAAAAATAGTTAAAAAATACACAGAAATACACTTTGTTTTACCTATTCACCTATGACAGCACCCCTGGAGAGACGTCCCATCCGCTGGACAGGAAACCTGAGGATATAAAAATGGACACACCTCTCCACACACCCAGTCAGGTTTCCTGTCCTATGGATGGAAGATTGTCCTGAGGAAAAACACTTCTCCCGGGGTTGCAGTCCCCCTAGCAAGGTCTCACCTTATTCCACTAGGGGTGCTCTGGAAAGGTATAAGTCTCCTTCGGAGGGAGCAACCTTAGTCTTGGATAGGTACTCCCTCCTCTCCCGGTCCATCGTCCCCCTCCTGCTGCAAGGCAAGGTGGTGGTTTAAGGTCCACACGGTGGGCCTTCTTCCGGCGGGGAGCGGATTCCCGGGGCTCGTTCGGCTCGGGAAGGGGCCGGACCATACCCAGCTTTGGGGGCTTTCCGGCGCTCTCACTGGCATGTCCGGTCGACGCGACGCGTCTCTTCCGGACGGTGACGTGTCCAACACTCCAGGGGGCGGTGTTCAGGTGGCCCACGTGGGGAGCCGAGGGCCTCCCAGCCAATCCATGGCCTATTTAGGCCAGAAACAGCAGGAGCTTTGTCCTCCAGTCTTCTTCCTCCATTATGGAATCGCCAGGAGAAGCACCAGGACGCACTGAACGCTCGGATGCCAAGTCCTCCAGTCCGGTACTTGAGGACGCCAGGATATGGGGTAAGAAAGAAAACCCCCCTCCTTGCTTAATACTGTTCCCTTTCTCTTGTGCATATGTTTAGGCCAGGGATTGTCCTAGAAAAAAACAGGATAAGGCCCATAACAAGGAATGTGCGATATGTAAAAAGAAACTCGTATCTTCCTATAACAAAAGACTCTGTCAAAAATGTCTAGATAATATCATCTCAGAAGAGTCCACAAACTTAGCCACAAGCATTAAGGATATTGTAAGGGCTGAAGTTAGGAACTCACTAAAATCCCTTAAAAAGAAAAGAGATCCTTAGGTCGCCTCTTCTAGCCGGATGGACTCCGATTCCTCAGCTGAAGAGGATCCCCTGCTAGGTGAAGAAGGGGAGTACAGCTCCTATGATTCCTCAGTTGAGGAGGAGGGAGAAAGGAATCTGTTCCCAACTGAGGACATAGGCCTTCCCCATCCATAGGAACATATCTAACCTTATTAAGAAGGAATGGAAAACAAGTATTCCCAAATTTCTCAAAAGGAAGTATCCCTTTGAGGAGGACGCATGCAAGGACTGGGACAACATCCCCAGGCTTGACGCTCAAGTAGCCAAGATATCAAGGAAGCACTCCTTTCCCTTTGAAGATCTTGGCTCCTATGGATAGGAAGGCCGAATTCTACCTTAAGAAAACCTGGGAAGCCTCTACGGGGGGTTTTAAACCAGCAATCGCAGCCACCTGTGTGGCTAGATCCCTGAAAGTGTGGCTCGCACAACTGGAGTTACATTTGAAAGACAAGACCCCTCGGGATCAGATCCTAGCCTCCCTCCCAACACTTTCTAAAGCAGCAAACTTCTTGGCAGACGCCTCAGTAGACGCTGTACGCCTTTCCGCCAGATCATCAGCCCTGGCAAATTCGGCTAGACGAGCTATCTGGCTAAAGACTTGGAAAGGGGACACCGGATCCAAAGGGAAGCTGTGCGCTATCCCCTGCTCAGGAGATTACCTTTTTGGGTCCCCACTTGATGACCTGCTGGAAAAGGCATCGGATAGTAGGAAGGGGTTCCCGGCACAAGCAAGGCCCACAAGAGAGTCCTTTCGTCCCAGAGGGCCCAGTAATAAAAGAGGGGGGTACGCTAACCCTAGGGCACAGGAATTTAGACCCTCGAGATTTCCTAGGAAAAACAAGTCCTTTCTCTTCAGGCCCCAGAGGGACCCTAAAAATAGGGACCAACAATGACGTCACGGGGGCAGTGGGGGGTCGCCTTTCCCTGTTTCTCAAAGATTGGCAAAATATATCAGCAAATCCTTGGATTCTAGGAATCCTAAAAACCGGGTACGTACTAGAGTTCAGATCTCTTCCCCCCAGACAGATTTTTTTCCCACAAGGGCCCTAAGGAACCCAGACCAACATAAGATTCTAGAAATAGAAGTTCTGTCACTCATAAAAAAAAGGGGTCCTAATCCAGGTTCCAAGCACAGAGATAGGTCAGGGCTTTTATTCCCCTCTCTTCCTTGTGAACAAACCAGGAGGCAAACACAGGGTCATTATAAACCTAAAAAAATTAAACCTTTTATCTGACCTACAAAAAATTCCGCATGGAGAGCATCACGTCAACTATAAACCTCCTCTCCAGAGACTGCGTGATGGCCTCAATAGACCTAGAGGATGCCTACTATCACGTACCCATATGTCATCGTCATCAAAGATACCTAAGGGTAGCAGTGACACTCAACGGGTCCATATCTCACCTACAATACAGAGCCCTCCCCTTTGGCATCTCACAAGCCCCAAGGGTATTTTCCAAACTGATAGCGGAAATGACCTCTTACATCAGGATGAACGACATTCTCCTGATTCCATATCTGGACGATTTCCTGTTGGTCGCAGGGACCGTTCAAACTCTGACCCTACATATACAAATAGTCCGGGATATTCTAACAAAATTAGGATGGAACATAAATCTAAAAAATTCAAATCTAACTCCATCAAAAAGATCTGTATTCTTAGGAACCCTGCTGGACTCCTCCAATCAGATGTCCTTGCTTCCAGAAGAAAAAATCGGGCTCCTGATAAGCAGGATATCAGAGATCTACCTGAGCCATACGACATCTTTCAGGGAGGCTATGTCAGTCCTGGGACTCATGACATCATGCATCCCAGCCGTACTATGGGCCCACTTCAAATCCAGGCCATTGCAGTGGGACATCCTAAATCAATGGGACAGGAGCAGTTTCTCCTTGGACCAACCCTTACATATCTCTTCCACAGCAAGACTATCCCTCAGATGGTGGCTAAACAGCGAAAACCTCACGAGGGGTATTCCATGGAAGATAACCCCTACTCTCAACATGACCACAGATGCGAGTCCCTGGGGGTGGGGAGCTCATTACGACTCCTCTTTTCTTCAGGGTCAGTGGGACCAGCAGACCACTCAGAGATCCTCCAACTTCAGGGAACTGGCAGCAGTTCTTCAGGCCCTGAAGGGATCCATACAAGCAATCTCAGGTCAGCACCTAAAGATCTATTCGGACAACACAACTACAGTATCCTATATAAATCGGCAGGGGGTACGAGATCGGCCTCGCTGATGGACTTATCCACACAGATATTTTCTCTGGCAGAACACCACCTATTGACTCTGTCAGCCGTTTATCTCAAAGGGAAAGACAACCAGGTGGCAGACTTCCTAAGTCGAGAAAGGATTCACCAATCAGAGTGGTGCCTGAATACAACAATATTTCAGGAAATCATCCTCCGATGGGGAACCCCATCAATAGACCTGTTCGCATCCAAAGGAAACAGAAAAACCCAGAGGTTCTTCTCCCTAAATCCTTCAGACCACCCAACAGTAACAGACGCATTCGCCCAGTGTTGGAATCAAGAGAGAGGATACGCCCCCCCCCTGAACCTCCTCCCAAGAGTTTTAAAAAAGGTCAGAGAAGACAGGGCCAGTGTGATACTGATAGCCCCCTTCTGGCCAAAAAGACGTGGTTAACAAAAATGTCGTCACACCAACCATGGGTTCTTCCAAACATGTCAGATCTTCTATATTAGGGCCCAGTATTACACCCCGACATTCAGAAACTCCATCTGACAGCATGGAAACTGAAAGGATAATCCTTAGGCAAAGAGGATTCTTAGATTCTGTCATTTCCACCCTACTAGCCAGTAGAAAACCGATTACCTCAAAAATATATCTGAGGTCATGGAATACATTCTTGAATTTTGCAGGCAGGGATATTAATCCTTTAACCAAGCCAGATATTCCCTTAATATTGGAATTCCTCCAGGCGGGACTAAGTAAAAACCTTAGGCCTACTACGTTAAAGGTTCAGATTTCTGCTTTAAGTTCCTTCTTCAATTTTAAATTGGCAGAACACCCCTGGATCAAGAGATTCCTAACTGCCGCCTGCAGACTTAAACCCCAGATAAGATCCCCAGTTCCTCCCTGGGACTTAAACCTTGTTCTCCAGGCTATGATAAAACCACCTTTCGAAAAAATAGACTCTATTTCTTTGAAAATGATGACCCTCAAAATGACCTTTTTGTTAGCCATTACATCAGCCCGTAGAGTGAGTGAGATTCTGTCCCTCTCTGCCTTTCCTCCACATACCCTACTACTAGACGATAGTCATCTTAAAAACCCTGCCAGAATTCCTTCCTAAAGTGGTTTCACCCTTTCACCTAAACCAAGATATCGTCCTTCCTTCCTTTTGTGACTCCCCAAAGAATCAGAGGGTACAACAGTTTAACTGCCTAGACATAAGAAGATTCCTAGTCCAGTACCTAAAGATTACCCAGGATCTGAGATCCTCAGAAAACTTGTTTATCCAGTTTCAGGGTCACAACAAGGGTTCAGCAGCCAGCAAAGCTACCATAGCAAGGTGGATCAAGCAGGCCATACGACTAGCCTACATAAATCAAAAGCTCAAGCCCCCAGAGTTTTTCGGAGCACACTCCACCAGGGCCGTGTCCACTTCATGGGCAGAGAGAGCAGACTCATCCCTAGACCAAATATGTAAGGCTGCCACATGGAGTTCTCACACCTTCTTTAAACACTACAAATTACAACTACATACAGCCTCTGACTTGGCCTTCGGTAGAAAGGTACTACAAGCTGTGGTCCCACCCTAAAAATATTGGTTTCTATTTTACATCTCCAGGGGTGCTGTCATAGGTGAATAGGTAAAAGACTGATTACTTACCGGTAATCGGTTTTTCAAAAACCTATGACAGCACTCCGCTGTTACCCTCCCATGTCCGTAGTAAATTACCCTCATAAGCTGGATCGCTAATTTTAATTTAAGCACTTCTGTAAATATCGTACATATAAAGGTGTGAGGGATTTTCACCAAAAAAAACCCCCAAAAAAACCCACAAAACTAAACTACTTCTCATCCTGAGTTCTTCCTAAAGACTGGGTGTGTGGAGAGGTGTGTCCATTTTTATATCCTCAGGTTTCCTGTCCAGCGGATGGGACGTCTACAGGGGTGCTGTCATAGGTTCTTAAAAAACCGATTACCTGTAAGCAATCAATCTTTTTTTTACAATAAATAAACTTATTCAAATAGAAGTCCCAAAATTTGAAATAATGAAGACGTGTTTGGTATCGCCATGACCGTAACGACCTGTACAACAAATGTATAAAATTATTTGTGATGATCGGTGTGTGGTGTAAAAAAATAAAATAATAAAACTGCAGCGGAATTGTTTTTTTTTTTCTGCATTTTTGCCAAAATAAAAAATAATATAAATTAAACCATAATATATTTGCACCATTAAATGGTACCTACATAAAGTACAACTCGTCCCGCAAAAAACAAAGTCTCTTTATAACCACGCCGTACAAAAAATAAAAAAGTTATGAGCGTCTGGAAATATAAAAAAATTGTTCTGTCCTCAAGGCCAAAATTTGCCGTGTCCTTAAGGGGTTAACATTATAGGGAATGGAGTTACAGAAACGGCCAGCTGCCCACATTCTGGGTTTTGTTGGGGGTCCCAGCAGTCAGATGCCCGCTGATCAAACACGGCATACTATTTTGATATGTCATAAATTGTGAAATCTTTAATATACTGTAATGTCAAAATTGTTGATGAGGAATTTGATGACCGGGAGGGTTTGACAGCTCATGGTATATTTCTACCTACTGCCAAGACCATGTTTCGAATGCTCCCACCAGAACTCTGAAACTGGCGAGTGGTGTGCACACCACATACTATGCTCAATTCTTCGTACACATTATTATTAAAATAATAGATTCACGCATCCCATCAAAAGAAACCCAGACCATGCCACAGATAAAGGCAAAAATTGATTGACAATTTGTCGTTTTAACTTACAAAAATTTTCATGGAGCAACAATGAATGAAAACGTCGGAAATCACTCATGTATGGCCAGCTTTACATCTTCATCCTTTGGAGTTATTCCTGATAGTGAATATCTGTTCTCTTCGATTGAAACCATATGGAGGGGTGCTTGGCAAGCTTCTTCCTGAAGCACTGTGCCCAACTTCTGCATTTGGCCCAACATTGACTATTTGAGATATTCTGGTCTGCAGCATTCTCCCCTGAGATTCCCGACATTCGCCTACTTGAGTCTGTGGAGCACATGGTACCCCAGTCACTAACCGGAAGCAATGGCTACTCGTTAACCGCACTTCTAGTCTCGGTGACTATTCGGTCTAGTCACCTAATAGACATAACTGTTGTGGTCACAGACAATAATTCACATAGGGGCCTGGGACAGAACAGGGGGGCTCCAACCATGAAGCCAGAAGCCGTTATGGATGATGGGGCTCAGTCCTGGGCAAAGGTAGGAGGACACCTGAATGACCTAGAGGATGAAATGTAGAACAAAAAAAGGTGATAATGTGCATAGAGCGAGGGGTTTGTTAGATTGGTAAAGTAGAGTTTTTCTGGCTCCTTTACAACTGATGTATTAGGTTCCCATTATGGTTGCAGGGACTAACAGACTTATGTCGATGTTAGGGGTGGTCTGTGTCACTCTTGAAGTGATTTTCTTCTTTTGAAGGTTCTTATAATTATGCACAAATTTGGGTTCCATGTTAATACACAAAACTATAACTGTGTATATTGTGTGTCCAAGAACTTGCTTCATTCCACTCTGCTTCTTCTTGCAGGGGAAGATGTTCCAGTGTAGTGCCCAGTGCTGTGATAATGAAAGAGCCTCCATGCAGCAGGTACACAACTGCATAGAACGCTGCCATGCCCCCCTGGCACAAGCACAAAGTCTGGTCACCAATGAGCTGGAGAGATTTCAGGTGAGTCTTGTAGATCATCCCAATATTATTTAATGCCATTTCAAGGCTTTCTGTCTAATCCAGTAGGGGGCAGCAAATCTCCATTGTAAGAAATGTTCATAGACCCCAAGACAATACTATAAAGCAGGGCTTCTCCAGTTTATTTTGCTCAATTTAACTTGTTTCCTGGACCCATTATAACATTAGAAATAGCACAAAATTAGTTTATATATATATATATATATATATATATATATATATGTGTGTACGTATGTTGATAAACCAGAGATTGTTGCAGCCAGAGAAAGTTCTGCGTAGCTGTCAGAACTGGGGGGTTCCTCAACGGTGAGGTCCCTTCTACAGTTTGAGAAGCACTTCTATAAGGAAAGACAAACCTCTGTCCATATGCCCTATTAGGGTATATGAACGTCATAGAAGGTGGGTCCCGTTCAGTATCCACAGGATATACCATATGAGCCAAAAAGGAGAGCTGCAACAAACAGCGGCAGTCACTCTGGTTTGAATGGACGCATGTAGTTCACTATTGCCTTTGCGGCCGACGCATTAGAGGAGAAAAATAGTCAACGGCGACATCACCCGGCACATCATCTGTTTTCCATGGGTGTGGGATGCAGCTCCCGCAGCGATCAGCTAGTTCCGCCGCTTCAATGTGGTAAGACGTCGTATTTGTGAGACAGCCTCTTAAAGGGAGCTGCCACTGCTCTCCCCAATGAGCCACACCGCACCTATCAGGCATTATGGTATATCCTGTGGTATACCCCTTTAATTTATAAGTGACAATCAATATGGAAGCATGCCTGGTGTCACATTTCTCTAAATGGCAGCTACAAGAGAATAGAATAAAGAACAGGATAGATTCCAATATCTTCTCATATTAAGATACGACGTGATGTTCTCCATTCACATATAAAGCTACATTTAAAAGTCAGCTGTTTACCCATGCTCTGATCTTTGTTCCCCTCACCTTAGGATCGCCTGGGCCGCTGTACAATGCACTGCAACGACAAAGCAAAGGATTCCCTAGATTATGGAAGTAAAGAATCGCAAGCAAGAGCGCAGCTGGAGAGCTGTGTGATAAAGTGTGCAGAAGACCACATGGACCTCATCCCCAGTATGACCAAGAAGCTGAAGGAGGCTTTGGCTGAAGCCGATAAAAAGACCTCCTAAAGATGTGTTTATGAGATTGTGATCGAGGTGTTACCCATACTGCGCTCTGTAGCAGGGTCTGGGCCTCGTCTCGGCCCGTCAGATGATTTCTGATGAAATGAATAGGACTAATACTGTCCGTAGTTTAGGAGAATGTATGCAGTACAGAGCCCATCACTAATGTCTGGCTCCATTTGGTAAATCCTAAATTATGTGGAATTTTATTTTTCTCCCATGGTTGAATATGTAGAATTGAGGATGAATTTCTGGTGAAAATGAGCATGGACATTGTAGCTGCAGCAACTGTCACGTTGACTGTGATAGCAATGTATCATGTGGTAGTACATAGTCGCTAAGTGATCCATCAAATGAAATGATCCAAAAAGTTGTAATCTGGTTTTATCTTTTTTTTTTTTTTAAACAAATTTACTTTCCTATGTGGTCCTGTGGTGGTTGTGTTTTTTTTTTTGTTTGTTTTTTTAATCCCTTCTGTTTTCATCAGTGGTTCTTGCTATGTTAGAAATATCACACATTTTTTGACAGTTGTTTTGAATCCTGGATTAATAATATTATAAATAATAATTTTATAAAGCACTAACATCTTTACTCCTGACCAGAAGATGGCGCTCTTTTCACCTTTCTTTTCACTAGCTTTTTTTCCTTTTACAGGGAGCACAATCATTCTTAAAAAAGATCTATATACCGACAGTGGTACATGTTCATGTTGGGTCACAGTTACAAGTGGAGTGCCACAAGCTTCGGTATTGGGACATTTTTTTTTCAATATGTATATTAATGGCCTTGCAAAAATGTCATTATTTGCAGATGATACTAAGATATATAAAGTAGTCTACACAGAAGAGAATATTGCAGAAAGAGTTGAGAAACAAGGTCTAGGCACAAAAGTGAGAAAATGAAGTTTGATGCAAATAAATGTAAGGTAATACATGAGGGATGAGAAAAAAATAAATAAATTACATATTCAATGTTAAAGCTGATCTCAAAGGGACTTTGGTGGAAAGAAAAACGTAACTTTAGCAACCAATGTCAGGCAGCTGCTGCCAAGGCAAATAAAATCGAGAGGCATAGATGCACATGAAAAGAAAATTGTTTTGCCTCTAAAAAGCCAGACCACACGTAAAATATTGTGTAGAATTTTGGGCACCTCTGTATAAGAAGAACATAGCTGAATCGGAGCAGGTGCAGAGGAGGGCAACCAAGGTAATTAAGGGAACCGGTGGATTGCAGTACTAAAGCAAGTAATTAAACTTGGGGTATTCAGCTTAGAAAACCTTTCATAGTAATCTTATCACTATGTACAAAAATGTCAAGGGACAGTACAGAGATCTGTCTAATGATTTATTTTATATATCTACATATTCGATTCTGAAGCCCATAGAGGAAAAAAAAATCATCACATGTTTCGTCACACGCTGCATTATGGTGGTATCCTCCACAATAAGCATATGGTGCAGTATGGTGTGCCTAAGACTCTGTAAAAAAAAAATATATATATATATATATATAATTTTTTGGGGTGGTCAATCTGAAAAAAATTAATTGAATAGTCACTGTGACTATTATTCTACACAAGAAAACAAACAAGGGGGTACATTTTTTTATAGGCCTAACTTTTCAGAATAAGCTGTCGTATGTGTGTGTGTATATGAGGAATAGCACAATTTCTGACCATTATATGACTTGTATTCTGCATTTTTTTTAGCAGTTTTCTCCTCTGCAGGCTCTATCTCTAGTTCTCCATTTTCTCTGGGTTAGGGGGCTGAGCCTAATGACTATGATGTCTTCTATACGCTGCACACAGAGATAGAAAAGAGGTGAATCCTGCTCCCCTATCTAATAAAAAAAAAATAATATATATATATATATATATATATATATACACATACACTAGCGGTCAAAAGTTTAGGGTCAATTAGAAATTTCCTTATTTTTGAAAGGAAAGCACAGTTTTTTTCAACGAAGATAACATTAAATTAATCAGAAATACACTCTATACATTGTTAATGTGCTAAATGACTATTCTAGCTGAAAACGTCTGGTTTTTAATGCAATATCTACATAGGTGTATAGAGGCCCATTTACAGCAACCATCACTCCAGTGTTCCAATGCTACATTGTGTTTGCTACCTGTGTTAGAAGGCTAATGGATGATTAGAAAACACTTGAAAACCCTTGTGCAATTATGTTAGCACCGCTATAAACAGTTTTGCTGTTTAGAGGAGCTATACAACTGACCTTCCTTTGAGCTAGTTGAGAATCTGGAGCATTACATTTATGGGTTCGATTAAACTCCCAAAATGGCTAGAAAAAGAGAGCTTTCACGTGAAACTCGACAGTCTATAATTGTTCTTAGAAATGAAGGCTATTCCATGCGAGAAACTGCCAAGAAAAGGAAGATTTCCTACAACGGTGTGTACTACTCCCTTCAGAGGACAGCACACACAGGCTCTAACCAGAGTAGAAAGAGAAGTGGGAGGCCCCGCTGCACAACTGAGCAACAAGACAAGTACATTAGAGTCTCTAGTTTGAGAAATAGACGCCTCACAGGTCCTCAACTGGCAGCTTCATTAAATAGTACCCGCAAAACGCCAGTGTCCATGTCTACAGTGAAGAGGCGACTCCGGGATGCTGGCCTTCAGGGCAGAGTGGCAAAGAAAAAGCCATATCTCAGACTGAATAATAATAGGAATAGATTAATATGGGCAAAAGCACACAGACATTGTACAGCGGAAGATTGGAAAAAAGTGTTCTGGACAGACAAATCGAAGTTTGAGGTGTTTGGATCACACAGAAGAGCATTTGTGAGACGCAGAACAACTGAAAAGATGCTGGAAGAGTGCCTGACGCCATCTGTCAAGCATGGTGGAGGTAATGTGATGGTCTGGGGTTGCTTTGGTGCTGGTAAAGTGGGAGATTTGTACAAGGTAAAAGGGATTTTGAATAAGGAAGGCTATCACTCCATTTTGCAACGCCATGACATACCCTGTGGACAGCGCTTGATTGGACCAATTATATCCTACAACAGGACAATGTCCGAAAGCACACCTCCAAATTATGCAAGAACTATTTAGGGAAGAAGCAGGCAGCTGGTATTCTATCTGTAATGGAGTGGCCAGCGCAGTCACCAGATCTCAACCCCATAGAGCTGTTGTGGGAGCAGCTTGACCGTATGGTACGCAAGAAGTGCCCATCAAGCCAATCCAACTTGTGGGAGGGCCTTCTGGAAGCATGGGGTGAAATTTCTCCCGATTACCTCAGCAAATTAACAGCTAGAATGCCAAAGGTCTGCAATGCTGTAATTGCTGCAAATGGAGCATTCTTTGACGAAAGCAAAGTTTGAAGGAGAAAATTATTAGTTCAAATAAAAATCATTATTTCTAACCTTGTCAATGTCTTGACTATATTCTCTAGTCATCTTGCAAGTCATTTGATAAATATAAGTGTGAGTTTTCATTGAAAACACAAAATTGTCTGGGTGACCCCAAACTTTTGAACGGTAGTGTATATATATATATATATATATATATATATATATATATGCATGCAGTAAATAGGCAGCACTCACAAAGGCTTATGGTTAAAAAAGTGGGTGCTTTATTGACCCCAAAAGTGCGCATATATATATGCACCGCAACATGGAGGACACTATGCAGCAGTAATGAGCAGTGGAACTGAGGTTAAATATAAGACTTACCAGGAAACTGCAGCACATTTCTGTCTGTCTTTCTCATTCTATGCGTGCGGCCCTCCCCTCTCCTTAGATTTATATGGGCAGCATGACTGTGTCTCCTCTTTCTGCTCCAGCTCTCACCTCCTGCCCCCTCCTTTGTAAGGGAGAACGGCCCGAAAATGCTGGCCATAATGGCTGTGATTATGGGTACGGCCGTGTGCATGAGGCCTAAGAGACTGAAACGTTGCCGTGCTAGCTGATGTTTTGGTGATTTAATATCCTTTTACCGGAGTGCTGCTTCCCAACAATTTTTCCATTTTATATATATATATATATATATATATATATATATATATATATATATATGATATAAAAAGTCTACACACCCACTTTAAAATGCCTGTTTTTGTCATGTTACAAAATTGGTACAAGATGAATAATTTCAGAACTTTTTCCACTTTTAATGTGACCCGTAATCTGTACAATTCCATTGAAAAATAAACTGAAATCATTTAAAGGAGAAAAATAAAAAAATAAAATAATGTGGTTGCATAAGTTTGAACACCCTTTTATAATCGGGGATGTGGTTGTGTTCAGAATTAGCCAATCACATTTAAACTCATGTTAAAGAGAACCTTTCACCTCCCCATATATGTGCAGCTGAGTGCAGCATGTAATGGGAAGGGCTGCACAAACCCTGGGGCACTGTACATTTATTTACGTTATTTAGATATCGGTGCCATCCTAGTTGGCGCCCGATATTTAAATAACCCCCTGAACTGTCAACGGGGTGCGTACTGGCAAGGGGGGGGGGGGGGTATTACTATGGCTGTGACACTGTCCAATCAGATATTTACAGTGTTACAGCAATAGCAAGGATAGAGGAGAGTGTGAGCGCTCTCACTCTTCAGACTTCAAGATCAGTCTTCTGCCGAACTGGCAAGGGGGCGCTCTCATCTCTTCAGCTCTTGCGAGAGATCAGTCTTGTACTTTGTCTTCCGAACTGGCAAGGGGGCGTGCCACTGCTGCGGACAGTGTAAGAGATGGCTACGGCAGAAGACTGATCTTGAAAGCTAAAGAGTGAGAGCGCGCTTGTGCACACGCTCTATCCTCGCTCTTGCTGTAACACTATCCATAGCTGATTGGACAGTGTCATAGCCATAGTAACACGCCCCCTTGCCAGTACACGCCCCGTTGACAGTTCAGTTCAAATATAACGGCACCGATATCTAAATAACGGAGGGAGGTAGAAAAAAAATGTAAAGTGCCCCAGGGTTTGTGCAGCCCTGCCCATTACATGCTGCACTCAGCTGTACATGTATGGGGAGGTGAAAGGTTCTCTTTAAATAGTAGTTAGAATCACTTTAAATAATGACAACTGTGTACTGAGTAACCCCATATAAGGTTCAGCTGCTCTTTTAGGATTTTCCTGACGTTTTCTTTGTTGCATGTGACCGCTAAAGCCATGGTCCGTAAAGAGCTTACAACACATCAAAGGGATCTGATTGTTGAAAGGCATCAGTCAGGAGAAGGGTACCAAAGAATTTCCAAGGCATCAGATATACCATGGAACACAGTGAAGACAGTCATCAAGAAGTGGATTACATTTGGCACAACAGTGACGTTACCAAAAACTGGATGTCCCTCAAAATTTGATGAAAAGACAAGATGAAAATTGGTCCGGGAGGCTATCAAGAGGGCTACAGCAGTATTGCAGGACTTTGTCAGGTACTGGTTGTGTAGTGCATGTGACAATAATCTCCAGTTTTCTTCATGTCTGCGCTGTGGGGTAGGGTGGCAAGACGGAAGCCTTTTCTAACAAAGAAAAACATCCAAGCCCGGCTATATTTTGCAAAGACCTACATCAAGTCTGCCAAAAGCATGTGGGAAAACGTGTTATGGTCTAATGAGACCAAGGTTGAACTTTTTGTCCATAATTCCAAAACGTATGTTTGGCGCAAAGCCAACACTGCACATCACCAATAGAGCACGATACCCACAGTGAATAATGGTGGAGGCAGCATTATGCTTTGTGGCTGGTTTTCTGCAGCTGGAACTGGGGCTTTAGTCAAGGTGAAGGGAATTATGAACAGTTCCAAATATCAGCCAATATTGGCACAGAACCTGCAGGCCTCTGCTAAAAAGCTGAAGAGGAATTTCACCTTTCAGCAACGACCCAAAGCATACCTCCAAATCAACAAAAGAATGGCTTCACCAGAAGAAGATCAAAGTTTTGGAATAGCCCAGAGCTGAATCCCATTGAAAATTTGAGACCTGAAGAGTGATGTTCACAGGAGATGCCCTCGCAATCTGACAGATTTGGAGCGCTTTTGCAAGAAAGAGTGGGCAACAATTACCAAGTCAAGATGTGCCATGCTGACAGACTTCTACCCAAAAAGATAGAATAAAGTCAAAGGGTAATTCAACAATGTATTAGTTTAAGGGCTGATTCAGACGAACGTGCCGTTTTTGCGCACGCAAAAACCGTGGCGTTTTGCGTGCGCAAATGGCACTTGACAGCTCCGTGTGCCCTGTTCATATGGATGCGTGGCTGCGTGCTTTTCGCGCAGCCGCCATCTTTATGACACTCCGTTTGGATGTTTGTAAACAGAAAAGCACGTGGTGCTTTTCTGATTACATTCATTATTTTACTGTTATTGCGCGAATAACGCTTGACCCACGGAGGTGCTTCCGTGGGGCATTCGTGATTTTCACGCAGCCATTGACTTCAATGGGTGCGTGATGTGCGAAAAACGCCGACACATAGTACATGTCGCGAGTTCTACGCAGTGGACTAACTGCGCAAAGCTCACGGACTGTCTGCACTGCCCCATAGACTTCTCTAGGCCGCGTGAAAACCACGTGAAAAACACGATCGTCTGAATCCACCCTAAGGGTGTGCAGATTTATGCAACTACATTATTTTAGTTTTTTACTTATATTTTTCCACCCTAAAAGATTTCAGTTTGTTTTTCAATGGAATTGTAGAGATTATGGGTCACATTAAAGTTGGAAAAAGTTCTGAAATGATCTTGTACTGATTTTTTAACATGACAAAACCTGGTATTTTAACAGGGGTGTGTAGACTTTTTATATCCACTGTGTCTGTGTATGTATGTATGTATGTATGTATGTATGTATGTATGTATGTATGTATGTATATATATATATATATGTGTGTGTGTGTGTGTTTGTGTTTGTGTCCAGCTGCAGCACTCTTTAGCAAATCCCACTACGGCAGAGGATGCACATCAGGTAATCCCGATCCAAGGACTGTAGAATATACCAAAAGAAATCCTTCAGCAAGCATGCCTATATATGCTTGAGAAAGGTCAGGTCAGAAGGGTGGACAGAAACATCTGACGAGGTGGCCAGGATTTCCAGACATAGCCCAGTGCGTTTTGGTATGCTGTTTCCGTAACTCTCATAGAAGTACATCGAAATTACGGAAACAACATAGCACTGGGAGCTATTCTGTCTCCAGAACTCTGGTGCTACGGAAACAACATAGCGCGCTGTGCCTCACTATTACCCTAAGGGTATGTTCACACGAGGTCATCACGTCCGTAATTGACGGACGTATTTCGGCCGCAAGTACCAGACCAAACAGTGCAGGGAGTCGGGCTCCTAGTATCATAGTTATGTACGACGCTAGGAGTCCCTGACTCGCTGCCGGACAACTGTCCCGTACTGTAATCATGTTTTCAGTACGGGACAGTAGTTCCACGGAGAGGCAGGGACTCCTAGCATCGTACATAACTATGATGCTAAGAGCCCGGCTCCCTGCACTGTGTTCGGTCCGGTACTTGCGGCCGAAATACGTCCGTCAATTACGGACGTAATGACCTCGTGTGAACATACCCTAACTCCGATTCACTTCTGTGGGAGTTCCAGAAACAGCGCAGCAAAAGGCAATTGGCTATTTCTCTAATTTCGGCCACTCAGGAGCCAGAACCCAGCGACAGCAGGAGTATGTAGGACGGGGTTCAGGTGGTTCTGCTCCAGAGGTGGAACCTGCATCTATCGGATATTAATTGGCATATCCTATAGATATGCCATAAATGTCCGAGATGTAAAAACCCCTTTAACCTACATGAGCTAAAAAGAACAGATCACTTTCAACTGTCCCTGAGAGATGAATGTATCATGTTTCACTACTGAACCTAGTATTATAGCCCACTCATTGCATTATTCTCCCATATCTCTGACATGGTGTGGTTTCTTGTTTTCCGAATACCGCCCTTGAGTGGGTTCCTTGGATCCTGAAACTGTCAGGACGCTCCCATTGCCCACGTGGATTCTGGTTCCTTACATGCCTAGATATGAAAGCCGCATTCCTCTGAACTGTCACACACCAGCGTGACTCACCCACAACAGGATCATTGCATCCGTCACTGCACAGTTAACCTCCTGCTGCCCACCTGGTCCCATCATAATAGTAGTATTACAGGGAGGGATTTTCTGAAAGTAACTGAAAACATTTCTATTTTTTGCTCCTTATTCATGAAAAAATATAGTAATAATAATAATAATAATAATAATAGTGGCAAACTAAAATATACAGGACTTGTATCATTACTAGATTCCTGCCAAAAAAGACAATTGGTAAAAAGGGTTGTCACATTAAGGGTGTGTTCACACAGAGTTTTTTTGCAGGCAGAAAATTCTGCCTGGAAAAATCTGCTCCGTTTTTTTTAAAGTGGTTTTGCACAACAGGCGTTTTTGACGCGATTTTTGTCACGTTATAGGAAGCGGTTTTTGGTGCATTTGTTTTTACCTATTTCTTCAACAGGCAAATGAAAAATTTCAATGGGGTTTTTGAGGCGGAAAACACCTTAAGGGTATGTGCACACACACTAATTACGTCCGTAATTTACGGACGTATTTCGGCCGCAAGTTCCGGACCGAACTCAGTGCAGGGAGCCGGGCTCCTAGCATCATACTTATGTACGACGCTAGGAGTCCCTGCCTCGCTGCAGGACAACTGTCACGTACTGAAAACATGATTATAGTACGGGACAGTTGTCCGGCAGCGAGGCAGGGACTCCTAGCGTCGTACATAAGTATGATGCTAGGAGCCCGGCTCCCTGCACTGAGTTTGGTCCGGAACTTGCGGCCGAAATACGTCCGTAAATTACGGACGTAATTAGTGTGTGTGCACATACCCTAAGATAGGGCATGTCGCTTCTTTTTCCTGCAAGCGGTTTTTTCTGCTGGCAATTTTGGCCGTTTTTTTGGCGCGTGTCAAAAAACTCTGTGTGAACCTAAGACAACCTCACTCCATATTCTATTAGCTATAGAGTGGTGATCTGCTGCAAAGAGCAGCTCCTACTCTAGAGGACTCAGCATGGCCATGTATTACATGGTCGCCCATTCATTGAATTAGTGCAATGTAATACCACATTTCTCTTGCAGTAGCTGCAGGACCTGCACTGATCAGCTGATCGCTAACAGCTTCTTATTTAGAGATGGGGTTGTACAGATGGTTTGGCAAACATTGGCATCTGTTTTATTTGGGGGAATGGGCATTGTCCCAACAGAGGGTCCTATCCATTCTCCTATAAAGGGAAACTCTGGTAAAATGTGAGTTTTCAATTGTAATGAATTATTCGGTAATCTGAAAGATTCCTTAGGGTGCGAACACACACAGCGTATTCAGGACGGATACACTACGTTAAACTGCGCAGCGTATCTGCTCTGAACACCGCAGGAAATGCTGTCCGAAAACCACACTGGTGCGTTTTTTCGGGTGTAAATTCCGCTGCGTAAATTATCTCACATACTTACCCGCTCCCTCCTCTGACGTCCGCTCCGGCCTCTCTGGATGACGTTGCAGGCCATGTGACCACTGCAGCCTGTGATTGCCTGCAGCGTTCACATGGTCTGCAACGTCATCCAGGAAGGCTGGACTGCAGATGAAGCAGGGGACTTAGTTTTTTCTTTACTCCCCTTCAGATGTAGAAGTTTTCAAAAGGTTTTTTTTTCTTTGTCTTTGGCCCATGTCACAACATGCAAGCACCGCAGTCAAAAGATGGCATTGTTGGTGTTACTAGTAAATGTGGCTCTCCTCTCAAGTTTTAAGGACACAAACGATTCAGTTGCAGTGGAACAAATAACTTTGAAACAGTGGCACAACCTTACTGAACGGTTCTAGAACCTGGGTCGAGGCTGTCGACTACTTCGAGGTCCCTCATGCCGGGTTGCGCCAAAGTGACTGTCAACTCACAGACCAACCTACTGTGGCACTATGGGTCTCTGAGAGGCTACTCTCTCCTACAGATTGCCCAACCTACTTGCAACTCACAAGGTTCCAGTAAAGGAATTACTCTGTGGGTGCTCGTGGCCACTATGCCACTGCATTTTGCTGAATCCCAACCTCCCCAAGGTGGCATTTTGCATAATACCCTGCACAACACAGGAGTACAGTCCTTGGTCACAAAGGGGCCAACACAAGTTATTTTTGGAAATGGGTTACCATCTCTTTAAAAGACCGCCCAACAAAGATTTCAGCAATAGTTCAATTTGAACTTTAACACAGGATGCCTTTTGTTTGCAGAACACAGTTCAACACTTAAACTTCCACACTTATACGCAGTAGGATGAATAACACTTTACTGTGACTTGAATTTGATCCTTTTTGCCTCACCAGTCCACTGACTCCCCTCCCCTTGGAGGAATAGGCCCCTTCTGTAGGCCTCAGGGCTACCAATCTCTCATTCTGGCCACTGGACACTCCAATACTGGGCACTCAATCAGCCCACTGCTGACATGGCAATGGCTCCCAAAGTCCCTCAGGCATCAGCCCACTGGCAGCAGTCTGCTCTGGCATCACACGTAGTCTCTCCCACTTACTGCGTAGACTTTTTCCTCCTTATATCTCTTGCATAGGTCCCTCCCTACACAACAGCGCCCTGGCGCAACACCTCTGCGCTATCATATTGCCCTGAACATACGTATTAAGCCCTGCGTGGACCTGTGCTGACGCTGGGCTCCTCCTTCTGCAAGATGGCTACTCCCGGACGCTAGCGACATTGGCAAGGCTATGTGGTGCCACTGGAAACAATGACCAGCCAGACATCACTATGCACAGGGCAAACAAGTGTACTACAACAGGCAGCATTAGGGATATATCGCACGGGCAATAAGCAACTTAAAGGGGAACACAAATAATTACCATAAAAAAGGGAGGAATATGAGGTTACCCCCTTACAGGCAGACACTTTGGACTGTGATATTCAACCCCTGTAAAAGTAAACTAAAAATTCAGTCAATATTTGGGTAATCAGGGCACTTACATGCCCGCTAAAAACGATGGAACACCCCGTTATATTTTTGTAATGTAATATACCGAAATGCGAATATAAACTATAATATCACCATGAGGAAAATAAACGACTAGATGTTTGTGGGCACAGGACAGTTACACTGAGGCTGATCACAAGTCGATAGTTATGTCTGGGTTATGTTGGAATGTAGAAGTTACGCTCCATCCTGTGTGTGATCTGTGATTAATCTGTGGCTAAGTGTTTAACCTGTAAGTGGAGCATGGGCTAATGTCTGCATACTTTCCTTACAGCAATGTAATTACACACTATAGAAAAGTGACTGGACTTAAAGGTGTGGTCCTATCCTACACTGTCTAGCCACACAGAACGTACAAGTACAGCACATTGCAGGCCTCCATGAGACATCTCTTACACTTTGTAAAGTGCGGGGGATAAATTACCAAGTCACAGAGAAATGTTTTTTTACATGCTTGATTACATTTTGGACCTTTTGTGGCATTGTAAATAGTATACAAGTATAATATTGGACTGTACCTTTAAGATCTGCTGGTTTTGTGTTGTTAGGTGGCGTCCAGTCAGGGGTCCATCCGGCCACTGTGATAACAGCAATGGAGGAAGAGTGGTCATGATTCTCCCTTAACCTTAACATGTGTCATAGGATCTGGAGAAAAAAATCAAGATGTCATCAAGGTAGACTACTACACAAACATAGAGGAGGTCACGGAAAATGTCATTAACAAACTCCTGGAAGACCACGGGAGCATTACACAGGCCAAAGGGCATTACTAGATACTCATAGTGTCCATCACAGGCGTTAAATGCAGTCTTCCATTCATCACCCTGGCGAATCTGGACTAGGTTGTAAGCCCCATGCAGGTCTAGTTTTGAAAAAATCTTGGCACCACGTATACGATCAAACAGTTCAGAGATCAGTGGCAACGGATATTTATTCTTCACCGTGATCTGGTGGAGACCTCGGTAGTCAATACAAGGACGCAGGGAGCCATCTTTCTTTTTGACAAAGAAGAACCCGGCTCCTGCCGGGGAGGAAGACTTTCGTATGAAGCCGATCTCCAAGTTCTCTTTCACATAGACGGACATGGACAGAGTCTCTGGCAAGGAGAGAGGATATACCCTACCACGGGAAAGGGATGCACAAGGTATCAGTTCAATAGGGCAGTCATACGCCCGATGTGGAGGCAATGTCTCTGCCTCCCTCTTGCTGAAGATGTCCGAAAATGCAGCATAATGACTCGATAATCCTGCCAATGACCGAGGCAGAGAAGGCTGAACCGAACGAATCTGCACCAGGCAACGGCTTTGACACTCAGGGCCCCACTGCAGAACCTCTCCAGAATTCCAGTCCAGGACTGGGGCATGCAGTCGGAGCCAAGGCAGGCCCAGCAGCATGGGGTTAACAGCTTTGGATAGGACATAGAACGACAGAAGTTCGGAGTGAAGAGCCCCTACTTGGAGCCTCAGTGACTTGGTCACAGCTATAACTGGGTCTGGCAGAGGTAGTCCATCTACTGAAGCAACTGTCAACGGGCTCTCCAGAGGGGTGGTGGGTAATTGAGGAAGATCCACCAGGTCTCTACGGATGAAATTAGCAGTGGATCCAGAGTCCAGATACGCAGAGACCTGATGCGTTCTCTCACCGGACACTATGGTCACAGGTATGGACAATTTAGACAGAAGTCCATTCATACCCAAGGTTGTCACTCCTAGCAACCCTAGGCTTTGGGATCTTTGGGGACACAGGCGCACAAGATGGCCACCGAGGCCACAATAAAGACAGAGTCCAGAAGTGTGTCTGCGTTGCCTCTCCTGGGTGGATAACTTACACTGGTCCATTATCACAGACTCCTTAGGAGGATCGACATCTGAGGACAGCAGGGGTTGCTGCAAAGTAGGAGCCAGACTGGGAAGGACTCCCTGCCGTTGAACCTCTTGGAGGTGTTTTCGGATCCGTATATCAATCCGGGCGGACAAAAGGATGAGGTCATCCAGGACAGATGGCAGATCCCGAGTGGCAAGTTTGTCCTTAATTTTAGGAGCCAGTCCATGCCAGAATGCAGCCACTTGGGCCTCATTGTTCCATATTAGCTCTCCCGCATGGTGCGGAAGTGGATGGCATACTCACTCACGGAGGTGACTCCTTGGTGAAGGTTAATCAAAGAAGCCGCTGCAGATGAGACCCGACCAGGCTTCTCAAACACCATACGAAAAGTCCGGAGGAAGGCTTGGAAGTCACGGGTCTCTGGTCCTTGTCTCTCTCAGATAGGGTTCGCCCATGCAAGAGCCTTGCCAGTGAGGAGAGAGATGATGAAAGCGACCCTTGCGCCATCAGACCAAAATGTCATATTATACAGGCTGAAGTGGATCTGGCACTGATTCAGAAATCCACGACAGGTACTTGCTTCTCCATCATAGCGGTCAGGAAGTGGCAAAGTAACACGCGGGTCAACAGTACCAAGAGGTGTAGTATGAGGATCAACACTGCCAGGAGGTTTAGTAGGAGGAAAGGCAGCTTTTGTCTCCTGCCGACGTGCAAGAATGTTCAACGCCTGGAGGAGTTGGTCCTGCCGAGACCGGAGGTCTAGCATATCCGCCCGCATCTCTTGAGACGTCGTCATAGTCTTGAATTGACCAGCGGGGTCCATGGCCTGAGCGTACTGTCACAAAGGGTCTGTGGACCCACTAGGCCGCACCGCCTTGGCGGTAAGGCAGCTGGCCAACAGGTCACAGGTCAATGTCTATAGTTCATATAGGTACCTGTGGCAGCTCAGACAGCAGCAGGGCAGGCTCGGCTTGGACTAGGCAGCAGGTAGACGTCAGGCGAGGTGAAGCAGGTTAGACGTGGGATACAGCACGACATGACTTTGGCACAGCACAGTGCTCGACCAGGATAGTATGGAATGCAGGGAACAGTAACAGGAAAACACTAGAAGGCCATCACATAGACAAACTTAGGAAACATCAACAACACTCAGGCATAGAAGCAGGGGACTGGAGCCCTCTTATAGTCCAGGGTACTCACGGGTTCAAGTTCATCAGAAGACCGGTGCGCGTGCTGCCCCTTTAAGAGCGGGCATGAGCGTGGCCGCGCACCATACAGGATCCGGCTGAGGTGAGTGGACGCGAGCGCTGGCATCTCCTGAGGAGGAACCTGGGGCCAGCGCTTGCCGACTCGTGGCTGCGGCTGTCAGGAGGAGATCGGAGCTGACGGCCAGCAGCCACGGACATTACACGGACGTTACAATTATCACCCAGCCAACAAGAATGTGAGAGCCAATGCGTTGTCCAGGTCATTCGAGACAGAGGACACCATGGAATCTCCACAGAGTATTATTGATCCATATTGACATACTGACCACGGACGTTACAGTATCCCCTCTCTTACGCCCCCTCCTCTTGGGACCAGAACGAGAGAGAAATCTCTTAATTAGGGTAGGAGCATTGAGATTCTCTTCTGGCTCCCAGGACCTCTCTTCTGGACCAAACTCCTTCCAATCTACTAAATACCAGGACCTCTCTTCTGGACCAAACTCCTTCCAATCTTACTTTTTTAGTGTCCAGAAACACTGGCTTCAGGAGGGAGACATGGAAGGAGTTGGGGATCTTGAGGGTAGGAGGCAGCCGAAGCTTGTAGGCAACAGGGTTTATCTGCTGTAGGATCTCAAAGGGTCCAAGGAACCTGGGAGAAAATTTGTATGATGGTACCCTTAGTCGGATATTCCTAGAGGACAGCCAGACCTTCGTGCCAGGGAGAAATTGAGGAGGTTCTCTTCTCCTTGTGTCAGCCTTCCGTTTCATGCGGTCGACTTCCAGTAGGATGGAGGATCGAGTCTGCTGCCAGATCTGCAGGAAGTCCCTAAAAGCAGAGTCAGCCGCTGGTACCTCGAACGTATCGGCACCGGGAGAGGAATTCGTGGGTGTTGGCCATAGACAATGAAGAACGGTGTTTTCCTTGTGGACTCACTGGTGTGATTATTATATGAGAACTCAGCTCATGGAAGCAGCTGCACCCAGTCATCATGCTGCTTGGAGATGAAGTGGCGTAGGTAGTTCTCCAAGATCTGATTGATCCCCTCGACTTGACGATTGGACTGAGGATGGTAGGCTGAGGAAAAGTCCAGCTTCATACCGGGGAGTCCACAGAGGGCTATCTAGAACTTCGAGGTGAACTGAACCCCCGATCAGACACAATATGCTGCGGCAAGCCGTGCAGGCGGAAGATGTGTTGGATGAAAAGTTTGGCCAGTTGAGGAGCAGACGGAAGACCGGTCAGCGGAACGAAGTGGGCCATCTTCGAAAATCGGTCCACCACCACCCAGACAGTACTGCATCCCGCAGAGGGAGGCAGGTCTGTAACAAAGTCCATAGCTATATGCTGCCAGAGAGCATCGGGCACAGGCAATGGCTGGAGCAGACCAACAGGTCTGGAGTGAGCGACCTTGTTAGCTGCACACACTGAGCAGGAAGAAACAAAGTCCATAATGTCTTTGGGCAGCGTGGGCCACCAAAAATGACGGGCAATCAGGTCTCGGGTTTTACGGGTCCCCACGTGACCTGCCAGTCTAGAGCAGTATACCCAGCGGAGGATTCTCCTTCTGTCAGCCAGGCGCACAAAGGTCCTCCCTGGTGGAATGTCCCCAACTTGCAGGGTGTTGACAGAGACAATTCAAGATGGATCAATAATATTCTGTGGCATTTCCATGGTGTCCCCTGTTTCAAAAGATCTGGACAAGGCATCGGCCCTCACATTCTTGTCAGTCGGGCGATAATATCAGTTGATAGCAAGAAATCTTTAAAAATTCTCTTGCAGTACGACCCATGTAATCTATTACGCGGTGTGTGGCTGTCCCAAGGTCTACATAGGCCTGACCTCTAGAGAACTTAGATTACGTATGAGAGAACATGTGCAGGACATCAGAGGAGCCAGTGCGATAGATAATTTTACTCAACTAAAAACTCTACCAAGGCATTTTAAAGTACACCACGGCTGTAATCCTAAGTCCCTAAAAATTAGAGGTATAGATCGTATACATTGTGGCATCAGAGGGGGTGACTTGAAAAAGGACTTGGCACAGAGAGAGTGCAGATGGATCGTTAAATTGGGCTCAATTACACCTTTGGACTCAACGAGAAACTCTTTATTTGTCTTGTATTATATGTTCTATTAGGTATCAACTCTTTCCAGCTTGATTTCTCTTACATAAGAAATATACAAACATCCGAAATATATATGGTGCCTATGATTTAGATTCGGAAGGTCGCAGTAAAACCTCTCTTCTCCTCGCATCAAGGTTGGGACTACTGATATATATATATATATATATATATATATACATCCTTTGATAATAACTTTGTTATTGTATTTGATGATATGGGTTTACTATTCCCTTCTTGTTTTTACCCTCCCCAAAATAATATGCTCTTTTTTGTACACTTTTATTTATACACAGCACAGTTTGTTTTTTGCTTTTTTTGTTTATTTGTTGCAATGGTATTTTTATTGCAACGATATGTCTATTTACAGCAACAGTTTTTATGGATACTGCGTAGCACTATTTTACCTATATTTGAAAGTAGTTTTAAATGTAATTTTGCAGGATTTACATGTTATTCTAAATTTCTGTGTAATACCACTTAGTTTTTCTTAAAAATACTTATCCTTATGGGATATCCTGTTCTCACCTTTGTAAATATGATCACACATGTAGCACTGTGGGGGAGGCAGTTTTATATATTTACAGTAGTTTTCCCCTTTTCTGTAGTTTACGTTGCCACCAATCATATGCTGATATGTATCTTTCCATAGATCACTAACACTACAACATAGCACTGGGTTTGCACTGCGATACATTCTTTGAGTAGGTGGGAGGAGTGAGGAGAGGAGTTAGGCCATTAACACTCTATCTTTTACTTACCTTTTTCAGCTGACCAATGAGGTGCTCATTCTGTTTGTGTGTGGCCGGCGGTGATATCTGCCCTGTTCCTGCCTCCTATAGTGCAGTGCATGCCCGGAATTCCTGGTACGCGTCAGGAACCCGGATGTACCCTACAGCACTGGGGGCCGGAAGTGGGGCATACCTCGCTTCCGGTTGCGCCAATGGACTTGCGCCGAGTACTCATTGGCGCTTTGTGTATTCAAAACATCTGTGACATACCCTATTTAAATAGCAATCGCTGCAACATGACACTATACACCCCCTGAGGAAGCACTGATCGCGAAACACGCGTTGGGGTCTTGCACATGACATGCAGGCTTTTAGGACCACTGAGATGGGTAAGGTGCCGTTTCATTCCTGATACCATTGGCTTTTCCTATCGTTATATGGACTGTTTTGTCCAAACTACATGCACTTGCAGTTTTGGATAAGGTATCGCCACTCTCAGGCTACTGCACCACCTACTCTTTACATCCCTAATATGGAGACTATAGTATACTTTGTCTACAACATAGGTTCTGTCATCCTGTCATGTACATGCGAACATTTATAGAGTCTCTGTTTTGATACCAATTTTTAATTGTTTGCTTAACTTTCATGTCAATAAAATTGTTAGATTTTTATATGTATGGCTTTGTACTCCGGTTCTTCTCTATGGCATTAATCTAGGAGTGGCCCAACTATTAAGAAAGGGAAGGTGTTCCAGGCGAACACAACTTAGTCCGTTATCACACTGTTCTAGGAGTTTATATATTTGTAATATTATATTCTGTGTTTTTCACAGCTACTGGCTCCCAGCATATGGATTTTAGGGCTCGTGATCAAACATGGCTCTTGCAATTGCACGAGATGCTTAAGGAAGTCTCTATATTGTTTTTAAACGCTGGTGATAGGGACATTAGAGAACTTAGCAATAAATTGAAATCTCTACTAAATAGAAGAACAAAAATGTAGTGGAACAAAGCATTCTTAGAGAAATATATTTCTAGAAATCTTGTACCTAGGGGCTTGAGGGTCCAGGTATTTCCCTCTTTCGAAACAGATAATGAGGAGTTTAAAAGAAAATGGGAGGACCTCTCTGATACTTGCTCAAAGGGCTTTATGAACCTTTTGGTTCAGTCCAATCAAACCACATTAGTGGAAATTGAAAAAAATATAAAGGAGACTCAAACTATCATTAAAAAAGATCTCCCTAATGGGGCCCTAGCTAAAGTAAAGGAGGATTTAGACAAAGAATATGTCAAATGGGAGAAGGATATATGCTCTGTGAAGTCAAGCAAATTTCAACGCGATGTACAAGACTATCAACAGAACAGAGTATATAGGTGGCGTATGGGCCGAGATCGATCGAGATCTATATCCCGTTCTAGATCCTCCTCTATATCATCCCGAACCTCAGGTGATGAAGGAGTTAGAGTCAGGGAAATGAAAACCAGCTTAAACACTGGAACCAACCTGGGACCTCAAGGTCCACGGAGGCACTACGATAGACACGTTAAACGAAAGAACCCGCCCAACCATCATCAGGACAAAAGGTCCGGCAGCAATCTGGAGGTAATTAACCTGTCTTGTCGTGCCCTCTCTGATGCCCAATGTGAGGTTCTTAGTAAAGGGTTGAGTTTTTCACCCACTAATTCATTTGATTTTTTTACAGCCTTAAAGGACCTACACTTATTCTCTCATAAATTGGTGCTAAAAAAAAACTGCATTGTAGGGGCTCTGGGTCATTGGAAATTACTAGCGGAATGGAGAGGGAGGCTTTACAAGGATTGGAGTATTTACTACGGGAACAGACCGTTGAGGCAGGGGCGTAGCTAAAGGCTCATGGGCCCTGGTGCAAAAGTTCTTCTTGGGCCCCCCCCCAATTTCTTCTCATGGCCGACGCTCCGCAGCTTTCAGCTGCATCAATGGGTCTCCTAAGTGACTCAATGATGCAACACTAGCAGGCCAGGGGCGTCACTAAGGACTTAAAATATCAGGGGCAATATACACATATATATATGAGACAGCATATCTATAGCACTACGACCCTATAGATATTGATAGGATTAGCTACATTGGCTCAGCAGACAGTATCACACATGATAGGCTTAGATACAGGGCCCATTTACTGACATTGCGGCTCCAGCGCTGGACCCCGGAAACGTAAGTATAAGAATTGTTTTGCTTTTTTGTGTTACAAATTCTTTTTGGGTTTGTGTTTTTTTACAGGTTCGGATGTTGGACTACTTCAGATGTTGGACTACTTTGATGGCGCCGTTTTTTTATTCTCAATAAAATGGTTAATGAGGGTTCTGTGTTTTTTTTTTATTTCAATAAAATATTTTTTCTGTATATTTGTATTTTTTTTAAACTTTATTACTACCGCCTTCGTAATTGTCGCCCCCACACAACCCTCATTAACCATTTTATTCAAAATAAAAAAAGCTGTCATTGAAGTAGTCCTGGAATCCAAAGTAGTCCAATGACCGAACCTGCAAAAAAACACACAAGCAAACAAAAAATACATTAGTAACACACATTGTAGGCTTAGATACAGGGTCCAGCAGACAGGATCACACATGGGCCATGTATCTAAGCCTACCATGTAGTTGGCTTAGATACAGTGCCTAGCAGACACCCGCCGGGACCCCGGCTAATCAGCTATTTTGAAGGGGGAGCAGTTCTCGTACGAGCATTGCTTCCCCTTCATTCCGGTCACTTGTTCACTCTGTGAAACGCCGTCACACCGCGATTGGATAAGAGATAGATAGATAGATAGATAGATATGAGATAGATAGATATGAGATAGATAGATAGATAGATAGATAGATAGATAGATAGATAGATAGATAGATAGATAGATAGATATGAGATAGATATGAGATAGATAGATAGATAGATAGATATGAGATAGATATGAGATAGATATGAGATAGATATGAGATAGATAGATAGATATGAGATAGATAGATAGATAGATAGATAGATAGATAGATAGATAGATAGATAGTTAGATAGATAGATAGATAGATAGATAGATAGATAGATAGATGTATTGTAGATAGATAGATAGATAGATAGATAGATATGAGATAGATAGATAGATAGATAGATAGATAGATAGATAGATAGATAGATAGATAGATAGATAGATAGATAGATAGATAGATAGATATGAGATAGATAGATAGATAGATATGAGATAGATAGATAGATAGATATGAGATAGATATGAGATAGATATGAGATAGATAGATAGATAGATAGATAGATATGAGATAGATAGATAGATGTATTGTAGATAGATAGATAGATAGATAGATAGATATACTTTGTCTGTTATGCTAAACAGTCAGCACTGACATGTGACTGCTCAGCATGACAGACATACACAATGAAGGGGTTAATAGCTGCATTACTAGCAGTTACTTACATACATCGGGTGTGGGGTCAGAGAGCAGCAGGAGTCAGGATTCCTGGGAGGAGCCGCCACACACACGATCTTCTTGCTGTAGCCATTCCTTTCCCTCTGCACAGGCCACGAGGAAGAGGGAAACAGCTAGAAGCGAGCTGATTGGCTGGACAGCACAGTGGGCGGGCAAGAGTCTTCCCCCTCCGTGCAATGACTATTTCACCGCTGAGCTGCCACCAATGCTTTAAAATACATTGCTGGGTCGCGACCGCTGCGACCCCTATAGCTACGCCACTGCGTTGAGGCAACAGGTAAGTTTCCAATGTCATACTTATATGATGAGCACCAAAAAAACTAATTTTATTAATTCATGATCCCCAAGAATATGTATAATAAGTGTATGTCCCTATTGGTATATAATATCTGGAGGGGAAAGGCCATAATAAGCATGGTGGTAACGATGGAACGCCCGCTAATTGAAACAAAAACCTAAAGATTGGAGTCTGACACAACGGAAATAAATTAAAAGGTATAAATTTATTGGAACAGATATACAAAAAATGACATAAAACACATTAAAAACTTAGAGATGATTGCCACAGTGTGGATGGACACCAGACAATGATGTGTGCAAATATAATGCACAGGATATATATAGATGGTGCTATATGGGTAATAGAGGGGCAGGACTGTGATACATAACACATTGCATCTATATATGTTTTATTAGAGTCACAGAAGACCAAAAACAGCCTGCTCACAGGGTATTAGTTGGATCTAGACATAAGAAATGTAGTCACAGCAACCAGATTTATCCAAGAATAGGTAAACAAATGAACATGGTAAGGTTTAAACAAAGGTGTGATAGTACCTATATCATATATTAGCTCTGCATTAGAACACCTTACCCATGTCATGATCCACACTATCTGGCATCAACCCTGACGCGCGTTTCGGCCCGGAAGCCTTCGTCTGGGGGTGGTGTCAGAGAGTAACAGTAAGCCATTTAAACCTCCCTAGACCAATCGCAGGTGAGAAACTCTCCTGTGACAGCTCGTAACCGAAACTCACCTGTGACAGCGACCTGTGACCTGTAACCGAAAGTGGCAAAATGACACAATACGAACCATGGTAAGTTTCCAATGTCTGTTTTACCCAGATCCACAAGGTTTCCCCCCTTGTCTGTGTGCCCTCAAGTATACATTTTCACAAAAATGGTGGTGGATGAGTTTAAACAACTATCCACCTTTTTGAATAGGGACAATCTAACCATACCTCAGAGGAAAGCTCTGAAAGAGCTTCAATCTTTTGATGATGTTGTAATCAAGGCCGCAGACAAGGGGGGCAACATTGTGGTCTGGCCTAGTGACAAATATGAAAAGGAGGCATTCAGACAATTGCGGGATAAACACAAATATACAAAGCTAACATATAATCCATTGCCCTCATTCTCCTCAGAATTGGCTACAATCCTATATATAGCCTTGGAAAAAGGAATTATTCCCAAGAAAAATCTATGAAGGACTTTTGACCACAGATCCCAAGATTCCAACTATATATTTTCTGCCAAAAGTGCACAAAAATCTCACTGACCCCCCGGGACGTCCGATCGTATCATGTATAGGAGGTCTTTGTGACCTCATATGTAAATTTATTAACTACTATCGTAAACCTTTAGTCACTGAGTTACCATCATATATAAAAGATACAACGGACGTCCTTGGGACGATCGATGGGATTCAGATAGAGGCAGACATGTATCTTGAGACTGCAGATGTGGAATCATTGTACACATGTATACGACACCATGATGGTATGGAGGCGGTCCGCTTCTTCCTGGGGACCAGCAACCGGGATGGCGAGATGTGTGAATTAAATCTAGAACTACTATAATACATTCTAAGCCATAATTTTTTTGGTGTTCAAGGACAACTTTTACCTTCAGACACAGGGCACTGCCATGGGGACGGCTTGCGCGCCGTCCTATGCGAACCGGTTTCTCGGATTTTGGGAGAGACAGGTTTTCCAGGGGGACGGCGCCCATGCCGCGGACCATGTGCAGTGCTGGCTACGCTACATAGATGACATTCTCTTTGTGTGGCAAGGATCTGAGTCTGAGTTGGCGAGTTTTATGCAGTACCTGAATTCAAATCAATTCAATGTCAGATTGACATATACTTTCCACAGACATAGAATCAAATTTTTGGATATACGGATCTTTACTGATCAGTGTGGATATCTCCAAACAGACGTTTTTCTAAAGTCTACATCCGTGAATTCATTACTGTATGCCTCATCATCTCATACACGATCCACTATCAAAGCCATCCCGGTTGGCCAATTTCTCAGGATGAGGCGGATCTGCTCCACGAATAGTCTTTTTGAACAACAGTCTGAAGATCTGCGGTCTAGATTTGAGGATAGAGGCTATAGTAAAAGGTCAATAAAGGCAGGATATATTGGAGCTAAAACAACACCACGCAGTGACCTATTAAGATGTAAGCCCCGCACATATAATGGCCAATGGGAGAGAATGAGGGCAATTTTGGAGCGTCAATGGCCAATATTAAGATCTGAGCCTACCTTGGCTCTTAATATATCTGAGAGACCTATGATGACGGCCAAAAGAAGTAAGAACCTCAGAGACCTCTTGGTTAAGAGCCACTACATACCTAAAGCCTCGAATCCCTTTGGATCACGAGGACCGAGAGTAGGGTGTTACCCTTGTGGTGACTGTATATCGTGTTCCAACATCATTAGAGCAACTGACTTTATTTCAGTTCATGGCAAGAAATCTTTCAAGATAAGAGATTACATCTCTTGCAGTACGGCCCATGTAATCTATTACGCGGTGTGTGGCTTCTACATAGGCCTGACCTCTAGAGAACTTAGATTACGTATGAGAGAACATGTGCGGGACATCAGAGGAGCCAGTGCGATAGATGATTTTACTCAACTAAAAACTCTACCAAGGCATTTTAAATTACACCATGGCTGTAATCCTAAGTCCCTAAAAATTAGAGGTATAGATCGTATACTTTGTGGCATCAGAGGGGGTGACTTGAAAAAGGTCTTGGCACAGAGAGAGTGCAGATGGATCGTTAAATTGGGTTCAATGACACCTTTTGGACTCAACGAGAAACTCAGCTTTGCTCTATTTTTATAGTAATATATCCTTATCACCAAGCATGCTTTTTAATTTTTATGTGTCTTGTATTATGTTCTATTAGTTATCTGATGTACCAACTCTTTCCAGCTTGATTGCTCTTACATAAGAAATATACAAACATCCGAAATTTATATGATGCTTATGTTATAGATTCGGAAGGTCGCAGTAAAACCTCTCTTGTGAGGGGCGTGGCAGGATGTATACCGGAGCAGCAGCACTAGCGGTGAGCTCCGTGCACCAGCGGGACAAGAGCGGCTAAAAGCGGACACATAACTTCTTCTCCGGACACAGAAAATCCCTCTAGGGACAGCTAAAAAGACCAGGCATTGGCCATGCCGAGATTGACTCGACGAAAACCGGGAGGACCGACAAAACTCACCTCCTTCTTCACTGGTGCTGCAGCCTCCCAAGATGGTGCCGGTCAGGGAGGACCCTCCACAGCCACGCTGCAAACAACAACTGAGCAGCCATTTCTCACTTCCAACACTGAACACGCTTTTGAAAGGGATAGTGGTCTTCAAAGCAAGCAAGGTGAGATCTGTAAACGCTCTTTCTCCTTCACTACATCTGATATTCCTAAGCATGTAAATTAATTAAATGAATTCACTTATGCCCATTCTCCTGGGAGTGATGCATCGATTCGCATTACTTTTCCTCCTGATCATCCTGTCACCATATCTGACATGAGATCTTTGCTGACTGACCTCAAAGAATCTACACATAGCGAAATTTGCACAGCGATATCTACACAGCGATATCTACTACACAGTGCACAGCGCACCTTGAAAATAAAATGGAGGATTTCACCACAGCTCATAACAGCTTGGTAGATGTACATGATGCAGCTGAAGATGATTTATCACTCATCAAATTGAAACTGGCAGATTTAGAAGACCGGTCAAGGAGGAATAATGTCCACTTCAGTAATATTCCTCAATCAATTTCAGATACCGAATTGAAAGAATTCCTGTCAAATTTATGTGCTGCCATTGTACCCTATGCTTATGAAAGAGACTTCCTAATTGATAGGGCCCACAGGGTTCCTAAACCCAAACACCTATCTGCCTCAGTTCCAACGGATGTCTTGGCTTGCTTGCATTTCTTTCATTTTAAAGATGCCCTCCTTAAAGCTGCCGCTTTCAATAAAGACCTACCAAAGCGATTTCAAACAATTGCTCTATATGCCGATCTCTCTATAGCTACCCTGGCGAGACAAGGGAATTCGCCAAATCCAGCATAACATCCCTTACAAGTGGGGATTTCTCGTCAAGCTGGTAATCAGAAGAGATGGTATAACCCATGTCATTTCCTCACCCAAAGAAACAGAATCTCTTTTGTCAACGTGGAATCTCACCTTTTCTCGGGATAGCACAACTTCTTCTTCTCCTAGGAAAAGAGGGACCATACCACCTGAATGGATAAAAGTGGATGAAAACAAATCTCTGCAATCTCCTATTACTTGATCACTATGCCGAAACTCTCACCTACCACATTCTCTATGTTGGGATTGGATATGTCTCCTAATAACCCTGAAGTTTTCAACGAAACGCTGGATCTCCTTCCACCACAATTTTTCTAGTATTCCTCGACCCTCAAAGTCACTAGGTCATATTAAATGACCAGACAGGTTCACTTAGAACCAGAACTGTTCTATTGTAAAGTTTTACTATTTTGTTTTTGTTCTAATTTTTTATTAGTTTGCAGGTTACTGACTCGTGACTCACTTATATGCTTCATTATGTCCCATATACGGTCATTAATACTTTATGTGACAATTTATTTATATCCTTTATTGCCTATATCGTACTACTATCTGCTGATGTTATCTCTAATCCTAATTATCTGATGGCATTTTATCCTAAGCATTGATGGTTTTTAAAATTTGCACTTTAAATGTCAAGGGCCTCAATAGCCCTTTCAAGAGATCTCTGTTTTGGAAGGAATGTCAGAAGCAGCAATGCAACATTATTTGTGCGCAGGAAACTCATATAAACGATAGTGATTCCTTTCGAATTCAGAATAAGAATTTTCCAAACATTTTCTTTTCCTTTGCACTGAACAAAAAGAGAGGAGTTTTGATAGCATTCAAAAATTCCATCGCTTTCCAACTTATATCCACTGTTCAAGATCCAGATGGTAGATACTTAATAGTCAAATGCCTCCTAAATAATGCACCTTTCACCATAGTAACATTATATGCACCCAATACCCATCAACATAAATTCTTAAAAAAATAGATTTCCTTAGTTCATACAGTCAAAGAAGGATCTTTACTCATTTGCGGAGACTTCAATAAAATAATAGACCCTATATTGGATAGATATCCCTTTAATTCTAAAGATAAAAACTACAATTTGAGAAACTTACTACATAAAGAGGAGCTATATGATGTATGGAGAGTCACCCATGCCTCAGAGAAAGATTTTACTTTCTTCTCCCACCCGCACAATAATTATTCTAGAATTGATCTAATTTTAGTAGATAAATGGCTGCTTCAAAAAAAATTCAAATACTAATATTGACATAATCACATGGTCAGACCATGCTCCAGTATCTGCATTTATTAAAGAAGCTTATAACTCACACCCGTCCTCTCCTTGGAGACTCAATAACTCTTTGCTTAGCAACTCTTCTCATACCTCCAAACTAGAATCCCTTATGTTAGAATACTTCTCAATTAACAACACTGAAGATGTCACCAAAACAACTTTGTGGTGCGCTCATAAGGCGGTGATTAGGGGTCATTTCATTAAAATGGCTTCTTTAGAAATAAGAAATAGAATCTCCCAGATAAAAGATCTTACAGATAACATAAAAGATTTAGAGGATAAAAACAAAACTAACATATCGAGCCAAATATCTAAAACTATAAAATCTCTCAGACACCAGCTGTATTTAATTATGCAAAATAACTACGAACTGTATCTTCACAGATCGAAAGTCACACATTATTGGCAAGGCAACAAAGCATTAAAACTCTTAGCAAACAAATTAAAAACAAAAGCAGCAAAGTCAAGAATCCCATATATTTTGGACAGCAATAACCACAAAATCCTAAACACTCAAGCAATCGCCAACGAATTTGCCACTTACTATACCTCTTTATACAACCTTAGGGCGGGTTCACACGTGGCGGAATTTCACTGAAATTCCGCTGCGGACACTCCGCAGCGTTAATCCGCAGCGGTGCCGTTTGTCCATTGACTTACACTTTAATTTAGCAGTGTTCGTTTAGACTAGGCGTAAAATTCCGCTGCGGAGCATAGGCTGCGGAGCGGAATTTGGTGTCCGCAGCATGCTCTGTCTGTTGCGGAGCAGTGGCGGACTCATGGCGGAATTTCTCCATTGACTTCAATGGAGAGTCAAAATTCCGCAATGAAGTCCGCAGATCTTATGTGTGCTGCGGAGCGTATTCGTTTTACTACCATGACATTTCTTCATTCTGGCTGGACCTATGTATTTCTAGGTCTACAGCCAGACTGAGGAAGTCAATGGGGCTCCCGTAATGACGGGAGCGTTGCTAGGAGACGTCTGTAAATAGTCACTGTCCAGGGTGCTGAAAGAGTTAAGCGATCGGCAGTAACTGTTTCTGCACCCGGGACAGTGACTACCGATCTCAATATACATGTATCTGTAAAAAAATAGATAAGTTCATACTTACCGAGAACTCCCTGCGTCTGTCTCCAGTCCGGCCTCCCAGGATGACGTTTCAGTCTAAGTGACGGCTGCAGCCAATCACAGGCCAAGCACAGGCTGCAGCGGTCACATGGACTGGCGCGTCATCCAGGGAGGTCGGGCTGGATGCCGAAAGAGGGACGCGTCACCAAGACAACGGCCGGTAAGTATGAAAATCGTTTACTTTCACTAGGGAAAGTGCTGTCCCTTCTCTCTATCCTGCACTGATAGGGAGAAGGGAAGCACTTTTCCCGCAGTCCGCAGCAGCTAGTCCGCATCAATGTACTGCACATTTTGTGCAGATCCGCAGCAGAATCTGCAACGCAGATTCTGTGCGGCATTGATGCAGACAGTTGCGGAGGAAATCCGCCACGTGTGGTCATGCCCTTAAAGGGATTGTGTCATTATTTTTTTTTTTAATCATATTGCTTTTAGTATGATAAAAAAATAAAATGTATTTATTTGTGTTTGTGTGTTCTACGTTTAATTTTTTTTTTAATTTTTACTTCTCTATGAGGGCTGCCATTTTTTTTTCATCTCTGTATGTGTCGATTAATGACACATACAGAGATGGAATACGGCACATACATCCACATAGAGAATGCGAACGGGAGCTGTTCCATTCACTATAGCGGACGCCGTCTGGGTGGGAACGACTTCCGGCCGCGGCTTCCGGTCATGTGTTCAATGAAGCGAAGGCGCAAGGAATAGGAGCGGAGTCGGCAGCGGCGGCAGGAGCAGGTAAGTTATGTTCGTATATGTGATGTGTGTTTTACGTTCGTGTATGTTTGTGTTATACTGTGTTATACTGTGTTATACTGTCTGCTGAGCACTGTATCTAATCCTCCCACACTGGGCAGTCGCTCAGAAAATGGCGGCACACAGTGTAGGAGGTTTGACGATTCAAACCCCCTCCTTCTCCTGGCACTAGCCAGAATAAGGGAGGGGGGATTGTGTGAGGACACTAGAGAGTGTGTCTACCCCAAATTTGCAGCATAAAGCAATGAGGTTGCTTTACCACATTGACCATGCTGCAATTTTGGGAACTGCTCCCTCTAGTGCCCAGCACATGGAAATGTTATAAATTAGAATCTAATTTATAATATTTCCTGACTTGTGAAAAAATTAAAACAATTAAAACAATGTGTAATCACTCAAATAATAATAATAGTAATAATAATAATGTTTAACTAAAAAAAAAAGAAAAAAAAATTTTTAGCGACACATTCCCTTTAAAGATGACCCTCAAACCGTTCAACCATCATCAAAGTGCATACAGAATTTTTTAAAAGGAGTAAACCTACCAATCATCTCTTCTGAACTGCTGGAAACCCTCAACAGAGATCTCTCCATAAATGAAATTTTGGATGTTATACGTACTATAAAGCTTAACAAATCTCCAGGACCAGATGGTCTTTCAAACGAATACTTTAAAAAGTTCTCAAATACATTAGCCCCATATCTCCTACAATGTTTCCAAACTATCATTTCATCCGGGAAATTTCCAGAAGAAATGTTGCATGCATTAGTTGTTACACTACCCAAACCGGACAAATCCCCAGATTCTCCTGTGAATTTTAGACCAATTTTATTATTAAATACAGATTTGAAAATATTTTCCAAATTGTTGACGTCCAGACTTATTAGTATTCTTCCCTCACTAATCCACCCCGACCAAGTGGGTTTTATTAAAAACAGGCAGACCTTAGATGGTACGAGGAGATTTGTTCATATCATTGACATTGTACACTCGTGTCGGACGCCTTCTCTGTTACTCTCCCTGGATGCGGAGAAGGTGTTCGACAGATTCCATTGGGGTTATTTGCGTATGGTACTGGGCCATTTTCGTTTCTCAGGTCCCTTTCTTTCAGCTATTCTCTCTTTATATTCTTCACCCAGCGCTACAGTTTACTCTTCAGGTTTCTTGTCCCGCAAATTCCCAATTTCTAATGGGACAAGACAGGGTTGTCCTATGTCACCCCTCATCTTTGCCCTTATGATGGAGCCTTTTGCACAATATATAAGATCTTCTCCCCTTATTACTGGTATAACAGTTGGAGATGCGGAACACCGTATAGGATTGTTTGCGGATGTTGTGCTGATATCCGTCTCCAATCCTAGTATATCCCTACAAGCTATCCTGAACAAAACTTTAGTAATGCCTCATATTATAAAATTAACCTTTCCATTAGTCAAATTCTAGACCTTGGCCTTCCAAATTCACAACGTATTAACCTCACTCACAAATTTCATTTCAAATGGGTGAAAGAAGAACTAACCTACTTAGGTACTAAACTAATTTATCCCCCTTCTAAATTATTTAAATCAAACTATTTACCTCTTCTTGAAAAAATCAAAACAGACCTGTCTAACTTTCGCACTCACGGTATATTGTGGTTAGGAAAGATAGCGGCAGTAAAGATGATCGTCCTGCCAAAAATCTTGTACCTGTTTCGTAATATCCCAATTTTTGTTCCTTTTTCATATTTAAAAAATCTCCAAAAACTAATCCTACAGTTCCTTTGGAACAGAAAGAAATCACATATAAAAGCGGATATTTTGTTTTTACCTCCTAGACTAGGGGGCCTGAATTGCCCGTCTATCCTACAATATTATAGAGCCGCCATATTGGATTAGATTCGTCCTTTATAGTCTAAAGATATGTCTAAACGATGGGTACAAGTCGAACTTCAGTCTATGAAGAAAACAACACTTTAAACACTTTTTAGTGGCTGTATCGCATCTTGGACACTCTCATCACTCACTTTCTACCATACGAGCCATGTCAGCCCTATGGCCGATCATATCTGACAAAAAACAACTGGTCCGTTTGGATCCTTATGATAATTTGGACCCTGTAGAAATTGCCATTCCTAACTTATCTCTAGCTAATTGGAAAAATAATAATCTTACTAAGTTACATCAATTATGGCATAATCGATCCTTTGTCTCCCTTTTCTCACATATCCTCTCTCTATAACATCCCTAAACAAGACTTTTTCAAATATTTACAAGTGCTTCATGCTCTAACATCCCTTTCTCCACCCCCATGTAATACAAAGTTACCATCACCTTTAGAAACTCGGTTGAGTTCAGTCCCCCTTTCCAACAAAGGTATTTCCAAATGCTATAAAATCCTGATAACCCCAAACTCAGATCCACTACTCGCTATCAAGTCCCGGTGGGAAACTGATCTAACAGGATCAATTTCAAATGATCAGTGGGAATCAGCTCTAACTATGGTTTCCAAGCACTCTAAATGCATTAACCACATTGAAATTGCAAAATAAATATTCTATAGATGGCATTACACCCCGTTGAGATTATCACAATTCTTTCCTGATGTTTCTCCTACATGTTGGTCTTGCGGTGCACATGACGGATCTCTCTTCCATATGTGGTGGAATTGTAAAAAAGCTCAATCACTATGGATTATAGTATTTAAGTTCCTTTCTGACCTATTTGGATTACACATAAATCCGGACCCAGGGCTAGCTCTCTTATCGATTGACTTAGATACTTACCCAAGGGAATTTTAAACAGTAATGCAACATATTCTTACTGCTGCTAGACAAATTATCTCCTCCACATGGAAAGAGAATCCCTCCATGTCTGTATCACACTTGATAAAAAGAGTCAATGATAACTGTTGGTATGAAGGTATGTCCGCTTCCGCTTTTCACAAAAAAGATTTTTTTCTCAAACAATGGGATTTATGGCTCTCAAGTACTCATAATTGTTCAACTATGTCACATAACACATCTCGAACCTCACAAGTAAATACGTAGTCTGACCCACATTCTAAACACTCTTTCAAGTTCACACAATTGACCTTATGTAATATGATGTCGGAGTGTCACAAGTAACTTTTTGTTTCTGCTTTATTTTTGTTTGGTTTTGTTTGTTCTAATGCATGGATGCTGTTCCGACTGTACCTTGTACCTCACCTGATGTTTTAAACATAACATATGTACAGTAAACAATAAAAATGTAATGTTTAAAAAAAAACAAAAAACCTCTCTTCTCCTCGCATCAAGATTGGGACTACTGATATATATATATATATATATATATATATATATATATATACATCCTTTGATAATAACTTTGTTATTGTATTTGATGATATGGGTTTACTATTCCCTTCTTGATTTTACCCTCCCCAAAATAATATGCTCTTTTTTTGTACACTTTTATTTATACACAGCACAGTTTGTTTTTTGTTTATTTGTTGCAATGGTATTTTTATTGCAACGATATGTCTATTTACAGCAACAGTTTTTATGGATACTGCGTAGCACTATTTTACCTATATTTGAAAGTAGTTTTGAATGTAATTTTGCAGAATGACATGTAAATTTCTGTGTAATATCACTTAGTTTTTCTTAAAATACTTATCCTTATGGGATAACCTGTTCTCACCTTTGTAAATATGATCACACATGTAGCACTGTGGAGGAGGCAGTTTTATATATTTTCTGTCGTTTTCCCCTTTTCTGTAGTTTACGTTGCCACCAATCATATGCAGATATGTATCTTTCCATAGATCACTAACACTACAACGTAGCACTCTGTTTGCACTGAGATACGTTCTTTGAGTAGGTGGGAGGAGTCAGGAGAGGGGTTGGGCCATTAACACTCTATTTTTTACTTACCTTTTCCAGCCGACCAATGAGGTGCGCATTCTGTTTGTTCG
Organism: Rhinoderma darwinii; assembly: GCF_050947455.1. Classification (NCBI taxonomy): domain Eukaryota; kingdom Metazoa; phylum Chordata; class Amphibia; order Anura; family Rhinodermatidae; genus Rhinoderma; species Rhinoderma darwinii. The sequence continues at coordinate 350,629,810 of NC_134689.1, forward strand.
TCAGGAACCCGGATGTACGCTACAGCACTGGGGGCCGGTAGTGAGGCATACCTCGCTTCAGATTGCGCCAATGGACATGCGCCGAGTACTCATTGGCGCTTTGTTAATTCAAAACACCTCTGACATACCCTATTTAAATAGCAATCGCTGCAACAGGACACTATACACCCCCTGAGGAAGCACTGATCGCGAAACGCGCGTTGGTGTTTTGCACATGACATGCAGGCTTTTTGGACCACTGAGATGGGTGAGGTGCTATTTTATTCCTGATACCACACCCTTCTCCTATCTTTATATGGACTGTTTTGTCCAAACTACATGCACTTGCGGATAGGGTGTCTCCACTCTCAGGCTACTGCACCACCTACTCTTTACATCTCTAATATGGAGACTATAGTATACTTTGTCTACATTATAGGTTCTGCCATCCTGTCATGTACATGTGAACATTTATAGAGTCTTCTCTGTTTTGATACCAATTTTATTTTTAATTGTTTGTTTAACTTTCATGTCAATAAAATTGTTGTATTTTTATATATATATATATATATATATATATATATATATATATATGGCTTTGTACTCCGGTTCTTCTATATGCCATTAATCTAGGAGTGGCCCAACTGTTAAAGAGGCTCTGTCACCAGATTTTGCAACCCCTATCTGCTATTGCAGCAGATAGGCGCTGCAATGTAGATTACAGTAAAGTTTTTATTTTTAAAAAACGAGCATTTTTGGCCAAGTTATGACCATTTTTGTATTTATGCAAATGAGGCTTGCAAAAGTCCAAATGGGCGTGTTTAAAGTAAAAGTCCAAGTGGGCGTGTATTATGTGCGTACATCGGGGCGTTTTTACTTCTTTTACTAGCTGGGCGTTCTGACGAGAAGTATCATCCACTTCTCTTCAGAACACCCAGCTTCTGGCAGTGCAGACACAGCCGTGTTCTCGAGAGATCACGCTGTGACGTCACTCACTTCCTGCCCCAGGTCCTGCATCGTGTCAGCCACATCGGCACCAGAGGCTACAGTTGATTCTGCAGCAGCATCGGCGTTTGCAGGTAAGTAGCTACATCGACTTACCTGCAAACGCCGATGCTGCTGCAGAATCAACTGTAGCCTCTGGTGCCGATGTGTCCTCGCTCGTCCGACACGATGCAGGACCTGTGAGTGATGACACAGCGTGATCTCTCGAGAACACGGCTGTGTCTGCACTGCCAGAAGCTGGGCGTTCTGAAGAGAAGTGGATGATAATTCTCGTCAGAACGCCCAGCTAGTAAAAGTAGTGAACTGTCTGTAAAAATTGGCGAACCCCAGAAAGCGCTGTATGGCCCTCAAGCCTTGAGGGCGTGGCCATTCCACAACGGACTTTACCTTTTCAGGATCCATCTCGAGACCTCGATTCGAGATGATGTAGCCCAGGAAGGGTAGAGCATCTTTCTCAAACATGCACTTCTCCAGCTTGGCATACAGACGATTCTCCCTTAACTGCAGCAAAACTTGACGGACATGTGTCTAATGAGTCATAGGATCTGGAGAAAAAATCAAGATGTCATCAAGATGGACTACTACACAAATATAGAGGAGGTCACGGAAGATGTCATTAACGAACTCCTGGAAGACCGCGGGAGCATTACACAGGCCAGAAGGGCATTACTAGATATTCCGTCACGGGTGTTAAATGCAGTCTTCCATTCGTCACCCCGGCAAATCCGGATTAGGTTGTAAGCCCCACGCAGGTCTAGTTTGGAGAAAATATTCGCACCACGATTACGATCAAACAGTTCTGAGATTAACGGCAACAGATACTTATTTTTCACCGTAATCTAGTTGAGGCCCCTGGAAGTCAATACAAGGATGCAGGGAACCATCCTTTTTCTTGACGAAGAACCCGGCTCCTGCCGGGGAGGAATACTTCTGTATGAAGCCGCTCTCCAAGTTCTCTTTAACATAGGCGGACATGGACAGAGTCTCTGGCAAGGAGAGAGGATATACCTTACCACAGGGAAGGGATGAACCAGGAATCAGCTCGATAGGACAGTCATACGCCCGGTGGGGGGCAGTGTCTCAGCCTCCCTCTTGCTGAAGACGTCCGAAACTGCAGCATAATGACCAGGTAATCCTGCCAATGACTGAGACAGAGGATGCTGAGCCGAACTAATCTGTACCAGGCAAGGTTGTGACACTCGGGGCCCCACTGGAGAACCTCTCCAGAGTTTCAGGCCAGGACTGGGGCATGTAGTCGGAGCCAACACAGGCCCAGCAGTACGGGGTTAACGGCTTTGGACAAGACAAAGAACGAGAGGAGCTCAGAGTGGAGAGCTCCTACTTGGAGCCTCAGCGGCTTGATCACAGCAATAACTGAGTCTGGCAGAGGTAGTCCATTCACAGATGCAACCACCAACAGCCTCTCCAGAGGAGTAGTGGGCAATTGGAGACGATTCACCAGGTCTCTACAAATGAAATTAGCAGCGGATCCAGAGTCCAGATACGCAGAGACCCGATGCGTTTTCTCGCCGGACACTATGGTCACGGGGATGGATAATTTAGACGGAAGTCCTTATTTCCCCAAGGTTGTCTCTCCTACCAACCCTAGGCTTTAGGGCTTTTGGGGACACAGACACACAAGATGGCCTCCGAGGCCGCAATATAGACAGAGTCCCGAAGTGCGTCTGCGTTGTCTCTCCTGGGTAGAAAGGTTACACTGGTCCATTCTCACAGACTCCATAGGAGGGTCGGCATCAGAGGACAGCCGGGGTCACTGCAAGGTAAAGACCGGACTAGGGAGGCCTCCCTCCCGACGAGCTTCTTGGAGCTGTTCTCGGATCCTTATATCAAACCGGGTGGCCAAAGGATGAGGTCATCCAGGGCAGATGGTAGATCTCGAGCGGCAAGTTCGTCCTTAATCTTAGGAGACAGTCCCTGCCAGAATGTAGCCACCAGGACCTCATTGTTCCACAACAGTTCTCCCACCAGGGTGCGGAAGTGGATGGCGTACTCGCCCATGGAGGTGTCTCTTTGAGGTATGTTTAACAAGGAAGACACTGCAGACGAGACTCATCCAGGCTCCTCAAACACCGTGCAAAATGTCCGGAGGAACCCCTGATAGTCACGGGTCTCTGGTCCTTGTCTCTCCCAGATAGTATTCGCCCATGCAAGGGCCTTACCAGTGAGGAGAGAGATAATGAAAGCGACCCTTGCGCCATCAGACAAAAATGCCCTTGCATACAGGCTGAAGTGGATTTGGCACGGATTCAAAAATCTACGACAGGTCCCTGCATCTCCATCATAGCGGTCAGGAAGTGGCAAAGAAAACTGGGATCAACACTGCCAGGAGGTGTAGTCTGAGGATCAATACTGCCAGGAGGTGCAGTAGGAGGAACGGAAGCTAGCGCCCCCTGCCGACATGCGATAATGTTCAAGGCCTGGAGGAGTTGGTCCTGTCGAGACCGGAGGTCTAGCATATTCGTCCGCATCTCTTGCGACGTCATCTTAGTCTTGGATGGACCAGCGAGGTCCATGGCCTGAGCGTACTGTCACGTTGGGTTCTTGGACCCACTGGGCCATACCGCCTTGACGGTATGGCAGCTGGCCAACAGGGTGCAGATCACAGTCTATAGTTTGTATAGTGTACCTGTGGCAGCTCGTACAGTAGCAAGGCAGGCTCGGCTGGGACTAGGCAGCAGGTAGACGTCAGGCGTAGAGTAGCAGGACAGGCGTGGAATACAGCACAGCACGACTACAGCTCAGCACGGCACTTGACCAGGATAGCACAAGATACAGGATACAGGTACACTGGGAACTGGAAAACACTAGGAGACCATTTGCAAAGACAAACTTTGGATATGACAAACAACTCTCAGGCATTGCAGGGAGGGGCACTGTCCTTCTTATAGCCCAGGGTGCTCTGGAAGCAATCAGCTCAATCTGCCACCTGCGTGAACTTTTGTTTCTTAAGTCTGGACAGAGCTTGCGAGCGCATCGTGGTGGTGACTGTGAAACAGGACGGCTGTATGTGTAGACATCTCTGGAGAGAAGGGTGTCGACTTGAGGGAAGGAGTTCGTGGTCAGTGACCACGGACGCTACAATTATCACCCGGCCGTCAAGAATGTGAGGGCCGATGCGTTGTCACGGTCATTCGAGACAGAGGACACCATGGAATCTCCACAGAATATTATTGATCCATATTGCATTGTCTCTGTCAACCCTCTGCAAGTAAGGGACATTCCTCCGGGGAGGACCTTTGTGCGCCTGGCTGACAGAGGGAAAATCCTCCACTGGGGACACTGCACTGGGCTGGCGGGTCACACGGGTACCCGTCATTTCTGGTGGTCGACGCTTCACAAAGACATCATGGACTTTGTTTCTTCCTTCTCGGTGTGTGCAGCTAACAAGGTCGCTCACTCCCAACCACAGCCTGTGCCTGATGCTCCCTGGCAGCAAATAGCAATGGACTTTGTTACGGAGCTGCCTCCCTCTGCGGGATGCAGTACTGTCTGGGTGGTGGTGGACCGATTTTCGAAGATGGCCCACTTTGTTTTCCGGTGACCGACCTTCCTTCTGCTCATCGACTGGCCAACCTCTTCATCCAACATATCTTCCACCTGCATGGCTTGCCGCGGCATATTGTGTCTGATCAGGTGGTCCAGTTCACCTCTAGGTTCTGGAGAGCCCTCTGTAAACTCAATGTAAGATTGGACTTTTCCTCAGCCTACCATCCTCAGTCCAATGGTCAAGTCGAGAGGATCAATCAGATCTTGGAGAACTACCTACGCCACTTCATCTCCAAGCAGCATGATGACTGGGTGCAGCTTCTTCCGTGGGCCGAGATCTCGTACAATAATCACACTAGCGAGTCCACAAGAACCACACCGTTCTTCATTGTCTATGGCCAACACCCACAAATTCCTCTCTCGATGTCCATTATGTCCGAGTTACCCGCAGATGATTCTGCTTTTAGGGACTTCCTGCAGATCTGGCAGCAGACTCGATCCTCCATTCTGCTGGTGGTTGACTGCATGAAACAGAAGGCAGGCAGAAGGAGAGGAGAACCTCCTCAATTTCTTCCAGGCACCAAGGTCTGGCTGTCCTCCAGGAATATCCAACTGAGAGTGCCATCATACAAGTTTGCTCCCAGGTTCCTCGGACCCTTCAATATTCTACAGCAGATCAACCCTGCTGCCTACAAGCTTCGGCTGCCTCCTATCCTCAAGATACCCAACTCCTTCCATGTCTCCCTCCGGAAGCCGGTGGTCCTGAACCGCTACTCTAAGACTCTTAGCCCTGCAGTTGCGCCCAGCGGTTCTGCCAAGATATTTGAGGTTAAGGAGATCCTGGACACCAAATAAGTAAGAGGAAGAACCTTTTATTTAGTAGATTGGAGAGGGATTTGGTCCAGAAGAGAGGTCCTGAGAGCCAGAGGAGAATCTCAATGCTCCTACCCTCATTAAGAAGTTTCTCTCTCGTTCTGGTTCCAAGAGGAGGGGGCGTAAGATACTGTAACGTCCGTGAACTCCTCCCATCCTGTCGACGCCCTTCTCTCCAGAGATGTCTGCACATGCGGCCGTCATGTTCCGGAGCCACCACTAGGGTGATGCTCGCGAGCTCAGTCCAGCCTTAGGCCTCGTGCACACGTCAGTCTTTTTCTTCAGGGTGCTAGGCGCTTTTCTGACGGCTAGCACCCTGACCCATTTATTTCAATGGGGCCATGCACACTTCAGTTTTTTTGACGGTCCCATTGCTCCGTTCCGATCCAAAGTAGAGCATGTCCTACTTTGGTCCGGGATTCCGTGACCGTGAGGCCCATGCAAGTCAATGGGGCTGTGAAAAAAACTGAAGGCACACGGAAGGCATCCGTGTGCCATCCATGTGCCCTCCGTGTGTGACGGAGCCGTTGCCTAGCAACGGCCGGCCGGGCAGAAAAACATAACAGAAATATTACACCAATCGGCAGCCACTTGTCTCTATCAACCACTGATAGAGAAAAGAGGCTGCTGATTAAAAATAAAATAAAAATCAGTTCATACGTACCCGGTCGTTGTCTTGGTGGCGAGTCCCTTTTTTTCCTCCAGTCCGGCCTTCCTTTCTGACGCGGCAGCCTGTGATTGGCTGCAGAGGCCGCTGCAGCCTGTGATTGGCTGCAGAGGCCGCTGCAGCCTGTAATTGGCTGCAGAGGCGGTCACGTGGGATGAAGCGTCATCCCTGGAGGCCGGCCTTCTGACGTCTTCCTGACGTGCGTGACCGCCACTACAGCCTGTGATTGGCTGCAGCGGCGACATGGATGAAACGTCATCTCTGGAGGCCGGACAGGAGGAAAGTAAGTATGAAATGTATTTTTTTTAATTTTTATTACATTAAAATTATATTTTCCTTGCGCCGAGCATGGTACTGTCCAGGGTGCTGAAAGAGTTACCATGGACAGTACCATGCTCGGCGCACGGAAACAGAAACACGGAGTGCACACGGCCGCTAAAACGGCCACACGGATCCGTCACAAACGGCCGTGAAAAATGTCTCGGAAGTGTGCACGAGGCCTAAACAACAGCCACTTGTCTCTATGAATCACTGATAGAGAGAAGAGGCTGCTGATAAAAATAAAATAAAAAGAAGTTCGTACGTACCCTGGTCGTTGTCTTGGTGACGAGTACCTCTTCTTCCTCCAGTCCGACCTTCCTGTATGATGCGGCAGTCCATGTGGCCGCTGCAACCTGTGATTGGCTGCAGAGGCGGGCACTTGGGATGAAGCGTCATCCTGGAGGCCGGCCTTTTTACGTCATCCAGACTTGCGTGACCGCCACTATAGCCTGTGATTTGCTGCAGCGGTGACATGGGATGAAACGTCATCCCAGGAGGCCGGACAGGAGGAAAATGCAGGGAGCGCTGAGCATGGTCATTCTTCAGCGCTAGTCACTGTCCAGGGTGGTGAAAGAGTTACCGCCGATCAGTGCAGCCCATTAACTCTTTCAGCACCCTGTACAGTGAAAAAACCGAAAAAGGCCATACTTACAAATGGACACAGCCAGGTCTGAAACGCTGATGAAGGCGAGTGAGCAGGTGCTTTAAATAATAATAGCCACTCCCACTAGTCTTGAGGGGAGTGGTATGTGGTGCATGGGATGTGTAGTAAGAAATAATAAATGAATAGTGTATGTGCAATTCATTCATTATTCATTTATTATTTCTTACTACACATCCCATGCACCACATACCACTCCCCTCAAGACTAGTGGGAGTGGCTATTATTATTTAAAGCACCTGCTCACTCGCCTTCATCAGCGTTTCAGACCTGGCTGTGTCCATTTGTAAGTATGGCCTTTTTCGGTGTTTTTGAATAAATGTCCTTGTTTTTATCTGTTACCCTGTACAGTGACTAGCGCTGAACAACCCTGCTCTTTCAGCACCCTGGACAGTACCATGCTCGGTGCTCGGAAACGGAAACACGGAGTGCACACGGAAATCACACGGCCACTAAAACGGGCACACGGATCCGTCAAACACGGCTGGGAAAACGGTGATGGAAGTGTGCACGAGGCCTTAAGGGGCCAAAGCACACACATGTGTGAGATTGAGCTGATTGCTTCCAGACCACCCTGGACTATAAGAAGGGCTCTGCCCCTCCCTGCATTACCTGAGCTTTGTTGTCGTTAACCTATGTTCATCTATGCAAATGGTTTCCCAGTTCCCAGTGTTCCCCGTTCCGGCTACCTGTAACCTGTATCCTGTGTTATCCTGGTCTAAGTGTCGTGAAGTATTGGAGTCGTTCTGCACTGAGTCTATGCCTGCTCCACTACACCAAGCCTGGTGCCTGCCTGCTGCCAAAGTCCCGTCTGAGCCTGTCTGCTACTGTCTGAGATTTGCCACAGGTACACCAATTGAACTATAAACTTTCAACTGTGTTCTGTTGGCCAGCTGCCATTCCGTCAAGGGGTCCACGTACCCTACGTGGCACCATCGCTATCCGTGAGTAACATCAATATTCATCTCATATTTGCAAAAAATACACTGCATAATCCCCCAACTATTTAGGATTATGTTCTATGGTTAGATGGGTCACAAGTGAAACACTGGACAAAACAGATCCCATTATATCGGGTGTAAATAAAATATAAGACTCCACAGTAAGAACAGCGTACCAGCCGTAAACAATGAGGTGGTAGTGAGATAGTAAGCAGATACCTGACCCAATAGAAATACTGTGTCAGTACTGGAAACAAGTATTTCATGTAAAATAGCATAGAAAAGGGGTCTGAATTAAAGCAGTTTCATACGGTTTCATAGAACGCTCATTGCCGATAATTGCCCTGTAAACAGGGCAGCAATCAGCAGATGAACAAGCAAACGCTCGATCATCTGCTGGTCGTATAGTTTTAAAAAAGTTAAATATTATCTTTGTCGGCAGCACATCTCCCTGTGTAAACAGGGAGACGTGCTGCCGGCATGATAATAATGTCTGAGGACGAGCGATCGGAGTAACGACCGCTTGTCCCCATACATAGCTCTGTGTGACCGGAGCAAACGAGCGCCGATCAACGACGTCTTGTTTATCGGCGCTCGCTGCACTGGCCGATTATCAGTCGGTCTAAAAGGGCCTTAAGGAGAGCTACAATTTCTCAGCATCCTTGTGAAAGACTGATATCTAAGTCTACAGTTTTTTTTTGCCATTAGTTACATGTTAGGTCCTATTCCCATCATTTTTGTGATGTACGTTTAGCATGTACGATGAGAAAGCTCCCAGCATACATGTTAGACGTATCCATAGAACTCCATTAGCCCAACGGAGTGTCCTTTTGGCCTTCCTCGGGCCGGTATATGCTGGTACATACCACTAAAAATACAGTATGTAATAGCGTAGTAGACTATCTTATTCCATACTAAAGAATCTAGTAGTAAAACATATAGCGTGCTATATAATTTTAACGTGGAAGCCTATGGGTGATAGATGCCACTGTATAGCATCTGTCACAGGCTTCCGTCAGACGTATATGCTGGGAGCTTTTCATGCCAATGTATAGAAACCATTCAACCTGATGGTTTATAATATCGTGCTGGATCACAGCTTTGAGCAACAGGTTTCTGAATGATACTTTATTTTTTTATTCAAATTTTTCCAATATGCCCCTAACCTCTATTTGTAGAAGAATTGTGTAGTCCAAACTAAATTCAGTGGATAAGATTGGCTGTTAGCCATTTTAGTTCTCCAGCGTCTAATTTCTATGTCATTAGGTCCCAAGAAGTCCTTTGCTCCCTCTTAAAGCTCTCTCTGGGGTCAATCTCAGAGACAGATCCATCCCCATTCTCTTAGAGGGGTTGTCCCAGTATTAAATGTTATTGCAATGTAATTTAGAATTGAAATTGTATTAATTTTGTAATTTACCTTATGTTACAAAAATTCTCCAGTTGCAAGATATTTATTTTACTTCATTATAATGGCGCCCCCTGCTGTTCAATCTGTATAGTACGTCCTCCTACTGAGCTGAATTAGTGAGGCCCATGCTCAGTTTCACTCTCCAACTGCAACAGCCAATAGAAAATGTCTTCTCTGCTTGTCAGTAAAGAAGTAGAGAAGAAGATTTTATTCTGAAACACGGCTTGTAGTGTGAATGGAGACTCACACAGTCAGAAACACACAGGGGAGCCAGCAGTCTGTTTAGATGAGGAGAGAGCCTGCATACAGCACTGCTTACATACAATGTTGCGCTCTCCCCATTTCTGTTCATCCTCTCACTGTGTATAAGCTGCAGGCTCTCCCTCTTCTTCAGTTATATAGGACTGGGCTCCCACTCTAAAAAGACATGTAATGGGTGATATTTATAAAGCATCTCCTAGAGAGGAGGCAGAGGCAATGAAACAGAAGGATCTGCCTATACAAGTTATGACAGGGAGGGGGAGGAGCTGCAGCAGAAAGGACACGCCTCCTGAACTCCCAGTCTGAAGAAAATGGAGCAGAGCAATTGGAGCAATAAATGGGGAGATCTCTGTGTCTATGTAAGATTCTGGGCTGGTTCTCGCTTTTTTACAAAGAGATTGTCATGCATTATATTTTCTTTTTTTTCATTAGTTCTGGGACAACCACCTTTAAATATGCTCTATTCCTCGTAGAATGTAAAACATGATCTGATATCAAAACCAAATTTTTATTGGTCCATCAGGGTGTGTTAAGGACCTTTTACATTGGCCGATAAGCGGCCGGTGCAGCGAGCACTGATCAATGAGACATTGATAATCAGTGCTCGTTTGCTCCTGCCACACGGAGCTATGGATGGTGATGAGCGGTCGTTACTCCGATCGCTCGTCCCCATACATTATTATGTCGGCGGCGCGTCTTGAGCGTTTACTCGTTCATCTGCTGATCGTTCCCGTTTACACAGGGCAATTATCAGCAACGAGCGTTATGTGAACTCTCGTCTGCCCAATAATCGTCCAGTGTAAAACCACCTTTAGACATGTCACCCCAATTTATAGCCTATAAAGTTAGCATTTTATTTGAAAACAAGTTGAAAAACAGTGAGTGCTGAGAAGTGTAGTTCAATGGTGACAACCATGAGGAAATAAGTAACTAGCTTCTCCCTCTTCTTGGGTTTCAATAGAAATTCATTTAGCTTAGCATCCTGGGATATAACTGCTTGAAATTGTAATTGTGTTTTATTGTACACCCTGATACATATACCCTGAACAGTTTTTGTAGAAATTTAGTGGTTAGAGGAAGCTCTTTAGACCTAATTGTAGCATACCAATAAAAGTCTGAAAGTTCAAGACATGATTAAAAATTATTCATGGTCACTAGTTGTTATCGCTACAATAACTTTGAGTAGAAAAGGTTGACCAGGAATTTCCCATGTAGGTCAATACGAAAATTACATTTTTATAAATAATATGAAAATGTACTCATTATTAAAGGGTAACTAAACATTCAACAAACTTCTGACATGTTATAGTGACATTGCTGAGTTTTGATTGGTGGGGTCCGAGCACTGAGACCCCCACCAATCGCTGAAACAAAGAGGCAGAAGTGCTCGATTGAGCGCTGAGGCGCTTCGTTTCTGTTCGGCTTTTTCTGGGAATCAATGTAGCGGTGTACGGGGTCAATAGAAAGTCTATGAGCCCGTACACCGCTACATCGGCTTTCCGGAAAAAGAAGAATGGAAAAGAAGCGGCTCAGCGCTCACACAAGCGCTTCTGCCACTTCGTTTTAGCGATTGGTGGGGGTCTCAGTGCTCGGACCCTCACAAATCAATACTTCTGACCTGTCACAATGACAGGTCAGAAGTTTGTTGAACGTTTAGTTACCCTTTAAAGCCATTACAATGTTAACAAATACCGAGATGAGTGAAGCAATCCAATGGTAATGCTGCCCTACAATCCATGGGGAGCAGGGTCACCAACATTCTTAATAAAGCACCATGAGGTTTAATAAAATTATGGACAATTTAATATTTTATTGCATACGCTCGCTGAAAGTTTCCTATTTTTATGAACTGTAAGTGAATTAATGGACTGTAGCAAACCGTGATGGAGGAGAAAAAGTAAGCAAAAAAAAAGCCACGTCCTCCTCTACATGTAATGAGTGGTGGAATGAAGCAGCAGAAGAAGAAGGATTCCTCTCCTCCTTCCCAATTCACAGGTATGCTAATAAGCGACCCCCAATTAAGGTATATATAACCCATATTTCAATAACATTGAATTAACTCCAGCATATGTAACAGATTTGTTAATGTAGGTGGGATTTGCATTTTTATAAATTTCCACACTAATATCTGTGCGTAAAAAAAGGTGCGTTCCTCCCTTGACCTGAGTTCAGCAGACAGGTGCGGTTCTCAAGGTAAACTCCACAACATCTACTGCTATCCCACAATTCTGCTCTCTGTGTATCTACTTTTCTCTTAGTCAACATGAATAATAAGCATCCGTGTAGATTCACACACAGGAAATGGGTCAATCATTGATGCAATCTGTAAAGATGACTGAAATGTCTGAAGTAACCAAGATATAGTTGGTTCCAGTCATTTGGATGTCTGATACGAAACCCGACGTGACACTGTGTTTGTTAAGACTCGCTTTTTATGTGTATATTTTGTTTGTTTAAACCTAGGAATGTTATCAGCTTCACAGAAAGGACACTTGACTCTTTTACCAAGTCCTGTCATCATGATAATATTTAGGGACCGGCGATTTCGTAATGAAGGAACAGTCTTGGTTTCCGAGTTATATTACAATACTGGGCAACCATTATGTTTGTTTTAGATTACAAATGTTATTAATAAAAGCAAATGATGTGTAGTAAACTGTATTAACCAAATTCAGTACTTTGATAAGTTTTTAAATTACACTTGTATTTTACTAAAGAACATGATCAATGAAGCCGTTTCTGTATATTCATGTACTTCAAAGTAACACAGCCATACACAACTTGGTTCTACGCCCTTTCAAACAAGAGAGATTTACACCATGCAGAGGGCGGCACAATGTCCTTCTGATTATCCAAAGTTTTCAATATCACACAAAAGACTTCCCAATATGTTACACAATCTTCAGATGATGGTCATTGCTCATGCATATGAGGTCCAAAGATGGGCACATATCCATTGGTGTCAATAAAATATCTTCTTGAATTTGGGTGCTTACATATTGGTCTTTGTTGGTTGGTACTAGTGTTGTACCATCTTAGCCACCTGTAGAGACAAGATTTATAGTTGTATAATATATCTTTGTTGGCTAACTGAGTAGATTACAAGCTTTCATGGTCACACAATGCCCAATGCTGTCTTGAAAGGTTGCATCTGTAATCTACTCAGCTAGACTATATTTTTTTGTTGGTTGGTAAGACAATTTCCCAACCCTGGTCCCCTTTGAACACTATCTATTTTTTTTCTTTAGAGAGATTTTGGAAAATTGACGTGAGTAATATTGTGTGCTTCGGATTGTCTGGAGCATTTGTTTATCCTATGCCCGGTCACTACTTTACCCATTAGTAAAATTGGTCTATAAAAATAGGATGAGTATGGCTAGTTTAGGCAGTTGATACCGTTCCTTGCTGGATCTTTTGCTACAATTGGGAGCTAAAATTGAACTGGAACAAATTCTGGTGAGATCCAAGAAGACACAGTAGAGTAGAGTGCAGAAGAAACCACACATATAGAATGAATATTTCTGCTTTCTAAGTATTTTCTCTTTTATCTTGCATGTTTGATTAGCTTAATGATTTTTATTGTGAAATATTTAAATGCTCCCTGTTGCCTGAGTGGAAGGAATCTAACACAATTCCATGTGACCATATGTATCAAGATGTACTTAAATGGTGGTCAACCTGGCAGGGTCATGGAGTTGTTAAGCAATCTGCAGCACTACAGTCTACCTAATGCATGCTGTGTAGAAGCAATAAACATAACACTGTCTCCCTGATTCCAGCGCTGTTTTACTTTTTTTCCCTGGACCCTCCTGTTCCAGAGATATTGCCCACTGTTGTGTTGGCTCCCTCTATGCTAATTTGCTGTAGTTAGCCAAAAAGGCGTGAACTACCCTCAAACTGCCTCATGCTGATTGGTCAGCATCAGAGACAGGGAAGCTAGCTCCACCCCCATTGGCTAACTACAGAAAATTAGCATACAAGGAACTAATACAGCAGTGGGCTATATCTCTGGAACTGGAGGGTCCAGGAAAATAAGAAAAACATTGCTGGAATCAGGGAGACAGCGCTATTCAGGTCAGTTAACCCGTTCAACTTATATGACCTAGTGACAGGTCCTCTTTTATTCTAATCAGGCATGTAATACTTATTAAACTCGAGTGTGTACAATTGCTGAAGTGAAATAAAACTTAAAATTCCATGCCCTTTTAATTTCAGAGTTAGATGTATCCCAACCAGTTTTTATTCCCATGCATCCAGTGAGATTTAGTACAACATTGGGTGTGTATGTGAATATAGTCATCTTCATCATAAAAGGCGACAGACTCAAGCTTGTCAGGGCCCAAAATAGCACTTTCCCAGAACACTTCTGATTAATTAACATCAGGACATTCATTACTCTCTGTTTATGTTGCACACAAATTGGGTAATCCAGCAGCTCTGCTGTTCCCATATTACAATTCAGAACTGTTCTTTGATACTATTCTTGTAAATCAGATACATGGAGCAGAAATAACTTTATATAACTTATTATAACTAAATAATTATATAAGGAATCCATGTCTAATATTTCCAAAAACATTGACCTAAAAATGCAAGTCACCTCATATATCAGAGATGTCAAAATTTAAAGTGAAGACACACTTTGAAGCCACTATAAGCCTTATATTAAGGAATTGCATTATCAGCAATTCCTTAATATATATCTGTTTCTCAAATTCCTTTCCTTATGGGTAGGAATGATTCATGTAATAGGAATATCAGTACAAATTGTATAATGTCCTTTGCTGATGCCCTCTTGGTGCCATTAGCAGCTTACGGACACCATGTTTGGCAACCTGTATTCTCAGGTAAGCAGGGGAGCTTGGTTTGCTGACGGGCATTGCAACATCCTTTGTGCTTACCCCATAAATAGTAAAAACTTTCTGCACTTCAGGTTCTTAGGCCCCATGCACACGAACGTAAAACCGCGGACCGTAAAATGGTCCGTGGTTTTTACAGACCCATTCAGTTCTATTGGTCGCTGACACCTTTCCGTATTGCTATGGATGGTTGTCCGTGCCGGGAATTATGGAGCATGTCCTATATTTCTTACAGGCCGTGCCCCTATAATTTGTATGGGATCACTGGCCGAAAATGCGGGCGGCCGTCAGCGGCCGGCCGTGCCCGCAATCGTAGGCCGTGATTACAGGAATGGCCGTGTGCATGAGGTCTTAGTCTTATAGACCTTTATCAGTACCCCACTGGATCAGACCTAACAGAGCTTAATGATTATAAGCATGGGCGGGAGAGGGATAACCTGAAGCTCTTGTGCTTTAATGCTAAATCTGTAACGGGATCCCTCAACTATCAACTGTAATTTATAGGACTGGTCTCCATATATGGGGCAGAGGGACGTTTTGGGCCCCTCAGGCTACAGATCTGAGGTGCGACTGCAACCTTTGTACCCCCTATAGTTACATCCCTGATGGGCAGGTATATAACTGTCAAGTCTGTGTCCATTTATGGGCTGATATGGCTTTATATCTGTATAATATTTTTTACAGAAAAACCTGCTCTTATTAAGTTATTAGGACTATATATGGTGATATAGTTATAAAATATTTTCCCATTTTTAACCCTAAACTTTAGTGTACCTAAATTATGGTACTACAATAGTTATGCTAGTGGATTTTTCTAATATGTAATTTTTATTTTACACTTTTTCACTAATTTATATTGTTATTGTTCACTTTTATTTTTATATTATATCATCTTATTAAAGCGGTTGTCTTCTTTGGCCAATACCTACTTGTTAGAAGGATCCCTTAACAATGAGCTGATTACAAAGGTTCTTCCTGCTGGAACCCCCCGTGATTGACTGTAATCAAAATGAAAAACTAGCAATAAGTGTTCATTTTCCTGCGGCGCCACCACAGGGAAAATTAAGTACCACACACTACTATTTAAACCAATGGGTTGTCTGTGATTTGTAGGACAGGACAGGTCCACCAGAGCAGGAGACGTTCTTTGTAACCACTCTCCAATATAGCCAAGAGATGAGGATTCTGAAAAGAGGACTCCTACCTCTATTTATTAAAAGCATGGTCAGATTTATGGACACTTCCTCACACCATAACTTTTCTACAATTTCTCAAGTAAAATAAAGGCATACTAATCCTACCATTTCTCAAAACTAGTGTCAGGATTTTTTTTCTGCTTTTTAGAAAGTATAGGCAGGCAGTAAGTATCTCTCTTATGTGCCCAGTAGATGGCCTTATGTGCCTATGTACGTATTCCTGCTACGAGTGCTGAATCCATGAGGTTGTAGCAATATAGCGCACAATTCTAAGAAGCTTGTCATCTGTCTATACACGTAAAACATTGTGGTGTCTTTGGAAGGAGGGAGCCCTGTGTAGGTGAAAAGATGGATGGGAACAGCCAGAGATGAGGCTCCTTTCTCTATGGGGCACCTTGCAGCCACAAGGGCTGACTCTATTATATATATATATATATATATATATATATATATATATATATATATATATATATATATATATATATATATGCATTGGGATTTAGCTAAAAATAGCAAACACTTTGTGTGTGAAACTCAGAAGTGAGACACATTAGGGCATATTCATAATATCTTCCCTTTAATGTTCAATAAATACTAAGCAATGGAATATAAATGAATGGTGAATGATGCCACTGGATGGAGATGCAGTCTGTGCCCAGACAACATGATGCTGCCATCCCTTTTTAACTTAATTAAGTACTATGGTATAATTCATCTTCACTACTATGAGCTGTAGCAATAAAGTCCAAAGACATCATAATGTTGTCAGTGTGTCTGAATACAGGTTCTCATAGTAACCTAGAACTCCAAAGAATTATGTGCGACTTCCAAGGAGCGGTCATGGAAACACATGGGGAGCATAGGGTCCAGGAATGGCAGTCAGGTGGTATAAAAAAAAAATGGGGGTCATAAATCAAATAGTCTGTTCCTACATAAGAAAATTAAGACGCCCACTGCCTCATCATTCATGTCAGTGTCTGCTAGTTTGAGATGTTCCAAGCTATATTTACAGAGTGCAGAAAAGTATTATTTATTTGTCTAGAAGCAATAGACATCTTTGTAATTTGCTACTTCTGTTTACTTGGTCACATGCTAGTATAATTTAATGAAGTTTCAATGGGGTAGTTAAAATGTAAGTTTAACTGCAGTTAACCCCAATGTCTCACTAGCCCCCATCATACTCACAGGGGTCCAAAAAGCTGGGATATGAGGAGTTTTGGGCAGGGTGTAATGGATTTGCCTGACACAGCTTCTTTGTCGACGCCCATGGTTAATCAGCCTGCATCTGTGCCTAGGTCTGTTAGAGTGACTCGATCTGCTACCACTCAGGCTGGGAGGCTGAGGAGTGGGAGAACCTATCACAGCCTGGCCAGACGGAGCTAGCTCCCGCCCTCTGTCTATTTATACCTTCATTTCCTGCTCCTCCTTTGCCTGTGATTCTGTCTGGTTTCCTGGCTCTGCTGCTCCTGCTAATACTATTGACCTCTGCTTCAAATTGACCCTGGCTTTACTGACTACTGTCCTGCTCTGTGTTTGGTACCTCGTACACTCCTGGTTTGACTCGGCTCGTTCACTACTCTTGTTGCTCACGGTGTTGCTGTGGGCAACTGCCCCATTTCCCTTAGCTTCTGTGTACCCTTGTCTGTTGGTCAGTCGTGCACTTATTGAGCATAGGGACCGTCGCCCAGTTGTACGCCGTCGCCTAGGACGGGCCGTGCAAGTAGGCAGGGACTGAGTGGTGGGTAGATTAGGGCTCACCTGTCTGTCTCCCTACCCCATCATTACACAGGGTCTTCACATCAGAGAGCTGGCTGTCACCTGTGATTTTCTTTCCCTGGCTAGCAAAATATTGACTGCAGGGTCAGAAGATTAACTATTCACTTGATACCCCCCTTAGAGTCATTTTATTAGTTAACGAAAGATACTCATTGGTGACTGTAGCGTCCACGGCCGCGTACCGTCGGGATTACTCACCCCCCGACGGCTGAAGCCATGGATTTGTGAGCGCTGGCCAACATCTCCTTCCTAGGAGATGCCAGCGCTCACTTCCGCTCCGTTCTGCTGTGTCCCGTAGGGTGTGCACGCAGGCTCATGCCTGGCCTTAAAGGGCCAGTGTGTGCACATGACAATATTCATCTATTAGCCCATGAGCACCCTGGACTATAAGAAGTGCCCTGCCTCTTTATCATTGCCTGAGCGTTGTTGTGTTTACCCGTGTTAGTCTTGCAAATGGTCCCTTAGTGTTATCCTGTTTCCAGTTTTCCCGTACCTGCTACCTATATACTGTATCTCATGCTACCTTGTTCCTGTGCCTTAGAAAGTTGGAGTCGTGTTGTTCCACCGGTCACGCCTGCTGTGTTACACCACGCCTGGTGTCTGCTGCCAAGGTTCCACTTGAGCCTAGCCGTTGCTACTGTCTGAACTACTACAGGTACCCTTGTGTTTGGACTATCTATACATTGACTTGGTACACTGTTTGAGCTGCTATCCCGCTACGGCGGTACGGCCTAGTGGGTCCACATACCCACAGATCGTGACAGTGACAAGTACCGATTTGCCCCAGTTTCCCCCTAAACCAGGACTACTGGGTCCTGTCAGCACCCAACTGACCCCCTTGCATAAGAATCCACATGGGGTTCTTTGACAAATCTTGTGTCTCTCCACCAATAGGACTTAGCACCTGCTGTATGTCTAGCACCCATCCACAGTGGCTACTTCCATAACCAGAGGTGAAAAGTCAAGAACTGAATTTGTGATGAGTGATTCAGAATTTAGAACTGTATGTTGCAATGATATCTCTGCATAATCGGCAGACATTGAGATTTAAATAATAATACTTCTAAGGTCAAGCGTCTGCCAAGATTACTATGAACAAAGCAGTGTCGGTCTCCTCATTAGAAGTCGACAGATGGATGGTGCAATAGTCAAATTATCACGGCATATACTAGTACTAGTATAGAAAACACGGGTTTGCTAGAAAAAGGAATGATAAGTATTTGTAAAATATATTATAAAAAAATATAAGTGTATTTTAAAACCTAATTACCAAAATTTGAAACTTAAGAAAAATGCGTAAGCGTTTGCTGAATAATAGATTATTCACCCAGGGTAAAGGTATAATGTAGTAGATGTTACCTACAGTCCTATGTAACATCACAGATAACACAGTGATAACTCTCTAAGTACAGATAATGTAGTAGATGTTACCTGCAGTCCTATGTAACATCACAGATAACACAGTGATAACTCTCTGAGTACAGATAATGTAGATGTTACCTGCAGTGCTATGTAAGGCCCCATGCATACAAACGTGTTTTTGCAGACCGCAATTCGTGCATTGCCCGAGGGCCTGGACCGCAAAAACATCGGACATGTCTTATTACGGTCGTATTTTGCGGTCCAGGCTCATTGAAATGAATCTACATGGCCATGTGCACGGCCCGCGATTTGCGGGCAGCCCGCGGGTGACACTCCGCAAATTAGTGATGTGCACATCACTGCGGTCGTGTGCATGAGGCCTAAAGCCTCATGCACACGACCGTGTGCGCCGGCCGAGTCTTGCCAGTGTTCAGAGGAAAGATAGAACATGTCCTATCTTTCCTCGGATTGGAGACTCGGATCATTTTTCACGGACCCGATTCACCCGCTAAAGTGAATGGGTCCGTGAAGACTATCGGATGCTACTTAGATGCCGACAAAAATGGCCCGAGTGGCACAACGCTCGTGTGCATGAGGCGTAAGGCTCTATTCACACGACAGGGTCTGAGTGTCGGCTGATAAAAACGACCATTTGGTGCGTTTTTCTCGGCCGTTTTGCATTCGTTTTGCATCCGTTCCGTTTCCGTTCTGGCCCGTGTTTCCGTTTTTAACCCGTTTTGCATCCGTTTCTTTCCTTGTCCGTTTTAAAAACAGATACATTTCATTTGTACATCTGCCACACACTTCCCTCTGTAGATAATGCCACACCCTCCCCTCTGTAGATAATGCCACATACTGCCCTTTGTAAATAATGCCACACACTGCCCTCTGTAGATAATGCCACACCCTGCCCTCTGTAAATAATGCCACACACTGCCCTCTGTAGATAATGCCACACCCTGCCCTCTGTAGATAATGCCACACACTGCCCTCTGTAGATAATGCCACACACTGCCCTCTGTAGATACTGACACAGCCCTCCTGTAGGTCATGCCACACAGCCCCCCTTGTAGGTAGTGCCACACAGACCCCCCTGTAGGTAGTACCGCACAGCCCCCTGTAGGTAGTGCCACACAGCCCCCCTGTAGGTTAGGTAATGCCACACAGCCCCCTGTAGGTAAATACACACACACACACACACACACACACACACACACACACACACACACACACACACACACACTGGAACTTATACACACACAAACACAGAGACACAGACAAATAAAGGCACAAACAACAGACAGACTGAGCACTCACATCTCCTTTCTCACAGGCTTCTTGCAGGTCGGGCTGTGGGCAGAGGTAACTGTGCCTCGGACACCACGTCCCTGCCAAATATATATATGATTTTTGCTGTCGTGAGGTAAAAAATTAAAAAAAATTTGCCAGAAGATTCCAAAATCCAGATTATCTAGGGCTCCAGAACAATAGCATTTGCTGCAACGGCGTTAGACATAGCATCAGAATACAAATGTTTGACCTCAGGAAAGTAATTTTGTGGGCATTTTTTCCTCATGAACCTTACAGAATAATGAATTTATACCCATATACAGTTATTAATTACAAAAAGCAAGGGTATTCAAAACTCATTGGAATGTTCTAAAAACACCATCCATCTGGACCATAGATAGATAGACTGTCTAAACTTTGGGTTTTATATTACCAATACTTTGGCGACCTCTTGGTTTTTAATATTTTATACCTTTTAATTTGACATTTTAAAACGGAAATATGTCTGATGTACTGAAATTGACTTGACTTCAAACAGGGTGGGAAACATATCCAGTGCTTCAGCTAAGCTCCCTCACCTGGGGCAAAGATTTAGTTTGCTGTCCTTGTCCTCTATCTCAATACCTTGGCCATGGCAGAGTGGTTTGTTGGTGCCCCACTTGCCCCACCAGCCCCCCTACCTTGCAACACCACAGTGTTTAGCACCTGAGGTACTTTTAATCTATAAACATCATGTCTTGTGAATTATTCTGTAATATTGTCATTATTCCATATATTTTAGGACCATATATTTTGAGACCTGAAAACTGCTGACGGCGTGATATAGAGGAGGGCATTGTAACTATACCTTTTGTCTTGGTCCTATAAGTTGCATGTTCGAGAAATTGATGTTTAATTCCCCAAGCGCGACGGTCACAAGTGCCACTGACGCGGGTACTTTATGTGCAAGCGCTCCTTGGCTTTCCTCACTGCACGCTGCCAGCCCCGTCTATCTGCTCTGAGTGGCGGCTCTATCGGACTCCTGATTGGCCGCTAAAGTCGTCACTCAGAGGAGAGAGTGGCACTTGCGTCCACCACACCGGGAAATTAAACGTCAGTTTATTACATTTCTCAGTCATGCAACTTGCATGATCAGGATAAAAGGTATGGTTGCAATGCCCTCCCCCTCCTCTATATCGCTCTCAGCAGTTTAGGGGCCTGACAGATTCTATTTAAAATTTGTAGTTTGGAGTTTTTATTTCTTGTTTCGTTGGTGAGCAAGAGGAGGGGTTCAAAGGGGTTGGTGAAATTGATAGACAACAGGATGTCATTTGAGTGGTCACAAGCCATACAATTCTTCATGAGGCCACTCTGTATGTCCTTTTGAAAATGAATAAATACGGATATAAAAAAAATAAAATGATTGACTTTATTAAGTAAGTAAATGGAATAGAGTAATTGTCCTTTGCCCTGCATCCAGTAGTACCCCAATACAAGAAGCTCTCACTGCAGCCGGGCACTCCATCTTAAAGGGACAGGCACATGTCAACTGATCACCTCTGATTATTTAAACCTGCTCAGAACTGCCACACCTCGCCTGAGCAACAAGGTTCTGCAGTTCCTATTTATTTGTGAATGTGCTTGTTGTTTGCTATTTTGGATTTGATCAGGACGGTTTTCCTGACCTGTATCTGCTTTATCAAATGAGCATGAACTGTGCCAGCCCTGACCTCGGATATGTACGACCCCGCTTGTGTTTATCGATCCTGGTACCAGACCATCTGCATGCTGTCAGCAGTTGCTATTAGAGACTACTCCAGGGACATGACCTAATATCGTTGTCTTATGTCCTAATAGGTTTGTCTTATATCCTAATAGGGTGGTCTTGTTGAGGCCACCACTTCTTTCTGAATTAGATTGTCCAAACCGGCCAATGAGGCAATCATTGTTTTCATGCCATTAGAAAGAAAGCATTTAAATATCTAGAACCTATTATTTAACACGACAGTGTGTTGTGTAATGTTCTCACGGATTGTATCATTACTGGATGAAGAATCCGGTCCAGCCTCGAAACGCGTCGTACCAGTATACATTTAAAAAAACTTTGAATAAATAAATTACCTGAAGTCTCCTCGGTCTTCCGGAATGGAAAGAGGACTTCCACCGCTGCCAGTGCCAGGGTTACAACTGGATCTTTTCTCTCAGCTACCTGCTAAATATATGCATCTGGACGATCTCGATCCAGACCGGAACCCAGGCTGCAGCCCCATCTGGATACATATCCCACTGGATGTACTTAGACAAATGTCCCCGGGGTAAGCTAAATGAAACGAGGCGAGGTGCTGGACTTTGTGCTCCTAGCACAACCAAACCAGGTTAGCGCACTTGACCACTGCTTTGTTTCTCATCCCCATACCGGTTGATGCACTATGTGCGCTCTGTGCTTTTTTATCTGTTTCATTTAGCTTACTCCGGGGACATGACCTGGAGATTCCCTGCACAAAGTCCATACCCCTTTTGGGGATATATACTGTATAAGTTTGCATACAGGGAGAGCGGTCAATCACGATGTGAGGACGAAGAGAAGCCCAGACAGCATTTAAACAGCTTTTTACATAAAAATAATAGACAACTATATATGCGTGAGCTCAGCGTCTTCTCCTCTATCCTATACTGTCCTCAGACAGTGTAACATAGGAGTCCTGACGGAGCCGCTATAGGAAGCATTCTTTTTTATTACTCTAAGTCATCTATAATATATAATAATTCAACACATGCCAGGTGCTTAGGAATGATGGAGACATTTTTTTTTACTGTATAGAAAACATTTTCTATCGATGCAATAAAATGATTATTTGGACCTCGTGGTTAGGCCGTGCAACAGCTGTGGAAAGCACTTTCTTTTGATGATGTAGATACGTCTGTCTATAGAAGTAAGGTGTCAAATGGTTGATTCTCAAGTGCCCATTAGTGTCATGTGACCTCAGGCACGTGTCAGACACATTATTAAAAAGCCAGTCATATTTGGGTATCACAATAAAGAGGTTAGCTTGCGTTTCTCTTCTGTTTATATTCGTCATTCCACTGCCATAATTAGCACTGTGCCGTATACTCCTGGAATGTCACTAGGAGGGGCGGCCTGTCAGACGCAAGACGTACTTAGATGTTATTTCTATGGCCCCAAATTACCGAAGCTTGGCAGAGGGAGTGCACTGTGCAGACTTGTAATAAATACAGGAGTCGGCATTGTTAGAGTATAAGATTCCTGACATGACTTCTGGAAGACGGTCCAGTTAAACTGGATCTAAATACCAAACCTCTTACATTCACATTACTCTCCCATGGAGGCTTTGATATTATAGGGTTCAAAACATCTTAACACAGCAGTTCAGTTGAGGAGACCAAGAGATCACACTTGAAATATTATTGTCATATACAGGTCATCATAAAGAAAAATAAAATGTATACAACAGACAACGTATGAGCTCCCACTAGAAATGGAGAGGTACGGCATATGCAGAGTTATTCCAACACATCCAATCTGTACAGAACTGGTCATGTCTTTGTATGCTACAGGCATAAATATATTCATATTGATAGTTTGTATTGACTTTTTTAATGATGTCTGTAATGGTCGGGACGTTACATGTTTTCCATCTGAACGCTATTTATTTTATTTATCTTTCTTTTATTATCCATATTATTTTGACTCCCATTTTCTCAAAATGTTAAAACTCATAGGAATTAAGTGTTTAATCATTATTTGAGACTTTAACTATTTACTTCTACCTGCGAGTAGAATCGCTCACATATATTTTCTGATGTCTCAACTGTTATATTGAAACAGAAATATTATTGTCATGGCATTCTATAGATTTTACTTTATGAGGAGCCTGACCTGTACAGGTGGAGCAGTTCTAGATGTTCACATAGAAAGGGGCAGGTTACATGGGAGAGGTATTGACAGAAAACATAAAACACAAGGCCAGAATATAATTGAAGCAGCTTCACAATAAAAAGTTGCATTTTTTACAATACCAATCAACTGTAATCAAATGCAATTTGGAATCCGTCATCTGATAAAACTGACATATTAAATGGTAATTCCCACAAAAAAATTGTATGTCTTCATAAATAGCATTTTTAAAAAATGTATATTTGCAATGCACATAAATTAGACAAAGTTGCTGCATTAAAAAGAAATCCTTGCCCCAAGTACCGAAAATCCTATCCTTGTTGTGATCCCGTTGCCACTGGCTACGTCTAGCTGTAGTTCACTTTCATGCTCAGATTCTTATCTCGTTTCAGTGCCATCTATCGGAGGATTGCTGTATCTGACCTGTGCAGTAGCTCTATCCTGTAAGTACAGGGTGGGCATACGCAGTGGAGCACTCAGCGCAACTTACGCTGCCCCCGCCCCATGGAAGAGCATCATGGGACAGGCATTTACAGCTGGACAATATTACTGGGATTAACTTTACATGTGTCAAAAGACCCCTAGGGTTCATTCATGCAGTAAGGTCAAATCTCGGTTTTCAGTTGCCATTGCTGTAATTTTGGGAAAACTGGATTTTGAGGTAATTGCCACAAAATACAGTGATTTGTTGTGCAGCTGGATATCATTGCTGGTCTATTTCAGGCTGCACTCGTCCGTATTCCGTTGGATACTGATCCTTTCTGGCTTTGAATCTGACAGGCAGAGTTCAGTGCCGCTGTCCTATGCGGCAGCACCGAACTCAACCTGTCAGGATCTCTGCTCTGCAGCGCCATAAGATTGAACCTAGGGAGTTGCCTAGTATTGGTACATTTTTATTTAAATGATGCCACTGTACTTCTGAATAAAAGAGAGAAAGACATATTACCATTCACTGTGAAGGACTGTAGGGCAGAAATGCACCATCACGGGTAATGTAGTGTAAAGCATTTGAATGGGGGACATGTGACTCAGTGTTCTGGACACCCATTTCAGGATCTGCACCGAAAAAAAGTTAAGGGAGTCACGTTGGTGAGGAAGGAGCGAGCTGTGGAATACAGAGATCAAACAGTAGGCATGCTTCTAACATCTTAATAAGGTTCTGGGAGTTTGGGAAAACCCCTTTAGGTAAATCCTGATGGATGCTGCCGATTTAGATACCTGGCCCAGCAGACAGTATCACACATGATAGGCTTAGATACAGGGTGCCAGTAGTAAGTGTATCCTTGTACTTACTCTCAGGGGTGGATTTAGCATTTTTTGAGGCCACAAGCAAAGTTATGCCTGGAGCCCTTAAGGACACCTGTAAAGAGTGCCACACATGGTGCCCCCTGTAGAGACTGCCACACACAGTGTCCGTGTAGGGAGTGTCACACACAGTCCCCCTGTGGAGCGCCACACACAGTGCCCCATGTAGAGAGTATCACACACACTGCTCCTGTAGAGTGTCTCACACGGTCCCTACTGTAGAGAGTGCCGCACACAGCCCCCCTGTAGGGAGTGTCACACACAGTCCCACTGCAGAGAGTGCCACACACAGTCCCCTCTGTAGATAGTGATATAATGTGTGATTCATGGCCCCAGCAGACAGTATCACAAATGATAGGCTTAGCTACAGGGTGCCAGCAGTAAGTATTCTTGTACTTACCCTCAGTGGTAGATTTATAATTTTTTGGGCCACAAGCAAAGTTATGCCTGGGAGCCATACACAGTGTCCATGTAGAGATTGTCCCGCACAGTCCCTCCTGTAGAGAGTGACACACACAGTTCCACCCTGCAGAGAGTGTCACACACAGTCCCCCCTGCAGATAGTGCCACAAACAGTCCCCCTGTAGAGAGTGCCACACACAGTGCCCCTAGAGGGAGTGCCCCACGCAGTCCTTCCTGTAGAGAGTGTTATACACACTCTCCCATGTAGATAGTGCCACAAATAGTGCCCCCTGTAGAGAGTGTCACTCACACAGTCCCCATGTAGAAAGTGCCACACACAGTCCCCTTGTAAAGAGTGCCACACAGCCTCCAGTAGATAGTGCCACACTCCCTCTGTAGATAGTGCCACACACTGTGCCCCCTGTAATTAGCATACCCATTAAGTAATGGTGCCCCCAAACAAATAATAAAAACTAAACTCACCTAGCCACATTCCCATGATGAACGGATCTGCACAGCAGGCCTCCTCAGCCACATTTAAGCCTGCAGCCTATAAGACGCCGAGATCGGACTGTTGCATAGGCCGACGTGATGCAGTGATGTCAGTGTGCCGACCTGCATAGGGATTCTGTCCCAGCGCCTTACAGACTGCAGGCCTAATGTGGCCCGTAGCCTAGTAAATGGTGGGGCACACAGCTGACAGCTCCCTGCTCCACCATTGTATTTAATTGTATCTGCATTTTTAAGATGCATATACAATTGAATGTGGCAGTCGTCTGGGAATCCAGGGCACCGGGTCAAAATTCCAGGGCTTATGCCTTAGGGTAGCTGCCCCACTCCCTATGGCAGTAAGCAAAGAGTGTGCATGTTTATAGGGGAGTCAAGGGAAATAACTGTTACGGCCAGTTATCTATTTTATGTGTATGACCAGCTTAACTGTCCGTACGTGTTGAGATGTCTCACATACACCTACAATTAGTTAGACATCTTCCAATTATCACACCCCCATGATTCCAATACTTTGTTCCATGGAAAAGTATGCAATTGCCCTATGAATCAGCCGACATGGGAGGTTGATGATTGATGTTTGTTGAATGCTCCAATTTTTTCTTTTTGCCTGACAATTTTTGTCTATGACCACTTTGAAAGGAATGTATTATCACAAAATGGCTACTGCTTTTTGGGAATGGTGGGTGTTCTTCATCTATTCCTAGAGACTGTATTAGTCCATTAACACTTTTCTAACCATTTGTTTGGCAATAACTTATCCCCCTCTCCCTATGGCATTAAGCAATGAGTGTGCATATTTATGGGGGAGTCAGGGAAAATTAGGCTGGGTTCACACGTGGCGGAATTTCACTTAAATTCCGCTGCGGACACTCCGCAGCGTTAATCCGCAGCGGAGCCGTTTGTCCATTGACTTACACTTTAATTTAGCAGTGTTCGTTTAGACGAGGCGTAAAATTCCGCTGCGGAGCATAGGCTGTGGAGCGGAATTTGGTGTCCGCAGCATGCTCTGTCTGTTTCTTTGACTTTCACAAGGGAAAGTGCTGTCCCTTCTCTCTATCCTGCACTGACAGGGAGAAGGGAAGTACTTTTACCGCAGTCCGCAGCAGCTAGTCCGCATCAATTTACTGCACATTTACTGCACATTTACTGCACATTTTGCGGACAGTTGCGGAGGAAATCCGCCACGTGTGGTCATGCCCTAACTGTTAGAGCTAGTTTTTTATCGTAATTGTATGGCCAGCTTAAGGCTGGGTTCACATGTGGCGGAATTTCACTTAAATTCCGCTGCGGACACTCCGCAGCGTTAATCCGCAGCGGAGCCGTTTGTCCATTGACTTACACTTTAATTTAGCAGTGTTCGTTTAGACGAGGCGTAAAATTCTGCTGCGGAGCATAGGCTGCGGAGCGGAATTTGGTGTCCGCAGCATGCTCTGTCTGTTGCGGAGCAGTGGCGGACTCATGGCGGAATTTCTCCATTGACTTCAATGGAGATTCTAATTTCCGCAATGAAGTCCGCAGCTGTCATGCACATGTTATGTGTGCTGCGGATCCGTCTTGCTTTTTTAACTTGACATTTCTTCATTCTGGCTGGACCTATGTATTTCTAGGTCTACAGCCAGACTGAGGAAGTCAATGGGGCTCCTGTAATGACGGGAGCGTTGCTAGGAGACGTCAGTAAATAGTCACTGTCCAGGGTGCTGAAAGAGTTAAGCGATCGGCAGTAACTGTTTCTGCACCCGGGACAGTGACTACCGATCCCAATATACATGTATCTGTAAAAAAATATGAAGTTCATACTTACCGAGAACTCCCTGCTTCTGTCTCCAGTCCGGCCTCCCAGGATGACGTTTCAGTCTAAGTGACGGCTGCAGCCAATCACAGGCTAATAACAGGCTGCAGCGGTCACATGGACTGCCGCGTCATCCAGGGAGATCGGGCTGGATGCCGAAGGAGGGACGCGTCACCAAGACAACGGGCGGTAAGTATGAATTTCTTTGACTTTCACAAGGGAAAGTGCTGTCCCTTCTCTCTATCCTGCATTGATAGGGAGAAGGGAAGTACTTTTACCGCAGTCCGCAGCAGCTAGTCCGCATCAATTTACTGCACATTTTGTGCAGATCCGCAGCAGAATCTGCAACGCAGATTCTGTGCGGCATTGATGCGGACAGTTGCGGAGGAAATCCGCCACGTGTGGTCATGCCCTAAAAGTGTCCGTATGTCTTGATATGCCTTACAGGCACCTACACTTAGTTAGACATCTTCCCATTGTCAGACTCCCATGCCCCATGTTCCCAACACATTGTTCCATGGACAAATATGCAGCAATAGATTTTTCTCACATGAGAAGTTGATGATTGATGTTTGTTGAATGCTCACATTTTCGTTTTGCCAGACAATTTTTGTCTATGACCACTTTAAAGGGAATGCATAATCAGAAAATGACATATTATTTAAATCAGGTCTTTATTATAAAACAAATGTTTTAAAAATTCTTGTTGATGTTTTTTTCTGTTTTTATATAGGACTATGCATAAAAAAAAAGTCCTGAAATATTACAGTTTCCACACTGGTCACTAAAGCACATACAATAGGTTGACATCTGTTTTCTGCCACTCACAAACTGGGACAGAGGGTCAGCAGAGTCATCTCATTCTCATTAGAGTATGGGCAAGTTAAAGGAACAGTGTCACAAATTTATTTTTTTTTACATCAGTTTGATTTTAGTGTTTTATTCAAAACTTTTATATTTATTAGTGTGTTTGTGTCTTACTTTTTTTTATTTTTTAACTTTTTCTTCCCTATGGGGGCTGCCATTTTTTTTTCCATTTCTGTATGTGTCGATTAACGACACATACAGACATGGAATACGGCAGCTACAGTCCCATAGTGAATGCGAACGGGGCCCGTTCCATCCACTATGCTGTACGCCGTCTGTGTGGGAACGGCGCATGAGCCGCTCCCACACAGTCCAAGTTGAACTGTGCGACGTCCGGCGCCATTTTCCTGTGGACCGGAAGTCGCGGCTGGACAGTAAGATTACTACTTCCGGTCGCGGCTTCCGGACTTGTGCACTTGGAGCGGGAGGTAGCAGACGGAGCGGACGGACTGGAGGGAGCGGCGGCGGCTGGAGCAGGTAAGTTATTTCTGTGTATTTAAGTGTTTTACTGTGTGTTTACTAGTGTATGTAAACCTACTACACTGTGTGTTAGCTCAAAAAATGGCGACACACAGTGTAGGAGGTTTGACCGTTCGATCCCCTCGTTTCTCCCGGCACTAGCCAGGATAAAGGAGGGGGGGATTCTGAGAGCTCACTAGAGCGAGTGAGTTGTCTCGAATTTCGCAGCATAAAGCAATGTGGTTGCTTTACCACATGCAATGCTGCAATTTTGGGAATTGCCCCATCTAGTGACCAGCACTGGGAAATATTATAAATTAGAATCTAATTTATAATATTTCCTGACTCGTGTGACTCGTGAAAAAAATTAAAAAAAATTAGAACAATGTTTAATCACCTATACACTAATTGTTTAATTAAAAAAGGCAGGATAGTAACACTATACATTATATGCATAGATAAGGCTCTGTATGCATCTCTACTGCTCTCTGGGAGAGGTGGTTGCACTCTTCCTGAAGATTGTATTAGTCTATTACCAGTTTTCTGACCATAAACTCAAATTTACCCATGGGGAACTTTTTTAAAAATAAAAAATAAATAGCTGCAACTTTAAAAAAATAAACACATTATTTCACTTCTACAGACTTAAAGGCTATGTACATCTTTGCAGGCCAATTAAAAAAAACAAAAAAAAAAACAGGTTAGTCAGTGTGTGGTGTAACTTTATACAGGTCCTTCTCAATGAATTAGAATAACATCAAAAAGTTAATTTATTTCAGTAATTAAATTCAAAAAGTGAAACTCATATATTATATAGATTCATTACACACAGAGTGATCTATTTCCAGAATTTTTTTCTTTTAACCCCTTAAGGATGCAGCCTAGTTTGGACCTTAACCCCTTCCCTCTTTAGCCACTTTTGACCTTCCTGACCGAGCCTCATTTTTCAAATCTGACATCTGTCACTTTATGTGGTAATAACTCCGGAATGCTTTCACCTATCCAAGCGATTCTGAGATTGTTTTCTCGTGACACATTGGACTTTATGTTACTGGCAAAATTTGCTCGATATGTTCAGCATTTAATTGTGAAAAACACCAAAATTTAGCGAAAAATTGCAAAAATTAGCATTTTTCTCAATTTAAATGTATCTGCTTGTAAGACAGGCAGTTATACCACACAAAATTGTTTCTAATTAACATCACCCATATGTCTACTTTAGATTGGCATCGTTTTTTGAACATCCTTTTATTTTTCTATGACCTCACAAGGCTTAGAACTTTAGCAGCAATTTCTCACATTTTCAAGAAAATTTCAAAAGGCCATTTTTACAGGGGCCAGTTCAGTTGTGAAGTGGCTTTGAGGGCCTTATATATTAGAAACCCCCAAAAAGTCACCCCATTTTAAAAACTTCACCCCTCAAAGTATTCAAAACAGCATTTAGAAAATGTCTTAACCCTTTACACATGTCACAGGAATTAAAGCAATGTAGAGGTGAATTTTACAAATTTCATATTTTTTTGCAGAAATAAATTTTTAGTACAATTTTTTTTATAACACAGAAGGTTTTACCAGAGAAATGCAACTCAATATTTGTTGCCCAGTTTCTGCAGTTTTAGGAAATATCCCACATGTGGCCGTAGCGTGCTACTGGACTGAAGCACCGGCCTCAGAAGCAAAGGAGCACCTGGTGGATTTTGGGGCCTTATTTTTGTTAGAATAAATTTTAGGCACCATGTCAGGTTTGAAGGGCTCTTGCGGTGCCAAAACAGTCAAAATCCCCCAAAAGTGACCCCATCTGGGAAACTACACACCTCAAGGAAATTATCTAGGGGTACAGTGAGCATTTTGACCGCACAGCTTTTTTACAGAAATTATTAGAAGTAGGCCGTGAAAATTAAAATCAACATTTCTTCAAAGAAAATGTAGGTTTAGCGATTTTTTTTTCTCATTTTCACAAAGACTAAAGGAGAAAAAGCACCGTAAAATTTGTAAACCAATCTCTCCCGAGTAAAACAATACCCCACATGTGGTAATAACCGGTTGTTTGGAGACACGGCGAGGCTGAGAAGGGAAAGAGCACTATTTGGCTTTTGGAGCTCAAGTTTAGCAGGAATGGTTTGTGGAGGCCATGTCACATTTACAAAGCCCCTGAGGGGACAAAACAGTGGAAACCCCCCACAAGTGACCCCATTTCGGAAACTACGCCCATTGAGGAAATTATCTAGGGGTATAGTGAGCGTTTTGACCCAACAGGTTTTTTGCATAAATTATTGGAAATAGGCCCTGAAAATGACAATCTAAATTTTTTCAAAGAAAATGTAGGTTTAGCTTATTTTTACTCATTTCCACAAGGACTGAAGGAGAAAAAGCACCACAAAATTTGTAAAGCAATTTCTCCCGAGTAAAACAATACCCCACGTGTGGTAATAAACGGCTGTTTGGAGACACGGCTTGGCTTAGAAGGGAAAGAGCGCTATTTGGCTTTTGGAGATCACATTGAGCAGGAATGGTTTGCGGCGGCCATGTCACATTTGCAAAGCCCCTGAGGGGAAAAAACAATGAAAACGCCCAAAAAGTGACACCATTTAGGAAACTACACCTCTTGAGGAATTCATCTAGGGGCGTAGTGAGCATTTTGACCCCACAGATGTTTCATAGAATTTATTAGAATTGGGCAGTGAAAATAAAAACAATCCTTTTTCTTCAATAAGACGTAGCTTTAGCGCAAATTTTTTCATTTTCGCAACAAATAAAGGAAAAAAAAGAACCCAACATTTGTAAAGCAATTTCTACCGAGTACGGCAATACCCCATATGTGGTCATAAACTGCTGTTTGGGCACACGGCAGGGCTCAGAAGGGAAGGACCGCCATTTGGAGTGCAGATGTTTCTGGATTGGTTTCTGGGCGCCTGTGGGCCCAAAACAGTGGAAACCCCCCAGAAGTGACCCCATTTTGGAAACTACACCCCTCAATGCTTTTACCTAGGGGTGTAGTGAGCATGTTAACCCTGCAGGTGTTTTGTAGAAATTAGTGTGAACTCGATGTTGCAGAGTGAAAATGGGATTTTTTCCACAGATATGTGGACAATATGTGGTGCCCAGCTTGTGCCACCATAACAAGACAGCTCTCTAATTATTATGCTGGGTTTCCTGGTTTTAGAAACACCCTACGTGTGGCCCTAATCTCTTGCCTGGACAGTCGACCAGGCTCAGGAGTGAAAGCGTACCATGTAAAATTGAGGCCTAATTTGGCGATTTACAAAGTATTGGTTCACAACTGCAGAGGCTCAGATGTGAAATAATAAAAATAAACCCCTGGGAAGTGACCCCACTATGGAAACTGCACCCCTCAAGGCATTTATTAAGGGGTGTAGTGAGCATTTTCACCCCACAGATCTTTTCCATAAATGAATGCGCTGTGGATGGTGCAAATTAAAAATTTATATTTTTCCCTAGATATGCCATTCAGTGGCAAATATGTCGTGCCCAGCATATGCCACTGGAGACACACACCCCAAAAATTGCTAAAAGGGTTCTCCCGGGTATGACGATGCCATATATGTGGAAGGAAACTGCTGTTTGGGCACGCTGTAGGGTTCAGATGGGAGGAAATGCCATTTGGCTTTTGGAGCGTGGATTTTGCTTGGTAGTAGTTTTGTTTGGAGTCTTACTGGTGTTTCCGTTTATAATGTAGGGCATATGTAAGCCGAGCGGAGTATATAAGGGGCATAGTCAGGTGGTATAATAACGGGGTAAAAAAAAACAATAAAATAATCCATAGATGTGTGTTACGCTGTGAAGCAATCCTTTCTGCACAGGCCGGTGTCGCACTGATAAATGGTGTCATTTCTTATCCCCCTTTTGGTCCACACTCCGCGCCTTTGTAGTTTGGGGAATTTTGCTGGGAAAGTGTTGTCCTGGTATAATACGGGCACCGTCGCTTCCAGCGGATATGTTTGGGCCCTCCCTTTCCTGGTTCCCTAATTTTAGGTCCTTGAAAAATCGCCTCTTCAAACAGAAGAAATGTTCCCCTCGGGCACAACTGCATATTTTTTTATTTCCTGACTTATTGGAGCCATAACTAATTTTATTTTTCATAGACGTAGCGGTATGAGGGCTGGTTTGTTGCGGGATGAGCTGTAGTTATTATTGGTACCATTTTGGGGTACATGCGACTTTTTGATCACCTTTTATCCTATTTTTTGGGATGCCAGGTAAACAAAAAAACGCAATTCTGGCACAGCTTTTTTCGGTTTTTTTTTATACAGCGTTCACCATGCGTTATAAATTACATGTTAACTTTATTCTGCGGGTCAGTACGATTCCGGCGATACCTAATTTATAGAACTTTTTCATGTTTTACAACTTTTTTGCACAATAAAATTACTTTTGTAAAAATGTATTTTTTCTGTCGCCAAGTTGTGAGAACCATAACTTTTTAATTTTTTTGTCGACGGAGGTGTATGAGGGCTTGTTTTTTGCGGGACGAGCTATAGTTTTTATAGGTACCATTTTTGGATACGTGCGACTTTTTGATCACTTTTTATTCTAATATTTGTAGGGCAAAGTGACCAAAAAACAGAAACTCTGGTAACGTTTTTTACGGTTTTTTTTACGCTGTTCACCGCGTGCAATAAATAATATAATATTTTGATACCTCCGGTCGTTACGGTCGTGGCGATACCAAATACATATGGTTTATTATTATTTTTCAATAATAAAGGACTTGATAAGAGTAAAAGGGGGATTGTGTTTTATTTGATTACTTGAAACTTTTACTGTTTTCAAACTTTTATTTTGTGCACTTTTTTTTACACTTTTTTATACTTTTTTTACACTTTTTCTCAAGTCCCACTAGGGGACTTGAAGTTCCAACGGTCAGATTTTTTTTTTTCTAATACATTGCACTACCTATGTAGTGCAATGTATTAGATCTGTCAGTCATTCACTGACAGCAAGCCGATTAGGCTTCGCCTCCCGGCGGGGCCTAAATCGGCTTCCGTAATGGCAGAGCAGGAGACCATTGTGTCTCCTGTTGCCATAACAGCAGTCGCCAGTCCCGATTGCCTGTCAGGGCTGGCGATCTGCTAGTAACCGCTACGATGCAGCAATCGCTTTCGATTGCTGCATCGAAGGGGTTAATGGCAGGGATCGGAGCTAGCTCCGGTTCCTGCCGTTACAGGTGGATGTCAGCTGTACAGTACAGCTGACTTCCACCGCTGATGACGCCGGATCAGCTCCTGACCCGGCGCCATCTTGCCGACAGCTACGGAAGCCGATCAGGCTCCGCCGCCGGGCGGATCTTGACCGGCTTCGGTGCTAGGCAGACCTGGAGGCCAGTATTAGGCCTCCGGTTGCCATTGCAGCCACCGGAACCCCGGCAATTTCATTACTGGGGTTCCGATGAGCTGCAAACACCTTAAGTGCAGCGATCGCGTTTGAGCGCTGCACTTAAGGGGTTAATGGCGGGGATCGAAGCTAATTTCGGTCCCCGCCGTTACAGTCGGATGTCAGCTGTAAGATACAGCTGAGATCCGGTGATGATGGGACCGGCTCAGCTTCTGAGCCGGTCCCAAACATTTGGCGTACATGTACGGCAAGATGCGGGAAGTCAGTACTTTCCATGACGTACATGTACGGCAAATGTCGGGAAGGGGTTAAAGAGGCTCTGTCACCAGATTTTGCAACCCCTATCTGCTATTGCAGCAAATAGGCGCTGCAATGTAGATTACAGTAACGTTTTTATTTTTAAAAAACGAGCATTTTTGGCCAAGTTATGACCATTTTTGTATTTATGCAAATGAGGCTTGCAAAAGTACAACTGGGCGTGTTGAAAAGTAAAAGTACAACTGGGCGTGTATTATGTGCGTACATCGGGGCGTTTTTACTTCTTTTACTAGCTGGGCGTTCTGACGAGAAGTATCATCCACTTCTCTTCAGAATGCCCAGCTTCTGGCAGTGCAGACAGCGTGTTCTCGAGAGATCACGCTGTGACGTCACTCACAGGTCCTGCATCGTGTCAGACGAGCGAGGACACATCGGCACCAGAGGCTACAGTTGATTCTGCAGCAGCATCAGCGTTTGCAGGTAAGTAGCTACATTGACTTACCTGCAAACGCTGATGCTGCTGCAGAATAGTTACTAGTTCACATTTCCCATATGTCTACTTTAGATTTGCATCGTTTTTTGACCATTCTTTTATTTTTCTTGGACGTTACAAGGCTTAGAACATAAACAGCAATTTCTCATATTTTTAAGAAAATTTCAAAAGCCTTTTTTTAAGGTACCTGTTCAGTTCTGAAGTGGCTTTGAGGCGCCTATGAATTAGAAACCCCAATAAAACACCCCATTTTACAAACTAGACCCCTCAAAGTATTCAAAACAGCATTTAGAAAGTTTTTTTTAACCCTATAGGCATTTCACAGGAATTAAAACAAAGTGGAGGTGAAATTTGCAAATTTCATATTTCTTGCTGAATTTCAATTTTATAAAAAAAAAATCTTTAACACAGAAGGTTTTACCAGAGAAACACTACTAAATATGTATTTTCCAGATTCTGTAGTTTTTAGAAATGTCCCACATGTGGCTCTAGTGTTCTCGTGGACTAAAACACAAGCACCAGAATCAAAGAAGCACCTAATGCATTTTGGGGCCTCTTTTTTTATTAGAATATATTTTAAGCAGCATGCCAGGTTTGGAGAGGTGTTGAGGTGCCAAAACAGTAGGAATCCACCAAAGGTAACCCCATTTTGGAAATTTAAAAAATGACATTTTTTCAAAAAAGATGTCATTTTTGATCAAAATTTCTTATTTTCACAGGGAACAAAATACCCCATTTTGTTTCCCAATTTCTCCTGAGTGCGGCGGTACTCCATTTGTGGTGATAAACGGCAGTTTGGGCCCATGGGAGGCCTCAGAAGGGAAGGAGCGCTTTGTGTTCTTTGGAGTGCAGATTTTGCTGGATTGGTTTTCGGGTGCCATGTCGCATTTGCAGAGCCCCAGAAGTATCAAAGCAATGGAAACCCACCAGAAGTGACCCCATTTTGGAAACTACACCCCTCAAGGAATTCATTTATGGGTGTTGTGACCATTTAGACCCCACAGATTTTTCACAGAACTTATTTGAATTGGGCTGTGAATTAAAAAAAAAATATTTTTTTCCAATAATATGTAGTTTTGCCTCAAAATTTCTTATTTTCATAAAAAATAAAATACTCCATTTTGTTGCCCAATTTGTCCTGAGTGCAGCAATACCCCATTTGTGGTGAAAAACGGCAATTTAGGCCCATTAGAGGGCTCAGAAGGAAAGGAGCGCTATGTGTTCTTTGGAGTCCAGATTTTGCTGGATTGGTTTTCGGGTGCCATGTTGCATTTACGGAGCCCCAGAGGTATAAAAGCAATGGAAACCCCCAAGAAGCGACCCTAGTTTAAAATTTACATCCCTTAAGGCATTCATCTAGAGGTGTAGTGAGCATTTTGACCCCACAGGTATTGTCTAAAAGGTAATGCGTAGCAGATGGTGCAGTGTGAGATTTGCAATTTTCTATATATGTATGCCATTTCAGTGTGCAATATATTGTGCCCAGCATGCGCCACCGGAGACTTACACCCTATAAATTGTAATGTGTGTTCTCCTGGGTGCGGCAATACCCTACATGTGGCTGTTATCTGCTGCCTGGGCACATGGCAGGGCTTAGAAGGGAAGGACCGCCATTTGGCCTACTGGGGATTTTCTGGTGCTAAGTCGTGAATGCAGAAGCCCCTGAGGTACCAGTACAGTTGTAGCCCCCGAGAAGTGACCCCGTTTTAAAGATGACTCCCCTTAAGGCTAGAGGTGTAGTGAGCATTTTGACCAGAGACATACACCCCATAAACTGTAATGTGGGTTCTCCCAGGTACGGCAATACACTCCATGTGGCTGTTATCAGCTGCCTGGACACACAGCAGGGCTCAGAAGGGAAAGATGAGAGGGATGAGCTGTGCGGAGTGCATCAGGGTAAGTAAAACTTGGGTAGATTAAAAGTCAAGGGATGTATGATCAATTTTAAAACACTATCATACAGAGCCCTGGTTTTTCAGGACACGTGTCACATTGATATATTGTGTCCTCCCTTATCCCCCTCTTATAGCAGACTTTGCACCTTTTATGACCTTTTCCCTTCTTGCCAGTTTGGGGAACTTCTCTCGGAAAGTGTTGCCCTGGTACGATGCGTGTGGCCTCGCTTCCAGAAGTACTGGGTGCCCCCCCTTCTTGGTCCCTAAAGATTAGGTTCTTGATAACAACCTCTTGAAATTCCAGGAAAGTTCCCATCTGGCCTGTACATCGACGTAGCACGTACGCATTGTACAATGCCATCTGTATGATGTGCACGGCCAGCTTCTTATACCACACCGCATGACGCTGTAGGGCTTCAGGACTTGATCTGACAAGTCCACCCCTCCCATGTACCTATTATAGTCCAGGATGCAATCTGGTTTGGGGGTCTCTGTACTGGTACCTCGTACAGGTACATGGATACTGGTGTGGCCATGTATTGTTCTCAATACAAGGACATATCTTTTGTACTTGACACACAATATGTTGCTGCTAGAATGTGCCCTGCTCTCACCCCTTCAGAGTGTTTGCCCAAGCAGTGTCTTAGGGAGGCCTCTCAGATTTATTCTAGTAGTGCCGCATGCCGCAGTACTTCTGGAATCGAGGCACTTGAAGAGTGGGACGCTGGTATAAAAATTATCCAGGTAGAGGTGGCAACCCTGGTCCAGCAGTGGGTGCACCAAATCCCACACAATTTTTACATAACTCCCAGTAAGGGGGGGGGGGGGGCATTCCGGGGGCTGAATACTGGTGTCCTTCCCTTCATACATCCTAAATTTGTAGGTATACCCTGATGCACTCTCGCACAGCTTATACATCTTCTCGCCATACCTTGCCTTCTAACTCGGCAGGTACTGGCGGAATTGAAGCCTCCCTTTAAAATGTACCAAGGACTCATCAATAGAGACACACTTCTCGGGGGTGTTTGCTTGGGAAAACCAGGCACTGGAATGGTCTAATGGGGGTCTCAGTTTATACAAACGGTCAAAACTGGGGTCATCTCGGGGTGGGCACTGCTCATTATCAGCATAATGTAAGAAGCGAAATATTGCCACTTTTTCTTTTTTTTAGGTTCCAGTTCAGTTCTGAAGTTAGTTTGATGGGCCTTGACTGGCCTAAGTAGAGTCCTGTGCTGATTGACCCTGTTAACCTTTTGTTCCCCTTTCCCTTCCCATAAAGACACGTGACAACCGAGGTTGGATGTGAAATGGCAACAGCAGCCGTTTATTAATTGACATTATTTTTTAATGCAATTTAATCCGAAACATTCGGATAACTCCCTTAGGAATTCGACCAGAGAATTCCTCCTATAATTCCATGACCCAACATGGGTCAGAATCATAAATAACAATCAACATTATTAACACTTAACAGAGCAGGGGAAGTCCTTGAAGCCCTTTTAACATCGGATTTCCTTTAAGTTAGCCATCTGCAAACCACCACCAAATCTTTACCTCCAGCCGTAAACCAGCTCGGAGGCACCGCTCACCTCTGCAGATGGCTCCAACCACCAGAAGACCACTTCAAAGGGATAACACCCGATGAAGTCTTCAAATGATATACCTTCCACGAGAAGACCACTTCAAAGGGATAACACCCGATGAAGCCTTCAAGTGATATACCTTCCACCAGAAGACCACTTCAAAGGGATAACACCCTATGAAGTCTTCAAATGATCTACCGTTTTGGGGGACGCATACCCCCGATGCGACCCCCCCACCATTTTGTACTGACCAACCTCAAGGACTCCCCCCGCCAGCTGCCATGACACCCGGACCTGCTCAAAAGAAATAAAAGAAAACACAAGTTACATAAGCATACCTCAAAAGCACGATAAAATAGACAAACCCACAAACCAATCCAGATCCCCCAAAATTACCACCTAATTCAGGGCGGGAGGGTGGGAGCTGATTATTTTACTTGCTGCTCCTCCCGCTGCTTCCGGCTCAATGCCGAAAACAGCGGGAAGAACAGAAACACCCCCAGCTCCTCCCCGCTCCATCTCCTCCCTCTCCCTGCCTCAACTAACCCTCTCTTCCCCTATTGGCTGTCCCTCCTATGGCAGTCATGGAGGCTTCCCGTTAAGCCCTCCGTGCTGCCGTCCAGCCTCTTCTTGACTGGCCTAAGTAGAGTCCTGTGCTGATTGACCCTGTTAACCTTTTATTCCCCTTTCCCTTCCCATAAAGACACGTGACAACCGAGGTTGGATGTGAAATGGCCACAGCAGCCGTTTATTAAATGACATTATTTTTTAATGCAATTTAATCCGAAACATTCGGATAACTCCCTTAGGAATTCAACCAGAGAATTCCTCCTATAATTCCATGACCCAACATGGGTCAGAATCATAAATAACAATCAACATTATTAACACTTAACAGAGCAGGGGAAGTCCTTGAAGCCCTTTTAACACCGGATTTCCTTTAAGTTAGCCATCTGAAAACCAACACCAACTCTTTACCTCCAGCCGTAAACCAGCTCGGAGGCACCACTCACCTCTGCAGATGGCTCCAACCACCAGAAGACCACTTCAAAGGGATAACACCCGATGAAGTCTTCAAATGATATACCTTCCACGAGAAGACCACTTCAAAGGGATAACACCCGATGAAGCCTTCAAGTGATATACCTTCCACCAGAAGACCACTTCAAAGGGATAACACCCTATGAAGTCTTCAAATGATCTACCGTTTTGGGGGACGCATACCCCCGATGCGACCCCCCAACCATTTTGTACTGACCAACCTCAAGGACTCCCCCCGCCACAGCGAAACGGGCCTTGACCACCTTAAGCCTGTGAGTCCCTCCAAACTACCACCGCCCTCTCAATTCCGTCTGCTAAGGCCAGGATCAATTCCAACCTCGGTCAAATGTACCCCCTCACCCCTCCAAATAATTCCCGACTCCTGACTCCAGGTCCATGTGACAAACACAAATGCCCCCGTTCTTGGCAACAAAACGTGACACCGCCCGATTCACCTTACTGCGGGCTTTGTTCACCTTCTCGGCTGATCTCGCTAAACGCCAAATCTTCCTTGGAACTATGTCCGACCACACAATCACTAGGTGAGGATAAGATGCCCATAAACACAATAAATTGCGCTTAATCTCCCGCACCCACTCCCGAAACGGGCGCACCCCTCATATGAAAACAATCAAACACCATTACCCACACCCAACAAATGAGGGCGCACGTAAGACCGAAACCTATCGGACTCCCATCGGCTACTGCGACGAACACCCTCATCCTCCAACCCCCAACGCCCCGCTTCAGTAGCAGCGCAGATCCTGAATGAGTGGGACGGGTAATACCCCTGCCCCACGCCAACCTCAGCCAAGCATTTTTAACATCTAGCACCAACTTGATACTCGGACAAAATCGAGCCATTCTCATGACGGAGTAATGGCGACTCCGGCACCCCACCGCATGGCTGAAAGCAACCGTAAAAGCAACCGGACACATCGCCGACCCCGGAAGGGCAAAACACTACCGACCCACTTGATCAGTCTTGGACCGCCGCAAAACAACTCCAGTCTATCCCCCCACAGACCCACATCTGGGTCACATCTTGGACACCTCCTGGAAACATCCTGGAAACCCCGTGATTTAAATCAAAACGCCCCCCCAGCAACAAACTACTCACTTTGGCCAGGGAACGACTATTTAGATATGCTTTACCTCGAGTTAGCCATCTGCAACCACCACCAACACCTTACCTCCAGCCGTGAACCAGCTCGGAGGCCCCACTCACCTCTGCAGATGGCTCCAACCACCAGAAGACCACTTCAAAGGGATAACACCCAATGAAGTCTTCAAACCATGTACCTTTTTTGGGGGACGCATACCCCCGATGCGACCCCCCCACCACCTCCCCAACATCCCCCAGTACAACCATGCTACCAACCGGTCCTTTTCCGTACTGATGTTACCCCAAACTCTCACCCGCTCCTCCCACTGCTGCCAACAAGCCGAACAAGTGCTACAAGTCACCCTAGCCAGCGACCGCCCCATCAACCGTTCTCCGGTACCGAAAACCCGATCCCAGAGATGCTCCGGGCAAACCAAACCGAACAGCTCCACTGCCGGTGCCAATTAGCGAAATCGATCCCCCTGCGAGCGAGAAAGAGCATCAGCAATACAACTGGAAACCCCTGGTACATGCAGCGCAACAACCCGCGTGTTTAAGACAAGCCACCAAAACTAGATGACACAAAACTGAAACCACAGGTGGAGAAGAAGCTGATAAGTTGTTAATTGCTAACCCACCCCCATACATTGCAGTGGAACCGAACCTTTTATCCCTGGGCCTATCCCCCCCCCCAAATGGTCACCACAACCACCCTGGGGAGAGCTCAAGACGGGCCAGATTCCGCGTAATACCCTGGTCACCCAGCTATCCGGCCCGTTCCCCGCACACCATTGACCTCCTGCCTATGCGCCAAAGCCACCGGCCCCGCCGCATCAGTCAACAGCTCCAACTTGCCCATATCATGTACCGGTGACATCCACAGCGATCTATCGTTATATTGCCCTAGGAACGCATCCCCGACCTGCAGATCAGCCTTGTGATCCAAACCAATCCTCCCAAAAAATAGCGGGATGCCCGGATACCCGCCGTTGCTGCCGCCAATCGCCTACTAAAATTCTACCCCTTGGCATAATCCGACAGGCAAATTTCAACTTCCCCAGCAGCTACTGGAGATTGCGCAAAATGATCTTCTTCAATCGTCAAGCCCGCCTCACCTCCTGCCGCAATGGCAGTAATTTTTTCCTTCAGGAAGCCTACACTAAATTGCGACTGAATGCATTTCGATCCCTTAAAACAAATGGTAGAAACCGGGCCCCCGGTTGTACCAGGCGCCAGAGGGATTCCAAAATCCGTCACAACCTTCTGCGATGAATACAATACGTTACCGCAAACAGGGGAACCGCTAGAGCCGACGCACGAACTCATCAAGCTAATGTATTAATAAATCCTCCCCAGCTACGCCTTTCGTTACCCATTCCACGAAACTACTAACTGCTTCAAAGCATGCGCCAGACCGAGAGCATCCCATCGGAAGCCACCTATCGACATGAAACCCCCCGTTCCAGAAGCAACCCAACAGCCATTGGCTCCCTGGATGTACAGGCAGCAACCGGAAAGCTGCCTATAGGTCAGTTTTTTCCACCACCGACCCAGGCCCCGCCTACCGCACTAATGCACCGCCGTGTCGAATAACCCGTAAACAATCCGAGCATAAGTCGTTATCTATCCCCTCATTCACGTACGATCCCCTGGGAAAGCAAATGCTGAATCAGCCGGAATTTATGAGGCCCCGCTTTGGCCCAAAACCCTAAGGGGAATACCACTAGATTCTCTATGGGCGGATCGGCAACCGGCCCGGCCCGCGACCCAACGACACTTCCTTCCAAAGTTCACCCGAGCCGACCGCCGAGTGCAAATAAGCCGATTCAAGGATGCGACGGGTAACCGGAACCTCGTGTGGAGGAGGAGGGATAACAAAAACCACACAAAAACCCTTCGTAAATTATCCTAGCTGCACCTCTATCCGGACCCTCACTTAGATACCGGGCCATCCTTTTCACCCTCACCGGCGGCCGCCCCTGGACCAAAGGCAGGAGACTGAGGGCCCAGCCGCCTACCTTTCTGCATGCCTTTTCCGGCCCAATGCCAGTACCCGTTGCGCTCCGCACAGACACGCTCAAATCTACATGTGGCACCAAACTTACATCGGCCATCGCGGAATTGCCATCAGAACCCCAACTTTTGACCCAGAGCCCTGTCCGGACTGACTAGACTGACCACCTTGCCCACGCTCCCGGGAAAGGACTGCTTAACCGGGCCGTAGCTCGTATCCTTTTTGATCCCCTGATCGCCGGCCGGGCCGCAACCAAGCCTGGCAAAAGAGGATAGAGGCCAGTCAACTTCTAGAACAAAAAGACAACACCGAGAAGTGGAGACTGCCATGTTTTGGTAGCTACGTACACCGTACAATGCCCCTGAACAATCTCCCTTCCCCCGTACGCCCGATAGGCCAACCCGATGGCATACCCATAAAAAACAACGCCGAGAAATTTTTCGGCACCTTTTCTCCGCTCACGCTTGCCAAATAGCAAAACTTGGGACCAATTGACGAACGTCTGCGGGATAAGCCTATACCGCCGACGTTCCTCTTCCCCCTTCTTACTCTCATCCCGCCTGCCATTCCAACTTGACTTAAGCAAGCGGCAGAAAAGAAAATTACCACGTACATTGTCCTCCAAATCCGGTCACGGACCTCCCACGAGGACCCCGCTGGAACTACAGGCGCCGCTGCCCTATCCAATCGCCCGACCAACTCGCGCAAACAACCCACTAAAACTGGTATGCATCCGCCACCGACATCCGATACTTCCGCGCTCGCTGCCCCCACCCCCAACACCCGACATGAAAATTGCTGAATACGGTAGAGTAAGAGTTATACACTCACCAGGCTGCCCAGGCGCTGTATTCCCGCCAGCCGGAAAATTCTGACCGCGTTGCGACTCATCCAGCTCCCCCATCTTACAGATCCTCTCTTGCTGCCGATTGGTACTCGCACCGACATCTCCGACACAGGGATCCAGGCACGCTGGCAGAGGGGCCGACAACCTGCCGCCCGACCTCAGAGACCCAGATTCCCGACCGAACCTGTTGCCGCGTCGTCGTCGCCGATCTTGACGTCCTCACCGATGCTCTTGAGGAAGCCTGCCCCCTGGCCGGAACATCACCATGCGGGGCGGCCGTGGACTGCATGCCGAAAACTGCCTCTGATTGTGGAAGTGTGACAGGGAGCCCGGCCTGCGACTCCCTGTTAAC
This sequence comes from Rhinoderma darwinii, assembly GCF_050947455.1. NCBI lineage: Eukaryota > Metazoa > Chordata > Amphibia > Anura > Rhinodermatidae > Rhinoderma > Rhinoderma darwinii. Next base: position 350,674,083 of record NC_134689.1, read on the forward strand.
CGCCGAGCTCCGTCGCGGCCAGGGATTCCTGCCAGGACGCAGGCCCTGGGAGGAGGCGCCCGTCCCAGCAGCCTGGCCTACAGCGTCCCTAAGGGTGTCCCTTGCGACGCGGGCCCGCGGGGGCCACATCCGGACTCACCCGATCAGGTGGCGGGACCTCCGGGAGCGGCGGGGTGACCGCCGCTCCCCTGACACCCCCTGCTTTATTGGAGCAGGGGCAGTGATCCTCACCTCTCCCCCCACAGCCCTGTGACCAGCGTCTGAGACAGGGGCGGGGGAGGGGAGCGCATCCCTGTGGGCCGCCGACACAGAGCGCCGGGCTCGGCGCGAAGACGGGCCCGCCTGAAGGATCCGGGCCAGCGTCGCCCCTGATTCCTCCAGCCAGCCCGGATCGTGATCCACTGCTGCTGCTCGCCTATCAGGTAAGCCGGAGCAGGGGAGCTGATTATTTTACTTGCTGCTCCTCCCGCTGCTTCCGGCTCAATGCCGAAAACAGCGGGAAGAACAGAAACACCCCCAGCTCCTCCCCGCTCCATCTCCTCCCTCTCCCTGCCTCAACTAACCCTCTCTTCCCCTATCGGCTGTCCCTCCTATGGCAGTCATGGAGGCTTCCCGTTAAGCCCTCCATGCTGCTGTCCAGCCTCTTCTATATATTAGAAACCCCTATCAAACACCCCATTTTAGAAACTAGACCCATCAAAGTATTCACAACAGCATTTAGAAAGTTTATTAACCCTTTAGGTGTTTCACAGGAATTTAAAACAAAGTAGAGGTGAAATGTACATATTTTTTTTTTTTTTGTCAGAAAATCCTTTTTATTCCATTTTTTTCTGTAAAACAAAAGTTTTTACCAGAGAAACGCAACTCAATATTTATTGCCCAGATTCTGCAGTTTTGAGAAATATCCCACATGTGGCCCTAGTGTGGTAATGGACTGAAGCACCGGCCTCCGAAGCAAAGAAGCACCTAGAGGATATTGACGCCTCCTTTTTATTAGGCACCATGTCCGGTTTGAAGAGGTCTTGTGGTGCCAAAACAGTGGAAACCACCCAAAAGTGACCCTATTTTGGAAACTAGACCCCTTGAGGAATTCATTGTAGTTTTCATGGGATGCGTGAGACTTTTTGATCAGTTTTTATTCTATTTTTAAGAGGCGTAGTGACTAAAAAACAGCAATTCTACTATTGTTTTTTACTTTAAATGACATATTCACTTTACTCTGTGGGGCGATACGATTACGGCAATACCTTATGTTTATAGTTTTTTTTTATGTCTTATGGCGTTTGCACAATAAAATACTTTTTGTAGAAAATCATTTACTTTTTGTGTTACCTTATTCTAAGAGCCATAACGTTTTTTATTTTTCCATCAAGACTTGTTTTTTGCGTAACGAACTGTAGTTTCAATCATTACCATTTTTAGGTACATTCGACTTTTTGATCTCTTTTTATTTCATTTTTTGGGAGGTGAAGTGACCAAACAATTGTCATTCTGGTATGGTTTATTATTATTTTCTTTTATGGCGTTCACCGCGCAGGATAAATAATGAAATAATTTTGTAGTTCCAGACGCGGCAATACCAATTATGTATAGTTTATTTGTTTATTTATTTTCAATAATAATAAAGGACTGTTAAGGGAAAAAGGGGGATTTTTACTTTTATTACATTTAAAACTTTTTTTTCTTATTTTTACACAACTTTTTTTTAACTTTTTTTAACTTTATTACTTTGTCCCACTAGGGAACTTGAGGGCAGCAGGCCCTGATCGCAATTCTAATACACTGCACTATATGCGTAGTGCAGTGTATTAGAGCTGTCAGCTACTCACTGACAGCAAGCATAGTGGGTCCTGACTTTGTCAGGACTCACTAGGCTTCCTTAGATGGCATAGCCGGATGCCATTGTTAGGCGTCTGGTTGCCACAGCAACCATCGCTGCCCGCTATCATGTAGCGGGCCGTCAATGGTGGTTTAACCCCTAAAGAGCCACGATCGCTATTGAACACGGCTTTTAAGGGGTTAATCAGCAAGGACACAGCGATCAGTCCCCACTATAGGAGCTGCGGCAACTGCTGTATGAGGCAGCAGCTGTCACAGCTCCTGTATGTGTCGGGAAGACGGCTGAAATGGCCGTTCCTCCCGTGACGTACTATTAGAGCATGGAGCGCGAACGATACAGTTACTATGACCTAATAGTACGTCCAGGAGCGGGAAGAGGTTAATGTTGTTGATTATGGCTAACAGTTACTGAAAACAAAAAATTTAGTCTCTCAGAAAATTAGAATATTGGGTGAAAGTTGAAGATTGTAGACTCATGATGTCACACTCTAATCAGCTAATCAACACAAAACACCTGCAAAGGTTTCCTAAGCCTTTAAGTGGTCTAACAGTCTGGTTCAGTAGTCTACACAATCATGGGGAAGACTGCTTACTTGACACTTGTCCAGAAGACAGTTATTGACACCTTCCACAAGGAGGGTAAGCCGCAAAAGGACATTGCTAAAGAAGCTGGCTGTTCACAAGGTGCTGTATTCAAGCATATTAGTGGAAAGTTAAGAGGAAGGAAAAAGTGTGGTAGAAAAAGGCGCACAAGCAACAGGGATAACCGCAGCCTTGAAAGGATTGTCAGGAAAAGGCCATTCAAGAATCTGGGGAAAATTCACAAGGAGTGGACTGTGGCTGGAGTCAGTGCTTCAAGAGCCACCACACACAGACGTATCCAGGACATGGGCTACAACTGTTGCATTCCTTATGTCAAGCCACTCATGACCCAGAGACAGCAACCCAGCGTCTTACCTGGGCTAAGGAGAAAGAGGACTGGTCTGTTGCTCAGTGGTCCAAAGTCCTGTTTTCAGATGAAAGTAAATTTTGCATTTCATTTGGAAATCAAGATCCCAGAGTCTGGAGGAAGAGTGAAGAGGCATCAATCCAAGTTGCTTGCGGTCCAGTGTGAAGCTTCCACAGTCAGTGATGGTTTGGGGAGACATGTCATATGCTGGTGTTGGTCCACTGTGTTATTTCAAGTCCAGAGTCAACGCAGCCGTCTACCAGGAAATTCCAGAGCACTTCATGCTTCCCTCTGCTGTCAATCTTTATGGAGATGCTGATTTCATATTCCAGCAGGACTTGGCACCTGCACACACTGCCAAAAGTACCAATGCCTGGTTTAATAACCACAGTATCACTCTGCTTGATTGGCCAGCAAACTTGCCTGACCTAAACCCCATAGAGAATCTATAGGGTATTATCAAGATGAAGATGAGAGACACCAGACCCAATAATGCAGATGAGCTGAAGGCCGCTACCAAAGCAACCTGGGCTTCCATAACACCTCAGCAGTGCCACAGGCTGATCGTCTCCATGCCACGCCGCATTGATGCAGTAATTCAAAAGGAGCCCCGACCAAGTATTGAGGGCATATACTGGACATACTTTTCAGTAGGCCAACATTTCCGTTTTAAAAATCATTTTTGAAATTATTTAATATTCTAATTTTCTGAGACACCAAATTTGGGGTTTTCATTAACTGTTCGCCATAATCATCAACATTAAAAGAAAAAAAATGCTGGAAATAGATCACTCTGTGTGTAATGAATCTATATAATATATGAGTTTTACTTTTTGAATTGAATTACTGAAATAAATTAACTTTTTGATGATATTCTAATTAATTGAGAAGGACATGTAGACAGGATTTAGCGCTACATTCAGCAGCTGTGCATAGAGAATTCAGAGCAGCTGTATTTTTAAAAGTAAAACAAATTTTTAATGAAAACGAATTAGAAAGTTACACCAAACACACCGACTGACCTGTTTATTAAAGAAATGGCGTTCAAAGTTTTACATAGCCTTTAAATAGAATTAACCGGTTCAGGACTGGGCTATTTTGAGCCTTCAGGACCAGAGACTGTTTAGCAACTTTTAGCAAGCGTTAGTTAAACGGCTATAACTTTCTTATTTGTTAGGCTAGCAACATGATTTTTGCGATGTTTTTTTTAGTAGACAATGCAGTTTTCCTTTTTTTATCATTTTTATAAACATCCTTTTTGCTATTTCAGAATATTTAGGCTTAAAGTTTGAAAATAATAGTAAAAAAATAAGCTTTTTTTACTTTTTAGCTATTTTTTTCTGGTAATAACACAGTTTAACCCTAAAATAGACCTTTTATTTGTTATCGTCATTGTCTACTTTTTTTTACTTTCTTCTTTTACATCTTGTTTTTCTACTGGAACTGGGGCTGCACAGCGGCCCCAGTTACAGGGGAAATCAGCCCTCTCATAGTGACTATTGTCACTAACAGGGCTGTGCTGGGTCTAGTAAGACCCAGCATCAGTCTGCCACTAACGGCACCCAGCGATCATGTGACCAGTCACATGATCACCGGGACCAATAAAGACAGCACCGCTGCCTCTATTCCTATACACAGCGCTCATTGTGCGCTGCGTAAAAGACATCAGAGAAGATAGAAGCAGCGAAAGCTGCTTCTATCTTCTCTTCAGGGTCCCCAGCAGTCACTGACAGCCGGAGACCCGACATTCAGCTACCCGATCGCTCGGGCAGCAAGCTAAAACCTGCGCTGTAAATAGTCTATGGCACGGGTTTTAAGGACCCCAACCGCCAGCCATAAATACACAGCCAGCGGTCGGAAATCGGTTAAAGAAACTAAAATTAAATATATGAGACATTCCCTTTAAGTCCTTTTTTTTCCCCCTGGAACAGTTAAAGGCAGTAATTGAGAAAGTAAAAAGGAAGTTGTTTATAGGGTGCAGCTTTTGTATCAGACATGATATTCTGTTTAATGTAAAACCTTATAGTACCAGTCATGTTGAATAGACCACAAAGAATTTAGAAATAAATCCTTGACTCGGTAACCTAATGTACTAACAGTGGAAGATTATCATCAAACCTACCTGTTCCTTAAAATAACCAACCTGAGCTGAATGGACGTACAGTAAGACCTTCAAAGTGACTTACTCTTCCCTTACTTGTACATGTTCTGTTATTCTTGGCCGTGTCTTCTATGACAGATGACATCCAGCAATTACATGACACAATACCCTACAGCTTGTCTGTGGCTTTAAATCAGCCCTTTTGGGCCTAATCCCACTCGACCTCTGCAGAACTCTTGCCGTTGTTTATATTTTTTTGCCAGACTTTTGATGATTTAGTTTTGCCACTCTCAGGTTCTATGAAAGACTCTGTATTTGCTCTCTTCATTCAAATGTTTGCTCCCAAAACATTAAGTGCGCCAGCAGCCAAGACGCAGGAGAAGAAAAAAAAGAAAGGCAAAGAAAGTATATATTGAATAGGCAACCTGTGTAAGAATCGATTGGATCAGTCTCGCTGCGGGAAACTTGGAAGCATTTAATCCCCACTGACCAAGAGCCAGATTTTTCAGATTGAATTTAAAAAGGACTCTGTTGAATTAAGCGTGCCAAATCAATTTTTGGAAACTTGGTAATTTTGCTTTCATTGGCACAGCTGCCTGAAGTATATTTAAAGGATGAAGAAGCAGGGGATTTCTGTTGCATCTGGGCTGATGGAGACTCCTGAAGGAAAAGGATTAACCAGTCAATCACAGTGTGACTGTTAGGCCCTGTTCACACAGTTTTTTTTTTGGCACGTTTTTTGACACGAGTTGAAAAAAACGCTTGTGGGAAAAAGAAGCGACATGCCCTATCTTGAGGCGTTTTCCTCCTCAAAAACCACATTGAAATAAATGGGAGACGGAAAACATCGCCTCAAACGTGCAAGGCGTTTTTGGCACGTTTAAAAGTGTCACGTTTTTTTGTCTTGAGCTAAGCCCATCCCAAAAAGGCCCATTTCAGGCCTTCTGATGTCATCCACCTCTAGCTGGATGACAAATATTTACCTTCATATGTCATCATATCTTCTATAGTTGTATAGACAAGCATTTCTTTTATGCTACAATGAAATCCATTATGGCCACTATAAATGGATCGTCAGGTCTTGCAAAGTCAGGTTTCCATGAATGCAGTGAGCAGGGATGTGACAAGCTCTCCTGATCCCCAAGGCATAGGTTTTAGAATGCGCCCGTCCACTCTCGAAACCTTGGTTTCAGCATGATAGCTGTGAGATGGACAATTGTTCAGATTACATCTACAAGCTCGATTCACCTATTAACATGAATGTTTGGGGCCGCTGAGCATACATGTCTTTTGTGTGTGTGTAATGTCCATATATGTGTTATGTCCATATGTATGTACAGTTGTGTCATACAGAATTATCAGCTGCTCAGACACAGTGTCCAATAGCAGGAAATTTAAAGGGGTTTTCCCATGAACGACATTTATGACATATCCACAGGATATGTCATAAATGTCAGATAGATACGTGTCCCACCTTCGGGACCAGCACCTATCTGTAGAGTGGGGTCCCCTAAACCCCATTCTAGCTTTTTGTTCTCACGCTGCCTCCCGGCCACTTGTTGATTACATGGTCAGGAGTTACGGAAACAGAGGTGGGACCCGCATCTATCTTGCATTTTGGACATATCCTGTGGATATGTCATAAATGACCTTCATGGGGAAACCCCTTTTAAGGCAGAGAATTGTTTGGGTTTGTTTTAAATCCATAAATTGTGCTCACCCTTCAATGGCACCATAGGAATCTGCCTACTTTTTTGGTCTACCCCTTGTCCTGGGACTGGCAGTGAGGTACTATAAGGCCCAAACTGCACACAAATTTTTGCTTCAATTTTTTATTTTCTGTCTAGACTGGATTTGAAAAAGTGACTTTTCCTACAGAGTAAAAATAAAAAAGTCAAGTAGCAGTCACATGTAGTGTGACTGTAGCTCAACATAATATAAACTATGGAAAAAAGTTAGAAAACTGGGGGCAAAAAGTGGCGTTAGTAAAGTACACAAGTCTGTGCATAGTTCCAGCCAAGTAGATGTGGTGCGCGTACGTTCACATATTATTCTAGCTGCCTAAACGTTAAAGCACGGTAGATCGGACAATATCACTATACACATGAATACTGTACGTAGGTTCTATACAATATGACATCAACAGTTGCAGCAGCATGCAAAGTCATCGTTGTGTACGTGGTAGGTTCAGGATTCTCAGGCAACACTCACTAATTCCTTTTCTAATCTAAAATTCTACTGTTCCACATCTGAAGTGGCTAGACTTTCCTAAAGCCAGGGCAAGGATTTTGTTTGTTGTCCTAGCCCTATACCTAAATACCCTGCTGGGCCAAGGAGTGGCTTGTTGGCAACCCCTGACACCCAGCACCTGGGGCACATGCCCTGCCAGCAACCCCCAGATACACCCCTGACATTACTGTTTAAGGCCCCATGCACACGAACATAAAAACGCCCGTAATTACAGCCCGTAATTATGGGCCCATAGACTTCTATTGGCCACGGGTACCTTCCTGTTTGCTTAGGGGAAGGTGCCCGGGCCGTTGAAAAATATAGAACATGTCCTATTTCAGGCCATAATTACGGCACAGGCAGGCCCATAACAGTCTATGGGGCTCCCGTAATTATGGGTGGCTACATGTGTGCACCCGTAATTACGGGAGTGTTGCTATGCATGGTACTGACTGTCCAGCGGTAGTCACTGTCCAGGGTGCTGAAAGAGTTAAACGATCAGTGCTGGATAGAGCATAGGGGCTGCACTGATCGGCAGTAACTCTTTCAGCACCCAGGACGGTGACTACCGCTGGACAGTGAGTACCATGCGCGGCGCTCACAATATACATTTTTAATGTTTCCTTCAAAAAAAGTTCATGCTTACCCAGAACTCCCTGCTTCTTCCTCCAGTCTGGCCTCCAGGGATAACGTTTCATCCCATGTGACCGCTGCAGCCAATCACAGGCTGCAGCGGTCACATTGGCTGCCACGTCATCCAAGGAGGTTGGTCTGGATGTCAAAAGAGGGACGCATCACCAAGACAACGGCCAGGGTACGTATGAACTGCTTTTTCTTTCCATCGCTGCGTTCTGCTGCGGAAACTCTGCCCGAAATGGCTGCCCCTTCTCTCTATCCAGCACTGACAGAGAGAAGAGGCTGCCGATCAGAGCTGGATAGAGAGAAGAGGCTGCCGATCAGAGCTGGATAGAGAGAAGAGGTTGGCGATCAGTGCTGGATAGAGAGAAGGGGCTGCCCCTTCTCTCTATCCAGCACTGATCAGCAGCCTCTTCTCCCTATCAGTGCTGGATAGAGAGAAGGGGCTGCCGATTAGTGCAGTGCAATATCTCTGTCTACGTGTAAAGAGAAGCAGAGAAAACTGGGCCGTAAATACGGGTGGAATACGGGTGACTACGGATCCGTATTTACGGGCAACGGTCTGTAAATACTGGTTAAATACGGATGACAAAGGACCCGTATTTATGCCAGTATTTACGGGAGGGAAAAAATACGGTCGTGTGCATGGGGCCTAAAATGTTCTATTCGATACGGACTGTACTCATAGGTCATACTCCCAATACTCATAAGAATATACGTAGATCCTATACTATATGACATCACATATGACATCACAATATGCAATAGCATGTAAAGTCATCAGTGTTTAGGTGGTGAGCCCAGGATTTTTCCTTATTTATGATCTAGGAGTATATGAAGAAGTACTTACAGTTAATGTTTCTTTGTGGTAATGCAATGTGTTAATGTGCACATTATATCATGATTTTTGATAATTGAGAAGTGAAGCCTTACATTTTGTATAGTTTTGTGCTAGGAGGATTGTATGTATTGAAGGTTATTCCTTATAGAAATAAATTATTCTAAAGCATGTAGCAAGCCTATAAGCATTGAGCGTAAAGGGGGTTGTTGATACTGATTATCATGATAATAATCCTGGCAATGCTATATATATATATATATATATATATATATATATATATATATATATATATATATATATATATATATATATATATATATATATGTATATATATATATATAAACACTCTGGATATGTATATAACTAGTAATAGGTAGGAAGTGTGTTGTGTGACTAAGATTGTGTCTCTGCGACCTACGATCAATAATGACTTTCTTGCGCAACAATTGGTTAATAATGGGTGAGGCAGGCTCTGCTAGATAAATGGCGAGCAATGGACAGGTCCCTGAAATATATAGTTATATACACTATAGCTGTATCAATTTGGCGGCCATATTGGAGACACACACTTCCTTCTTGTATTGTCTGTATAGACAGAGCAGCAGGGTGCATGTGCTTTATGGCATTTAATTGTCAGAGAAATGTCAATAGACTATTACAGTCTCCAGGAAGTAATGGATTAGAGCCCCTCCTCCAGGGAGCAGGGAGTGACAGAAAAGATGCAAACAGAGCTTTATCTGTGTGAATTTTGATAATATGCTGTCTTATATAGGCCTCAAGCAGTACCCTGGTCAAATCACCCACCCTTTAATTAAATTGAAATGACTCTGCTCTTATTCTTCCAGTCTATACAGCAAAGCTAACAAGCTACAGGAAGCATCAGCCTACTGCAAGTTTTGTTTTATGCAAAGAGTAATAATAAAAAAAAACAGCAAAAACATATATAATTATAATAAAAACCTGATTCAAATAATATGCTGTTTTCTGATATTACATTTCCTTTCACATATGGAAACAGTTACACCCAGATTATTTCCCAGCATATATTCACTTATTACGGCTGCATGTTAGATGTTCTCTAGAATTTACTTGTATTGTTTTCACTATGAGTAAACTGCGACTGGAGCTCTTGAAATATGTCACAGACTCAGAATTCTTTGACAACCGTTTTGAAGCAGAAGCTATAGGACATCTATAGACTTATTATATGGTCCACATGAGAGATATAGCATGGGTCAGTTTGGATTGCCGTAAAGCAATAACAGGAACTTCATAAGGATAAACACCCCAGGGAACCGGTCTATATGTAGGTTACGTAGAGTTACATACAGCAATACTACCTAATATAAACACCAACGATTCTAAACTCATCTTTCTTCTGAACATGAACAATGGTAGAAAGTAAGCCAGTAGATTTGTGGAGTAGATAGCGCCATGTAAGTTCGTGGTTCTTTCTGAAGCGTCTTCCTGCTTAGCTGTCTTTGCTTTATACCTGGGTAAATATTGAGAGTTGTTTGATCCACCTGTTCAAGGAGGGAAAACCGTAGATGAAAGAGTAATTGCCTAAATGAGTAGTATGCAAATATTCTGACCTCTGATGTCTTTCCAAAGCCATGTGAACACAGTAAACAGGGATGTCCATAGACTTTTTGTGCATTTATTTACAGCTCAAGTGAAAAGCTCAGCAGATGTCTGAGATGCTTCTTCATTGGTGCAGTATCGCATGGGGTATGTTTACAGAAGAGAGAAGTCGAGAGAAAAATAGGGTTTATTTATCAAAACTCGTGCAAAGGAAAAAAGAAGTATCGTCTAAACCAGCTCAGCTGCCATTCAAAGCAGGTTAACATACTTAGGTCTGGCTCACATCAGCGCTCGCTTTCCGTTCATGGGTTCCGTCGGAGGTTTCCGTCGTAGAACCCCGCAACGGAAAGTCAAACGGAAACCACAGCTTCCGTTTGCATCACCATTGATATCAATGGTGACGGAAACATTGCTAATTGTTTCCGTTTGTCACCGTTCTGGCAGGTTTCTGTTTTTTCGACAGAATCAATAGCGCAGTCGACTGATTGGCGTTTCCATTTGACTTTCCGTTGCGGGGTTCCGCGACGTAAACCTCAGATGGAACCCTCAAGGGAAAGCCAACGCTGATGTGAACAGGCCCTTAGTATTTTGGTTATCACAAGTAAGTGAACTGCAAATTTACCCAACTGCGTGTTCTGTATTCCTGACCTAGATTCCATGTTACTGTATGAAAGAATCAAAGGGTATTCCACCTTTAAAAGGATTGTCTCATGTATTTAATTTTACTTTTATTAAATAAATGTAAGTATATGGAATTAAAATATTGTGTGGTTTTGTTTTGTTGTTGTTTTTTTTTAAAAACATTCCTGGGGTGGCCATATTGTATATTGTGCAGCAAGGTGTGTGTGCTTTATGGCAGCTGCAATGAATGGGAGTTAATTGTTAAAGAAATATCAATTGACTAATACAGTCAGCTCCTTGTATTACCAGGGAGTGACAGGGGAGATGCATACAGAATCTCATCTGGGTATATTGTGTTTCTATCTTGCCTTTTCTAGGCCTACAAGCGGCACATTAGAGCTACCACCTGTCATTAAATCCCCCACCCTGTGCAGAATGGAACTCATTTTTAGGCCTTATTCACACGTGTGCGTTTTGTGCACATAAAAAACGCAGCGTTTTTCTTGCGTTGCAGTTTCGTGTGACATCAGTGTATGGTGCGTGTCTGGGTTTTTTACGCACGTATGCCATCCTTATGTCACGCTGTTTTGACGTTTACAAAATGAAATGAAGGAGGTGGTTTTCTTTTTCCCATCATTTCTTTAGCAACTGTTGCGCGAATCACGCACAGCACACGGATGTGCGTCTGTGTGCTGTCTGGTATTTTCCCGCACCCATTGACTTCAATGGGTGCGTGATGTGCTAAAAACGCTCAAGTATAGGACATGCAGGGAGTTTCATGCAGCGGGCACACGCTGCGTGAAAAACACGGAATGTCTGAATGGCCCCATTGACTTGCATAGGTCCATGCGACGTGCGTGATTTTCACGCGAGTATCACGGACGTGAAATACGCTCGTGTGAATAAGGCCTAAGTCGCAGAGATTTCTGCAACAAAATCTACCACGTGTGAACAGGCCCTTAGGGTCTGTTCAAACGCAAACGCCAAATACGTCTGAAATAACGGAGCTGTTTTCAGGAGAAAACAGCTCCTGAATTTCAAACTTTTTTACAAGTGCACGCGTTTTTCGCGGCGTCTGTTACGGACGTAATTGGAGCTGGTTTTCATTGGAGTCAATGAAAAATGGCTCCAATTACGTCCCAAGGAGTGTCCTGCACTTCTTTTGACGAGCCGTCAATTTACGCACCGTGTTTTGCCAGCGACGCGTAAAATGACAGCTCGTCTGCACAGAACATCGTAAGACCCATTGCAAGCAATGGGCAGATGTTTGCCGACGTATTGGAGCCGTCTTTTCAGGCATAATTCGAGGCGTAAAACACCTCCATTACGTCTGAAAAGGGGTCGTGTGCACATACTCTTAACTCCTTAACGCCGAAGGACGGATATATCCGTCCTCAGCAGCTGCTAGTTCGCGCAGGAGGACAGATATATCCGTCCTGTGACGGCGCGGGTACTGCCAGTGTACCCACACGATCAGCGGCAGGAGCACGGCTGTTATACACAGCCTGGCTCCTGCTGCAACTGCCGGAATCGAAGCGCGCTCCGATTCCGGCAGTTTAACCCATTAAATGCCGCTGTCAATAGTGACAGCGGCATCTAATGTGTTTGACAGAGGGAGGGAGCTCCCTCTGTCACCCGATCGGCGCCCCCGCAAACAAATCGCGGGTCGCCGTCGGGTTTCCATGACAGCCGGGGGTCTAACAAAGACCCCCAGGTCTGTCTTCAGCAACTGCCTGTTAGGCGATGCCGGAGGCATGACCTAACAGGTTGCCTGTCAGTTTTACACTGACAGGCAATAATGCTTCGGTATACTAAGTATACCAAAGCATTATATATGCGATCGGCACATCGCATAGTGAAGTCCCCTGGTGGGACTAAAAAAAAAAATGTCAATCAGTTAAATAAAGTTTGTGGAAAAAAATAAAATAAATTACAGTCAAAATCAAATAAAACTTGCCCAAAAAGTGGTTTTATTCAGTAAAAGTGTCAAAACAAATAACACATACACATATATGGTATCCCCGCGATCGTAACAACTTGACCAATAAAATGAACGGCGTCCAAAAAAACCGCAAAAAACAACGGCAAAATTCTCTCTTTTCTCCCATTCCCCCCATAAAAAATAAAATAAAAGTTAATCTATAAGTCCTATGTACCCCAAAATAGTACTAATGAAAACTACACATTGGCCCGCAAAAATCAAGCCCACGTACGACCACATCGACGGAAAAATTAAAAAATGACGGCTCTTGGAACGCGGCGATGCAAAAACAAGTAATTTTTTTCTAAAAGGGTTTTTATTGTGCAAACGTAGGAAAACATATAAAACCTTGACATATTTGGTGTCCCCGTAATCGTACCGACCCATAGAATAAAGTTAACATGTTATTTACGCTGCATAGTAAACGGCGTAAATTTATAACGTGAAAATTAATGCTGGAATAGCTGCTTATTTTCAATTATCTCCTAAAATAAAGTTAATAAAAATTAATCAATATATTGTAAGCATCTAAAAATGGTACAATTACAAAATACAACTCATCTCACAAAAAACAAGCCCCTATACGGAATTAAAAAAAAGCTACGACTCTTGGAATGCGACCATGAAAAAACAAAAAATAATCCTTGGTCATTAACGCGCAAAATGGCCCAGTCATTAAGGGGTTAAGGTGAATGCTATACCAGACACAATCCAAGGACAGACAAGGCACTGCTTCTGAAAAAAAGCAGATTTATTTATCTTAGCCTGGGCAACCCCTTTCAACACGGACTTGTATTAGTAGGTTTGACATACATAAAAGTATAATGTAAAAAAGGGTCCCTTTAAAGATGTTAACAAGCTTAGTCCTGTTGTTTGTGGCAAGTTTACAACAATGTGTCTCAGACGTTTTGCAACATGAGGAAATTTGTCCATGCAAAAAAAAACAAAAAAAAACAAACGACACAGACGAACTACTCATTAAATCCTGCAGGAGTTGGGGAAACCCCCGCTGTACATCAGTCTACATCTTCATAACGACTTTTCCATGAACTGTAGCACATTGCTCACATCCTTTACAGGGAATGTCTCATGTATTCAATAGTTTCATTCTTAAATGAAAGTCTGTAGAAGTAAAATACGGGGGCAGATTGACTAACACTGTCAAAAAATAAGACAGCATTACTAAGACAAGGCAGTCTGAAGATGCTCCAAATTTATGGCGCACACTGTATGATAAATTTAGCCCGTGTGTACGGACCCGTGCCCGTAAATACGGGTCCGTTGTCATCCGTATTCCACCCGTATTTATGGACCCGTAAGAAAAGGGGGCTGGAAATGATGTCACATGATCGCTCAGACGCCATTTTTCTCTTTCTTCAAAAATTGTAATCCCCTGACGTCGCCTAGCAACGCTCTCGTAATTACGGGTGCACACACGTAGCCACCATAGACTTACGGGAGCCCCATAGACTTCTATGGGCCTGCCTGTGCCGTAATTACGGCCTGAAATAGGACATGTTCTATATTTTTCAATGGCCCGGGCACCTTCCCGTACGCAAACGGGAAGGTACCCGTGGCCAACAGAAGTCTATGGGCCAGTAATTACGCTCGTGTGCATGGGGCCTAAAAGTGTTGAGGCACAAACATGTGTTCTTCAATTAGTCTAAAGTAAAATCCGCCAAATTGCGACAAAATGTGGTGCATTTTTCAACACATTCTATTAGGGCTGGGCGATTAATCAAATTAATTCGATTAATTTACCCTCAAGGGCGCTGACAATTCTGTTTTTTAACAGAATAGTTGAATCGATTCTTTACTGCCGCCGTCCTGCAGGAGGAAGCTCCACCCCACCGCCTTGTCACTACCTGGTCCGCCCCGTTCGCTGCTTCCCCATGGGACTGCTGTTCTGTACTGAAGAAAGTGACACAGCACGAAACAACAGTTCCGCGGGGAGGCAGAGATTCCTAGTATATAGCGATACCGCCCCGCAGTGGATGACACCCCCCTTGCCGATCGCACCAACAGCACCCCTACTTGCCGATTGCATCACCACCCCCCCTTGCCTATCGCATCACCACCGCCCTTGCCGATCGCATGACCAAATCCCCTTGCCGATCGCATTATCATCCCCCCTTGCTGATCGCATCACCACCCCACCCCCCTTGTAGATCGCACCACAGTTGCTCCCACTAGGAGCTGAATCCCTGGCCAAAGCTTCGGCAACCTCTGGCCGGGGATTCAGCTCCTAGTGGCAGCTACAGTGGAGATATCTACAAGGAAGAAGGGGTAGGTGCAGTCTACATGTGGGGGGTGCGATCTACATGTGGTGGTGCGATCTACAAGAGAGTGGGCTTGTGCTGCGATCTACAGTGGGGGTGGGACCTACATGTGGGGTTGCTATGTACAAGGGAAGAGGGGTGCTGTGATCTACATGGGGGTGGGGGTGAGACCTACATGTGGGGTTGCTATCTACAAGGGAGTATGGCTGCTGCAATCTACATGGGGGGTGGGGGTACTATCTGCAATGGTGTGGCACTATCTATATGGGCACTGCCACTATATTGGGGGTGGCACTATGTGGTCACTGTCACTATATGTGGGCACTATGTGGGCACTGTCAATATATGTGGGCACTGTCTATATGGGCACTGCAGCACTGACTATATGGACACTGTGGAACTGACTATATGGGTACTGTGGCACTGACTATATGGGCACTGTGGCACTATGTCACTGTATGTGGGCACTGTGGCACTGTGGGCACTATCTACATGGGCACTACTGTTTTTAGGGGTTTAATACAAAAACCCTGAAAAATGTAATCCATCCTTTTTATTTTTTATTTAACGCCCATGAAAAATGGACAGACGGACTGGAAACGGATGAGAATTTGGAAAAACTCTGGCACAAAATGCACATGAAAAGCTTGACATTTGATCAGTTTTTAATGGCATTTTTAAAAAAATTTTTTTTTTTACTGTCGTGTGACTGTAGCCTAAATGTCTATGATGCCTGGAGTCCCATTCACCTATACTGTGATCAGGTTGGGAAATCCGTCTGACACACGGACCATTTTTCACAGTTTATTTGCTGAATTTAGTGGAATTAGGCCGTGAAAATGAAAATCTACTTTTTTCTGAAAAAACATAGAAATGTTTAATTTTTTCAATGAATAAAGGAGAAAAATCACCCCAAAATTTGTAAAGCAATTTGTCCTGATTACAGCAATACCCCATATGTGGTAATAAACTGCTGTTTGGACCCACGGCAAGACTTAGAAAGGAAGGAACAATATTTGGCTTTTGGAGTTCAAATTTAGCTGGAATGGTTTTCGGGTGTCATGTCGCATTTGCAAAGCCCCTGAGGGACCAAAACAGTGGAAACCTCACAAAATTCTCTTTAGGGGACTGGAACGGGCGATCATTGGGTCGCTGGTACAATACACTGCAATACTAATGTATTGCAGTATAATATCATTTTTACAGGCTCCTCTAACAGCGCAATCGCTGTTCCTGTCCGTTAGTCCCGGGTGTCAGCTGTAATACACAGCTGACACCTGCAGAGTATGGAGCGGGCGCAGCGCATGAGCCCGCTCCATATATAAACCACCACACCACTACATGCTATTAAGTCGTGGTGCGCGAATGTGTTAATGCGCAGCGGATGGTGCAAAGTGAAAATTTAAATTTTTAACTGATATGCCATTTTAATGCACAATATGTTGTGCCCAGTTTGTGCCACTGAAGACAAATACCTCATACAATGTTGAGCGGGTTCTCCCGGATATAAAATATCATATATGTGGACGTAAGCTGGTGTTTGGGCACGCTGTGGGGCTCAGAAGAGAGAGAACGCCATTTGGCTTTTGGAGCGCAGATTTTTCTTGGTAACTGTTCTGTTTGGGGTTTTGCTGGTATTTCAGTTATGATGTGGGGGCATATGTGATCTGTGCGGAGAACATCAGGACATAATAAGAGGGTATAATAATGGGGTACATAAATAATAATCCGCAGATATGTGGCCGGTGTCGCACTGATAAATGGTGCCCGATCTTATCCGCTTTTGGACACTGCACAATTTCTATCGCTATATTCTGAGAGCCAGAACTTTTTTTTATTTTTTCTTCACCGGAGCTGTTTGAGGGCTTATTTGTTGCGGATCAATCTTTAGTATTCATTGGTACCATTTTAGGGTACATGTGATTTTTTTATCACTTTTTATTAGATATTTTTGCAAGCAAAGTGACAAAAAAACATAAATTCTGACAATGTTTTTTGTCTTTTTTTTTTTTACAGTGTTCACCGTGCGCTATAAATGACATTTTACTTTATTCTGTGGGTCGATATGATTACGGCGATACCAGATGTATATCGTTTTTTTATTTTTTGTGGCGTTTGCGCAATAAAATCACTTTTCGATAAAATTATTTATTTTTTGAGTCACCATATTCTGAGAGCCATAACTTTTTTATTTTTCCAGTAAAAAAAAGCTGTGTAAGGGCTTTTTTTTTTTGCGAGACAGGTTGTAGTTTTTATTGGTACTATTTTGGGGTACATGCGACTTATTGATCACTTTTTATTCTATATTTTGGGAGGGGTGGTGACCAAAAAATAGTGATTCTGGCATTGTTTTTTAATTATTTTTTTTGCGGTGTTCATCGTGCGGGAAAAATAATATTATAGTTTTATAGTTTGGGTCATTATCAACGCGGTGATACCAAATATGTGTACTTTTTTTAACATTTTCATTTTTTTCCTATAATAAAAAGCTTATTATAGGAAAAAAACATTTTTTGTTTTTGTAATTTATAACTTGTTTTTACACTTTTATAAAACATTTTTATTACTTTTTTTAAAAACTTTTTACTTGTTTTACTTGAAGACTGGCAGCACTGATCAATGCTATAATACATTACACTACCTAGGTATTGTAACGTATTATAAACTGTCAGTGTGACGCTGAGAGTCACACTGACAGGAAGCTTATGAGGACCGGCCTCCGGCTGGTTCTCATAGGCTGCCGTGCATGGCAGACCCGGGGGCTGTTGTATCGCCTCCGGTTTTGCCATGAAACCGACTGCAGCACCCGGAATCGGTCCGCGGGAAAGTTTGTTGTACAACAAACTTTCCAGTTCGTTATAGTAACAAACTTTCCAATTCGTTGCTACAACAAACTTTCCCTGTGATCACATGACCGGGACCTGAACCAATTAGGTCCCGATCATGTCTCCGGGACCAGAGGCAGGGTGATAACAGCGCGATCCGGGTGTCAGCCCTACTCTGAGACACCCATATCGCGCTTTTAACACCCACCGTGAATTCACGTTGGCGCTGCACAGAGCCCAGCAAGTGCCGACGTGAATTTACTGTGGGCGGTCGGGAAGCGGTTAAAAGGTTGTAGCACCTAGTGGTGAGTGTGAAAATTAGTATTTAAAGATTTTTTATCTGGATGGTCTTATGAAAAATAAAAAACAAATTGCCTAACATTTTTTAGTAAATATGTTTATAATAAAAACCTGATTAAAATATGTCATTTTCCAAATATTTCGGAGCCAACTTTTAAGACTGTATATCTGTTTGAGGTTTTATTTTCTTGCAAGACAAGTAGATTTTTTGGTACAATTTTGAGGTGGATATACACGGTCAAGTCACATTAGTATGACCACCAGCTAATATCCAGAGTAACCGCCGTGTGCAGTATGGACAGCAGCTAGACGGGCTGGGAGTGACTCAATAAGGTGATGGTAGGTTTTCTCCGGTTTCTGGAGCCATGCTGACTGCAGTGCATCCCACATTTGCTGGAGGGTATGTTGGGGAGGATCCATAGAGCGAACAATATGATTGAGGTGCTCCCACAGATGCAGGGGTGGGAAACGGCCGGTTCACCCCGGTTTTCCCGATCCAGTTGATAAAATTACAGCCGGTTTGCAGGTGAAGATGAAACCTTGAATCGGTCCCCTGCACTCAATTGAATCCGCTTCCACAGGATGTGGATACAATTGATTTGCCTAGCACTGCCCTGGTGAGGCCCCCATCACGGATCCATGGCTGCGGGGGTAAGGAGGTGAGTGAGCCTGACAACCCGCGGCCATGGGCATGACACAGCATGTATGGGTGGACATGACCTGCAATAATGAATTCATACCCAAATTGGTTCAGAGTGCCTTCCACATGGATGAGAGGTCCCAGAGAATGCCATGAAAACATTTCCCAGACCATAAGGGCGGGTTCACACGTGGCGGAATTTCACTTAAATTCCGCTGCGGACACTCCGCAGCGTTAATCCGCAGCGGTGCCGTTTGTCCATTGACTTACACTTTAATTTAGCAGTGTTCGTTTAGACGAGGCGTAAAATTCCGCTGCGGAGCATAGGCTGCGGAGCGGAATTTGGTGTCCGCAGCATGCTCTGTCTGTTGCGGAGCAGTGGCGGACTCATGGCGGAATTTCTCCATTGACTTCAATGGAGAGTCAAAATTCCGCAATGAAGTCCGCAGATCTTATGTGTGCTGCGGAGCGTATTGTTTTTACTACCATGACATTTCTTCATTCTGGCTGGACCTATGTATTTCTAGGTCTACAGCCAGACTGAGGAAGTCAATGGGGCTCCCGTAATGACGGGAGCGCTGCTAGGAGACGTCTGTAAATAGTCACTGTCCAGGGTGCTGAAAGAGTTAAGCGATCGGCAGTAACTGTTTCTGCACCCGGGACAGTGACTACCGATCTCAATATACATGTATCTGTAAAAAACATATAAGTTCATACTTACCGAGAACTCCCTGCGTCTGTCTCCAGTCCGGCCTCCCAGGATGACGTTTCAGTCTAAGTGACGGCTGCAGCCAATCACAGGCCAAGCACAGGCTGCAGCGGTCACATGGACTGGTGCGTCATCCAGGGAGGTCGGGCTGGATGCCGAAAGAGGGACGCGTCACCAAGACAACGGCCGGTAAGTATGAAATTCTTTTACTTTCCCTAGGGAAAGTGCTGTCCCTTCTCTCTATCCTGCACTGATAGGGAGAAGGGAAGCACTTTTCCCGCAGTCCGCAGCAGCTAGTCCGCATCAATTTTCTGCACATTTTGTGCAGATCCGCAGCAGAATCTGCAACGCAGATTCTGTGCGGCATTGATGCGGACAGTTGCGGAGGAAATCCGCCACGTGTGGTCATGCCCTTACGCTGCTGCCACCAGCTTGTGTTCTTCCATTAATGGTTGCAGGGTGTTTGTTCTCTGATGTTTCTCGCCTGACACGCCAACGTCCATCCATTAGATGAAGCAGAAAACGTGACTCATCGGAGAAGGCAAACCTTTGCCAATCCTCGGTGGTCCAATTCCGATCCTGCCGTGCAAATTTAAGCCTTTTTTTCCAGTGCACCTTTGTTAGCATAGGTAAGTGGCCATCTGTCTGCTTCGGAGCCACATATACAGTAGGGTTTGCTGAACTGTTGTTTTAGACACACGTCTGTTAGCCCCCTGGTTGAGTTTCACTGTTAGCTGCTCCACTGTAGCGTCATTCGGCCATCTTGCACCTTCGTTGCCAACGTTCACCTCTCATATCAATTTTACGTGGTGCTCTGCAGTTTCCACGTCGGTTATTCTCAATGGTGCCATTTGTCCACTCACGATACACTTTCACCTCAGCAGCACGCGAACAGTTCGCAAACTGCGCTGTTTGAGAAATACCGCCACCCTTGGCCTGAAAGCCAATAATCATCCCTTTTTGCAACTCCGATAAATCGCCCCTTTTACCCATGGCAACAATAAGTGATATGTGTTCAGACCGCCTATCGCACACCTTATATACCCACCAAGCCAGCCCACAACACAACACTTCCTTCATGAGCTATGCACTGCTGATGTCGAAAGTAGGAGGTGGTCATAATAATGTGACTCGACTGTGTATAAGTTAATGTACAATGTATATGAATTTTATATTATGGTTAAAATCATAAAAACGGCAATTTGGCCAATGCTTTTTTTTTTACACCACTCACTGTTTACCTTCATAGACATTATAGGGGAGATTTATTAGGACTGCACCAATCTTAATCTTATGAGTTAAGCTGGAGAAAGATGTGACAAATTTGTCGCATCTTCGGCTGTACATGCGCAACTGAATGAAATCCATGCCAGCTAGGAACTGACGCAATTTTTCGCGTTCATTTACACTAGTTTCTGTAAATGCACTGGGCATCAGGTGACCATGCCCACTTTCTTTACACCCCACCCACTTTTTAAAAAAGCAGTGAGAGTTGGAAACCCAAACCGCTACAATTTTTGTGACCTTTGGGCCGTTTGCGACATTTTTACGCCAGAAAATGGAAAATTCCCCCTATAACTTTATTGCTCAGATTGTTACGAGAGTGGGGATACCTAATATGTGTATGTTATTTACTGTTTAGACATTTTTAACTAATTATTATTTTTTATTATAATATACATCATATACACATACTGTATAACCAGGGTCAGATAATAGGCACAAGGGGCCCGCGGCTCTACCCACTTGGGGACCTAGGGGCTTTTACCACCCACAAACTGTGGCACTATTTTTGGGGGCACAATGTGTTTCACTATTATTGGGGACACTATGCATAAGGCAATATTTTGAGGGACACTATGTGATTGCCAGTATTTTGTTTGGGAGTGGCCACACACATGTGGGTCCCCCGTTTGGATTCACTGGCTTGGCCATCTCTATAACTCCTGTAGACTTCAGTAGAGAGGACCACATGCATGCACAGCCATCTCTCCTATATATGGCTGCGATAGGGGGTCAGGGGTGCAGTGGTTGCAATACTAAAAATCCTTTTTTAACCTCATTTATGTACAAAAATTGACAAACCTTAATACTTTTAAGGTTTACCATAGGTATGCTCTAACATTCACTATTATTAAACAGTGCTGAGGGGCTATATTTTGCTCAGAGCTGTCAGTATTCAACTGCCAGCTCTCGCAATCGTGATCGCGTCCTGACAGTGACATGACACAATCCCGGTGCTTTAGGCCGTGTTCAGATGCAATTACGCAACGAATCTGCACCAACATTTGCATATTTGACAGATAATTCAGACGTTGCAGATATCACAGCGGACTTGCCACATATTTCAGTTTTTGCATTGCAAAGGCTGAAATACACAGTGAAATTCCGCTTCTTCTCCGCAATGGAATGAGCATTCAGCGGAGGGAAAATTCTGCACAGTTATTTTCTGCAATATCTGAACTAAGTTTCCTAAATATGTATAGAAACAAATGTAAAAACCAGCTGCTAAAGAATTCCACTGCGGACGGTCCGCAGCGGAATTCAACAGCAATTCCGCCACATCTGAATGTGCCCTTAGAGGTTAAACAGTTTTCTCTAATCTTGGCCTTTAGTACAGGAGGGCAGCTGATGTATGATGTATGTCAATATGCGGGAAGGGTTAAAGCACGTGGCCAGTGATATGCAAGCTCTTTATGATTCACGGAATTGGGCTACTTGGTAAAATTTTCCATTAAAAGCAAATAATAAACTGAGTGTTTTATCAATATGCAGTGGCGTAACTACCGCTGTAGCAGCCGTAGCGGCTGCTATGGGGCTCGCAGCATGAGGGGGCCCACGTTGCCCGCCGGCACGGGCCCCCCACATGGCCGGAGGCTGCGCTAGCAGCCGCTATGGCTGCTACAGCGTGACGCCACTGAAGCGTTTGTTCCTACAAAAGACATGCATCCCGGATAGGGGATACATGTGTGATCGCTGGCAGCGATAAGGAGAACAGGGGACCGAAAGTCCCCCGAATTTCTCCATGACAAACCTCGGACTTCCGGGGTCTGTCGGCATCTCCATAGAAATGAATTGTGCACCGGTCGTGACTGTGCACATGCGTGACCAGCGCTCCTTTCATTTTTATTGAACTGCGCAGACTCCGGAAGTCCGAGGTTTGTCATGGAGAACTTCGGGGGACTTTCGGTCTACAGGGGGGCTGTATGGTGTTATCTGCAGTGGGGAGGCTGTATGGCGTTATCTACAGGGGGGTTTGGGGCTGTATGGCATTATCTACAGGGGGGCTGTATGGCGTTATCTACAAAGGGGGGTTTGGGACGGTATGGCGTTATCTACAGGGGGGGGCTGAATGGCGTTATCTACAGGGGGCTGTATGGCGTTATCTACAGGGGGGCACTATGGCGTTATCTGCAGTGGGGAGGCTGTATGGCGTTATCTACAGGGGGTCTGTATGGCATTATCTACAGGGGCGCTGTATGGCATTATCTACAGGGGGGCTGTATGGCGTTATCTACAGGGGGTCTGTATGGCGTTATCTACAGGGGCGCTGTATGGCATTATCTACAGGGGGGCTGTGTGGTGGAATCTACACGGAGGCACTATCTACAAGGTGGAGTTGTGTGATACCCAGGGGAGGGGGGGGGGCCCAGTCAAAAGTTTGCTATGGGGCCCAGTCTTTCCTAGTTACGCCCCTGTCAATATGTGTTATAATTTGAGTGTTGGCTAAATTCAAACGTGCAGTTTTTGATCCAGTAGTGGATCCAAAAGGAAAAAAAAGTATAAAGGAAGGACTTTCTTTTGTATTCACCTCTGTCTTTGACTAAAGTAAAAATGCATCATAAACTGCATGTGTGAATCAAAGGGGTTACCCGGAGACTTAAAATTGGAGTACGGCCCGATGCCCACTTCAGTTATTTTCTTCAGGGTGCTATCCGTTTTTTTTAACTGATAGCACCCTGACACATTCATTTGTATGGGCCATGCACACTTCCATTGTTTTGACGGTTCCGTTCGACCGCTCCGTCAAAAGTAGAGCATGTCCTACATTTGTCCTTCGTTCAATGACCGTTGGTCCCAATTCAAGACTATGGGTCCGTCAAAATAACGGATGGCACATGGAAGGCATCTGTGTGCCGTCCGTTTTTGACGGATCTGTTACCAAGCAATGTCAGGGCATGCCAAAGTTCCTAGCATTCAACACACAAGATGGATGTGCAGAGACTGATCACAATGGTACATGACCACCCAGAACTGAGGGATACGCGGTCAAAATCGTACCACGACCGCTACAAAAAGGATGCTGCGCGGGAGGAGCGTTCAAAGGGGCTGTTGCAGCGTCGTTGGGAGCAGGGAACTAGTGCACAGCGTCAGAAAATAAGTAAGTAAATACACACATTGCACTTTGCTGTAATTTATTATTTATGACCTATTTTGAAATTATGCCATAAATATATGCTTGTTTGTGTTCAAACTTTATGCAACCATGCAAAAGTTTTTTTTAAAATGAGCCGCTGTGCATGTGCGAGCGCTGCGGCCCTTTCAATGATTACCGGCTCATTGCTGTGCTTTGCCAACACACTTGTAGGTGTGGTATACAGTATGCGCTGCTCCAAGTGTGTCAGAGGGTACACAGAATACTCACACAATCGCCATGGCCCCTTCAGCTGATGCGCGTGGGTGCAACAATCATACATATGGCCTGCACTATGTATAATGCATTAATAACCACATTTTTCCTTATATTTTTTTATTTTCATTTTTTAAAGTACACAAAGTTAAAACACGGTGGAACTCTTGTCGGGTATGATTTCACGGTTAGCAGAACCAAGTTGGGAAAAGCGGAGAGGCTCCATCTAAAAAAAAAAGCCAATATGCTCACCCAGCAGCTGATATTCTTGAAGGGTGTCATGGAACTTCCATTAAGGCAATGTTCATCATGCCGTATTACAGGCCTAGTAGCATTGTGTGAAAATATCGCATGCATATTTCCTATTTTTTGTGCGCTTGTACGTGGCCTGCTTCCCCTTCATTCTTTTTACCTGCTAGTAATGTCAATCGCACACACACTTGTAGCGGCGATTCACGGTACATACTTCTGTGAACTCCAACTACAAGTGTCAGGAATTGATGGTACTAACGGGTTCAAAGCCATGTCGCTATGCCACGTTCAATACAGCTGATAGTCGTGGGTGCATGTAGTCGCACCCCCAACAATATACAGTAGATGGCCTATTATGAGAAAAGGACATCCATTATTAATTATGCAAAACTTATTATTTTCAACAAATTTTACATGTAATTAAATATGATTTTATTAAAAAAAAAAAAATCTTAAACCGAACAAGTAACAATCTGGAAGATGTGCAGGAAGTGGACTCTGATGCCACTCAGCTTGAGGAACCAGAACCACAGTCTACTCCAAGTAGCGTATCTCCTCATATCCCAACAGAGGACACGTTCCAGCCATCCCCTACAACCAAGGTTGCTTCGAACGCAACTCCAAAAAGCACTTATGGTTGTAGCCGCGTGTCTGCTGCCAGTGCTGCGGTACAGGACAACAGGGTTCTTATTCATTCAAGAGTCCTGGAGTACCTAAACAGGAGCACTACAGAAAATCCAGAGGAGACCTTCCTTCGGAGCCTTACCCCTCATCTTAGTCGGCTACCTCCAGAACGTCGGCTTAGAATCCAGGGAGCAATGATCGTGATGCTCTAGGCAGCAATGCGACCCAACGATCCCAGGGCCATCTTCCGGGTAGGTGACTTGTGGCTTCACCACAATGAAGAGCCCATCGATAGTGGAGCGCCATTACCAAACCCGGTCACTCCTGGACCACCGCCTACACGGACACCGCAATATAGGCCTACGTACGAGTCCTCACCTAGCATGTTCAGCCAGGATGGAGGCCTGAACGTGCGTCCCGATTACTACAGTCCCTCATCAAACGGACCAAGTTACATGGGGAACGTGGCATACCCCTACCAAGGGCATCATCATAGCCACGATATGTCTGACAGACATTCCACAGGTCGACCTGCCACCTCTGCTTCTGGACCAAAAGCCAATGAACTTTTTGAGCTATAATTTTGGAGATATTTTCTCTTTTTTGTTGGCACCATGTTAGTGCATATGCTAACCATGTTGATTATTTAGTATTTTCTGCTAAATACTTGGTTAAGTTTAAGAAAAACATACTGAAAAAAGAAATTTGTGTCTTTATTAATTGTGTAGTGTACTTGGGTGTTTCTAACTTTACACGTCAGATATTAGTATTCATATACTATGACCTATTGCGCATGGAGTGATTACTGTCACAGGCCGATCATCTCTTGTTTAGCTCTGTTGTCCACTGAACAGTGGACATATCTATTACGTACCATTATATGACAACACAGCTATTAAAACAAGATCAGCATTTTCAGCATTTTCTTGATGAAAATCAGGTCCCCCAGCAGTGTGTGATTGAGAAATAAATATATTTTTCATTTTATTAAAACTTTCATTAAAGCTTGGAGCGTCGATCATACCCAAGGATGCAGGGTGCTCATTCAACAGATAACGAGGTATTTGTTAATATTTTTTGCAAACATATATATTTTTGGGTCTTACAAACATTAAGCGGTCTGGCAAGATGAAGTACTAAATTTTTTTTTGCAATATGATTTTTTTTATGATCGAATAAAAAAATATTTTTGCAAAAATATATAAGCTCGCAAGCCCACGTCAAGGGTCCTCATTCTCTTGCGAGTCCCTACACTAACTAAACAAACAGGTATAACTACTTAAACTGAATCAAATAACAACTAGAACCATTCGTGAAAAATAAATATTCAACGAGCAGCACAGATAGAGTCCTGCTGCCAGGTGACTGCTCTCTCAGGGGTCAGGAAATAGTCTGCATAAATTTCACGGATAGCCAGTCCAGACGATCCAGGTCTTTTATGTGTCGTCTGATCTAGAGTGACCTCAGCAGAAACAGCATATTGCTCGATATCTGTGTCCAAACAAGTATCGTGAATCCTGGTGAAGTTGTGTAATATCACACACGCTTGTGTCACCAGGGTCACGTTGTCCGGAATCCATCTGTATGGCAGACATCAGCACTCTTCATTTATGGGTTAAAATCCCAAAGGCGCACTCTACATACCGATGTGCATGCGACAGACGAAAGTTAAAAATGCGCTTCCTGTTGTTCAAACCTCGAAGAGAGAATGGACGCATGACGTGGGGAGACAGTGCAAAGCCTTCGTCAGCCACAATTACAAATGGGACTGGCGGTCGAGATGATCCACAAATGGGGCTGGCGGTCGAGATGATCCTGGTAGTAGTCTGGGTTCAGGGAGGGAGAGCAGATTTAATTGAAGCCGTTCACTCATTCTGGCATACGGAGTGGCATCCGCAGTGCTCCCATAGGCCCCAATATCCACAATTATAAACCTGTAGTTGCTGTCAGCCAAGGCCAACAGCGCTACAGAGAAAAACTGCTAATATTTGTAGTATTGGGACCCTGAGTCAGGCGGCTCCCATCAAGCGCCCCAATGCAGTTTGGAAATTGGGTGGATTCCAGATAGCCATCTGCAATTCTTATCAAGTCTTCTGCCTTTGGCTGTGGCATCACCGTCCCCCTGAGTAGACGCCAGATTACCTCGCACATCACCCGGATAATCTGAGAGATGGTGGTGTTCCTCAGCAGAAACGCATAGTGTAGAGAGGCAAAGGAGTTCCCTGTTGCCAGAAATCTGAAAAAGTTAAAAAACAAAACAAAAACATTTACGTTAATGCTAGCTCTATCAGGGTGACATGGTGGGTTTTTGGAAAGGGGGCATTTACGTTAATGCTAGCTGTATTAGGGTGACATTGTGCGTTTTTGGAAAAGAGGTATTTACGTTAATGCTAGCTGTATCAGGGTGACATGGCAGGTTTTTGGAAAGGGGGCATTTACGTTACCTTAAGGTGGCGATCAGTCGTTCTTCAGGAGAAATGCAGCGCCTCATATATATATCCTGGAGAGTGTTTCCAGGAAGCAGGGACTCCAGCAGACAATCAAAGGTGCTGATTGACATACAGCAGAAATTGTTGAATTTTTCTGGGTGCTGCCGCAGCAGGTCACAGTAGAGGGTATGGGAATGCCCTTTAGAAGCCCGTTGGGAGACAATGGGATGAACCCTTACTCCCCCTCGATTCTTCTTTAAGCATAGCAGATTGCTGTCCAAAGCACCGAGAAACAAGCCAAGCTAAAAGGACATGATCAACTGGTTTGGAGCACATCTTTTCTGTCAAAAAATCGCAAGAAACCAAAGCAAGACAAGCAGAGGAATATCAAACTGTTCTCTATGTTCTGAAAGGTACAGAAAACAGCGCCAAAATGATCATGTTCCGTTCTTTTGGGTGTTCCCTGTGATATGTGACAAGTTCAAGTTAATTTTAATACCTTCCGTGTTTTTTTACGGACTGTTTAAATTGAAGACAAACGGAAGCACAACGTCCGTTTAAAACGGAACGGACATGGAGTGACAACGGAAAGCACCTGGAAGTCATAACGGACACAGGGATCCGTTTTAAACAGACGTGAAAATGGTGAAGGATGTGTGCATGAGGCCTAATAGGTATTCCTGTTACCTGAAAATAAGTCACTTTTTTGAGGTGGCGGACAACCATTTATGGCCTGCATCACACACACAGTTTTGATGCAGATGTTGGTCCTGGTTTTGGCTCAGGTTTTTTTTAGCCAAAACCGAAAGTGAATCCAAAAGGAAGAAAAGACATAAAGAAAAAAATGACGTATCTCCTTTCTTCAGAGGCGGACACAGACTGCAGGGGGCCCCTGTGCAATGAATGTGCCTGGGCCCCCAATAACCTAACCACGCCCGCGCACATATAAAACTATACAAATCTATATTGCACATTTTATTACTAGTTTAGAACACAAGTAACAAACATAAATAATGCAAATAATTTCCATATTTAACAACTGAGTATAACACAAAGCATTCACTCATGTAACTAACTTATAATGACTTTATCTTGCTCATTGCACTGTCACTGATCAAGCAGGACTAACTTGTGATACTTCACCTATAGGAATGCAATAGTGCTGAACCGAGGAAGTGATGACAGAAAAGTATTTTTTTTTATTTTTTTAAATAAATACTTGCAATTCTAATAACCAATACACTAGTATAAGTAAGTTTACTTTCTACAGCAAAATACTATAACCAAAGTAGTAAACCAATAATAAAATAAGTGTATTTGTTGTGGTGAAGTGCGGGTTGGCACCCCATACAGTGCTTGAGGAGGCCACCACAGTGAGTGAAAACTTTAAAAGGGTTTTCCCATCTTGTACATTTATGGTATATCCACAGGACTTGCCATAATCGTCCGATTGATGCGGGTCCCACTTCTGGGACCCGCACCTATCTCTAGAACGGGGCCCCCTAAACCCTGTTCTGCCTTTCTCGGCTCCCGTTTACTTGTTCATCTGCTGATCGCTGCCCTGTTTACACAGGGAAATGAACATGAACAAGCGTTCTTTGCCCAATAATTGTCCGGTTTGCTTCTAGACTGTGACAATGACAGGCATATACTTTATCAATGCGTTTCATCCAATTCCAATTAAACTGAATAATAACACAGACTGCAGTAAGCTCCTCAACTTCCCCTACTGGTGGCATCAGACAGTCAGGATTGCATCTTTTAATTCTATGTCTAAGCTCTGGATTTGGAGCTCTGCACGGAGCTCAAACCACAATAAAGATATATTACATAGTTACCTACAGTACCGATGTTTGCAGGACACCCACGTGAACCATACCACAAGGGGTTTATTCTAATTGGCTGCAAAACGGGTTGTTTCTGGGTACTTTGGGGGCGTTCCTGGGTGGAATGTGGGTTGGGCTTAAAAAGTACAATGATTTTATTTTCAAATGTTGCTAAGTATGAAATTATTAAATAAATCAGTTCAGAGGGTGGACTTAAAAATTACAGGCGATTAAAAAGTGGAGATTTATTATTAATCTTTAGTTTATTTAGGAATTTAAAAAAACAAAATATGAGTTAGCAAAACAGAAATACACAGGATAGCAGGTAATAATGGAAAAATATCAGGTGTATTCAAGGACATATGTACCAAGGAAGCAACACTACAACTGCTATGGGACTCGTAAGGAAGGGGATTTCCAGATCAAGTTGGTCCTTCCCTATTAGTGGTGTGAACCTGAGAGTGTTTATTGGAGGCAATTGTATGTCCGGAAATAAAATTTATGTGTAAGCAGATGGAAGCCTCTGACTTATACCATTGTTTAGGCATTCGGTAGTATACGTCGCCCATAGACTCCCATTATAAAAACTGTATACCACGTGGTATAGGCCACTCTTTTGCCATATGTTGGGTCAGTTGGTCCCTACAGATACATTTGACGTATGTGCAGGGAGCTGTCCTGGTGCATATTCAGAACGTAGTAGAAAAATAGTATGTGAACAGAGTCTTACCAAACAAGAAACCATCCTGAGGGTCACTACAAAAATGAAGGGAAAGGAGACCTCCCTGCCTTTGCATAAAGGGAAAGGGCTGTTAGCCTAAACCAAACCCAGGAGATATACAATATGTCACAATGAGGCATAGGTATCTTCTCTTTCTTATTCTATACACACCATCATCTTGCGAGTCTCATTTAAATGTATGTATTGTACTAGGTTCAACTCTTTCCTCTATCTAGTTCTATAATAACTTTCATTTCCCAGTCCACAAAATACCCAATTGGTTCCCTTTGTTCTTTGATACCTGCACAGTTGTCTCTCTGAATGACTGTGTTTATCAATGCATGTATGAACCCGTGTCCCAGTATCGGTATTTGTGTGTGAATTCCTTGGCTGGGGTGATGGAGCGTTCAGATCTATCCTTAGAACAAGGCTAAAAATAGTGCATTACACTCTGCTTTATCCTGGTTTTCGAGAGCAGGGGAAACCCTGTTACCTTCTCCCACAAAGGTTACACCAAGACTTATATCCTAGACAGCTGCTCCGCTATAGTTATGTTTATATACCAGTCTAAGGTGACTGTAAAGGAGCCTCTGGCCAGGGACACAAAGGTTTGGCCATAAAGAGATGAATAATGGAATTTTTTTTTTAAAGGGAAGGTGTCACGAAAAAACATAAATTTATATGTTTTTGCTTTTAGTATGTTATTAAAATAAATTTTATTTATTTGTATTTTTGTGTTTTACGTTTTTCTTTTTTCTGTCTTTTACTTCTCTATGGGGGCTGCCATTTTTTTTTTCATCTCTGTATGTGTCGGTTAACGACACATACAGAGATGGAATACGGCACATACATCCTTAGGCCTCATTTACACGAGCGTGTGCGTTTTGCGCACGCAAAAAAACGCTGCGTTTTGCGTGCGCAAAAGGCAATTGACAGCTCCGTGTGTCATCCGTGTATGATGCGCGGCTGCGTGATTTTCGCGCAGCCGCCATCATAGAGATGAGGTAGTCGACGCCCGTCACTGTCCAAGGTGCTGAAAGAGCTAACTGATCGGCAGTAACTCTTTCAGCACCCTCGACAGTGAATGCCGATCACAATCTACACCAACCTGTGAATAAAAAAAGACGTTCACACTTACCATGAACTGCCTGCTTCCTCCAGTCCGGTCTCCCGGCCGTTGCCTTGGTGACGCGTCCCTCTCTTGTCATCCGGCCCCACCTCCCAGGATGACGCGGCAGGCCATGAGACCGCTGCAGCCTGTGATTGGCTGCAGCCTGTGCTTGGCCTGTGATTGGCTGCAGCTGTCACTTGGCCTGAATTGTCATCCCGGGAGGTCGGACTGGAGGAAGAAGCCGGGAGTTATCGGTAAGTCAGAACTTCTGTTTTTTTTTTACACGTATATCTATATTGTGATCGAAAGTCACTGTCCATGGTGCTGAAACAGTTTAAGTCTTTCAGCACCGTGGGCAGTGACTGTCTCCTGACGTCGCGTACCCGAACATTTTTTGCCGGGTTCGGTTAAAACGAGTTCGGCCGAACCCGGTGAAGTTCGGTGCGCTCATCTCTAATTTGACACTCCGTTTGGATGTTTGTAACCAGAAAAGCACGTGGTGCTTTTCTGTTTACATTCAGGAGTTTGACAGCTCTTGCGTGATTTTCGCGCATGCAACGCAGGACCGTCAGTGTGGCATGCGTTGTTTTCACGCACCCATTGAAGTCAATGGGTGCGTGTTGCGTGAAAAACGCAAGAGTATAGAACATGTCGTGAGTTTTACGCAACGCACTCACGCTGCGCAAAATTCACGCATCGTCTAAACAGCCCCATAGACTATTATAGGTGCGTACGACACGCGTGAAAAGCACGCGCGTCGCACGCGCGTATAATACGCTCGTGTAAATGAGGCCTTATAGTGAATGCGAACGGGAGCCGTTCCATTCACTATAGCGTACGCCGTCTGTGTGGGAACGGCCGCTCCCACACAGTCCAAAGGGAAGGTCTTCGGCCGAGCGACATCCGGCGCCATTTTCATGTGGACCGGAAGCTGCGGCCAGACAGTAAGATGACTACTTCTGGTCGCGGCTTCCGTCCATATGTTCAGAAGCAAGGACTAGGAGCGGAGAGAGCGGCGGCAGCGGCGGCGGCAGGAGCAGGTAAGTTATGTTTGTGTACGTGATGTGTGTGTATGTTCGTGTTTTACTGTGTGATTACCACTGTATCTAAGCCTGTTACACTGTGCATTCGCTCAAAAAACACCTATTCCCTTAAGGTCGCTATGGCAACGTGTCTAGCTTCTGGGCGGTTCTTGAACCTATCTCTCTTCTCTGTCCTTCTGTCAATCAGCTGTGAGGTTGTATTTATACCTGTCTTTGTTTGTGAATTTTCCTGTCTTCTGGTGTCTGATCAAGCTTCCTACATTCCCTGCACTCCTGACTTCTGGACCTTTTGGAAACTGACCTCGGCTTGTCTCTCGTTAACACCTTGTTTGCTGATTTTGGATTATCTGCTCCCGGTTGGTTTTAACCTTTGCTATTGCTGATATCCACATGCCTTCTGATTTGGCCTTTCTGTTTCTTCCCTGGCTGTCTGGTTTCCTGCTCAGGTTAGTCTGCATTTAACCTCCTATCTAATGCTGAACTCTGCTAATTTGGGCAATCGCTCAAATTGCAATTCAATAACATATTCACAAGACCATTATTTTTTTCACGATGGAACCTATGAAAGCCCTTGTGGAACAAATGCAAGATCTGACTCAGCTGGTACAAGGTCTGGTAGTAAGGATTTATCAGCATGAAATGGCGCATGCCCGAGCAGTCGATCCAGCGGCATCTCCTTTGGAACCTAAAGTAAACTTGCCTGTAAGTCTTTTGTTAATTTTTGGGACAGTTGTATATTATATTTTCCTATTTCCTCTGGAGCTGAGCAACAGCGAGTGGGTGTTGCCATTTCACTCTTTTCATTGGGACCTGATGCCTCTGAACTTTTTTTTGTGGAAATCTTTTTTTGCGGCCCTGGGTTTAATTTATGGAGAACCAGATGTCACTGCAGTAGTGGAGGCCAA
This sequence comes from Rhinoderma darwinii, assembly GCF_050947455.1. Lineage (NCBI taxonomy): Eukaryota > Metazoa > Chordata > Amphibia > Anura > Rhinodermatidae > Rhinoderma > Rhinoderma darwinii. Next base: position 350,707,155 of record NC_134689.1, read on the forward strand.
GATGTTATCTCTCCAGCAAGGACTACGTCCTGTCGAGGATTATTGTTCGGAGTTCAGACGATGGTCTATTCCTTCTCAGTGGAATGATGCTGCGCTCCGTTGCCAATTCCGCCAAGGCCTTTCAGAAAACTTAAAAGATCTCTTAATTAATTATCCTCCATCCCTTACTCTAGAGGATAATATGACTCTTGCAGTACGTCTGGACCGACGACTACGTGAGCGCAAAAATAAAAAAACTGTTATGGCTGCTCCCCTTCCCTGCGCTGAGAGCCCTTCTTCTAATGCACAAAAGCCCATGCAGTGGGCTATGTCTTCTCAGGAATGGAGACTTTTTAAAAAACGCAAGGGGCTGTGTCTCTACTGTGGGAACACCTGTTCCCTTGAGGTCCTTGACAACCTGTCTAGCATCTGGGCAGTTTTTCTTTTACCTTGAACCGATCTCTCTTCTCTGTCCTTCTGCCAATCAGCAGTAAGGTTATATTTATACCTGTCTATTCCAACCTGTCTTTGCTCGTGAATTGTCCTGTCTTCTGGTATCTGATCAAGCTTCCTACATTCCCTGCAGTCCTGACTTCTGTACCTTCTGGAAATTGACCTCGGCTTGTTTCTCGTTAACCCCTTGTTTGCTGATTATGGATTTTCTGCTTCTGGCTGGTTTTGACCTTTGCTATTCCTGATATCCGCTTGCCTTCTGATTTGGTCTTTCTGATTAATCCCTGGCTGTCTGGTTAGTCTGCATTGCACCTCCTATCCAACGCTGAACTCTGCTAAGAAAACCTGGGTCCTAAGCAGTAAAGTCCATCCCACCTTGCAGACAGCTCTGGCGAACAACTTAGGGTCGCCTTAGACACTGTCAGGTTGTGACGGATTCGATGTTGCGGTTTCATGTGCACGCTCTCTCCGAAACTCTCCAGCAGCCTTTGGGGAATCGCTCAAATTGCAATTCCATAACAGTAGGTCTGTGTCTGTAGGTGCTCCTAGGGCTCCTTGAAAGAAAAATTTACAAATGAATACAATGAACGTTGTGTATTCATATGTAAATTACATAAATTCATATGTTAATTAGACACAAGCAAGTAGGAATAAGAGGAAAACACCCAGGGGAAGGCACAAAGGGAAGGCTGTGGAGGGCGCTACCACAATTTACTGCTCTCTTTTCTATGAAACCAAAATCTAAATAATAAAAAAAAAAATAAGTCCCAGCATCACATCTGTTGGAGAACTATGAGACTAAACTCCAAAATAGCATACATAACCTAAAAGAAAGTACTGGAGTGCATCTTTCATATTAAAATTAATAATTTTATTTAGATTATAACTAAAATGCTCCTGGCAAAGCTAATGCAAAATGCACGTTGGGGATGCGCCAAATGCTGTATTAAGATTCTTATTCCACCCTATTTTTTTTTATGTATTTAGGTTGCATATAGACAGTATCTCCCATTATGAGTTCATACGCAGTCACTAAACTTTATTTTGCAAGGTTAGGTAATTTTATTACCATCATGTGGTTTTGTGTGATACTAGAGGTGTGTTACTGGGCGTTTAACCCTTACTTTACCTGCAACCTGGAATCTGTTATGCTACTGTACTGGGTGCTGACACCGTCCAGCATCAGGACGTTGTGCCCGGATGCTGGGTGGCCAAAGATAATAGTCTTTTTTTAAAATTCGGATTCTACGCATCTTCCCAGCAACTGCGTGAAAACTATATATTACTGGGTGACCGGGTGAAGGAGGAAAATATTCCTGCATAGAAAATAAAGCAACACTGCAATATTCCATATGGCGGTCACCATGCAGGTCAGTGTGGAAAATAATTAATTATTTGGGACTCTTTACCAATCCGTCTGCATATAATGTCTGCACACACATGTGATTTATATTTTATTACTATTTTTAAAATTACTCATACTGTAGTCACCCCACCATGTTATACAGATATTGTAATAGAGGAGACAACAATTCGGAACGGACAGACCCTGGGGGTTAAAAATCAACTCTGTGTGACCTCTCAGATAGTATCAATTATAGAAGATACAGATCTGTTTAGAATAAATCTTTATTATGCCTGAGAATTGTCACGTTGTAATTCTTCAGGGTCACACATAGACCTCAGGAGAGGAATGGCGTAATGTAGTTCTATAAATTTAGCTGTCTGGCTGCTCATGGCACATTCATACATTGCGACTATGATTATCTATTCCAAGCATTGCCCGTTCTGTAATGGGATTATGTTACACATTACATGATATTTCTAGACTTGGTGATGCCATATCTAGAGGCTCAGCAGTGAATATTGAAATAACTAAACATATGTAGTTATTTAGGTTCAATGGTGTGCCATAAAAAGCTTTATTAGGTATGCGAGATGTTTTATACAACATGGTGAATATAGTCTATGTTCCCTGAAATATACGATTCGTTTTATGTGTCTGTCTGTGTCCAGATTTTTTACAGAGCATCAGATGTTTATCTTCTCCGGGTTAATAACTCTGGATTATATGACACACTCTTTGTCACATGATGGGTTTGGGTTGACTTACATCTCCTACTGTCAGTAAGCAATAAAAAAAAGATATCTGTAGATGGGCACTAAAAAGGCATGTAGTAGATGCCCATCCCAGTACCCCATAAACAGAGATTTTCATCATGTTCTAATTGTTGGCAGCACATTTTTCAAATAAAATGTTCCAGAAAAGTAGCGTAACGTCTCACAAAAATAATGCGCCATATTTATAAAAAACTTACACCATTTCATTTTTAAAATTCAGTTTTTTGCTGCTGTTTTGCAACAGACAAAAACACACAAAGTTTACTCTATGGTATTAATTTATTTGCAGTGCGACATTTCTCAAGCAGGCATTCCTACACAGACTAAAATATCTAAACAATAAAAAAGACCAAAACCATTTTTTGGGGAAAAACTTATTTTTATATATTCAGTGGTTGCCTGGTGTTAAAAAAGTTGCACTCAGTGTCAGGTTTCAACCTCAATTGCTACATTCATTCTCAGACTCCCTGTTATTCAGTTTGCAACCTGCTCCTAGTTTTAGACTTTTCTCATGTAGATATGTCCCTCCCAGTAACACATTCCAGATGTGAGTTCTGTGAGTTCAGGATGCTCTTGACTTCACTAGCTCTTATTGTACTAGCACAGTTTCATTGCTATACTGATTTCCCCTTCTGCAGCCCATGAGAGATCTCTTATCCCTTGTCCTGCCATACATTGATGCTGAGGAGTGTGTGATTTCCCCCTCCCTTCCACCATACAATCTGCTGTGGGTGCTCTCCTCTCTCTACACAGATACAGAGCATGTGTGATTCACTCTCTCCCCCTGTATGCTTTCCTCCAAATCTACACTAAGATACAGTCCTTCTTGTGTCACTGCCCTCCATGAAGACTTGAATGCTTTACCCTCTCTCCACACTCTGATCTGCTGTATAAAACATAGCAGGAGAGCAGCCAGGACAGGAGCAGTGTGTTGTCAGATCTATTTCAGAAGCAGTAGCATAGCCAGATAGGAGGAGTTACACAGAAAAAAGGTAGGACATTTTTAAAGTGTCGCTAAACTTTCTACAAACTTCTGACATGTCATAGTGACATGTCAGAAGTTTTGATCGGTGGGGGTCCATGTACTGAGACCCCCACCGATTGCTAAAACAAAGAGGCAGATGCGCTCGGGTGAGCGCTAAGCAACTTAGTTTCTGATCTTTTTCGGAAAGCTGAGCAGTAGGTGTACGAACTCATAGACTTTCTATGGGCCCGTGCACTCTTATATCGGCTTTATGAGAAATGTCGATCAGAAACCAAGAGGCTCAGCGTTCACCTGAGCGCTTCTGCCGCTACATTTTAGCGATCGGTGAGGGTCTCAGTGCTCGGACTCGCACCGATCAAAACTACTGACATGTCACTATGACATGTCAGAAGTTTGTTGAAAGTTTAGCCTTTACCCTTTAATGACGACTATTTAAAAATTGCAAAATGTAGCATTTAGAAATCAAATAAACAATTAAAAAAATTCCAGAGCAAAGATGTCCATAGCCTTTAATCACAGCGTAAAAAAAAAGTTCTACAACTTTCTAATATACTTTGTGTTTCAATTCCATTGCCATTTTTAAGATATTGGTTTGCAGTCAGTAAATAAAAACACTCTTGCTTACATTCAGGGGCAACAATACTGTACATATCTATTTCTGCCTTTAGCTGAGAAGTGGATACAATTGTATTTAATCTAGACAATGCTCTTGGAGTTAGGCTCTGTTCACATTATAGCAGAGCCCTAAGTTTGGTGTATACAGTACAACTGGAAAGCTCCTTGCGCATAAGCTAAAGGTATCCATAAACACCCATTTATACCTTTTTTTTTTTTAGTTTGAAATAGCATTCTAGTCTACACTATTCCATACAAAGGTATACAGTAAAAAAAAACATATGGCCCGCAATATACTTTTTTTTTTACAATGGGGTCCTATGGGCGATGTATCCCACTGTATGCCCGACGCATACGACCGATGCAGTGCACTGACATAATATCAACACAGCCTTAAATACATGAGCATCAGCTATACAAATTTCTCTGGTAGTTTGCTACAATATATCAGCCTAGAGTCCAGGCTGTTTAGCTCACAAAGCATTGTCTAGACAAGGGGTCTCAAGCACGCGGCCCGCGGGCCGCATGCGGCCCCTGGGGCTGTCATCTACGGCCCACGGGACAAAGAGCCGCTAGTATCGGCTCTGCTCCGAGACTCTGGAATTCCCTGACATCGCTGTCCACATATGAACAGCGATGACTGGGGCTTCCCCAGAGCCGAAGTCCAGTGCAGAGCTCTAGTTCAGGCTCTGCTCCGGGACTCTGTGGAAATCCCTGACATCGCTGTCCATATATGGACAGTGTGCAGGGTCTTCCCCAGAGCGGAGTCCCGGGCAGAGCGCTAGTATAGGCTCTGCTCTGGGACTCTGTGGAATTCCCTGACATCACTGTCCATACATCGACAATGATGTCAGGGGCTTCCCCAGAGCTGGAGTCCCAAGAAGAGCCTACTAGCTCTCTGCCCGGGACTCCAGCTCTGGGGTTGCCTCTGACAACTCTATCCATATATGGACAGTGATGTCAGGAGCAGAGCTGGAATCCCAGGCAGAGTGTTAGAAGCGACTCTGCTCCGGGACTCCAGCTCTGGGCAAGCCCCTGACATCACTGTAGCACTTGCGGAGGGCACTGTGGCAGCATCTACGGAGGGCACTCTGGCAGCATCTACGGAGGGCACTGTGGCAGCATCTGTGAAGGGCACTGTGGCAGCATCTGCGGAGGGCACTGTGGCAGCATCTGCGGAGGGCACTGTGGCAGCATCTGCAGAGGGCACTGTGGCAGCATCTGTGGAGGGCACTGTGGCAGCATGTACAGAGGGCACTGTGGCAGCATGTACCGAGGGCACTGTGGCTGCATCTACAGAGGCCACTGTGACAATATCTAGGGGGGTGTTGCATTATCTACAGAGGGCACTGTGGCATTATCTACAGAGGGCACTGTGGCATTATCTATGGGTGTGTTGCATTATCTACAGAGGGCACTGTGGCATTATCTACAGAGGGCACTGTGGCAGCATCTACAGAGGGCACTGCGGCAGCATCCACAGAGAGCACTGCTGCAGCATCCACAGAGGGCACTGCGACAGCATCCACAGAGGGCACTGCGGCAGCATCCACAGAGGGCACTGCGGCAGCATCCACAGAGGGCACTGCGGCAGCATCCACAGAGGTCACTGCGGCAGCATCCACAGAGGGCACTATGGCACTATCTAAAAAGGGGCTGCCAAATCTTGACATGTGTGTCTGCCAGACGCTGCCAATTGAGCTGCCGGACTGCATTTAGCGACACTTAAACTGGAAAACTGGATTGTTGAAATAAGCACGTGGAGAAATAGCTCAAATTTTAAACCTAGCGGTATTATTATAGTAATGTAGTATTAATTTTATAGTAATGTAGTATTATTATTATTATAGTAATATAGTGTTATAGTAGTTCAAATAAATAATTTATTAACAATAATTTTATATTGTATCAAATTTGAAAGTAATGCGGCCCGTCAACTTCCCATTTTTTCTATATGTGGCCCAATTACCCTGCAAAGTTTGAGACCCCTGGTCTAGACTGAATACAATTGTATCCATTTCCCAGCTGAGAGCAGGACTAAGGTATGTACAAATTTGCTGCTTTGAGTGTTCTCAGTCACTGACTGCAAACAAATATCTTGAAAAAAGTAAGGAATTGATTGTGTAGCAGAAATTTGTATAACTTTTAATTTATTCAGTACTTAATTTATATAAAACCTGAAAACCTCTTTAATCGTTCATGCACATGTCCGTATTATGGCTCTGGGCATGACGTGTGTATTTATGACAAGCACAGGATCAGACCCAGTTATTGGCACTAAATATACGTCTTGTGCGCTGAGACATTATACGGTGTAGCAGTGCAGCTACTGGACAGTGCAGAAACTCAGGTTTTAAGCAACCAGGGAGCATGTACAGCAGAGAGGGTTTTCTCTGCTGTTGCTTGGGTGTAAAGCTTGGAATAGGGCCTGGCTTGCTGGAGTGTGAAGGAGAAGGGCGGCTGCCACTCCATACAGACAGTCCATATCTTGGGCTGTCTGATGAGCTTAGTTAGGCTTCAAATGAGACGGCTCTTTAATTCAGGGGTGTGCAGTTCACACAGGGGCTCTCAGTCTGGGGAAGACAGGCATGCTAGCCTGTGAGAGTCACCACCGTGTGAGGTAATACTGTGAAGGTTTTGAGGTGCTGGGCACAGGGCTCAGTGTCACGTAGTGAGGGAAAATCACGCGCGTCGCACGGAACTATGTTAGTCAATGGGGCCGTTCAAACTGTCCGTGATTTTCATGCAGCGTATGTCCGCTGTGTAAAACTCACGACATGTCCTATATTTGCCCGTTTTTTACGCATCACGCACCCATTGAAGTGAATGGGTGCGTGAAAACCGCGCAAGGCACACGGAAGCACTTGCGCGCTACAGTAGTTAAAACTATGAATGAAAACAGAAAAGCACCACGTGCTTTTCTGTTTACAAACGTACAGTGTCATAATGATGGCGGCTGCGCGAAAATCACGCAGCCACGCATCATATGATAATGACACACTGAGCTGTTATGGACCTTTTGCGCGCTCAAAACGCACACGCTCGTGTGAATCCGGCCTAAGTGTGAAAGGTACATCTGTATCTCCAGCTGACTGCCAATATGCCAGGTATCTGAGACATATTATTTATGGTAAGATCAAAGCACCTGTCTGCTTGTGGAAGATCCAAAGAACAAGTTACGCTTCACCTTGCAGGAATGAAGTGCCTCAATAGTCATTAAGAACGTATCACTGAAACCAACCTAGTGATTAAACTGACAATTTCTAATGACATCATAAACATATGACATCATCAAAGGATCTAAAGGAATTGTAACCAGGAATACCTGCTTAATAGAGAATGAGTGGAAAATTAGGTAAAGGTATTTGCAAAAACTTGTATGTGCATTCACACGTGCAGGATTTGATCAGGTTTTGTTGAGGGTTTTTTATGCAGGTTTTGAAACTATAACAAGGAGTGGATACAAATAAAAGGAGAAGTAGCATTTGTCCATTATACCTTTTATCCCTTGATTGACATCTGGTTTTGGCTTCAAAAACTGTATAAAAAAATCTCAACAAAACCAGCACGTGTAACCTGCACGTGTGAATGTACCCTTAGGCCTTATTCAGACGAACGGGATATACGTCCTTGCAACGCGCGGGATTTTCACGTGCGTCGCACGGACCTATATTAGTCTATGGGGCCGTGCAGACATGTGCGTGATTTTTACTCAGCGTGAGTCCGCTGAAAAAAAGTCACGACATCTCCGTTCTTTGGCCATTTTTCGCGCATCACGCACCCATTGAAGTCAATGGGTGCGTGAAAACCACACATGCCACACGGAAGCACTTCCGTGCGACCAGCGTGATTCGCGCAACAGCTGTGAAAAGGATGAATGAAAACAGAAAAGCACCACGTGTTTTTTGTTTACAAACATCCAAACGGAGTGTCATAATGATGGCGGCTGCGCGAAAAGCACGCAGCCGCGCATCATATGCTGAGGCCACACGGAGCTGTTAAGTGCCTTTTGCGCAGGCAAAACGCCACATTTTTTGCGTGCGCAAAAAGCACTTGCTCGTGTGAACCCAGCCTTACTGTTTCATTGTGAAATCTTTGTTCAAGGCTCCAACCATAGGACAGCTAAGAAAGTAAGCAAACAAAACAACAGCCTTCATTTGTATATTATCATATGATTGCCTGGTTGCATTTTATACCATATGTGTATAGACTGAATGCACAGATGATTCATGCATGTATCTGCTATAGCTAGAGTTAGGCCTCATGCACACGGTTGTAGCCATGTGCACGGCCGTGATTTCCGGGTCGGCCGTCTCATACTTATGTACGATGCCAGGAGTCCCTGCCTCTCCATGGAACTACTGTCTCGTACTGAAAACATGATTACAGTACGGGACAGTTGTCCTGCAGCGAGGCAGGGACTCCTAGCATCGTACATAACTATGATGCTAGGAGCCCGGCTCCCTGCAGTGTGTTCGGTCCGGTACTTGCGGCCAAAATACGTCCGTCCATTACGGACGTGATGTGCTCGTGTGAATCCAGCCTTAGTCTCATCACAGACAAGCCCATTAGGCCCTGTGCTAACAGAGTTTTTTTGCAGGCAGAAAATTCTGCCTCAAAATTCCGTTTGGAATTTTGAGGCAGATTTTGGTCTGCCTGCATGCCGTTTGCCGCGTTTTTCGCTGCGTTTTCCGCTCGCGCCCATTGATCGCCATGGGAAAAAATGCAGCGAAATACGCTTTCTCTGCCTCCCATTGATGTCAATGGGAGGACAGAGACGTAAATGCCCGAAGATAGGGCATGTCGCTTCTTTTTCCCGCTCGCAGTTTCCGCATTAAAAAACGTGTAAAAAAACTCAGGGGAAGATTAGGCTGGCTATTCATGTAGTATTACTGTACTTTGTGGCCATTCAGATGTAATACATGAATGTCTGGCGCCCGCCAGAGTAAGAGCTGCTGCTTGTTAGTGGCTCTCCGGTTTAGCTCGTAGAGGGGGTTTCCGAGCGATGTATATGACTGTATAAAAAAAACAACGAAGCATGGACTGACATTGCCCCCTGGGCATCGTATGTCCTACAAGCAGAATATTATTGAAATTGTACTTTCTAGTAACATATGAAAAGGGAATATTTTTAGTTGTCAGTGCCCTTTTAAGCCCATGCACGGTAGCGTATAATAATATTCCTAAGTGTCTAGCTCTAGTGCTTTGATATGTGGATTGTCAGCCGGGTTCTGTCATCTCCTAAACTGAATACATAGATATCTCCATTCTGCTGCAGTCTGCCTCATATCATCTTCGCGCTGTGTTTTCAGTGTTAGGGATTTAGCTTATATGACGGGATTTTCAGCCTGAGAATTTAGCACTGAAAGATATATAGGCACAGGGAGATCAGACAACTGGGGCGGATTGGAAGGGGTAACCTGAACGGGTGGTGGAATGGACAGAGGATCATCTATAACACTCCCTCTCAATCTTCTGCTTTAGGCTATAAGTGTTTGATGACAAGCTGTGAAATATAGGATAACTGCAGAGAGGTCTACAGCTGTGCAAAATGTAATAGTATCAGTAGCACCACAGAGCGAATGGCGGAACACATTTACTTATAGGGGGCGCTGCCTAGTCAATAAATTTGCATAGCCTAAATTACAAATTTTGCCCCAATATACTTACAATGTCTCAACTGCTATGGAATTTTTACATGCTCAGATGATCCTCACTTAGCAAATAATAATAAGAAAAGTTTGTGTGCATTATTTTTTATGCATCAATACAAGTGACTTGTCATACGCAACCCAAAATGACGTGTTCCCCTATTGTATTTAGACGGATTGTCTATCAAGACAACCCATTTTTAAATTAAGGCCAGCCTGTCAATAAGCTTCTATATTCAGAAACCCCTGGCGATCCACTGTTATCGCTGGGAGAAGCGGCAGCTAGCTATAAATTCCCCATGCACTGGCTGCTTGTAATACATAGTGGAGCCAGGTTCAACATTGCCGCTCTTGATATAGAAAGGCTTTGTGCATATCTCTAATAGGGCATATAGAAAAAGGGCTACCTTCATGAGAAAACTCCTTAACAAAAGGGTCAAAAGCTAATCTACAAGATAGTCCCTGAATTAAACTCTGCAAGTCTGATTATGCATGGTTGAGAATCAATATTTTTTTAAATAAATGCCCTAAACTGCTGTTTTCTAAATGCGCACAACGCAGAAAAACAGGCAGTTGGGCGGGGGGGGGGGGGGGGGGGCAGTCATATGAGTAAATCACATGACCGCCACCACCTTGAGAGCTATGGATAGGATCACCCCCGCCATCCACTGTTTACACAGCCGATCAAGGGAGATCAGGGGGCTGTTAAATGTAATGTTGTTTGCAATAGTCGTCATATTTTTTGGACTGTAATATGACCTGGATGTTAAAATGCACACAAGCAAAAAAGAAGAAAAAAAAACATAATCTCATTCATGGCTATTGGAGATGTAAACATTTTAGCATAATGTTCTTCAGCCCAAACAACATCATTTACATGTGGAGGAATAGTGATGGATCCGGTGCAAATGGTTTCCCTTTGTCACCTTTGCTTAAGGCATCCATCATTTTGACGGAATAAATAGCGCAGTCGACTACGGTATTGATTCCGTCAAAACAACGGTGACAAACAGAAACCATTTGCACCCAATTCGTCACCATTGAAATCAATGGTGATACAAACGGAAACCTATGGGTTCCCCTAATGGAAAACTCAGACAGAACCCATGAACGGAGTCGCAACGCAGATGTGAACGAAGCCTAACATAAGTAATGGTACTGAGAGTTAGAATTAACTTGGGGTGGGGGATGATGTAAAATGTTTCCAGAGAAATTATTTGACTGCCTTTATAGAGTCTGGAAGGCCTTTTTTCCACTGGATACAATCGATAATAGAGTTTGTTTTGCCTTTCCCTGGATCAAACAGTTGGGTTTGTAAAAGGTTGAACTTGATGGACATGTGTCTTTTTGAAATCTTAGTAGCTATGCATGTAACCACGCTTACCTTCTCTCTGGTGACAAGGATTAAAACCCAACTTTTAATTCCCAACAGTAGTTAAATACTTATAAGCAGGCACCATATTTTTCTGGCCTATTGTATAGGACCTAATGATTATATGGGCCATGTCTATGGGGTATGTGGACCCATGAGGCCGCTCCACCGTAGCGGATTAGCAGCTGGCCAAACAGTAGTCAGAGATAGTCTATAGAACAAGAGTACCTAGATAGAAGATTTGGCAGACACTTGTCGTGGCAGACACTTGTCATGGCAGACAATAGGCGTGGCAGACACTTGGCGTGCCAGACACTTGACACAGATGACACTTGGCACAGATGACACTTGGCACAGATGACACTTGGCACAGATGGTGAACTCGACTCCGACACTAGACTTCATACTAGAACAAACACAATTACTGAATATGGGATACAGGATACGGGAACACAGGATACAGCTAAGGGACCATTTGCAAACGAGAATGGGAAGACACAACAATGCTCAGGCAAGGAGGAAGAGGGCATTCTATAGAGCAGGGTACATAGGGATTGGGTAGGAACTATTTTACAGGTGCACCCTAGGGGAAACAGTGGAGCAGTGCAGCTGTGTGTATGCTGGCGTCTCCGGGGAGGGAGACGCCGGCAAAATCCAAGTGTCCTGCGGCAGCTGGTGAGTATAATATGCTGGCGGTCAGCGACCGCTGGCACAACAATACGCATGCACTTATTGAGCGCTCCTCATGGTCCGAAGAAGCACTGAGGCGTCACAGGACTTCTGTAAGAGAAGAGAGATTTGGTGTAAAAGGGCTCATCTTATAATTAATAGTTGTTTTCTAATTTCAAGGCAAAATTTAGATTTTGGATGGAAATTGTATTTGGGTGAATGTCCATTGGTGTTGTCCTGCAAATGTCAATGTAGAAATCCTCAGGTCAAGATTAAGTAAATAAATATAAAGAATATGGCTTTCTTCGTGTATTGACCAAATGTATGAAATTTCCTGGTAAGTTCTTAGTTAAATACTTTTTTAAATATACAGAAATAAAACATGTATTTGACCAATCAGCATGCCACACTTATTTGGCTGACAGCTGTCATGCCCCATCCTTCTTTGCCTTCACAGCAGACATTGGGGGACTGTTGGGCTGTTCCCATACACATTAGATTGTCATCTGATCCTGCCAAAATTGGTGGGTTTGGTTGAATTTAAACTAATGTGTATGGTTTAGGCATTGTTCACACTACCATCATGATTTCTGTTCTTACCTGAGCCACGACAGGTATGACAATCTATTTTAAAACGGACACAAATGATTCTTGATGGGATTATGGGGTCAGTCAGGTTTCCATTGGGTTTTATGGGTTTTTGACAGTAATCGTGCTGTAGACTGCGCTATTCTAGGCGCCAAGAACAATGGCATCCTGATGGGGAATAGTGAACCTGGTATTACTTACTGTACTTACAGAACTATAATCATAATGTAAGTAATTGTGTTTAATTATATCAGTTTGGCCTGGCATTGGGTTTGTCTGTGGATCCCACGCCGCCCTAAATCATCTCTCTTTAGGAGGTGGAGCAGAACCGGATGGTTTAAGCTGCTGTTATTGTTTGGGAGCTATTTTAGGAATCTGATTACTGAAGGTGGATGGGGTAATTAAGCACAGAATAAACATTTGGGAGGCTTAAGGAGGGAGGATTTAAAAGCCTCAGGTGTTGTACATCTTAATACTTAACTATTTTATTGCTGGAGACAAATTTTCGTTGACTGCTAATATTTAAACGTGAGTAAATATTTTATAGGGATGTTAATATTTATGGGTAACAGTAAAAGCTATACATGAATGTAGTGTTAAATATTCTTATAACATCCTTTTATCAAGACCTTTCAACATGACATTCCCATAATGCAAAAAAATGTCAACTCCCAAGATCCTGTTGGTCAAAGGGCTAATGCACACGCCAAAAGGCACAGAGTCCCTACGAGTCCATATTATGGTCCTATATCTTCTCTATGTGCCAGTGTATGGGACCGTATTCTACCCTAAAAGCGATGCTTCTCAATATCTATAATAACTGAAGGCACATGGAGATATAGTATGGGCTCATAGATGGCCAAGAGCGGCGTATTACCCATCCATACAACAGGTCTGTAATACCTGCACCCAAAGCCTGATTTGGCTGGAGTTAACATAATATCACTCTTCAAAGACACAGCCATGGGGTTGTATGAAGCTGAGATATTGTCTGCAGTTCACCATGGCTTCTTGGTTTGAAGAATTAGTGGGGAAACCCAGTTCACAGACCATCACATATGTCATATTCTTACATATATTTAGATTACATATGAAATTATGATTTTGGTAATTTCTACTTTAATACTGTTGCTGGTCTAATCCATTGATGACCATGTGGCATTTTTCAATGGGAAGTCATGGTGGTTGTAACCTGGGCCAGAATGCTTGGGTATGCTGCAGGGAACAGAACAGAAGTTGCTATAAGTAGGCAATGTGGGAGGGCAGTGACATATGATGTAAGAAATTATCTTTACAAAGTTCTACCACCCCCTGGCCACAACGACACAATGACATAATCTGTGGTTAGGTGATGTGCCAAAGAATAGTTTTTCTCCATGTCACAGCTTCAAGCTATGCCTCTAGGTTCATGCAATATTCATTAGTTCAACCCATGTAAGCAGCAGCAGACCTTTTTATAAGCAGAGAAGGTGGTCATGGCCCAGTGTCTGCCTACAAATGGGCACACACGCTTTGCCACCTTCGGGGTTTAACATGATTGCAATCTTCTGAATATTGTAATAAGGATTATGTTACGCCACAGTCTTGCGGCAGTATCTAATAGTTATCATTGGTAGCTTGTGATGTTATCATATCATTGGGATTACCTGCCATTGCTGTAAGCAACCAGTGGAGTAATTAACCTATTAATGACAATGCAAGGTAAATGTATGGTATGTGGCTTTAAACCCACTCTCATGTAAATGTACAGTGTGGGTTTAAAGCTCATGCCCTTCAGTCGAACAGGTGCCAGTCAGACATCCAGGAGAGACGTCTTTTACATTTGTCGCAGCACCTTAAGAGCCAATAAGAATAAATCAAAGGTTGACAAATTACTCTAGAAGCCTATTAGACTTCTGTATTTTCTATGTGCAGAATATATGTCTTGAAGGTATTTGTATGTATATTGTAACATCCCTTTTGGCATAAGTTTGGCCAATATACTGTACATCTAAATACCTTTTTTTCTGTTGTTTTTTTTTTTTATGTGATTTAAACATAGTCTAAGCAGAATATTTCGAGAAAAAAAAGATTTCTTATTTCAAACTAGGTTTGATCACCCATTTCCTAATGGATGGTGGCTGTGATTGTACAATTTTTATGCAACTTACTAGACCAGTATTTCTCAACCAAAATTCTGTGGAACCTTGAAACCTGGTTAGGTGGAGGACAGAATAAACAAGAACTGTCACTTTAAGGGGGGATTCAGACGAGCGCGATTTGCGCGCGTGCAGGCCGCGTATTTTCTGCGCATCACGCACAGCACTATAGAAGTCAATGAGGCAGTTCAAATAGTGCGTGATTCTTGCGCAGCGTTTGTTCGCTGCGTACTATACGCGACCGGTTCAAAAACTCTGCGTATTTCACGCATCACGCACCCATTGAAGTCAATGGGTGCGTGAAAATCACGCGCACCACACGGAAGCACTTCCATGGGACGAGCGTGATTCGCGCAACAGCAGTGAAAAGGATGAATGAAAACCGAAAAGCACCACGTGCTTTTCTGTTTCCGAACATCCAAACGGAGTGTCTTTGCGATGAGCGAAGCCGGACAAGCGTACCGAACTTCACCGGGTTCGGGCAAACTCGTTTTGGCCGATCCCGGCAAAAAAATTATCGGTACGCGACGTCAGGAGATAGTCACTGTCCATGGTGCTGAAAGAGTTAAACTGTTTCAGCACCATGGACAGTGACTTGCGATCCCAAAATACATTAACCTGTAAAAAAAAACCGAAGTTCTAACTTACCGATTACTCCTGTCTCCTTCCTGCAGTCCGACCTCCCGGGATGACACTTCAGTTCAAGTGACAGCTCCAGCCAATCACAGGCCAAGCACAGGCTGCAGCCAATCACAGGCTGCAGCGGTCACTTGGACTGCTGCGTCATCCAGGGAGGTGGGGCCCGATGTCAAGAGAGGCGCGTCACCAAGGACGCGTCACCAAGGACGCGTCACCAAGGCAACGGCCGGGAAGTTCTCGGTAAGTAGGAACTTTATCTTTTTTTTTACAGGTTTTTCGCTGTTGTGTTCGGCATTCACTGTCGAGGGTGCTGAAAGATTTAGCTCTTTCAGCACCTTGGACAGTGACGGGCGTCGACAAGCCTCATCTCTATGATGCCGGCTGCGCGAAAATCACGCAGCCGCGCATCAGACACGCATGACACACGCAGCTGTCAAATGGTTTTTGCGCTCGCAAAACGCTGCGTTGTTTGCGCGCGCAAAAACGCAACGTTCGTGTGAATCTCCCCTAACAGTAGGGATCGGGTAGTTGTAGGGATTTTTCAGATCAGGCCTATATTATTCCGCCCCATGGTGCTCTTGGTGCACTGTATATTACATTTTCACATAGAAGCACTTGGAGGTTTTATGGAACTAAAATATGGCCATGTGCATGATCCCTTACTCTTGTTGTGCACATGTGATACGTGTCAATATATGTGACAATTATGTAAATATAGATGCACATGTCTTTCATGACTTTCATGTTATCATGTCAATATTTTTTATATAAGTCAGAATAAAATCTCTTTTCTATTTAGCTTGGCTTTCAGAATTTAATTTAGACTCCTTGTTTGCATTATTTCAAAGCCATTTAGTCTTACGTCAGTTCTAAATAAATGATCAGCACTAACTCCAAGTGTATGCAGTTCTCCAGCTCTCTTCTCACCCCGTGTAACATGCTGTAACTATTTTCTGACCGTCTCATTTATTTTGATATTACTGCATTGGATTGAGAGGAATTTTTAGATGCTTTGAAATGTGATTTAAGTGTCTAGACATTTAGTAGTAGAGCACGCTGGTAGTGGGTGGGTTAAATGCTGCGGGTGGATATATCTGGAGAGTCGTACAAATACAACGTGACAGATTTGGAGCATTGCATTAGCTAAGTGAAGGCTGTTACATTTAATTATTTACTCTGATTTCTTCACTTGTTCCCAACTGGACTAAGAAGATCTTAGGCCCTGTTCACATCACATTCTTGAATCCTGTTTTAAGGGTACTTTTTTAAACAAAAATGAAAAACAGGTCCGAACCCTAACCGACTCCATCATAAGTCAATTGGCGTCCGTCAGGTGCCATTAGTATCTGTTGTAAAATGGATCCGGTAGAACAACGTGGCTTTCGTTATAAACGGAAGCCATGACACTAATGCACCATGTTCATCAACACAGTATGTGCCCTGTTTAAGAATGTTGCGAAAAAGTAAAAAACACAACAAGCCGCTTCATAGGGTTTTGTCTGATATTTAACATGGAATAGTTGACGGACATATAATTTATATGCTCACCTGTAGACATTGTGTAAAAAGCGCACAACAACCATGAAGGCGTGGAATATGAGAGGGCTTGCTGCCTGGGATCTGATCTGATGCCAACGGAGTAGTCAAACGTATAAGGCCCCATGTACACGAACGTGCTTTTGCAGCCGCAATTCCCCCGAAAACCCACGGGAGAATTGCAGCCTCATTCATTCCTATGGGGCCATTCACACGACTGTGGTTTTCACGATCCGTGAATGGCCCCAGAGCCCGGATTGCAGAAAGAACGGGCAGGCCTTATAACGACCGTGTTCTGCGGTCCGGGCTCATTGACAATAATGGCCGCGGCCATGTGCATAGCCCGCGATTTGCGGGCGGCTCGCGGCTGTCATTTCGTGGCCGGCCGACCTGGAAATCACGGCTGCCGCATGGATTTGAAGAGTAAAAAAAAAAAATCACACGTGTACGATTCCATTTTTGTTGACCCATACAGTCAAAAGTAGTAGTAGAAAAGTCACTTTATTGGAGCATATAGGATAATGCATTTCGAGGCAGTACTACTACACAGTATGGCCTTGAAACGCCTTATGCTGTTCATTCCAATAAAGGGACTTTTCTATTACTACTTTTGACCGTATCGGCCTAACTTCTGTCGCACAACAAAAAGGAAGCACCAACTAAAACGGGATAG
Organism: Rhinoderma darwinii; assembly: GCF_050947455.1. Taxonomy (NCBI): domain Eukaryota; kingdom Metazoa; phylum Chordata; class Amphibia; order Anura; family Rhinodermatidae; genus Rhinoderma; species Rhinoderma darwinii. The sequence goes on from NC_134689.1 coordinate 350,724,574, forward strand.
CACATAATCCGGGTCGGCCGGCCACGAAATGACAGCCGCGAGCCGCCCGCAAATCACGGCTGCCGCATGGATTTGAAGAGTAAAAAAAAAAAATCACACGTGTACGATTCCATTTTTGTTGACCCATACAGTCAAAAGTAGTAGTAGAAAAGTCACTTTATTGGAGCATATAGGATAATGCATTTCGAGGCAGTACTACTACACAGTATGGCCTTGAAACGCCTTATGCTGTTCATTCCAATAAAGGGACTTTTCTATTACTACTTTTGACCGTATCGGCCTAACTTCTGTCGCACAACAAAAAGGAAGCACCAACGAAAACGGGATAGCACATAAGTGTGTTTTATTCTCCTTAAATCCCTTTGGCTGTTTTTAAATATGGCATAGATTGTAGGGTGGTGGGGGGTTGGAGACTAATGCAATGCTAGGATAGTGCACCAGTATTAATAAATCTCCCCTAATGTCCTGCAAATGGACAAATGACGTAAAATGCACTAACAATATTGTACCCTTAAATGTGAACATTTATGACCACGTCTAGACGTGTCACCCATTCAGTTATTGAGAGTGACTCATTTTTCTTTTTATTTAAGACTTGAAAAACCAGGTGACGTAAAGTTTCCTCTGTCAAAAACGGCAACTTATATCCACTGAGTCCACTAATCAATGTTTACCCGGAATCTGAATTCTAGGAAAATATACACAACAAATATGAGATACTTGGTGTCGAAACCAGAAGTTACCTGGAAATATCAGGACATATGCCGTCCTCAGCCTTCTCGTGTTTACTGTGCGGGTATAGATGATGTGCAGTTTAGACTAGGGTATGATTAACAGTCACCCACAGGTAGTCATCTAGTGGAAGGAATAAACAAACATTTATTTGGTGACAGATATTTGGGAAGTTTAGTTTACTGAATGATGTGTAGCCCATTTTGCAATTCTTGGCCACGTTCCCTGTTGCCGACCATTCCTGTTTGCGTTAAAAGAGACGACGTTGCTCTATAAACACTTCTACATCTATCATTTTGTGTGTTAGAATGACATTACATACAAACAAGCCGCTGTATGGCCTGTGGCATTGACTCACAGTCTAGAAGCAGGGCATAGGAAGGGCAGTCTGCCTTACTGGTCAGTGGTTTAGCCACAGCCTGTAACCAGGAGATAATCCTGACCCTGTTGCGGCAGAACAGTGTGGCACTGTCTTCCTGGGTCTATGGGCTGCCCTATGTCTAGGACTCCACAGATCAGCAGGCTCTGGACTACATAAACTGAAATCCATCAAAGAGCTGTTGAGTTTTGAGTGCAATGTTTGTTCAGTCAACAGAAATGTGAGTTTATAGAAAAACATCCATAAAGCTATGAACGCGAACACAGAAGGCATAGTCTTAATAATGGCATTTAGATAAAACGGAGAGAAAAACACACTCCTTATAGCCAGAGACTGACCCGTTCCCTCTATTTAGCTGTCATTGGCCGCAATACTAAAAATCTTCACTGCTGAGACCCCAACTGATCCTGAAAACATGGGTCCTTGTTCTCTTTAAAGAAGGGTGCTCTTGGTTTGACATGTCATAAAAGTTTATATACAGAGGCCATACATATATAATATTGCTGGCTGAAAGATATTTATATTGGGTGGACTGATGCCCCCCCTCTGCCTATGGGAGAAGATCTTTTACATCACAACAGAGCCACAATGATGTCAGTTACAGCGGCTTTTTGATTTCGACAATCCTTACATGTTAGAAGGGTTCCTTGATAATAAGTCAATCACAAAGTGTCCCCCTGCTGGGAGCCCCAGCGTTCACCTGTAATCTGTGGGGACACCTGACAACAAGTGTTCAATTTCCCTACAGCTCCACCACAAGTGAAGTTCAGCATTACATAGTTCTCATTCAATGTATAATGGAGGACAGGACATGTCCTTCAGAGCGAGAGACGCTCTTTGTAGCCACTCAAGACTCTGGCCAAGGGTTGAGGATCTTGAATATAGGATCCCCCGATATTAACTCAGAATTCCCTAATAGGTTATATGAAAACTGGTTTTCTAAACTAGACAACCCCTTTAATGTGAGACACCATAGGATAATTATTAAAAAAATTATTCATTTTAAGTAGGATTTCCCCCTGGGCCTCCGTCTGTTTGGGAACTATGGGACAAGTAACCACGACAGCTGCTAGACCTTCAGAGACTGACGGCTCAGTCCACCACAGATTATGGCTGATGCTCGTAACTGTCAAGTTCGGGACATTTTAATGTAATATAGGGCCACTTATAAGAATTAGGGCAAAAAAAAAGTGATGTTGCCCAAAAAAACCTCTTAGATGTTTGGTCTTCTTTTCAAGTTGAATTTCTAAATAAAATGTGTACTCTCTTTGGTTGTTATGAGCAATATCCATCTTTTTTTTTGCCAACCATACATCTGGATCAGTGTATAAATACTATACATAGCCAGGCAACTCTGCATGAAATGGTAAGAAGATCCTGAGAGAATATCCTACATCATGAGCTCCATAACCGGAAGTCCTGGCTCCTATGAACATAAGTAAGCCTTTGATAAAGGGTCTTTTTTTTATATCCCATCCAGTAATAGTGTCAGTGACCAGATTTATGTAAGTCCCTACATTAGCATCATTGGTATTTTAAACCTTTAATATAATTACAGTAATTTAGAAATGACACACTGGCTCATTCTAAGCGAATTTGTGACATTCCGTACCCTCCCAAGAATTAGAGGGGTGGGTGACACAGTAACGCGAGAACTGCTGGTATGGCAAATTCAATCCTGTTAATTAGCTATGTGGAAAGAATGAAAACTTCATATTTCAGAAATATAAATATAGGTTGTAGCTGTAGCAGAGATGAGGGGACAATCCCACCCAATGTGTCCTTATGTGCCACAATAGCTAATACAGTACCTTACTTTCATCCATGACTGTCCTGTGTTTCCCATAATGCAGTTGTTTTCCTTTCCACTTATTTAAAGTACATTTCCCCTAACACAAAATCATCATATAAAACTAAAATCATGCAAAACATACCATAGTCCAAACAGATAAAAACAGATAAACACTGTGTCATTTTTCGATACAAGTAATCATGTGTACAGATTAGAGAATGGCAAATCGGCCTAGAAATATTGTGACATTAAACATTGCCATTTAGGAGTCTTGGAAAGCTGGGTAACAAACCCCTTAAGTGCTGTAATGCCGGGGGCCACAAATGACCTGTTTTTGAAAAAACAGCATGCTCTAGATGTAGTTCTTTTGTGGCACCCATAGACCTCAATAACAAAAATAAAAAATGCACCACTGCATTGTGTCTTGTTTTACGTATTTTGGTGCAGTTTAATGTGAATAATATTGGTTGTCCAGCTTTCCAAGACACAGTTAGGACTAAAATATGGCATGCTCCTGTCCTTCTGCCGCAATAGGGCATTCCACTGCTATCCCCTAATGGGCAGTTCCAAGTGACAACTCTAGGGATCACTAATATGTCCCTGGCTGTGTCAATAGTGATGCCAGCCATGGCAATCAGGTTTGATTGTGACACTGAAGGGGTTAACTGGTTAACTGTTGGGATTGGCGTTTTCTCAGTTTCCATCATTTTGCAGTGGGAGTGCGGCTGTCTATTTCAGTGATCACATTGGCACAGTGGCCGTTCTCTTGCCACCATCTTAAAATAATAGTATGTCAAGATGCATTAAGGGGGTTCTCCAGGACATTCCTAAATAAAGAATATATAACCTGGAAAAGTCCTAGGTTGTCTGATTTAGAAAACCCATTTTTAAATACCGTATTAGTTATTAGTTAATTCAAAACCTTTCATCTATTAGCCAGAATGGAAATCGGTGACAGACCTGGAATGACCATTCATTACACATTACACGGACAGATCATTGATTTCACTGATGAATATGTTATGTCTTTTTTTTTCTGTGGTGGCGTTGCATGTTTGAACATTTTTGATGGGTTTCCCCACGTATTACACCTAATCACAGGGGGTGCCAGCAGCAGGACACCCTGTGATCAGATTATTGTCAGGAAACCCTTCTAACAAAAAGGGATTGCCCAAAGCAAATAGCTTTTCAATGACATGCTATTATATCAAGTGCACATAAGGGTTAATAACATGAGGATAACTCGTGACCTAGGTTTAACTTTGAGTTTAAAAGGGATAATGTTGTTTATCACATTTATTATGATCATTTTATTATCTTCTGGAGGTAAGAAGTTTCAATAAAATATGTGTGCTTGAAATATTTCTGTTTACATTGTGGTTATTATGCAATGTGATAGCCGAAGAAAGTCTCTACATGAAACAATGCGTGTTGAGGGCTCTTGATTTTCTGTAAACTGGATCTGTTCTGAATCTCACCCAACTCTAGTTATCTTGTTTATTCTTCCTCCTGTGCTTGGCAGAGGCTGTCAGGAATGAATGTTTTGGATGACTGGGTTAAAAGCCTGAAAAAGATTCTGAAATTTCTGAGCTATTCTGATAATCATCTTAGTTTGTTTTAGAAAATCAGTAGCTAATAGCTAGGAACCATTCAGGAGCCTCAATCATTGAGGCGTAGAAGCACATGCAGTGCAAATGATCAGATATGTGCCCCACTGGAACTCAATCTCTGATTATCTTGACCACGCCACCAAAACCAATCCTATACAATCCAGTGTTATGCCAGAATTGATCCAAAGAGTAGCACTCAAAGCAGTCTACACTTGCGTTACATAGTACCTACACATTGCCACCACCTTGTAGCTATTTCTAATTATTGTGCCTATCAATAATAATGCATAATGCACACGACCGTGGTTTTTTGTCCGTGTGCTATCTGCAATTTTGTAATGTTCACGGATCCGTGTAAAAGCTGCAAGTCCGGGCCTACTGACACACACATACACACACACACACACACACACACACACACACACACTGCAAACAAACATATAGACACATTGCACACATACATGCATACACATATATAAATGCATACATACATAGATACATACATACATAAATACACATACATATATACATACATACACACACACATGTATACATACATAAACATTCATACATACATACATACATACACACATACAGGCATAAATACACATACATAAATACACATACATACACACACATACATGCATGTATACATACATACATACATACATAAACATGCATACATACATACATACATACATACATACATAGACATACATACATACATACACACATGTATACATACATAAACATACATACATGCATACATACACATACATGCATGCATACACACATACATACATCCATATATACACATACATACATACATACATACATACATACATACATACACATACACATATATACATGCATACATACATACATACATACATACATAAACATACACATCTGTAATGACAGGGATAGTGAAACAGACAAGTGAGCCCTAATCTACCCGCCACTCAGTCCCTGCCTACTTGCAACGACCCGCCCTAGGCGACGGGGTACAACTGGGCGACGGTCCCTACACTCAGTAAGTGCATGACAGACAACCAGACAAGGAAACACAGAACAAAGGGAAACGGGGCAGTTGCCCATGGCAACACCGTGAGCAACAAGAGTAGTGAACGAGCCGAGTCAAACCAGGAGAGTACGAGGTGCCAAACGCAGAGCAGGAGAGTAGTGAACAAGCCGAGTCAAACCAGAAGTGTACGAGGTACCAAACGCAGAGCAGAAGAGTAGTCAGTAAGCCAGGGTCAATACGAAGCAGGGACAAGTAGTACAAGAAGCTGCAGCAGGGCCAGGAAACCAACAGAGAAGAATCACAAGCAAGGAGGAACAGGAAAGGCAGGCATAAATAGACAGAGGGCGGGAGCTAGCTCCGTCTGGGCAGGCTGTGATAGGCTCTCCCACTCCTAAGCCTGCCATCCTGAGTGGTGGAAGATGGAGTCAGTCTCACAGACATAGAAGCAGGTGCAGACTGATTACCTATGGGCGTGGATACAGAAGCTGTGCCTGGCAGATCCTTAACAACATCAATAATGAACTCAAGTTCAAAAGGGGAGGAAGGGTGAGAAAAGTGACACCTCCAGGTCTCTGCAAGCAAGAGGCAGAATCAGGAAAAGGTACCTCCTTTTATTTACTCCAAGAGGGAGGCAACTTGAATCCCATTGGTAATTTACTATTAAGGCCAACCAATATAAAGAAGGGATGAACTACAGGGCATTCGGAAAGTCTTCAGATCCTTTCACTTTTTTCACATTTTGTTATGTTGAGGCCTTGTGCTAAAAAAATTAAAGAAAAATAATTCCCATTATTCTGCGCTCAACACCCCATAATGATAAAGTGAAAACAGAATTTTTTAAATTTTTTGAAAATTTATTAAAAATGAAAAACTACAATTTTGCATTGGACATAAGTATTCAGACCCTTTGTTATGACACTTAAAATTTAGCTCTGCTGGCCTCCCATTTCTCTAGATCATCTTCGAAATGTTTCTACACCTTGATTGGAGTACACATGTGTAAATTAATTTGATTGGACATAATTTGGAAAGACACGCCGCTGTCTATATAAGGTTTCCCAGCTGACATATGCTGCATATCAGAGCAAAAACCAAGCCATGTGGAGGAAAGAACTGCATGTAGAGCCCAGAGACAAAATTGTGTGGAGGCACAGATCTGGAGAAGGGTACAACAAAAATGTCTGCTGCACTGAAAGTTCCCAAGAGCACAGTGGCCTCCATAATTCTTAAATGGAGGAAGTTTGGAAGAACCAGGACTCTTCCTAGAGCTGGCCGCCCTTCCAAACTAAGTAATTGGGGAAGAAGGGCCTTGGTAAGAGAGGTGGCTAAGAACCCAATGTGTACTCTGGCTGAGCTACAAAGGTCCTGTGTGCAGATGGGAGAAACGTCCAGAAGGTCAACCATCACTGCAGCACTCCACCAATCTGGGCTTCATAGCAAAGTGGCCAGAAAGAAGCCTCTCCTCAGTAAAAGACACATGAAAGCCCGTCTGGAGTTTGCAAAAAAGCACCTAAAGGACTCTTAGACTGTGAGAAACAAGATTCTGTGGTCTGATGAAACCAAGATTAAACTTTTTGGCCTCAATTCTAAGGGTCATGATTGGAGGAACCAGGCACTGCTCATCACCTGCCCGATACTATCTCTACAGTGAAGCATTGAGGTGGCAGCATCATGCTGTGGGGGTGTTTTTCAGTGGCTGGAACAGGGAGACTGGTCAGAGTTGAGGGAAAGATGAATGGAGCAAAGTACAGAGATATTCTTAATGAAAACCTGATCCAGAGTGCTCTGGACCACAGACTGGGCCGAAGGTTCAACTTCCAACAAGACAATGACCCTAAGCACACAGCCTAGACAACACAGGAGTGGTTAGGGACACATCTGTGATTGTCCTTGAGTGGCTCAGTTAGAGGTCTGACTTGAACCCAATTAAACATCTCTGAAGAGACCTGAAAATTGCTGTCCATAGACGGTCCCCATCCAACCTGATGGAGCTTGAGATAATCTGCAGGAAAAAAATTGCAGAAAATCCAGGTGTGCAACCCTTGTGGCTTCATACCCAAGAAGACTGGAGGCTGTTATAACTGCCAAAGATGCTTCAACTAAGTAATGAGTAAAGGGTCTGAATACTTATGTCTAGAGATGAGCGAACTTTTCAAAAGTTCGGTTCGGCTAGTTCGCCGAATTTCACAAAAAAGTTCGATTCGGACCGAACTAGTTCGGACCGAACCTGTCACTTACGTGCGCCGAGCATGCTACTGTCTCGGGTGCTGATAGAGTTAATGGGCTGCACTAACTCTTTCAGCAACCTTGACAGTACATGCTCGGCGCGCGGAAAATACAATTTAAATGTAATAAAAAAATAAAAATTATACGTTCGTACTTACTTTCCTCCTGTCCGGCCTCCAGCGATGACGTTTCATCCCTTTCGCCGCTGCAGCCAATCACAGGCTGTAGTGGCGGTCACGCACGGCAGGATGACGCTTCATCCCACGTGACCGCCTCTGCAGCCAATCACAGGCTGCAGCGGCGACATGGATGAAACGTCATCGCTGGAGCCCGGACAGGAGGAAAGTAAGTATGAACGTATTATTATTTTTTTTGGCATGTATGTATGTTGTCATGTATGTATGTATGTATGTATATATGTGCATGTATGTTGGCATGAATGTATATATGTGCATGTGTGTATGTATATTTGCATGTATATATTTGCATGTATGTTTGCATGTATGTATGTTTGCATGAATGTATGTTTGCATGTATGTATGTATGTTTGCATGAATGTATGTTTGCATGAATGTATGTTTGCATGTATGTATGTTGTCATGTATGTATGTATGCATGTATGTTGTCATGTATGTATGTATATATGTACATGTATGTTTGTATGTATATTTGCATGTATGTATGTTTGCATGTGTGTATGTTTGCATGTATGTATGTATGTTGGCATGTATGTGTATATTTGCATGTGTATATTTGCATGTGTATATTTGCATGTATATATTTGCATGTATGTTTGCATGAATGTATGTATGTATGTTTGCATTTTATGTATGTATGTATGTATGTATGTATGTATGTATGTCGTCATGTATGTATGTTGTCATGTATGTATATATGTGCATGTTTGTATGTATATTTGCATGTATATATTTGCATGTATGTATGTTTGCATTTATGTATGTTTGCATGAATGTATATTTGCATGTATGTATGTTGTCATGTATGTATGTTGTCATGTATGTATACATGTTTGTATGTATGTATGTTTGCATGTATGTATGTATGTTGTCATGTATGTTTGCATGTTTTTATTTTTGCATGTATGTTTATATATATGTGCATGTATGTAATTATGTTTGCATGTATTTATGTTTGCATGTATATTTGTGCATGCTTGTATATATGTATGTATCTTTGCATGTTTGTATGTATGGTTTCATGTGTGTGTGTGTGTATGCATGTATGTATGATAGTTTGCATGTATGTATGTTTGTTTGTATACATGTCTGTATGGCCATGTATGATACTGTCTGCTGGCGCCCTGTATCTAAGTCAACTTCACGGCAGGCTTCTATACATGGTATAACAGTCAGTATCACACATTAAACTGAATCTAAGCCTACGACATGTTTTATTTCATTTTTTATTTTTTTTACAGGTTTGGTGTTTGGACTACGTCGGTTTCGAGGACTACTTCGATGACGGTTTTTTTTTCTACAATAAAATGGTTAATGAGGGTTGTGTTGGGGGTGCTTTATTTCAATAAAATATTTTATCTATATCTTTGTCTTTTTCTTTTCAAATTTTATTACTACCACTTTAGTAATGGCCGCTGTCTGAGTGACAACATCCATTACTAAGGCGAGGCTTAGTGTTAGCCGGTACAGAGGCTAACACTAACCACCATTATTACCCCGGTACCCACCACCACCAGGGGTGCCGGGAAGAGCCAGGTACGATCCAGTACCCGACCATCTGTTGTGATGGTCGGGCTCTGGGGCGGCCGCAGGCTGGTATTATGAGGCTGGGAAGGGCCAAAAACAGTGGACCTTCCCACCCTTGTAATGCTAGGCTGCTGCTGCTGTGTTGTATCTGGCTGGTTATAAAAGTGGGGGGGACCCCACGTCATTTTTTTTTTATTATTTATTTATTTTTTATTTTTTTTAAAAAAGACATGGGGTTCCACCCAATTTATCATAACCAGCCACATACAACACAGTGTTATTAGCCTGGGAATGGACAAAACCAGTGGCCCTTCCCACCAATGTAATGCCAGACTGCTGCGTATATGGCTGGTTATTAAAAATGTGGGGGACCCAACGTCTAGTGTTAAATTTGTTAAATTCCCAAAAAAAAATGACGTGGGGTCCCCCCCATTTTTATAACCAGCCCGCTACAACACAGCAGCAGCAGCCTAGCATTACAAGGGTGGGAAGGTCCACTGTTTTTGGCCCTTCCCAGCCTCATAATACCAGCCTACGGCCGCCCCAGTACACGACCATCACAACAGATGGTCGGGTACTGGATCGTACCAAGCTCTTCCCGGCACCCCTGGTGGTGGTGGGTACCGGGGTAATAATGGGTGGTTAGTGCTAGCCTCTGCACCGGCTAACACTAAGTACCGCCTTAATAATGGACGCTGTCAATCAGCCAACTACCATTATCTAGGCACTAATAAAGTTTAAAAAAAAACACAAAGACAATTCTTTTTTATTGAAATAAGAAATCCCCAACAAAACCCTTGTTAACCATTTTATTAAATTTTAAAAAAACGTAGATCTATGCAGTAGTCCAACGAATCGAAGATGTAGTCCAATCGGTACATCAAAATCTGCAACAACATAAAAAAACAGTTATCAATGTGAACAATAACAATACTTCTACTCACCTACACACATATATACACGCACACACAAACAAACAACCATACACAGACACACACATATATACACGCACGCACACACAAACAACCATACACAAACACACACATATACACAAACACACACATATACACACACCCATATACACAAACACACACATATATAAACACACACACACACAAACATCTACACACAAACATATATACAAATACACCCATATATATACACAAACACACATAAACACCCATATACACACATATACACAAACACACACATATACAAAAACACACACACACAAACATCTACACACAAACATATACACATACACCCATATATATACACAAACACACCCATATATACACAAACACACATAAACACAAACACACATATAAAAACAAAAACAGACAAAGACACATACCCAAACACACACACTGTTTCTTTTAAATGCTGCTTGGGAACCCGCTCGATCCACTATATAAGGCTGCGCTATAGTGCAGCATTTAAAAGAAACAGGATCCTGACCTGTCCATAGAGTTTAAGGCAGCACAGAGTATTTCAGGAGATGAGCGTGCAGATTCAGTGCTGCTGTGAACTCTGCTCTTACCATTACGTAGCTCTCAGTCTGTTACCTCTCCTCCACTCCTGTCCTCAAGAACACCTTCACATGATTGGCAAGTCACCACGTAATGGTAAGAGTAGAGTTCACAGCAGCACAGAGTATTTCAGGAGATGAGCGTGCGGATCTTGTGCGGGGTGGTGACTTGCCAATCATGTGAAGGTGTTATTGAGGACAGGAGTGGAGGAGAGGTAACAGACTGAGAGCTACGTAATGGTAAGAGCAGAGTTCACAGCAGCACTGAATCTGCACGCTCATCTCCTGAAATACTCTGTGCTGCCTTAAACTCTGTGGACAGGTCAGGATCCTGTTTCTTTTAAATGCTGCACTGTAGCGCAGCCTTATATAGTGGATCGAGCGGGTTCCCTAGCAGCATTTAAAAGAAACAGGATCCTGACCTGTCCACAGAGTTTAAGGCAGCACAGAGTATTTCAGGAGAGGAGCACGGCCGGCCACAGGCAGCCGGTCGTTTTTCCAAGCCGTGCTCCCATTATGCACACGACCGTAAAAACACCCGTTATTGTGGGTCGTAATTACGACCCGCAATAACGGGCTCATAGACTTCTGTTACCCATGGGTACCTTCCCGTTTTCTCACGGGAAGGTGCCCGTGCCGTTAAAAAAATAGAACATGTTCTATTTTTCTATTTTACGGGCCGTGCTGCTATAAAATTTAGGGTATGTTCACACGACAGCGTCCGTAACGGCTGAAATTACGGGGATGTTTCCGTCTGAAAACATCCCCGTAATTTCAGCCGTAACGGCATGTGCAGGCGCTTGAACGCGGCGTCCATTACGGACGTAATTGGCGCTGCTATTCATTGGAGTCAATGAATAACGGCTCCAATTACGGCCAAAGAAGTGACAGGTCACTTCTTTGACGCGGGCGTCTATTTACGCGCCGTCATTTGACAGCGGCGCGTAAATATACGCCTCGTGTGAACAGACAAACGTCTGCCCATTGCTTTCAATGGGCAGATGTTTGTCAGCGCTATCGAGGCGCTATTTTCGGGCGTAATTGGGGGCAAAAAATCCCGAATTACATCCGTAATTAGTGCGTGTGAACACAGGGTATGTTCACACTCACTAATTACGGACGTAATTCGGGCGTTTTTGCCCCGAATTACGTCCAAAAATAGCGCCTCGATAGCGCGGACAAACATCTGCCCATTGAAAGCAATGGGCAGACGTTTGTCTGTTCACACGAGGCGTAATTTACGCGCCGCTGTCAAATGACGGCGCGTAAATAGACGCCCGCGTCAAAGAAGTGACCTGTCACTTCTTTGGCCGTAATTGGAGCCATTATTCATTGACTCCAATGAATAGCAGCGCCAATTACGTCCGTAATGGACGCGGCGTTCAAGCGCCTGCATATGCCATAACGGCTGAAATTACGGGGATGTTTTCAGGCGGAAACATCCCCGTAATTTCAGCCGTAACGGACGCTGTCGTGTGAACATACCCTTATAATGACAGCACGGCTCGTAAAAGCGGCCGGCCGTGCTCGTAATTACGAGTCGTAATTACGAGCACGACCCGTAAAATAAAAAAATAGAACATGTTCTATCTTTTTAACGGCACGGGCACCTTCCCGTGAGAAAACGGGAAGGTACCCGTGGCTAACAGAAGTCTATGGGCCCGCTATTTCGGGTCGTAATTACGACCCTTAATAACGGGTGTTTTTACGGTCGTGTGCATGAGGCCCCGTAATGACGGGTGGCTACATGTGTGCACCCGTCATTACGGCAGCGTTGCTAGGCGACGTCAGTAAATAGTCACTCTTCAGGGTGCTGAAAGAGTTAACTGATCGGCAGTAACTGTTTCAGCACCCTGGACAGTGACTACCGATCACAATATAGAGTACCTGTAAAAAAAAAAAGACGTTCACACTTACCGGGAACTCCCTGCTTCCTCCAGTCCGGTCTCCTGGCCGTTGCCTTGGTGACGCGTCCCTCGCGACATCCGGCCCGACATTCCTTGATGACGATGCAGCCCATGTGAGCGCTGCAGCCAATCACGGGCTGCAGAGGCCTCTGCAGCCAATCACGGGCTGCAGAGACCTCTGCAGCCAATCACGGGCTGCAGAGACCTCTGCAGCCAATCACGGGCTGCAGAGGCCTCTGCAGCCAATCACAGGCTGCCGCGTCAGAAAAGAAGGTCGGACTGGAGGAAGAAGAGAGACTCGTCCGCAAGACAACGACCAGGTACGTATGAAATGCTTTTTATTTTATTTTTAATCAGCAGCCTCTTTTCTCTATCAGTGATTGATAGAGACAAGTGGCTGCCGATTTGTATAATATTTTTGACCGGGTTCGGTCAAAACGGGTTCGGCCGAACCCGGTGAAGTTCGGATTCGCTGCGAACCGAACTTTTCCGGAAGTTCGGACCGAAACCGGGTTCGGTTGTCCCGGTTCGCTCATCTCTACTTATGTCAATGCAATACTTTACTTTTTCCTTTTCAATAAATTAGCAAAGATTACTAACAGACTGTGCTCACTTTGTCATTATGGGGTATTGAGTGCAGAATGATGGGGAATTTTTATTTTATTTTAGCACAAGCCCTCAACATAACAAAATTTGAAAAAAGTGAAAGGGTCTGAAGACTTTCCGAATGCACTGTATCAATACAAAATGGCTTTACCATAACCCTGTCCCAGCAGTCAGGTGCTCTCTTGCTAATTGCTGCAGTGCACATCAGTCCCCCCGCACAAGTGTTGTGAGGCAGCAGGGGGAGAGTCAATCAGTGATCCTACAGGCTACAGCAGGGGAGTATCTAAATTCAGCTTGGGCCACCTACCCTTCCCCAACACCACCGGACCTAGCTGCCCAGCTGCCTTGCCCCCGACAGACCCCATGAATGCCCCCACAGTATAATGCCCCCCATAGCTGCCTCCACAGTATAATGCCACCACACAGTATAATGCCCCCCATAGCTTCCCCCCACACAGCATAATGCCCCCATAGCTGTCCCCCACACAGTATAATAACCCACATAGCTGACCACCACAGTATAATGCTCCCCATAGCTGCCCCACAAAGTATAATGCCCCCATATCTGCCTCACAGTCTAATGCCCCCATAGCTGCCCATACAGTATAATTCCCCCATAGCTGCACCATACAGTAGAATGCCCCCCATACTGTATAATGCCCCCCATACAGTATCATGCCCCCCATAGCTGCCACATACAGTATAATGCCCCCATAGCTGTCCCATACAGTATAATGCCCTCCTACAGTATAATGCCCCCTCAGCAGCTACCAAATGAGCCCCCACTGCCATACCTAGTATAATGCCCCCATATGTACGTACCTAATAAAAAATAATAACATAATTACTTACCTATCCCCGTTCCCCCGTCGGGTGGAGGAGATCCCTCTCCTCATCTGCACTGTGCTGTGAGTGACTTGGTGCAAAAGGCCCAATGACATCAATACATCGTGTCTGCCTGCGGGCCCCCCAGGCTTAGGGGCCCGGTCGCTATTGCGATAGTTATAGCTACGTCACTGGGCTCCAGGCATTACATTGATGGTTCCCAGGAAAACAGTGCAAAGATGGGATGCAGATGGAGTACTAACAGGGCCCAGGAAGAACAAGAAAAAAACATTGTGTCTAAATCTCTGTGGGCTGATCACATGGTCATGGCGTTATAGAGGTCCTTTAGCCCACTATGATTTAGCAAAGGTCCTAGCACTTAGCCTGCACCTGGGGAAGAAGCAGAAAATCCATAGGACAATACTAGGCTGGGCAGCAGTTGTACACATCATTAGTCAAATATCTGTGTGCTGATGACGTGTATAACTAATGCTTACTGAAGATGAGAGCGGACTGCTGGATGGCTGCTTTATACCTCAGCCCCACTTGGCATCTAATTCACTCATCCTCTGTGTGTCAGTCGGGTCCCAGTTCGAGATCACTACCCCACTGCTACCGACTACTGCCAGATCGTGAAACAATCGTCTGGCAGTTGTATCTATAAATGAAAAAAAAAGGTGTAAGCTAGTACAATGCCGCCCCCTCCTTCCTGCCGCCCTAGGCACTTTATTGTAAATACGGCCCTGTCCATACAAATAAGCTAGCCAGATTAGTGCACATACAAATATACCGGGCCTCAGTGGCCCAAAAATAAATAGCTTTTTTCGATATCCTGTACTATTCGCTACTTCTGTAACTTATGTTTCTCATCTGGGGTGTGTCCCTCACATTAATAAGGGTTGTCACCTCTTCCACCCAAAAATACCAGCCAGGTTCAGGGTGGATATACAAGTGCCAGTTTTGTAGCACTTTTGCTAATATTGTTTGCGCAAATTGCACAAAAAAAACAAACAAACTATAAAGACCGGCATGTGCAAAAACACCCCAACATGGGTAAAAAGTGGGAGTGGTTTTGGGGGCATGACTTCACACTGAGTGTAATTTGCTACTTTTGGAGCCTCAGACAGACAATTACTCCCTGTAACTCCCTGTAAAAGGAGGAGTATCCAATCCAAACAGGAAGTAACCTGACTGCAAACTCAGTTTTGTTATACAAAAATAAGGGCACTTACTATTACTGGTAAAAAAAAAAATACTTTTACATACCTCCCAGTGTAAATACCGACTGGGCTGGTGAAATACCGCACTGGTGGCTAACCTACCAGTAATCCATGTTGGATGTGAGGTCTGTGAGTCCAGGATGCTGCTGTCTTCTCTAGCTCTCATCTATCGGCACACCTTCATCCTTGTTTTTGTGCACTGATGGCCTGTGGGATTCCCCCTGTACTTTCCTACACATCTGCACTCTGATTCAGAACAGCCTGTTTGAACTAACCTCGCGGAAAAACTCTCCTCACTTATCTGCCATGTATAATGTCCCCCCTCAAATGCTATCTTTAACACAGAGCGATAGCAGAGAGAGAGAGGGAACAGATGAGATAGCTCAGACAGGAGCAGTGTTCTGTTTGATTTATGTCAGAATTTGCAGGACACCAGCTAGGTGAAAAGGTTACACAGACTCAAAAACAGCAAAATTACATAGTCAAGGTATGTTCACACGGCCTCTTTTCAGCCGTTTTTCGGGCCTTATTTTACGGCCGTTTTTTGGTTTGCCGTGTGAACATAGCCTCACAGTAAAAAAAACCTATCTGTTAGGCTATGTTCATACGGCAAACCAAAAACGGCATTAAAATACCGAGCTGTTTTCAAGCGAAAACAGCCCCTGATTTTCAGCCGTTTTTTAAGCAACTTGCGTTTTTTGCTGCGTTTTTTACGTCCGTTATTGGATCTGTTTTTCTATTGAGTCAATGAAAAACGGCTCCAAAAATGGCTCAAGAAGTGACATTGACTTCTTTTTTACGGGGCGTTTTTTACACACCGTTTTTACAAACGGCGCATAAATAAAATGCCCCGTGGGAGCAAAACACAGTTTTTCCCATTGAAATCAATGGGCAGATGTTTGGAGGAGTTCAGCCTCCGTATTTTTAGCTGTTTTTGGCTGAAATTAGGTAGTGTGAACATACCCTCAAACGTATACTTTTTTTAACATGGTCTATAGGCGACGGATGGCTGATTGATGACATCCGCTGGAGGTATATATATATATTTTTACATGTTTCTTTAACATCACACGCCGCACATCTCAGGATATGTCAGGTTTAGAGATTAGCTAATAGGGAACACATCTGTATTTTCAAAGTTGCTTAATTTTGCATTCAGGAAGCAAATGTACAATAAAAAAATGTCAGTGCAAAGGTGCCCATAGCCTTTAAAGGGGTTATCCGTGAACCAAAAATTGATTTGGATTCATATTTTTATGTAAAATGAAGTCACTTACTAATGTACTTTAATTAAAAATTCAGTACTAAATGGTGCCGTTCAAACGCGCTGTTCCCGGAAGTCCTAGAGTTTTTCTAACATTGATGACGCGACGACACGGCCCCATGTGACTGAGGGCTTGCTTCCTGCGCTGTTCGTGTCGGCGTGTTATCAATGGCATGACCGCAAGTGGCTGTTACACTGCCTAATACTGGATTCCCCGAGCAGAGCATCAGCTATTGCTTTGCTCGGGACTCCAGCCGTGCTCCCGACATTTGTCAATGACTTCAGGGGTTTCCTATAGCAGGAGTTCCCGAGCAGAGAATCAGCTGATGCTCTGCTCGGTTACTGCAGCACTGCTGCCAACGTCACGGTCACTGTCCATATATGTACAGTATACATGTAAAAATATATAGTACCACATTTTTAATTAAAGTATATTAGCAAGTGACATCTTTTTACATAAAAATATGAATGCAAAGCAATTTATGGTCCCCGGATAACCCCTTTAATTTAAGCAGCCAATCTACACTCTTCATTGCTACCTCACTCGATTTAACTATCTCAGGTCTCATGCACACAGCGTAGTCTGTATGGCAGTGCCCGAAAGTTGTATGGCTCCATAGTACAGAGCCAATACTTCTAGGGCAGAATACACTTTGATGGATAATGTCAAAACTTTTTTCTATCAAATTTGACATCCACCCCCCAAAAAATATCAATGCCTCTGTATGAAATCAGAGGCATGCAGAGGTGCAGTAAAGACCCCATGCACCTCTATGGGTGCCCTATAAGGGTTTCGTAATACAGCCGCATGCATGAGGCCTTAGTGTTTGTTCACTATACAGCTCTTGCATTCTGTTCATGAACCAGGATGATCATGATGAGCAGTCCTATTTAAATAGGATAGTGTAAGGGGTTTTACATAACTGATATCATTGTATCATTGACTGAATTTGAACCTGCAACAGTACAGCCTGTGGTTAATAAGTTATAATGCTTCTGTCGATAAGATGTAGTAAATTCATAGTGAATTCAATAGTCTGCATTATATAACGGCATGCAGCAATTATTGGGTTACTAAGGCCAGACATTGACATTTAGAAGGGTGGAATGAGCTGAGTTAGTATTTATGCCACTCACACTCTCCCTTTGTTAGAAATATGAGGTGTGTGTCTGTATCCCAGAGTCTGACATACAGCTGTGAATAGGGCTCGTGGGCTGAGGAAATGTTGACAGCTCTCAGTTGCTGCTTCGCTGGCCGGACTGGCCCATATTGTTTTTTCCAGCGTTGGAAAAAGATTGGTGTAGAGGATAAATATGAAGCACTGAGTAGATCAAGAACTTAAAATAATGATCCTGAAATAGGGTCTGGGCATGTATGCACCCATTTGCATAATGGGTATGGTTTCGGGGTGTGGTTATGCTGATGCATGACCTTAGGGATCTGTAAATCTGGTGCCAGAGTAACCGTATATGAATACAAGCTTGCATTTATGTTTTTTCAATCTATTACTGAAAATCTTGGTGTGTACTAGGTGTGTCTATCATTGCAACATTTTTATACTAAGACCCTGAATGTCCCTTTAAGAAAATGTAGCTAAGTGCAAATTAAATGTGGCATTGCAAATTGTGACTATAAATTCTCTGTTATGAACAAGCAGCATGGTGACATTCATACTTTGATGTTTAACAATCCTTGTCTCACCTGTAAAACTTATTCCCAGCCAATAACAAGACTGAATTCGCAAGAATGTTTCTTTGCCCTGACAGATGACAAAAAGAATGTCAGGAATGTGTCAGTGGTGATGCCAGTCTTTTTTATTTTTATTGTATGTTAATTTGTTTTAGCAGCTTGCTTGGCCTGCCTTGTGAATTTTCTAACCTCAGGAAAAATACATATGTAGGAAAACACATACAAAAAACACAAGGTGGCAACAATGAATTCCCAAGTCATATTATAGTCAATACAAAGGAAATAAAATGGAATTGAATCACAGGCAGACCTGTAAGAGTGGTAACATGCCTGTTCCCTTACCATGCCATGTACATAATGTGATGTCCTTGTTTTTATTTTTGCGAATGCTATCCATTGGTGATGGAGGGTTGGCGAGCTGTTATACACGGCTGCGCCGCCAGTCCTTACTGCAGCAGGTGCTTGACGTCAGTGCGGTCTCACGCAGAGCCTGGCACTAACGTAACGCGGTGTAGTGCGCCAGGATGCTAGTTAGGAAGAACCAGAGGATGATAGAAAGGATATAGAAGGGGAGAGTTAGCGCCATTGAGGGAGTGCGTACAGCTAGACTGCATGTAGTGCTGTGGGATCCTGTGCCTGCTGAAAGCTTGTTGTTGGACCCTGTACCATAGGAACCTAGAGTCATTGTGCGAGCAGTTGGGCCCTGACTTTGGCCACCGCAAGGCTCAGTAGCCTGAAGTGTAGTCACGGGAAGCAGAGAAGTGAAGTGCAGAGTGGAGCTGAGGAGCCGTCGTAAAACGGTTGGCAATCCTATGTCCCCGAGGGGTGCTGTAGCTGATAGCTTGTGTTAGTCACTATGAGAGAAAATGTCAGTGGTGACAGAGAAACTGTTCTGTTTGGAAGCCATTGCTGGGTCCATGTGGGATGTAAGAAGTTCGCTCCTGGGAGGACGTTAGTAATCAGCGCTTATTGGGAAGTGGCTGCCCTGAGGCCTAATGAGATGACTGTAAGGGTATGTTCACACGGCCAAATTTCAGACGTATACGAGGCGTATTATGCCTCGTTTTACGTCTGAAAATATGGCTACAATACGTCGGCAAACATCTGCCCATTCATTTGAATGGGTTTGCCGACGTACTGTGCAGACGACCTGTTATTTACGAGTCGTCGTTTGACAGCTGTCAAACGACGACTCGTAAAAATACAGCCTCGTCAAAAGAAGTGCAGGACACTTCTTTCAGACGTTTTTGGAGCTGTTTTCTCATAGACTCCAATGAAAACAGCTCCAAAAACGAGTTGGTAAAAAAATGAGTTGGTAAAAATGCGAGTTGGTAAAAAACGTCTGAAAAGCAGGGTCTGTTTTCCCTTGAAAACAGCTCTGGATTTTCAGACGTTTTGGTTGACTACGTGTGAACATACCCTAAAGGATCTGCCAGACACAGCTTCTGTGTCTACGCCCGTGGTTAATCAGTCTGCATCTGCTCCTAGGTCTGTTAGAGTAACTCGATCTGCTACCACTCAGGCTGGTAGGCTGAGGAGTGGGAGAACCTATCTCACCCTGGCCATATGGTTCTAGATCCCGCCCTCGGTCTATGTATACCTTCATTTGCTTCTTGTCTTTGCCTGTGATTCTCTCTGGTTTCCTGGCTCTGCTATTCCAGCTATTACTATTGACCTCTGCTTCATTTTAACCCTGGCTTTTCTGACTACGCTCCTGCTCTGCGTTTGGTACCTCGTACAATCCTGGTTTGACTCGGCTCGTTCACTACTCTTGTTGCTCACGGTGTTGCCGTGGGCAACTGCCCCATTTCCCTTAGCTTCTGTGTACCCTTGTCTGTTTGTCTCTCATGCACGTATTGGGCGTAGGGACCGTCGCCCAGTTGTACTCCGTCGCCTAGGACGGGTCGTGCAAGTAGGCAGGGACTGAGTGGCGGGTAGATTAGGGCTCACCTGTCTCTCTCCTTTCCCCGTCATTACATAATCACAGGTCCATATACCTTTTCTACCCTGGTTCCTACTTCTATGGACCCCCTTGAGACCCTGGCTCAGCAAATGCAGGGTCTCTCCCTACAGGTCCAAGCCCTGGCTCAGGGGTGCGACTAGCGTTATGCTAACCAGCTAGTGCCCTCCACCTCACCTCTTGAACCCCATCTCAAGTTGCCTGACCGGTTCTCAGGGGACCGGAAGACTTTTTTCTTCTTTGGGGAGAGTTGTAGACTCTATTTCCGTCTAAGGCCCCACTCCTCAGGTTCTGAGAGCCAGCGAGTGGGTATAATTGTCTCCCAGCTCCAGGACGGCCCTCAAGAATGGGCCTTCTCCTTGGCTCCTGACACCCCTGAACTTTCCTCTGTTGACCTTTTTTTTCCGCTCTCGGGCTAATCTATGACGAGACTGACGAGACTGCCTTTGCCGAGAGTCAGCTGGTGACCTTACGTCAGGGTAAGAGACCTGTTGAAGAGTACTGTTCTGACTTTAGGAAGTGGTGTGTAGCTTCTCGCTGGAATGACCCTGCCTTGAGGTGCCAGTTTAGATTGGGTCTGTCGAACGCCCTGAAAGACCTGTTAGTTAGCTATCCCTCTTCTGACTCTCTAGATCAGGTTATGGCTTTAGCGGTACGTCTTGACCAACGTCTCAGGGAACGACGACTTGAAAGTTTTTGTGCCTTCTCCTCTGTATCCCCTATGATGGCTCCCGAGGTTCCGTTGCTTCGTTCTTGCACGGAAAACTCGGATGAACCAATGCAACTCGGGGCCTCCGTGTCTCCCCAACAATGTAGAGAGCTCCGCAGGAAGAATGGTCTCTGCTTCTACTGTGGGGATGTCAAGCATCTAGTGAACAACTGTCCTAGGCATAAGAATAAGCAGCCGGAAAACTTCCGTGCCTAAGTGACCATCGGGGAGGTCACTTGGGCGCACAGGTATTTCCCGTAAATATGAAACCTAATAAGATCTTGTTTCCCTTTCAGGTCTCTTTTGAGGGTAGGTCTGCTACCGGCAGTGCCTTCGTGGATTCAGGGTCTTCTGCTAATATTATGTGTGTGGAATTTGCTATGTCTCTAGCTATGCCATTGATTGATTTGCCTAAACCTGTCCCGGTAGTGGATATCGACTCCACTCCACTTGCTACTGGTTATTTTATGCAGCATACCCCTGTTTTTGAACTCATTGTTGGCTCCATTCATTTGGAGCAGTGTTCTGTACTAGTGATGCAGGGATTATCGTCCGATTTGGTTTTAGGCCTTCCCTGGTTGCAGATGCATAATCCCACGTTTAACTGGAGTACTGGGGATCTTACTAAATGGGGTAATGAATGCATGACTGTAATGTCGGGGTAGGGAGCCCTAATCTACCCGCCACTCAGTCCCTGCCTACTTGCAACGACTTGCCCTAGGCGACGGGGTACAACTGGGCGATGGTCCCTACACTCAATAGGTGCACAACAGATGAACAGACAAGGGTACAAAGAAGCCAGGGAAATGGGGAAGTTGCCCACGGGAACACCGTGAGCAACAAGCGAGGTGAACAAACCCAGTCAAACCAGGAGATGAGCGAGGTACAAAAACGCAGAGCAGAAGAGTGGTCAGAAAAGCCAAGGTCAATCACAAGCAGAAGATCAAAGCCAAGGTCAATCACAAGTAGTACAAGAAGCTGCAGCAGGGCCAGGAAACAAACAGAGAAGAATCACAAGCAAAGGAGGAACAGGAAAGGCAGGTATAAATAGACAGAGGGCGGGAGCTAGCTCCGTCTGGCCAGGCTGTGATAGGCTCTCCCACTCCTAAGCCTGCCATCCTGGGTGGTGGAAGATGGAGTCAGTCTCACAGACATAGAAGCAGGTGCAGACTGATTACCTATGGGCGTCGACACAGAAGTTTTGTCTGGCAGATCCTTTACAGTACCCCCCCTTTTATGAGGTGCCACCGGACCCTTTCTAGGTGGACCTGGTTTATTGGGGAAACGAAGGTGGAACCTCCTGAGCAATACCCCAGCGTGAACATCCCGGGCAGGTACCCAAGTCCTCTCCTCAGGCCCGTATCCCCTCCAATGGACCAGGTACTGGAGGGAGCCTTGGACCATCCTGCTGTCCACAATCTTGGCCACCTCGAATTCTACCCCCTCAGGGGTGAGAACAGGGACCGGAGGTTTCCTCGAGGGAGCCAAGGATGGGGAGCAGCGTTTAAGGAGGGAGGCATGAAACACGTCGTGTACTCGAAAAGACGGGGGCAACTCCAGTCGGAAGGAGACAGGGTTAAGGACTTCAATGACCTTGTATGGCCCTATAGACCGGGGAGAAACTTCTTGGACGGGACTTTAAGGCGCATATTCTTTGACTATAGCCACACCAGATCCCCGGCCACAAACAAGGGGTTAGCAGAACGTCTTCTATCTGCCTGAGTTTTTTGTATGCTCTGGGACTCCTCTAAGTTCTTCTGAACCTGGGCCCAGACTGTGCACAGTTCCCGATGAACGACATCTACCTCGGGATTGTTGGAACTACCAGGTGAAACGGAGGAGAACCGTGGATTAAACCCAAAATTACAGAAAAAGGGGGAGACCCCTGACGAGTTACTGACCCGGTTATTAAGGGAAAATTCGGCGAGGGGAATGAATGAGACCCAATCATATTGACAGTCAGAGATAAAACACCTTAAATATTGTTCTAGAGACTGATTAGTCCTCTCAGTTTGGCCATTAGTTTCAGGATGGAAGGCAGAGGAGAAGGACAGATCAATCTCCAACTTTTTACAGAAGGTTCTCCAAAACAATGAAACAAATTGTACCCCTCTGTCAGAAACAATATTGACAGGGACCCCATGGAGACGCAGGATGTGTTTGACAAACAAGGTAGCTAACGTCTTAGCATTGGGTAGTTTCTTGAGGAGCACAAAGTGGCACATCTTACTGAAGCGGTCTACTACAACCCACACCACCGACTTGCCTTGAGATGGAGGCAAATCGGTGATGAAATCCATGGAGATATGGGTCCAAGGTCTCTGGGAAACGGGCAAAGAACATAGTAAGCCTGCTGGTCGGGACCTGGGAGTCTTGGACCTAGCACAAACTTCACAAGCGGCGACGTAGGCCTTAACGTCTTTGAGCAACCCGGGCCACCAATAGTTTCTGGCAATGAGGTGCTTGGTACCCAGGATGCCTGGATGGCCAGATAGTGCAGAGTCATGATTTTCCCTAAGTACCCTTAGCCGCAATTGCAGGGCAACAAACAGCTTGTTCTCAGGAAGGTTCCCGGGAGCTGAACCTTGATCAGCCGCAATTTCAGAGACTAAATCAGAATCAATAGAGGAAATGATTATACCTGGAGGCAAAACACAAGCAGGATCTTCCTCCGAAGGAGGGCTGGCCATGAAGCTATGCGACAGTGCATCAGCCTTAATATTTTTAGACCCAGCCCTATAGGTGACCAAAAAGTTGAATCTGGTAAAAAATAACGCCCATCGAGCTTGTCTCGGGTTTAGCCTCCGGGCAGATTCTAGGAAAACCAGATTCTTGTGGTCGGTAAGGACCGTAACCTGGTGCCTAGCCCCCTCCATGAAGTGGCGCCACTCTTCAAATGCCCATTTAATGGCTAAGAGTTCGCGGTTGCCAATATCATAGTTACTCTCAGTGGGCGAAAACTTCCTGGAGAAGTAGGCACAGGGGCGGAGATGGGTGAGGGACCTGGTACCCTGGGACAAGACAGCCCCCACTCCCACCTCGGACGCGTCAACCTCCACGATAAATGGCTCCATTTGGTTGGGCTGAAGCAGCACTGGGGCCGAGATAAAGCACTTCTTAAGGACCTCAAAAGCCTGGACAGCATCAGGAGGCCAGTGGAGGAGATCAGCACCTTGGATTGAGGTCTGTACTAGTCCTGTGATGTGTGGAGAATAGTGGGACAAAGGCAAGCCACAGAAGTGTTTAGAAACTAGACAAGTGGTAGTGTGTACTCACTCCTCCTGCAACCAGAGAAGTTTAAATGTGTGATACTTTATTCTACAAGCAAGTTACCATATTGTTACTACTGTTACTATGCGTGATCGCTGCAAGTAAAGTTAACTCACCCTTTAAAGAGACAGCACACTTTTCTAAAAAGGACTTGTACTGAACTACGTATACCACCTAGTGTTCTGCGACCGTACTCACACCCATGGGTGGTTGGGCTATTCCGTGAAACACAGCGGTGTAGCAACTACAAGGATCCATAAAGACGCAGGACACATCCAAACTAAGTGATTGATGCAACCCCACAGGTTACACGAAGGTGGGCCAGGCTGTGGTAGGGAGGAGCTCTATGAAGCCAACAGTCACTCAGGGCGTAGCCCAACCCTGGTGGACCAGTTGACGTACTTCACTGTCCTCTATCCCAGCAAGGTTCAGCTAGTTACATCATCTGTTCTCTGTTGTTATACTACTTCAAGAGAACGTATTTCAAGTAAAGTACAGCACTGTTGTGAAAGTAATAAAGGTTACTGTTTCACTTCAATTTCTTTATCTACTGCGATCATCTCACCTTCATCTCTACATTATAGAAATAAAGAGGGGAACACCTGTTCTAGAACCATGACCCACCATTGTACACCAGTCACTGGTCTGTGACTGCATTTTGGCAAGAGATTTTCTCCTTCTTTTCACATACTGCTAACTACTGAGAGGGTGCATGACCACTCTTTCAAGACATCCATCCAGAGCTGGTGGAAAAAATCTCTAGCACCAATATATGGCCAACATTGATATGTGAATGCACTTGCATGGGCGTCGTTTCAATGTGGGCTCACCGTTATCATCATAATGATAAGGGCATTAATCTATGGACAACATTGTGTATCTACTGTATTAGGATAATTGCCATATGAACACTACTCAGTGAGCGCCAATACAATGCAGATTCACTGTTTGAACAGCTGCTGTATGGGTAGATATAATTTGCTGCAAGTCCCTATTGTAAATGACAATGTGTGCACTGTAGGGTATATAGCATGGCAAACAGCAGCGATTGCCCCAATGAAGCAGCACTTACAGATGTGTGTGCACTAGCTGCAGTGTCCAACCAAATAAAAATAATTTAGAAATAGCTGGTTCTCAATTCCCTATTGTATGAACCACCACTGTTTGATAGGCCCGAACCACATAGACACAGCCACCACTTTGTAGACTACTAGGCCTAAGCAGATAAACCCTTGCATCAAAGTAGGGGCCTTAGGGCCTGTTCATATCAGCGTTGGCTTTCCGTTCCGGGCTTCCGTCAGAGGTTTCCGTCGGGTGAACCCTGCAGCGGAAAGTGAAACTGAAACCACAGCTTCCGTTTGAGTCACCATTGATATCAATGGTGACGGAAACATCGCTAATGGTTTCCATTCGTCACCATTCTGGCAGGTTTCCATTTTATCGACGGAATCAATAGCTGAGTCGACAGCGCTATTGAATCCGTCTGAAAAAACGGAAACCTGCTGGAATGGTGACGAACGGAAACCATTAGCGATATTTCCATCACCATTATTATCAATGGTGACTGAATTGGAAGCTGCGGTTTCAGTTTCACTTTCCGTTTCGGGGTTCACCCGACGGAAACCTCCGACGGAACCCCGGAACGGAAAGCGAACGGTGATGTGAACAGGCCCTTAGCTCTAATTGTCGCAGAGAACAACAATCCAGGCATCTTGCCAACCTGCTCCACCTGTACAAGGTGTAACTACATGCTGTACCTCCCACACCGGTAAGAATGTATATAATATTTGTGACCGAATGCAGCATAAGCAATGGCAAACAAACTGTACATATTGTTAAGGTGAAAATAAAAGTTCCTGCTTTGTTTAATTTTTATCCATGTAATTTCTGCAGGGGCTCTACATTCACACCACAGTCAGCAGGATGTCATGGTCCAGGAAGGAGTGTCAAGAGCGGTTGACCAGCCGAAAGTGGTACTGGAGCTGGAGGAGTACAGGGCCAATGGTGGTCGAGTCAAGATTAAAACAGACCCGGTATCAAACTCTGCTCGCAGCCATAAAAAGGGCGTGTCAAGTGGGACCAGGTGGGAGGTTTTAGACTGCTGAAGAGGAGAGAGAGAGCGGTTGTTAATGGAAGCAGGAGTGGTAGCACAGTTGGCACAAAAGCAGGGCGAGAAGCTAATACCGCTGTACGAATCCGAAAGGATCAGGAGGGAGGTGCATTTCTGGCAGGATTTGCTGAATCTAATCTGCCAGAGGTTTGGTAAACAAGAACCCGGGGGAACCATGGTGTGTTTCCATAAGAAGTGTGGCTATGGGCTCGCCTCTGTGGGCGCCACAGGGGAGGAGGTGTTCATTTACCAGTGGTCCCTCCTCTGGCCTGGAATACCGAAGAAGCTAAAAAATCTGGAGCCAGAGGAAGCGATCAAATTCACCTTGATGAGTGGACTGAAGAGTACCTGGGCTCCATGCCTAACCAGGCCTCAGATCTCAGCTGATGCGACTGAACGCCATGGGGCTTTTACAAGATGGTGGCTGGTTTCCCCCCCAGAACCCCCTTGGGACTCTGTGGAGGGAGAAATGGCCTTGGAGGCCACGACTGCGACAAATGCTAATATAGAAGTAGTGGGTTCCTTTCAGGCCATAGGAGCCCATGTTGTGGGGCAGGACGTCCAAAGCCAGGACAGGGCAGCAGTGTGATTGTGAGGTACACCTTCGACATGTCGTTCAGTGGGCCTGTGAATGTGCCAGTTGACTTCAAGCCGGCGTTTCAGTCTAGGTAGGCTTATCCTGAACCCATTCCACCACAAGAAGAGTGTGTGGAGGGACAGTGAAGAGAAAGAAGGAAGAGAAGGATTGAGAAGAAAAGTCAAGAGGACTGTTGTTGTCAAGGAATCACTATTTCAGCAATTCCCCAAAGAGCAAGTTTATGGAATTGCTATTCAAGCAATTCCCCAGAGGCAGCTGGAGACTGTCTGGATCAAGCATACAGGTAAATAAGCTACCTCAAGCCTGTCACCAATCTGGTCAGCAGAGTCTAAGGCTACTCTATGGTCTTCACCAGAGCCCACTGCAAGGCAGGTTGGATTTGGCTGCATAGAACCCAGGTTGCATTTACAGAATACAGTGTTGGACAGGAGGTGCAATGCAGGCAATACCAGAATGGATAACCAGACAAGCCAGAGGGGTAATCAGCAAGCAGCGTACAAAACCAGGAGATACTAAAAGTCCAAATTGCAAAACAGAAGAGTACCAGGACTTGCAAAGGTCAAACCCAGCCAAGAGCAGTATTGTCCAAATCAGTGAGCAGAGGGAAAATCCAAAGACAAAGCCGAGGTCCAGTAGAAAGAGTCCAAACATTCAGGGTGATACTGGGAGTAAGTAGATGCTTGATCAGACACATGCAAACTTAAGAAATCACAAGCAACAATGAGAAAACTGAGCAGATTCAAATCCCTTAAACCTGATAGGACGCACATACAGAAATGACATTAACTATGCACCAAAAACCAGGGTGATCCAGAAGCTTGGCTAGTAGTCATGACAACCTTAAAGTGACGGATGTTTCCTAACAGTTGTTATGTCCTACCGGCCTTGTTGAGTTATCCAACCAGTTAGGGCCTTTCCGTTTTGTTGTGTTCCCTTGAAAAAAGTTGAGCTGATGAGAGGCCGCCCGGCCAGCACACTTATGAGCTCCAGAAGGTAAGCTGGGGTCTGGTTGCATGAAGGAAGACTTGGTCTAACTAAGAGCCTGTGGCTCAAAGTAGATGGCGGGGATTCCTGTCCCAGAAGGCGGAACGGGACTTTTGTATTCTATGTTTGTTTGTGCTGTGTAATGTCCTTCTGAAGTACTACAGGCTAAAATATGAACCTACTGTCTACCTACCTATTACCCCAATCAAAAAGAGATTGTGAGATCTTAAAGTGTGATGGTCCAGTTTAGGGCCGGCCTTAGGGGTGTGCGAGCTGTGCGAGCGCCCAGGGCGCTGCACCCTCCCAGCATGTAGGGGGCACCACTGGGCTCTGTCTCTACTCTGTGCTCTGTTCTTAGTTACACACACGGAGTAAAAAAGAGCCGAGGAGCAGAGGAGGAAGCTCCGCCCACAGACCGTCCTGCACGAAGCCTGTCAGCATGGAGAGATGGTGAGTGTTTCTGTGTATCTGTGTGTGTGTGTGTATACAGTATGTGTCTCTGTGTTTGTATGTGTATATGTTACAGTGTGTGTGTGTGTGTCTGTGTATACAGTATGTGTCTCTGTGTATACAGTATGTGTATATGTTAGTGTGTCTGTGTGTGTATATACAGTATGTGTTTGTATGTGTATATGTTAGAGTGGGTGTGTGTGTGTGTGTCTGTGTATACAGTATGTGTCTCTGTGTATACAGTATGTGTATATGTTAGTGTGTCTCTGTGTATACAGTATGTGTCTCTGTTTGTATGTGTATATGTTACAGTGTGTGTGTCTGTGTGTGTGTGTGTGTGTGTCTCTGTGTATACAGTATGTGTCTCTGTGTTTGTATGTGTATATGTGTAAAGGATCTGCCAGGCACAGCTTCTGTGTATACGCCCATAGGTAATCAGTCTGCACCTGCTTCTATGTCTGTGAGACTGACTCCATCTTCCACCACTCAGGATGGCAGGCTTAGGAGTGGGAGAGCCTATCACAGCCTGGCCAGACGGAGCTAGCTCCCGCCCTCTGTCTAGTTATACCTGCCTTTCCTGTTCCTCCTTGCTTGTGATTCTTCTCGTGTGGTTTCCTGGCCCTGCTGCAGCTTCTGAACTATTTGACCCTGCTTCATTCTGACCCTGGCTTACTGACTACTCTCCTGCTCTGCGTTTGGTACCTCGTAGACTCCTGGTTTAACTCGACTTGTTCACTACTCTCCTGCTCAGTGTTTGGTACCTCGTACACTCCTGGTTTGACTCGGCTCGTTCACCACTCTTGTTGCTCACGGTGTTGCCGTGGGCAACTGCCCCATTTCCCTTAGCTTTGTGTACCCTTGTCTGTTTGTCTGTCGTGCACTTACTGAGCGTAGGGACCGTCGCCCAGTTGTACCCCGTCGCCTAGGGCGGGTCGTTGCAAGTAGGCAGGGACTGAGTGGCGGGTAGATTAGGGCTCACTTGTCTGTTTCCCTACCCCCACCATTACATAATCACAAGCCCATATACGTAGGCTACCCTGGTCCCTCACACTACTATTGACCCCCTTGAGACCCTGGCTCAGCAAATGCAGGGTCTCTCCCTACAGGTCCAGGCCCTGGCTCAGAGGGTCAACCAGCCTGACGCTACCATGGTTGTGCCCCTCACCTCACCTCTTGAACCCCACCTCAAGTTGCCTGACCGGTTCTCAGGGGACCGGAGGACTTTTCTCTCCATTTGGGAGAGTTGTAAGCTCTACTTTCGCTTAAAGCCTCACTCCTCAGGTTCTGAGAGCCAGCGGGTGGGTATAATTATTTCCCGGCTCCAGGAAGGGCCCCAAGAATGGGCCTTCTCCTTGGCTCCTGACGCCCCTGAACTTTCCTCCGTTGATCTTTTCTTTTCTGCTCTCGGACTAATTTATGACGAGACTGACAGGACTGCCTTTGCCGAGAGTCAGCTGGTGACCTTACGTCAGGGTAAGAGACCTGTTGAGGAGTATTGTTCTGACTTTAGGAAGTGGTGCGTAGCTTCTCGGTGGAATGCCCTGCCTTATGGTGCCAGTTTAGGTTGGGTCTGTTAGCTATCCCTATTCTGACTCCCTAGACCAGGTTATGGCTTTAGCGGTACGACTTGACCGACGTCTCAGGGAACGACAACTTGAACGTTTTTGTGTTTTCCCCTCTGACTCCCCCATGATGCCTCCCGAGGTCCCGTTGCTTCGCTCTTCCACGGAAGAATCGGAGGTACCTATGCAACTCGGGGGATCCGTGTCCCCCCGACAACATAGAGAGTTCCGCAGGAAGAATGGTCTCTGCATCTATTGTGGGGATGACAAGCATCAAGTGAACACCTGTCCTAGGCGTAAGAATAAGCAGCCAGAAAACTTCCGCGCCTAAGTGATCATCAGGGAGGTCACTTGGGCGCACAGGTATTTCCCGTAAATATGAAACGTAATAAAATCTTGCTTCCCTTTCAGGTCTCTTTTGGTGGTAGGTCTGCTACTGGCAGTGCCTTCGTGGATTCAGGGTCTTCTGCTAATATCATGTTTGTGGAATTTGCTATGTCTCTAGCTATGCCTTTGATTGATTTGCCTAAACCTGTCCCGGTAGTGGGTATCGACTCCACTCCTCTTGCTAATGGTTATTTTACACAGCATACCCCAGTTTTTGAACTCCGTGTTGGCTCCATGCATTTGGAGCAGTGCTCTGTACTGTTGATGCAGGGATTATCGTCCGATTTGGTTTTAGGCCTTCCCTGGTTGCAGTTGCATAATCCCACGTTTGACTGGAATACTGGGGAGCTTACCAAATGGGGTAATGAATGCTTGACGTCATGTTTTTCTGTTAATTCTATTTCTCCCCCTGAGGAGGTGAACACGCTACCTGAGTTTGTTCAGGACTTCGCTGATGTTTTCTCTAAGGAGGCCTCCGAAGTGTTACCTCCTCATAGAGAATACGATTGCACTATCGATTTGGTACCAGGAGCTAAGCTCCCTAAGGGTAGGATATTTAATCTCTCTTGTCCCGAACATGAAGCCATGAGAGAGTATATCCAGGAATGCCTGGCCAAGGGTTACATTCGCCCCTCTACTTCTCCGGTAGGTGCTGGCTTCTTCTTCGTAGGGAAGAAGGATGGTGGTCTTAGGCCATGCATTGACTACCGTAACTTGAATAAGGTCACTGTAAGGAACCAGTATCCCCTTCCTTTGATTCCTGATCTCTTTAATCAGGTTCAGGGGGCCCAATGGTTCTCTAAGTTTGATCTACGGGGGGCGTATAACCTTATCCGCATCAAAGAGGGGGATGAGTGGAAGACTGCATTTAACACGCCCGAAGGTCATTTCGAATACCTCGTCATGCCCTTTGGGTTGTGTAATGCTCCCGCGGTCTTCCAGAATTTCATAAATGAGATTTTAAGAGATTACCTGGGGGTATTTCTTGTAGTGTACCTTGATGACATACTTGTGTTTTCCAAGGACTGGTCCTCCCACATTGAGCATGTCAGGAAGGTGCTCCAGGTCCTTCGGGAAAACAAACTGTTTGCGTAGACCGAAAAATGTGTGTTTGGGGTGCAGGAGATACCATTTTAGGGTCAAATCCTCACTCCTCATGAATTCCGCATGGACCCCGCCAAGGTCCAGGCTGTGGCGGAATGGGTCCAACCTGCCTCCCTGAAGGCGTTACAGTGTTTCTTGGGGTTCGCTAATTATTACAGGAGATTTATTGCTAACTTCTCGGTCATGGCTAAGCCTCTTACGGACCTCACTCGCAAAGGTGCTGATCTCCTCCACTGGCCTCCTGATGCTGTCCAGGCTTTTGAGGTCCTTAAGAAGTGCTTTATCTCGGCCCCGGTGCTGGTTCAGCCAAACCAAATGGAGCCATTTATCGTGGAGGTTGACGCATCCGAGGTGGGAGTGGGGGCTGTCTTGTCCCAGGGTACCAGTTCCCTCACCCATCTCCGCCCCTGTGCCTACTTCTCCAGGAAGTTTTCGCCCACTGAGAGTAACTATGATATTGGCAATCGCGAACTCTTAGCCATTAAATGGGTATTTAAAGAGTGGCGCCACTTCCTGGAGGGGGCTAGGCACCAGGTAACGGTCCTTACCGACCACAAGAATCTGGTTTTCCTAGAATCTGCCCGGAGGCTAAACCCGAGACAAGCTCGTTGGGCGCTATTTTTTTACCAGATTCAACTTTTTGGTTACCTATAGGGCTGGGTCTAAAAATATTAAGGCTGATGCACTGTCGCGTAGCTTCATGGCCAGCCCTCCTTCGGAGGAAGATCCTGCTTGTATTTTGCCTCCAGGTATAATCATTTCTTCTATTGATTCTGATTTAGTCTCTGAAATTGCGGCTGATCAAGGTTCAGCTCCCGGGAACCTTCCTGAGAACAAGCTGTTTGTTCCCCTGAAATTCCGGCTAAGGGTACTTAGGAAAAATAATGACTCCGCACTATCTGGTCATCCAGGCATCCTGGGTACCAAGCACCTCATTGCCAGAAACTATTGGTGGCCTGGGTTGCCTAAAGACGTTAAGGCCTACGTCGCCGCTTGTGAGGTTTGTGCTAGGTCCAAGACTCCCAGGTCCCGACCAGCGGGCTTACTATGTTCTTTGCCCATTCCCCAGAGACCTTGAACCCATATCTCCATGTATTTTATCACCGATTTGCCTCCATCTCAAGGCAAGTCGGTGGTGTGGGTTGTAGTAGACCGCTTCAGTAAGGTGTGCCACTTTGTGCCCCTCAAGAAACTACCCAATGCTAAGACGTTAGCTACCTTGTTTGTCAAACACATCCTGCGTCTCCATGGGGTCCCTGTCAATATTGTTTCTGACAGAGGGGTACAATTTGTTTCATTGTTTTGGAGAGCCTTCTGTAAAAAGTTGGAGATTGATCTGTCCTTCTCCTCTGCCTTCCATCCTGAAACTAATGGCCAAACCGAGAGGACTAATCAGTCTCTAGAACAATATTTAAGGTGTTTTATCTCTGACTGTCAATATGATTGGGTCTCATTCATTCCCCTCGCCAAATTTTGAATTTTCCCTTAATAACCGGGTCAGTAACTCGTCAGGGGTCTCCCTCTTTTTCTGTAATTTTGGGTTTAATCCACGGTTCTCCGTTTCACCTGGTAGTTCCAACAATCCCGAGGTAGAGGTCGTTCATCGGGAACTGTGCACAGTCTGGGCCCAGGTTCAGAAGAACCTAGAGGTGTCCCAGAGCATACAAAAAACTCAGGCAGATAGAAGACGTTCTGCTAACCCCTTGTTTATGGTCGGGGATCTGGTGTGGTTATCGTCTAAGAACTTGCGCCTTAAGGTCCCGTCCAAGAAGTTTGCTCCCCGGTTTATAGGGCCGTAAAAGGTCATTGAAGTCCTCAATCCTGTCTCCTTCCGACTGGAGTTGCCCCATCTTTTCGAATACACGACGTGTTTCATGCCTCCCTCCTTATACGCTGCTCCCCGTCCTTGGCTCCCTCGAGGAAACCTCCTGTCCCCGTTCTCACCCCTGAGGGGGTGGAATTCGAGGTGGCCAAGATTGTGGACAGCAAGATGGTCCAAGGCTCCCTCCAGTACCTGGTCCATTGGAGAGGATACGGGCCTGAGGAGAGGACTTGGGTACCCGCCCGGGATGTTCACGCTCCATCCTTCACAGGGTAAAGGTCAGGAAGTTCCACCTTCGTTTCCCCAATAAAAGGGGGGTACTGTAAAGGATCTTCCAGGCACAGCTTCTGTGTATACGCCCATAGGTAATCAGTCTGCACCTGCTTCTATGTCTGTGAGACTGACTCCATCTTCCACCACTCAGGATGGCAGGCTTAGGAGTGGGAGAGCCTATCACAGCCTGGCCAGACGGAGCTAGCTCCCGCCCTCTGTCTATTTATACCTGACTTTCCTGTTCCTCCTTGCTTGTGATTCTTCTCGTGTGGTTTCCTGGCCCTGCTGCAGCTTCTGAACTATTTGACCCTGCTTCATTCTGACCCTGGCTTACTGACTACTCTCCTGCTCTGCGTTTGGTACCTCGTACACTCCCGGTTTGACTCGGGTTGTTCACTACTCTCCTGCTCAGCGTTTGGTACCTCGTACACTCCTGGTTTGACTCGGCTCGTTCACCACTCTTGTTGCTCACGGTGTTGCCGTGGGCAACTGCCCCATTTCCCTTAGCTTTGTGTACCCTTGTCTGTTTGTCTGTCGTGCACTTACTGAGCGTAGGGACCGTCGCCCAGTTGTACCCCGTCGCCTAGGTCGGGTCGTTGCAAGTAGGCAGGGACTGAGTGGCGGGTAGATTAGGGCTCACTTGTCTGTTTCCCTACCCCCACCATTTCAATATGTTACAGTGTGTGTGTCTCTGTGTATACACTATGTGTCTCTGTATGTGTATATGTTACAGTGTGTGTATGTGTGTGTGTGTGTGTGTGTGTATATACAGTATGTGTCTCTGTATTTGTATGTCTATATGTTAGTGTGTGTGTGTGTGTCTCTGTGTATATAGTTTGTGTCTCTGTGTTTGTATATGTATATGTAACAGTGTGTGTGTGTGTCTCTGTGTATACAGTATGTGTCTCTGTGTTTGTATGTGTATATGTTACAGTGTGTGTGTCTCTGTGTATACAGTATGTGTCTCTGTATGTGTATATGTTACAGTGTGTGTGTGTATGTGTGTGTGTGTATATACAGTATGTGTCTCTGTATTTCTATGTGTATATGTTAGTGTGTGTCTCTGTGTATACAGTTTGTGTCTCTGTTTGTATATGTATATGTTACAGTGTGTGTGTGTGTGTGTGTGTGTGTGTGTAGTGGTTATACAGTATGCGTCTCTGTGTATACAGTATGTGTCTCTGTGTTTGTATGTATATGTGTGTGTGTGTGTGTGTGTGTGTGTGTGTGTGTCTGCATGTGTTTGTCTCTTTGTAAAAGTGTGTGTTCAATATTAACCCCTTCAGGACTGAGCCTGTTTTGGCCTTCAGGACGAAGCCGATTTTTCAAATCTGACATGTATCACTTTATGTAGTAATAACTCCGGAATGCTTTTACCTATCCAAATGATTCTGAGATTGTTTTCTCGTGACATATTGTACTTTATGTTAGGGAAAAAATTTGGTCGATAAATTTAATATTTATTTGTAAAAAACACCAAGATTTAGAGAAAATTCGCAAAAATGTGCATTTTTCTCAATTTAAATGTATCTACTTGTAAAACAGATAGTAATACCACATAAAAGACTTACTATTTATATTTCCCATATGTCTACTTTATGTTTGCATCGTTTTTTGAACATTCTTTTATTTTTCTAGGACGTTACAAGGCTTAGAACTTTAGCAGCAATTTCTCCTATTTTCAATAAAATTTCAAAAGCCTATTTTTTCAGGGACCAGTTCAGTTCTGAAGTGGCTTTGAGGGCCTTATATATTAGAAAGTCCCCATAAATCACCCCATTTTGAAAACTGCACCCCTCAAAGTATTCTGAACAGCATTCAGAAAGTGTTTTAACCCTTTAGGCGTTTCACAGGAATTAAAGCAATTAATTTGTAATAAATTTTTTCTGTACCACAGAAGGTATTACCCAAGAAATGCAACTCAATATTTATTGCCCAAATTCTGCAGTTTTTAGAAATATCCCACATGTGACCCTAGTGTGGTAATGGACTGAAACACCGGCCTCAGAAGCAAGGGAGCACCTAGTGGATTTTGGGGCCTCCTTTTTTTAGAATATATTTTAGGCACCATGTCAGTTTTGAATAGGTCTTGTGGTACCAAAACAGTAAAGACCCCCCAAAAGTGACCCCATTTTGGAAACTATACCCCTCAAGGAATTTATCTATGGGTATAGTTAGCTTTTTGAACCCACAGTTTTTTTTGCTAAATTTATTTGAATTAGTATGTGAAGATGAAAATCTTCTTTTTTTGTGAAAAAAATTAGAAATTTTTACAAGGAATAAAGTAGAAAAAACACCCCAACATATGTAAAGCAATTTCTTCCGATTATGGCAATACCCCATATGTGGTAATAAACTGCTGTTTGGACCCACAGCAGGCCTCAGAAGAGAAGGAGCACCATTTTGGCAACAACGAAAAAATGTCAACATATTCGTGGAGGGACGAATATGTTTACATTTTTTAGTTGTTGCTGTTGGAGAAGTTTAATTTAGATAAAGGGAAATGGTTGGAAAGCAAAAAGGAGAAGGAAGAAAAACTTTGGTATCGGTTGTTTTGTCTATTGGTTGCAGGCGTTTGCGATTTTGGCGAGCGTAATTGGACAGAAGACGCCTGAACATTGTTCCGGCCTCTTCTGTTACATGGATGCTATTGGGGAGGCTCATAGAGTTTACGGCGGGCAGACGTGGCTGCGCTATGATGAGCAGTTCCGACAGCGGAAGGCAGTGCGGCCGGACATTAGATGGGATAACAAAGATATTGGGTTATGGTTGCGGGTCATGGCTCCGGTGCGCTTTGGCCAGTCCTTTCCTGGGGGTGGGGCCGGATCAGCCGGCCCCTCCTTGCCTTCTGATGGGGGTTCAGGTGGAGCAGGAGGAAAATCCGGGTTCTGCTGGCAGTTTAATGAGGGCCAGTGTAATTTCGGACCGGGTTGCAAGTTTAAACACAGCTGCTCCTCCTGCAGGGGGATCTCTCACGGAGCAGTTAAATGTTTTCGGAAAGGCAAAGGACGGGGGGCCGGGGGCGCTAGTCAAGGGCCGGATGCCGGTGAGGTGGGAATAAATTGAGCCCTTTCTAAATAGATTCCCTGATAGGTCCAGGGCAAGTTTGTTATTGGATGGTTTTCGGGTTGGTTTACGTATCCCTGCCCCTGCACACAAGGTGTAGTTTACCTTGCGTAATTTGCGTTCAGCGCTGCAGTATCCGGGGGTAGTTGGGGATAAGTTGCGGAAGGAGGTGGAGTTGGGGCGCATGGCGGGTCCGTTTGAGTGTTGCCCATTACCGGATCTAGTGGTGTCACCGCTGGGGGTGGTGCCCAAGAAGGAGCCGAATAAGTTTAGGCTCATGCATCATTTATCTTACCCACGGGGGCAATCGGTTAATGATGGGATTTCTCCGGAACTTTGCTCGGTAGTTTACACATCGTTTGATGCGGCGGTTGCGTGGTGCACCGTTATGGGGTGGGGGCTTTAATGCCGAAAACGGATATTGAGTTGGCTTTTCGCCTCCTCCCTGTGCATCCTGATAGCATACGGCTGTTAGGGTGTTATTGGGACGGGGCTTATTTTGTGAATCGCTGCCTCCCTATGGGGTGTTTGATTTCCTGTGCCTATTTTGAGGGTTTTAGTTCCTTCCTGGAGTGGGTGGTTTGCGATGTGGCGGGGGCCTCGTCGGTGATACATTACTTGGACGATTTCCTGTGTGTTGGTCCGGCCGGTTCTTTGGTTTGTTCTACTTTGTTGAGCACGATGGAGTGGGTGGCAAAGAGCTTCGGGGTGCCTTTGGCCCAGGACAAAACAGAGGGGCCTAGCTCCTCTCTGGTCTTTTTGAGTATCACCATTGATTGTGTGAGGATGGAGTGTCGGCTCCCAGAGGATAAATTGGCGGCTTTGCGGGCGGAGGTGGATCGGGCTAGGTATTTGCGTAAGATCTCTTTGCGTGCATTGCAGTCCTTGTTGGGAAAGCTCAATTTTTCTTGTAGGATCATGCCCATTGGCCGGATTTTTAGCAGGCGGCTGTCGGGAGCGACGGCTGGGGTGTCGGCCCCGCATCATTTTATTCGTCTGACTAAAGAGCTGAGGGCGGATTTGGCTGTTTGGTTTGAGTTTTTGCATTGTTATAATGGGAAGTCCTTGATCATGTCCCCGGTGGTTGACTTTTGATTGGGAGTTGTTTACAGATGCTGCGGGGGGCGTGGGATTTGGGGCTTACTGCAAGGGACAGTGGTGTGCGGCTCGGTTGCCGGAGAAGTGGGCGGAGTTGGGTTTGGTGAAGAACCTTGCCTTCCTTGAGCTGTTTCCCATAGTAGTGGCGGTGGAAATTTGGAGTGAGAGGTTTCGGGACAGCAAGGTCCGGTTCCATAGTGACAACTTGGGGGTGGTGGGGGCTATTAATAATGTGTCGGCTTCATCCCCCCGGTCGTTTGGCTGTTGAGACACTTGGTTATTCGTTGCTTGTCGTTGAATGCTTGGGTTGTGGCGGTTCAAGTGCCGGGAATCAAGAATGACATAGCAGATTGCAGTGGGACCGTTTCCGGATGGTGGCTCCGGACGCGGAGGCGGACGGGATCTCTTGCCTGGAGTGGCTGTGGGGGCTGGGTTACGAGCTGCAGGAGGATTGATTCGGGCCTTGCTTGCTCCGGGTACTTGGGCTGCTTATGATTCTGCATGGCGGGAGTGGGAAAGTTAGCTGGCAGTTCTGGATGGGGTAAGGACGGATGACGATCGGGTTGTGGCGTTGTTGGTTTTTCTGGGACAGGTCTCTATTGCGGGCTGGTCGGTGTCCAAGGTTAATCGTTTTGTGGTAGCCCTGGCTTTTGGTTTTAAGCTCCGGGGGTACAGGGATGTTACAAAATGTTTTTTGGTCAGCCAGGCCCTGAGGGGGTATAGGAAGGGGAGGATGTTGCCTGACCATCGGCGCCCAGTGTCATTTATGTTGTTGGAACAATTGTGGGAGGTGTTGGGTGACATTTGTTTTTCTAGTTTCGAGGTGACTCTGTATAGATTGGCGTTCTCGTGGGCATTTTTTGGGGCCCTGAGGGTCGGGGAGCTGGTGGTGCCCAGCACAAGGAGGCCTGGGGGGTTGAGGATGGAAGATGTGGTGTTGACGGATCGGAGTGTGGAATTCTGGATCCGGCGTTCTAAGATGGATCAAGGGGGTCGGGGTAAGAGAGTGGTGTTGGGGGCGGCCAGGGGGCCCAGGATGTGCCCGGTCGCATGCTTTGCGGGGTACAGAGAGGTTTCGCCGGTATTGAGGGGACAGTTGTTGTGTCACGAGGACGGGTCCTTTCTGTCCCGGTACCAGTTTATGTGGGTTTTTCGTAGGTGTCTGCGACAGTTGGGATTGGAGGAGTCTTTGTTTTCCCCCCATTCATTTCGTATTGGGGCGGCGACGGAGGCGGTGTCATGGGGGTTGGGGGAGGAGGTGGTAAAGCGGTAAGGTCGATGGGATTCCCGCCGTTTTCAGCTGTATGTGCGCCCTCAGTTTCTGTGATAATTCAGTCGTAATCCCTCCTCTCTTCTCTCTCCCTCCCTCTCGTTTTTCCCTCCTCCTCAATGTTTCGCTTGCATCCGTACATAGTTTTGCTTTAATCAGTTGGTTTTTATTTTCCAGGTCCCTCAGGCCGATTGGTGTGGATCGTCGGGCATTCGTACGTTCATTGGGGGGCGGAGCGGGCTGATGTTCGTCTGGACGGGCGGCAGTTGGGTTTTAGGTGGGAGGAGGTAGTTGTGCGGTGGCTGGGGAGTAGAGGGATGATGTGGAGTCGGGTGTTGCCTGATGTGCATAGGTTTGCGCGGATCGACAGGGCCCCGGATGTCTTGGTTTTGCACGTCGGGGGTAATGATTTGGGCAGTCGTCCTTTCCGGGAATTGATTAGGCATATTAAATATGATCTACTCAGGTTGTGTTCCAGTTTCCCGGGAGTTAAGGTGGTTTGGTCGGAGATTGTCCCGCATAAGGTTTGGCGGCATGCCAGGTCGGTGTCGCGGTTAAATAAAGCCCGGGTCATGGTTAATCGGGCAGTTTCGGGTTTCGTGGTGAGAGGTCGTGGTTAATCGGGGGGTCTTCGTACGTCATTACGACTTTGAGGATGGCCTGGGGAATTATTGGCTAGGTGATGGTGTGCACCTGACGGCCGTGGGCATTGACCTGTGGACTCTGCGCTTGCAGGAAGGAATCGAAAGGGCCCTCTTGTTGGGTGGGGGCTCGCATACTTAAAGGTGTGTAAGTATGTTCGTGTGGCAGATTGGGGGTCCTTGGAGTTGGTGATAAATTACTGTGGGGGGGGGGGATTCATCAGGGGTATTGTCCCTCCCCAATTTATTATGGTTGGTAGTCTGGTCAATTTGGACTCCTGCTGGGTGGTGTCCCGGGGAATGGTTGCGGTTTAGGTCAGCCAACTGCAGGTATAACGGTGCCTCTGAGCCAGTAGGGTGAAGGAGTAAAATACGATGCAGGTGGGCTGTTTGGTGACAGACTTTTGAAGCTCCAAGGACTCCCCTTCCATTGTTATTATTATTTGTAAATTGTTGTTCATTATGTTTGTTTGTAAATAAAATGGCTGCTGTGGCCAAATTTATCCAACCCAAGTGTCCGAGTTTTATTATAGGGACGGAGGTTTGGTAAAGGGTATGGCCAATAATGGGGAAGGCGAGTGGGTGAAGTCACATACCCCCGGTAGGAGTGTACGCACTCTACAGTCCCCTTATCAAGTACAGGCTGGACCCGGCAGAATGCCCTAGGGGGAGGCCACCATGATCAGGGATGTAGGCAGGGAAGGAGTTAAGGAGTTAGGAGGGGTGGTTAGGGGGCGGAGGTTAGTGGGGCGAGGCTAGGATACTTAAGGGTGGCAGAGAGGAAGGATGCCGCCATTATACCTAGCAGCACAGGAAAGCTTGTCCCGCCCTCCCTCCCTAAATGTTTTTGTTCGTCGGTGTTGTCAATTTTGGTAATTCGCTTTGTTGCTCGTTGTTTTTGTTTTTTCCGCAGGTGCCGGAGGATGCTGTGGAACAGTATTGCAAGTGGGGCTATATGGCACTATGTACAAGTGGGGCTATTTCAAAGTAATTTTTGTGTGATTGGACGCTGCAGGCTCACTCTTTATTATGATTGCCCTGAACAGCTCCTTATGTTCCGCCACTAACCCCCTAGCTAGCTCTCTTCAAAGTCTGGTCTACCTCCCTAACCACTGCTTGCTCTCCAGGATCCTGCTGCAGCACAGATATAGCCCAGCCCGGTTCTCACCAGTCCTCATATGACGCCTCAGTTCCAACTCCCTTTGCTCAGACTCAGTGCTTCTGTAGTCCGCCGGTCCATTGTAGCAATGGAAATGGCAAGAAGCTCATTCCCCCAAAAGCCACCAGATGCTCCTCTCTTCTTTTCACAGCTCTCTCTCTCTCTCAGCAATGAACACATTTTAGCTGGCTCACCACTGTTTTATGAGCACAGCGCTTCCCCCAGGGTTGATGACTCTTGCATACATGTGCATACATTATCACCCTCTTAGAGGACTAGAAAATGCAGCAGAAGATGGCATCTGGGCTGTACATCCTAGTGCCAATATATAGGTGACTACAAGCCACAAATCAAAAGAAAAGGCAGCACTCCAATGATATAGAAAAATAAAACATTTATTCACCCAACATACAGGCCAGTATCCGCCTCACCTTAATTTATATCAATGCCACAGCAATCGTTGCACCTGTCGTCTTCGTTGTCAGACAGACACTTCTCTTTCATGTTGCTTGTCCTTTCCAATATTGCCAGATCTTGGCCGGTTAATCCAAGACAAAAGTGCTACCTACAGTGGAGAAATAAAACACAGCTACAATTACAAAATGCAAAACGGTAAAATTGAACAATACAATGGCCCCATTCTCTAGGGAATACGATTCCCACATCTTACAACTCCCCCCCCCCCCCCGGTTTAAGATGTTTTGTCCCTCACACAGGATCTGTTACAGAAGGCCTAACTGTCAACTGGACCAGGGCCGGCCTTAGGTTGAATGGCGCCTTTTGCGGGACTCTGTTTGCTCCCTACACAAACCAAAAATTAACCACATATATAGACACGCTGGAACATATATACCGTACATACATAAAGACAGATATTTAGACATACAGGCAAATATACATACACACATCCGGAATATATACAAACAGGTAAATATATAGACGTACAGACACATATACATACACCGGCAGATAAGTACACAGACAGGAACATATACAAATACATAAAAGACACATACAGTGGAGGAAATAAGTATTTGATCCCTTGCTGATTTTGTAAGTTTGCCCACTGTCAAAGTCATGAACAGTCTAGAATTTTTAGGCTAGGTTAATTTTACCAGTGAGA
Organism: Rhinoderma darwinii; assembly: GCF_050947455.1. NCBI lineage: Eukaryota > Metazoa > Chordata > Amphibia > Anura > Rhinodermatidae > Rhinoderma > Rhinoderma darwinii. The sequence goes on from NC_134689.1 coordinate 350,766,687, forward strand.
GATAGATTATATTAAAAAAAAGAAAAGAAAATCCCATTGTCAAAATTATATATATTTATTTGCATTGTGCACAGAGAAATAAGTATTTGATCCCCTACCAACCATTAAGAGTTCAGCCTCCTCCAGACCAGTTACATGCTCCAAATCAACTTGGTGCCTGCATTAAAGACAGCTGTCTTAAATGGTCGCCTGTATAAAAGACTCCTGTCCACAGACTCAATTAATCAGTCTGACTCTAACCTCTACAACATGGGCAAGACCAAAGAGCTTTCTAAGAATGTCAGGGACAAGATCATAGACTTGCACAAGGCTGGAATGGGCTACAAAACCATAAGTAAGACGCTGGGTGAGAAGGAGACAACTGTTGGTGCAATAGTAAGAAAATGGAAGACATACAAAATGACTGTCAATCGACATCGATCTGGGGCTCCATGCAAAATCTCACCTCGTGGGGTATCCTTGATCCTGAGGAAGGTGAGAGCTCAGCCGAAAACTACACGGGGGGAACTTGTTAATGATCTCAAGGCAGCTGGGACCACAGTCACCAAGAAAACCATTGGTAACACATTACGCCGTAATGGATTAAAATCCTGCAGTGTACGCAAGGTCGCCCTGCTCAAGAAGGCACATGTACAGGCCCGTCTGAAGTTTGCAAATGAACATCTGGATGATTCTGGATGATTCTGAGAGTGATTGGGAGAAGGTGCTGTGGTCAGATGAGACTAAAGTTGAGCTCTTTGGCATTAACTCAACTCGCCGTGTTTGGAGGAAGAGAAATGCTGCCTATGACCCAAAGAACACCGTCCCCACTGTCAAGCATGGAGGTGGAAACATTATGTTTTGGGGGTGTTTCTCTGCTAAGGGCACAGGACTACTTCACCGCATCAATGGGAGAATGGGAGAATGGATGGAGCCATGTACCGTCAAATCCTGAGTGACAACCTCCTTCCCTCCACTAGGACATTAAAAATGGCTCGTGGCTGGGTCTTCCAGCACGACAATTACCCGAAACATACAGCCAAGGCAACAAAGGAGTGGCTCAAAAAGAAGCACATTAAGGTCATGGAGTGGTCTATCCAGTCTCCAGACCTTAATCCCATCGAAAACTTATGGAGGGAGCTGAAGATCCAAGTTGCCAAGCGACAGCCTCGAAATCTTAATGATTTACAGATGATCTGCAAAGAGGAGTGGGCCAAAATTCCATCTAACATGTGTGCAAACCTCATCATCAACTAAAAATGTCTGATTGCTGTGCTTGCCAACAAGGGTTTTGCCACCAAGTATTAAGTCTTGTTTGCCAAAGGGATCAAATACTTATTTTTTTTTTATATATATAATCTATCTCTCACTGGTAAAATTAACCTAGCCTAAAAATTCTAGACTGTTCATGTCTTTGACAGTGGGCAAACTTACAAAATCAGCAAGGGATCAAATACTTATTTCCTTCACTGTATATACAAGCACAAAGACAAATTCACAAACAGACCCAAATATACCCAGTACAGATAATGTCGTAGATTTCTCGTTTATAACCACAGACACATATAAACACACACACACACACACACACACACGCACACACACACACACACACACACACACACACACACACACACACACACACACACACACACACACACACAGGCATATATATAAGGGCAGCAGAGTATATAAGGGGCAGCAGGGTTTATAAGTGGCAGCAGGGTATATAGGAGGCAGCACAGATATCTTTGTTTTATCTGTTCTGCTTTAACCCCTTCCCGAAGCTTGACGTAACTGCATGTCGATGTGTGCAGTAAGTTTGCGCACCTTGACGTGCAGTTACGTCTGTGCTTTGACAATTAACCGCCGCGTGGCGCTACACCGCAGCGGCGGTTAACTGTGCAGGGTGTCTGCCCTGCATTCTCCGTTGCCGATCAGCGGCCCATCACCGCTGATTTTGGCAGTTAACCCCTTAATTGCGGTGTTCGATTTTGATCGCCACAATTAAGGTGTTTAGCGCCGATCGGCAGCCCCCACGTGAAGTCACGGGGGCTGGCGATGGTACCCATGGCAACCGGACACCAGATAACGGCTTCCGTCCTGCCATGTACAGAAGCCTATGAGTACCAGCCGGAGGGTGGTCGTCGTAGGCTTCCTGTCAGTGTGACTGTTACGTCACAATGACAGTTGGAATGCATTACACTACGTACACTACCGTTCAAATGTTTAGGGTCACTTAGAAATTTCCTTATTTTTTAAAGAAAAGCACAGTTTTTTTCAATGAAGATAACATTAAATGAATCAGAAATACACTCTATACATTGTTAATGTGCTAAATGACTATTCTAGCTGCAAACGTCTGGTTTTTAATGCAATATCTACATAGGTGTATAGAGGCCCATTTCCAGCAACCATCACTCCAGTGTTCTAATGGTACATTGTGTTTGCTAACTGTGTTAGAAGGCTAATGGATGATTAGAAAACACTTGAAAACCCTTGTGCAATTATGTTAGCACCGATGTAAACAGTTTTGCTGACTTTCCTTTGAGCTAGTTGAGAATCTGGAGCATTACATTTGTGGGTTTGATTAAACTCTCAAAATGGCTAGAAAAAGAGAGCTTTCATGTGAAACTCGACAGTCTATTCTTGTTCTTAGAAATTAAGGCTATTCCATGCGAGAAATTGCCAAGAAACTGAAAATTTCCTACAACGGTGTGTACTACTCCCTTCAGAGGACAGCACAAACAGGCTCTAACCAGAGTAGAAAGAGAAGTGGGAGGCCCCGCTGCACAACTGAGCAACAAGACAAGTACATTAGAGTCTCTAGTTTGAGAAATAGACGCCTCACAGGTCCTCAACTGGCAGCTTCATTAAATAGTACCCGCAAAATGCCTGTGTCAACGTCTAAGGTGAAGACGCGACTCCGGGATGCTGGCCTTCAGGGCAGAGTGGCAAAGAAAAAGCCATATCTGAGACTGGCTAATAAAAGGAAAAGATTAATATGGGCAAAAGCACTCAGACATTGGACAAAGGAAGACTGAAAAAAAGTGTTATGGACAGACGAATCGAAGTTTGAGGTGTTTGGATCACACAGAAGAACATTTGTGAGACGCAGAACAACTGAAAAGATGCTGGAAGAGTGCCTGACGCCATCTGTCAAGCATGGTGGAGGTAATGTGATGGTCTGGGGTTGCTTTGGTGCTGGTAAAGTGGGAGATTTGTAGAAGGTAAAAGGGATTTTGAATAAGGAAGGCTATCACTCCATTTTGCAACGTCATGCCATACCCTGTGGACAGCGCTTGATTGGAGCCAATTTCATCCTACAACAGGACAATGACCCAAAGCACACCTCCAAATTATGTAAGAACTATTTAGGGAAGAAGCAGGCAGCTGGTATTCTATCTGTAATGGAGTGGCCAGCGCAGTCACCAGATCTCAACCCCATAGAGCTGTTGTGGGAGCAGCTTGACCGTATGGTACGCAAGAAGTGCCCATCAAGCCAATCCAACTTGTGGGAGGGGCTTTTGGAAGCATGGGGTGAAATTTCACCCGATTACCTCAGCAAATTAACAGCTAGAATGCCAAAGGTCTGCCATGCTGTAATTGCTACAAATGGAGCATTCTTTGACGAAAGCAAAGTTTGAAGGAGAAAATAATTATTTCAAATAAAAATCATTATTTCTAACCTTGTCAATGTCTTGACTATATTTTCTAGTCATTTTGCAACTCATTTGATAAATATAAGTGTGAGTTTTCATGGAAAACACAAAATTGTCTGGTTGACCCCAAACTTTTGAACGGTAGTGTAGGTAGTGTAATGTATTCCAGCAGCGATCAGAGCTGCAAGTCTAAGGCTGGGTTCACACAACCTATTTTCAGACGTAAACTAGGCGTATTACGCCTCGTTTTACGTCTGAAAATAGGGCTACAATACGTCGGCAAACATCTGCCCATTCATTTGAATGGGTTTGCCGACGTACTGTGCAGACAACCTGTCATTTACGCGTCGTCGTTTGACAGCTGTCAAACGACGACGCGTAAAAATACAGCCTCGTCAAAAGGAATGCAGGACACTTTCAGACGTAATTTGAGCCGTTCTTCATTGAACTCAATGAAGAGCAGCTCAAAATTTACGGCTGTCAGAGAAGCCTCGCAAAATGCGAGGAGGAGCATTTACGACTGAAACGAGGCAGCTGTTTTTTCCTGAAAACAGTCTGTCATTTCAGATGTAAAAGCCTGCTATCGTGTGCACATACCCTAAGTGTCCCCTAGTGGGACAAGTAAAAAAAGTAAAAAAAAGAATAATAAATGTTTTCAAAAAAAGTGTAAAAATAAAAGTTATAAGTGACATAAACAAGAACTGCTTTTTTTCCTAAAGTAAGTATTTTATTATAGGAAAAAAATGAACACGTAAAAAAAGAAGTACACATATTTGGTATCACCGCGTTCGTAACAACCCCAACTATAAAACTATAATATTATTTTTCCCGCACGGTGAACACCGCAAAAAAAATAAACGAAAAACAATGCCAGAATCACTATTTTTGGTCACCACCCCTCCCAAAATATACAATAAAAAGTGATTAAAAAGTCGCATGTACGCCAAAATAGTACCAATAAAAACTACAATCCTTCCCGAAAAAAACAAGCCCTTACACAGCTGAAAAATAAAAAAGTTATGGCTCTCAGAATATGGTGACACAAAAATAATTTATTTTCTAAATAAGTTATTTTATTGCGCAAACGCTGCAAAACATAAGAAAACCTATATACATATGGTATCTCCGTAATCGTACCGACCCGCAGAATAAAATATAATGGTCATTTATAGCCCAGGGTGAACGCCGTAAAAATAAATAAAAATCATTGTCAGAATTGATGGTTTTTGGTCACCTTGCTTGCCGAAAAATGGAATAAAAAGTGATCAACAAAATCGCATGTACCCCAAAATGGTACCAATGAAAATTACAGATTGTCCCGCAACAAATAAGCCCTCACGCAGCTCCGGTGGTGAAAAAATAAAAAAAGTTCCGGCTCCCAGATTATTGCGATGCAAAATGTGCAGTTTTCCAAAAGCGGATAGGATCGGTTGCCATTTATAAGTGCAACACTGGCCACATATCTGCGGATTATTATTTATTTACCCCATTATTATATCCGCTTATTATGCCCCTGATGAGTCCTACAGCGTGCCCAAACAACAGTTTATGTCCACCGATATGGCATCGCCATACCCGGGAGAACCTGGTTAATATTTTATGAGGTATTTGTGGCACAAACTGGGCACAACATATAGTGCACTAAAATGGCACATCAGTGGAAAATTTTAATTTTCACTCTGCACCATCCTCTGCGCATTAAACCCTTCGCGCATGACTTAATAGCATGTCGTGGTGTGGGGGGTGATATATGGATCGTCTCACGCGCTGAGCCCACGCCATACGCTGCGGGTGTCAACTGTGTATTACAGCTGATACCCGGGACTAACGGACAGAAACAGCGATCCTGTAAAAATCACAATATGCTGCAATACATTAGTATTGCAGTGTATTCTACCAGTGATCTAATGATTGCTGGTTCAAGTCTCCTAGGGGGACTAATAAAATATGTAAAAACAAAAGTAAATAGTTATTATTAGTGGAAAAAATGTAATAAATATTTAAAGTCCAAAAATAACCCTTTTCACATTTTTTCTCTAAAGTAATGTAAAAAAATAAAAAAAATACACAAAATTGGCATTGCTGCGTCCGTAAAAGTCCAAGCCATTACAATATAACATTATTGAACTCGCACGGTGAACGCCGTGAAAAATAAAGAATTTTAAACTGCAAAATTGCAGTTTTTTTCTCACCTTGGCTGTACCAAAAAATGTAATAAAAAGTGCTCAAAAAGTTTTATGTACTAAAAAATGGTACCAATAAAAACTACAGCTCGTCCCGCAAAAAATAAGCCCCCACAACACTCTATTGACGGAAAAATAAAAAAATTGTGGCTCTCGGAATTCTGCGAGGAAAAACGAAAAAGAGAAAACAAAACATGGATCAGTTCGGAAAGAAAAAACATTTATGACCACATGTGGGGTATTGCCGTACTCGGGAGAAATTGCTTTACTAATGTTGGGGTGCATTTTCTCCTTTATCCTTTGTGAAATTGAAAAAATGCAACATTTTAGTGGAAATAATGTTGATATTAATTTTCACGGCCTAATTCTAATAAATTCTGGAAAAGACGTGTGGGGTCTAAATGCACACTATACCCTTAGATAGATTCCTTAAGTGGTGTAGTTTCCCAAATGGGGTTACTTTTGGGGGCTTCCACTGTTTCGGTTTCTCAGTGGCTTTGCAAATTCGACATGACACCCAAAAACTAGTCCAGCTAAATTTCAGCTCCAAAAGCCAAATAGCGCTCCTTTCCATCTAAGCCCCGGTGTGGGTCCAAACAGCAGTTTATCACCACATATGGGGTATTTACGTAATCGGGAGAAATTGTTTTACAAATGTTGCGGTGCTTTTTCTCCTTTATTTTTACAGAAAAAAAGTAGATTTTTACCTTTACAGACTAATTCCAATGAATTCAGCAAAACAACTGTGGGGTCAAAATGCTAACTTTACCCCTAGAAAAATTCCTTGAGGGGTGTAATTTCCAAAATGGGGTCACTTTTGGGGGGTTTCCACGGTTTTCATCCCTCCAGTGCATTGCAAACGCGACACGGCATTGAAAACTAGTCCAGCAAAATCAGAAATCTCCATATTTTCTCCCTTACTTCAGGCTTCAGATGCGCCCCCAATGGGCCCTCAAAACAAACATAGACCTCACCCTTCGCCTTATCATCCAACCGCACCTCATCCACTGCCCCATCCTTTTCCGTCTGCACCGACACAGCCACACCCGATTCCCTAGACACCCCCCCAGCTCCACATGGCGTGCTATCCACCACTGCAGGCCGCACCGACGGCCACACCCACACTGAAACTGGGGACGGGGAACCCAAAATCTCCCGCACACAACCCAACAATTGCCGAATCCCCCCCTCACCAACCGCACTCCCCGGACTCCCCCTGCTACATCCCGCAAACCCCATAGGCGCAAGTGAACCCCCATCCCCCACCCCCGGGGACCGAAATATAGCAGGCAACGAAAAAGTAGGAGACATCAACTCACCGGGCTGCGCAGGTGCTGTGTCCCTACCAGCCGGGGCGAAGGATTCATTCAGACGTCCCTCTTGGTCACTGAACTCCCAGTCGTCAACTTCATCCTGACCAGCCGGCCCAGGACAAGCGCCGCACGCCTGACATCCACGACCCTCCAATGGAGCGCTCCGGACTAGCGCTGATGAACTGGGCCTCTCCGCCCGTCTGTCGGAGGCTTCGTCCACCCCGCGGCCCGCAGGTAGCCACCCACTTGCCCACCGTGTCACCACTGACCGTGGAACCCGGGACATCATCCTGGGGACAGGCGAGCCACCCGACTGGATCATCGCCAGCACGGCCCACCGCGAGTCCTGGATCCCGTCGTCTGGAGGCAGAGGGCGGTCCCAGCTGCAAGGGCGCCTACCCCCCCACCTTTGCTGAGCCAGGCCGGCTTCCAGGATTCCTCTCAGACCGGGCCGTCCTGCTCCCGGGCAGCCGAGCGAGGGGCCCGGCCTGGAGGGTCCCTCGTGGGGCTCCTTACCCTGAGCCTGGCTTGCGGCATTACTTCTGGGCTCAACCTCTCTGGAGGCCTCTTGCGACGGGACCGCCGCCGGGGAGGAGATGACTGCACCGCCTGCGCCCCGGATCCAAGCACCGACACTTCCTCCGCTCCTGCCCTTGGACCAGAGGGCTCCACTCGCTCCTCGCCTCGTCCGCTCACCGCCGAGCTCGAAGCCGCCGACAGCGGGCCGGAAAGCCCCAGCCCCTCCGCCAGCCAAGCCATGCTTCGTTCTGCCACTGCCGCCCGGAGCTGAGTGAGTAGTGAATCCATGCTTTAAAAACAGTACAGGACAAGCTTTCCTGTGCTGCTAGGTGTAATGGCGGTGCCCTTCCTCTCTGCCACCCTTAAGTATCCTAACCTCGCCCCACTAACCTCCGCCCCCTAACCACCCCTCCTAACGCCTTAACTCCTTCCCTGAATACATTCTGATCATGGTGGCCTCCCCATAGGGAATTCTGCCAGGTCCAGCCTGTACTTACCCCTCTTGTAGATAGTGCCACATACCCCACCTTGTAGATAGTGCCACATACCCTCCCTTGTAGATAGTGCCACCCTCAAATAAATAAAAAACTTATACTCACCTAGCCCCGTTTCCTTGATGAACGGAACTGCTCCACAGATAGGACCCTTGTGTAGGCCGGTGTGATGATCACATCATCACGCCGAACTGAGCAGGGACCCTGTCACAGCGCCTTAAAGGCTGCAGGCCTAACGTGGCCTGTAGCCTAGTAAACTCCAGAGCAGGGTTCTAGCTCCCTGCTCTGCAATAGTGTTCAATTGTATCTGCGTCCTAAGGATGCAGATACAATTAAACGTGGCAGGCCAAGGGCCCCGTGCTGCTCGGCCCGGGACAAGTGCACAAATCTCTGTATATGTGTTGTACAAGTACCATTTTTCTTTCCTAAATTATTGGTAAGGAGGACAAATTTTGAAGCCGAAAATACTTTGAAGCTTATATGTAGATGCAATGACCTACCGATGCCTTATGTAAATAAAACTTAATCACTGTAAATTAAAAGTTCTGCATTTTTCTTATCCACTTCTGGGTGGGGGGGGGGGGATTTATTTAAGGGAATGTGTCATCAAAAAATGAGCTATTGTTTAGATCAAGTTGTTATGTTAAATATTGTTAAGAATATTTAGAGGTTTTTTTCCCGTCATTATCTATGTTAAAAAATAATCCTGAAATCTTTCAGTATTCACTCTGGCCATTGAGCCTCAAAGTAGACTGACACTTCCTGTTCTGTAAAGATCACTTCCCAACAGTTATCCCTTTATCATCAGAGGCAGGATTAGGGTATGTTCACATGTGCACGTCCGTTACGGCTGAAATGACAGAGCTGTTTTCAGGCGAAAATAGCTTGTGAATTTCAGACGTAATGGCATGTGCAGGCGTTTTTTGCAGCGTCCATTACGGACGTAATTGGAGCTGTTTTTCTATGGAGTCAATGGAAAACGGCTCCAATTACGTCCCAAAAAGTGACATGCACTTCTTTGACGTGGGCATCTTTTTTACGTGCCGTCTTTTGACAGCGGTACGTAAAAAAAATGACCGTCTGCACAGTACATCGTAAAACCCATTCAAATGAATGGGCAGATGTTTGGCAACGCTTTCAAGCAGTATTTTCGGCCGTAATTCCAGGCGTAAAACGCCTGAATTTTTACGTCCGTAAATAGTGCGTATGAACATACCCTTACAATGGATGGTGACACCTATAAATCCACAAACGATTAATTTGGCATACCATGTATCCAAAAATAGTATAAACTTTATTTCATCCCACTCCGAAAAAAGATATCATGTCGAAAAGTTAAAATCACTGGTTATGCGTTTCGAGCGCCAACTGTGCTCTCAATCATAGGATGTTACAATGAGACTCATCATGGGATTTAACCCCTTAATGACCGCCGATAAACCTTTTCACGGGGCTCATTAATAGGATTTATTCTACAGCGCTGCCATTCCACGGCGCTGCATTAAAATAAAGTAAACAGAGCAGGGAGCCGTCAAATCTCCCTGCTCTCAGCTGCCAGAGGTAGCTGAGGGCTGAGGGCGTCCCTGCTCAACCGGGTGAGATCGATATAAGTATCGATCTCACCCGTTTAACCCTTCAGATGCGGTGTTAAATTGCGTGCACCGCATCTGAGTGGTTTTGGAGAGAGGGAGGGAGCTCCCTCTCATCTCACTGACACCCGGCGATAAGATCGCCGAGTGTCTGTGTCTCCGATGGCAGCCGGGGGCCTAATAAAGGCCCCCAGGTCTTCCTGTAATGAATGCCTGCTAGGTTATGCCAGAGACCTAGCAAATGCCTGTCCATTTTAAATGTAAGTATGTGCTGCCCCCATTTTTCATAACCAGCCAGATACAACAAATCAGCAGCAGGCTACCATTACCAGGGTGGGAAGGGCCTCTGTTTCTGGCCTTTTCCAGTCTTGTAATACTAGCCTGCGGCCTCCCCAGTGCTTGGCCATCACTACAGATGATCGGGCACTGAATCGTACTCGGCTCTTCCCGGCACCCCTGGTGGCGGTGGGTACCAGGGTAATAATGGGGGTTAGTGTTAGCCTCTGCACCGGTTAACACTAAGCCCCGTCTTAGTAATGTACGCTGTCAATCAGCCAGCAGCCATTACTAGGGCGGTAGTAATAAAGTTTAAAAAAATACAAGGACATAGAAAAAACATTTTATTGAAATAACAAAAAAAAAACACAACCCTCATTAACCATTTAATTGAGAATAAAAAAGCCGTCATTGTAGTAGTCCTCAAATCCGACGTAGTCCAACAACTGAACCTGTAAAAAAACACTAACACAAAAAAAAAAATCAGTAACACATAAAAAATTAAAGCACTTCTTATACTTATCTTTCCTGGCTCCAGCACTGGAACTGCAATGTCAGCGAGTTGAGCCCTGTATCTAAGCCTATCATGTGTGATACTGTCTGCTGAGCCACTGTATCTCATCCTATCCATAGCTGTAGGGTCGTAGTGCAATAGATATGCTGTCTCATTGTGTATATATATATATATATATATATATATATATACATACACACACGCATATACATACATACACACACACACACACAGATTTTTTATTGGGGGGGGGACATATGTATTGGGGCTATTGCCCCTGACGTTTTAAGACCTTGGTGACGCCCCTGGCTGCTAGTGCTGCACCGTTGGGTCACTTAGGAGACCCAGTGATGCAGCTGAAAGCTACGGGCCGTCGGACATGAGTAAAATTTGAGAGGGGGGCCCAAGAGACTGTAGCTACGCCCCTACATGAATGTATGGCGGATGCCCATTCTGACAATATGACGCTTGCTCAAGACCCGAGTTCGCTCAATATGCAGTGGATACCTACGATGTTAAACAGAATAAGAGATTATTCACCACAGGCAGGATGCAATAAAATAGCAGTAATATGATAATTAACTGCAATATAGTATGTACTCCATGCTACAGCTCGCCCCACAGAAAAACCCATTAGGGTAAATTTTTTGGCGCTGATTTTGATGTGGAAACCATGTAGAAATGATCACCATAAATCAGCCAAAATTGCTCCCCATTTCAATCGGATGCAGAGGCATGCTCTTTCTTTGAGCGGTTTACACCTCTGACCTCCCATGGAAATCAATGGGAGGCAGAAAAAACACACAGCGCTCGTTTCTTTGAAAAACGTGGGGAAAAAAAGTGTTAGCAACTGGACATTATGTAATGTACTAATAGCTGCATGTATGAATATTTATGGGACGCTGCCACTATTTATATGGGCACTAATAGGGGTGCTTTCTACGTATGTACTATTTCTAGGAACACGTCAGAGCAAAGACTAGAAAAGACCTGCACATCCAGAGACAGCCAAACGAGGGACAATAAGTAAGTTAAATACATACATGTACTACTAAAGCTGTGCTACTGGAACGACACTTTGGAGGTACTGTTTGCAAAGATAGATTGATAAACCCTCTTTTCTACTTTCCTTTATACTCTCCCACTGAGGCCTTTATAAAGCGTTGCTAAAGCTGTTTTTTAGCATAGTGGAATGATGCAGTTGATATTTTGAAAACAGGAAAAAGGGGCACTATATAGGGCATTATACTGTGGGGAGCCATTATACTTTTTTATGGGGCATTTTTTATGATGGGGAGGGGCACCAAAAGATTATTTCCCACGGGGCACCAACTACCCTAAGGCCGGCCCTGCGTGTAGGTGTGTTTTTGCAAACTCCAGACGGGCTTTCATGTGTCTTTTACTAAGGAGAGGCTTCTTTCTGGCCACTCTGCCATAAAGCCCAGATTGGTGGTGTGCTGCAGTGATGGTTGACCTTCTGGAAGTTTCTCCCATCTGCACACAGGATCTTTGGAGCTCAGACAGAGAGACCATTGGGTTCACCTCTCTTACCAAGGCCCTTCTCCCCTATAACTTAGTTTGGTGGGGTGGCCATCTCTAGGAATACTATATATATAAATATATATATATAAATATACAGATGTAGCCAATTTTATCTTGACTCTGATAACTTGCTGCAGCGTGATATCACACAACAAAAGCTATTAAAAAGCTATTGAAAAAGTCAAGTTAAAGTTTCTCACCACTGTGTATATAATGCGTTAAAAGTCAAAATAAAGATGGCGACATCTGTATATAAAACAAAAAAACAAACAAAAAAAATATATATACATTGCCTGTGCAGAAACAACATGTATGTTATTTTACAGCCACCCCTTAATTATATACAATATATATTCCTAACGGGGGTGCAAGATGACTTGCTGCACTGCACAATCGATGATATAACATAAATTATATTATGGCTTGTGCAGATCATCCATTCCCCGTATATGCCCCTTAACTTACACCTATGTGTGTGCTTGCTTTCCACGGAGCTGCGGCTGCTGGTGGGCTGGCTCTGGAGCGTGCTGGCATTTTGAAGCATGCAGGGGAAAGGGAGATGCCCCTCCTTCTCCTCCCAAAACAAGCAAGGATAGGGGATACAGCAGTCAGCAGGGGTTGCTCAAAAACAATCTTGCATTCTGTGGAACCATGAAACACCTCATCTGCCCTCCAAAATGTACTGGATTCATCTGCCGGGGGTTTTTGAAAAAACTAAAGGAAAAACTCTCCACTTTTTATGGCACCGCTCTAGGCACTGGACCTTTCCTTGCTTCCCGTTCCTCTTCTGCGCACACCACGTTCTGACGCTGAACGGCATCAGGACCCAGTATGGCGGTGCCTGCTGCCGAAGATCACCGGGGAGCGGTGAGTAATTGGAGTCTTTGTTTTTTTTTCTCTGGTTTGAGGTCTGAGTTTAGGGATCTGGTGTCTCAATATATATTGGGATTTGGTCTAGGGTCTGAATATATTTTGGAGTGTGGGGTCTGAATTTAGGGGTCTGGTCTGGGTCTGTATGTATTTATGGGGTCTGGTCTTGGGTCTGAGATAATTTAGGAGGTCTGGTCTGGGGTGTGTATCAATTTTGGAGTCTGATTTGGGGTCTGAATTGATATAAGGGTCTGTATTAATTTAGGGGCCTGCCCTGGCGTCTGAATTATTTGAGGGGACTAGGGTGTGGTCTGAGGTCTGTATTCATGTTGTGGACTGGTATGGGGTCTGTATTCATTTTGGAATTTGGAATCACAATTTTCAATTCCTTTACAGGAAATGCTGCATTATTTTATTATTGTATACTAAAAATATAGAACTGCTTTAAGAGAATGGGGAATTGCAATCAAGGGGCATAGATGTTCCAGAGCTGAGTTAAGGCCTTTTTACACCTGTAAATTATCGGGCAAACAATCAGCCGCTGAACGAGCAAATGCTCATTCATCTGCTGTCTGTATAATTTAAATGCCAAAACTATTATCGCTGTCGGCAGCACATCTCCCTGTGTAAACATGGAGACGTGCTGCCGTCATGATAGAAATGTATGGGGACGAGCGATCGGAGTAACGAGCGCTCCTTCCCATACTAGCTCCCTGTGAAAGGAACAAGCGAGCACCGATCCACGAGCTGTCTCGTTGATCAGCACTTGTTTACACGGCCCACGTCCTCCCGTGTAATATCACCCTTACATACTGACTTGCTACTTACCTCTTGGGACTGCATTGTTTCTGCATTGTGATAACTCAGCAGATTTACCTACAGTCCTGTGTAAACATTGTAATATCACAGTGAGGTGCCAAATGACAAACTTAGCTCAGCTGTTTCTGTACAATGTCGTTGCATATCATATATCAGTTCTGGCTGTGGTTGTGTACAATCACTATGGAATGTGCTTTTGTTTATTTGTTGAGGTAAGTTTCCCCAGTAAGTGTCGACGATCTTTTTCAAGCAATGTTTGCTAAAGTCCCAATAGGAATCAATAAGATAAAGAGGTTTTAATACAGGAAGAAGTTTAGTAAAGAAAATATATGTAGAGCTGGAGACTTCTCCAGGGATCATGGTGATGCGATGTGACACCGTAATGTGGCCACAACAATCAGACCGTGCAAGCTGTCAAAGCCTGGTGGTTGCGCTGGAGAGATAAAGAAATGCAAATTTCCTCGCCCCTCAATTTCTATTTATCACAAGCAATGGAACAAATATCTTGGTGCAACAGTGAAGAATTAAGGGTCTTTCGATACTCTGGTATGCAGGGGATATTTATTCTTCCTACAGGACCAAATTGTAAGTTTTTTTTTTCTACCGCTATATCTATTTATAGTTATTATACATTTTCAGAAATGTTCGAAGTAAACACATTTTAAAAATAATCAAAGTTACAATTATTGGCTACCGCTTCTAAATAGTACATTTTAGTAGTAAAATAATACATTTTGTAAACAGAGAATGCACAGATTAAACTCAACTATTAGAAAACTAAATTCTATATAAAAAAATAAATTTTATATCACAAAATAGTATTCTGTTTTGCCCAAAAAAAATAATAATTTGGCACCAAAATTTTCTTCTGTGTGAGAAAAATACTAGTATGCTTTGCAAAATTTATTTATATTTTACAAAATTTTGTTAGAAAATTACATTCTCTATCATCCTCTGAAGCACAATACAAATGGGTTTGTCTTGCCTCCTGGCTTCTAGGACAGAAGAAAAAAATACCATCTGCTTCCCGGCCTTGGAGCGTGTGCTTTATTAAGCTGAGGTTTAACACCTATGGATTCTCTGAGGGTGTTCCTCTTATATATCCTAGAGTGTTTAAGGCATCTGTCCGGCCCGCAGGCCATTTTCTCGTTGGATCCGTCCTCCATGCTGCAAGCATGCTGTGTTCCTGCCTTATCTCTCATGCCCGGCAGGTGGCTCCATTTTGGGGTAGAGTTTTGTTTCCCTGCGTTTCTATTGGTTATGCTGTGATGACAAAAAAGGCTCCAGTTTGAGATTTCAGTGCAGGACTTTGCCAGGCAGCCGCTCTTTAAATCAGTTAAGGTAAGCGTTTTCTACCCTATGGCTTCTGACTGATGCGCTGGTTTATGTATAGAGCTTTTGTAAGCCACTATAGGATACCCGAAGATTTACTATCTGTTTCTACTAGATGTCCAGCCACTCTAGTGGTAAAAGAAAACTTAAAAATAAACACAGACAATGTGTTACATGCCTACAGCTATTACCTGAAGATGTAGAGTCTATCTTATGCTCCAGCTGCAGTCCTCCTGAGGATCCCTCCTTGGGCTCAGAAGCCAGGGAATTATTTTCATGGTTTCAGACTAATTTATCTCAAGCCTTCCATGAAGTAACTTCTTCCCATATAAGAGAAGTTCTTATAAAGTGAGGCCTCATGCACACAAACATAAAAACGCCCATAATTACGAGCCGTAATTACGGGCCCATACACTTCTATTGCAACTCCATGGAAATGTGTATCTTCGCAGCGGCGCAGATGTAAGTGCCGCTGTATGAGAGATCCACTTTCCCTTCTCTCTATGTTTTCTGAGAGAGGGAGACTCACTGCGTTTCTGGTACGAGGGACGAACAGCGATGTTTAACGATCCCCCGACGGACAGCACATACACAATTTGTTCTTTGTGCTGTTCGCTGGGTGAACAATTCATCGCTCCCCTATTGACACACGCCCACTGATGTCACGGGGGAGTGCCAGGTGAGGGGGAGGAGTCAACGGGGTTTAAAAGGACAGGGAAATCCCTGTTGTTGACGTCAGAGGCCAGAAACAGGTGGCAACTTCAAAAATATTGTACCATCTGGGCGACTTCTTGCCACTGCGAGTACGCCTCTAAATAGACAGCTACTTAATTTGTTCCAGCACTCCTAGAATTGGATTTAGCTGGTTATGGCCCATCTCCTCTGAAGAATCACTTGGCCGTGAGGAGGTATAGTTATGCACATTGAAAGAGGTTCCATGGGAGATCTTTTCCTATACTAAGAGAGCTAGAAGCAAATAAAACAGACACGGCGCCACATAGTGCAAAATAAAAGCGATAAAACCACAGGGGCAATTTAAACAAGAAGAAAATTGCTCACCTAGTGTTATGGACACCGGTTAGATGTCATAAACGCAAAAGAGCTGCTGCCAGATCCGTGCACACACAAACCAGGTTTGTTGTCAAGAGATACTGCAAATCCACAGAGAGAAAGGGGACCAAAACGGCGCTGCTCGTAAGGATGTCAGATAGAGTGTAAATAAATAAAGTATTTATTATGAAGGAAAGGGCTACGCGTTTCGGCGCCGGACCGGCGTCTTCATCAGGCCTGATGAAGACGCCGGTCCGGCGTCGAAACGCGTAGCCCTTTCCTTCATAATAAATACTTTATTTATTTACACTCTATCTGACATCCTTACGAGCAGCGCCGTTTTGGTCCCCTTTCTCTCTGTGGATTTGCAGTATACTAAGAGAGGTTTCCTGGTCCCCTGATATCAAGCCTAAAGTAACCCAGAAACAGATGACATCCAAACGGGTAGGGGGGCATTGAGCCCTGCTCTTCAAATACTTGAAGAGGCCTCTCAAGGGGTAAGACTCCCCAAAAACGATGGGACATATCACAAAACTCAAACAGCTGTGCCAGTCAAAATTGACGGAATTACCACACGCAAGGAACCTAGCGGAACTACTAACGTCAAATGAGAAGAAGCAAGGAACACAAGTAAACGCAAAAGTCAAAAGATGTCCCTCATTGGGGAAACCTCTGTCACTGACGTTTTTCAGGACTTGGTCACCACGGATTTGATGAAAATTTATATACCAGCTAAATTAATCAACCTAACCAGAGATGAAAAGAGTGCACTGATTTCCCTTGAAAGGGACAGCAACATTGTATTAAAGTCATCAGATAAAGGGGGCAACGTGGTGGTCATTGACAGGAAGAAATATATCGAAATCTGTCACAACATCTTGAACGACCGTACAGGATACGAAACTCTCCAAGAAGATCCAACAAGAAAATTCAAAATGGAACCGTTTTACAATCCTTAATGATGCAAAAGAAAGAAATTTGATAGACGAGCCTGAATACAAATTCATGGCAGTCGATAAACCACAGACCCCCATGTTTTATGCTCTCCCTAAAATCCATAAGGGTACCAACTCCCTAAAGGGGCGCCCCATTGTATCGGGCATAATGGGATTGACACAAAACGTGGGTGTCTAGATTGACAGGGTTCTTAGAGACTTTGTAGAAACCCAACCTTCGTATACAAGGGATACGATGGATCTCCTTGCTAGAATTGATGATCTTCCTATCGAATACAAAGCTGTCTTATGCAGTATTGATGTTGAGGCATTGTACTCCTCAATTCTTCATGAGCTGGGTCTTAGGGCAGTGCGCCATTTCTTAGATACAAGGGGGGTGCATTTCAGGGACGATAGCGCGTTCACATTGAGACTGCTAGAGTTTGTTCTGACCAAGAACTACTTTCTATTCAATGGCCATATGTACCACCAGCTCAGGGGCACTGCCATAGGCAATTCATGTGGACAGAATCGGCCAACCATTTTGAGCAATATGTCAAAACCCTCAACTGTAACATAATTGGTTTGAGATTCACTTTTGAATCACATTCAGATACCCTACCCTTTCTAGACGTCTTAATATCAATAGATGGAGATAATAAATTAAAAACAACACTTTATAGAAAACCAACGGCTACAAACAGCCTTCTGATTTGGGAGAGCTGTCATCCCAGTCCTCCCAAGAAGGACATACTGAAGGGGCAGTGTCTCCGCCTCAGAAGAAACTGTTCTAATATACAGGAATTTCTAATAAAAGCAAAGGATTTGGAATCCAGATTCCTAGAAAGGGGCTATCCTTCTAAAATATTAAAGGAGGCGTATAAATTTGCATGTACCCAGAAAAGGGAACAACTTTTGATTCAAAAGAAACTAGAAGAATCAAATCCATTGATACGTTTGGTGTGAACATTTGATATGGCAGATCAAGCAGTCAGGGAAATCCTTAAAAGACACTGGAATATCCTCCAGTTGGATTTTCAAATTAGGATCTGTTGCACCGAACGGATTAAATGAACAGCTTGACTATACATGTTTCATTTAAATTTAAATTTACGAAACAATTATAAAACTTTAGAACCTGAAAAAACACCTTTTTTCTAAACATCTTTCTTCTTGCCAAAAAAACTTGAGATATGCGATATAGTTATATATATAGGACACATCTCTTTGCCATTAAATATCCTTTCTAACAATGATCACATGATCTACATTCACTCTCTTTATTAAATAAACTCCTTAACTAGGAATTTTTTAATTAGGTTGAGTTGTGAGGGTTAAGTATCTGTCTGTCAACCTACACATATAATAGACCCCACCCCTATCGCCCTGCGTCCAGACGGGCAGTCCAGTTTCCCACGGGCATGTGACAGAAGTCCTTTCTGTCCATGGCTATTCCCTGTATCTATCGGACTGTACAGCGCTTGTTCTTATCGTTGTCATCTCAGATGGAATACAGGGGAAGATTCTCATGTTACAACTTGGGTTGCAACTGAGTCTCTTCTAGAAGCGGAGTCGCTATGGTGTCCCGTCTCCATGGGAACGTGTATCTTCGCAGCAGCGCAGATATAAGCGCCGCTGTATGAGAGATCCACTTTCCCTTCTCTCTATGTTTTCTGAGAGAGGGAGACTCACTGCGTTTCTGGTACGAGGGACGAACAGCGATGTTTAACGATCCCCCGACGGACAGCACATACACAATTTGTGCTTTGTGCTGTTCGCTGGGTGAACGATTCATCGCTCCCCTATTGACACACGCCCACAGACATCACGGGGGAGTGGCAGGTGAGGGGGAGGAGTCAACAGGGTTTAAAAGGACAGGGAAATCCCTGTTGCTGATGTCAGACGCCAGAAACAGGCGCCAACTTCAAAAATATTGAACCATCTGGGCGACTTCTTGCCACTGCGAGTACGCCTCTAAATAGACAGCTACTTAATTTGTTCCAGCACTCCTAGAATTGGATTTAGCTGGTTATGGCTCATCTCCCCTGAAGAATCACTTGGCCGTGAGGAAACGCGTTGGGAGATATATTTTTTTGCACATTGATAGAGGTTCTATGGAAGATCTTTTCCTATACTAAGAGAGGTTTCCTGGTCCCCTGACATCAAGCTTAAAGTTACCCAGAAATGGGTGACAGCCAAACGGGTAGGGGGCATTGAGCCCCACTCTTCAAATACTTGTTGGGAATTTATAAGGAAGGATCTCAAATTTAAAACTTGATGAACACTCTCCATCTATTAAAATACGCATAAATTGCTGTCTAAATCTGACTATCTAATTATATTGGATATATGCCATGAACAAATGCTGAAAATCCATTATACTTGATATTTTACATTTATATGCACTACTTGTATATGTTAGTTTTTTCTAAGACATTTTATATGAGAATACAGTAAAGGTTATATTTTACATACAAAACTCCGGATCTACATTGTCTTAACCCGTTAGTGACCGGCCCATCGTCTTTTTACGTCGGTCACTAACGGGCCTTATTCCGATGCCATAGACTTTTTACGTCGCGGCATCGGAATAAGTAAACAGAGCAGGGAGCTGTCAAATCTCCCTGCTCTCAGCTGCTGATAAAAAGCGATCAAAAAGTCGCATCTACTCCAAAATGGTACCAATAAAAACTACAAGTCTTACCGCAAAAAAAAAGCCCTCATACAACTGCATCGGTGAAAAAATAAAAACGTTACGGCTCTTCAAATATGGAGACAAAAGTAGTAAAACATACAAAAACTATACAAATTTGGTATCGTTGCAATCGTAACAACCCGCTGAATAAAGTTATTGTGTTATTTATATCACACGGTAAACGGCGTAGATTTAAGACGCGAAAAAGGATGGCGAAATTTCAGGTTTTTTTCTATTTCCCCCCAAATAAAAGTTAATCAATAAATAATAAATAATAAATAATATGTCCCCCAAAATGGTGCTATTAAAAAGTAGAACTTGTCCCGCAAAAAACAAGACCTTATACAGCTATGTCGACGCAAAAATAAAAAGGTTATAGCTCTTGGATTGCGACGATGAAAAAACTTAAAAAATGGCTTGGTCATTAAGCTCTCAGCAATCCCCCCTCCTTTATCCTGGCTAGTGCCGGGATAAACGAGGGGTTTGAAAGGTTTAACCTCCTACACTGTGTGTCGCCATTTTTTGAGGTAACCCACAGTGTAGTAGGTTTACATGCAGTAGTAAACACACACAAACACTAACATACATTGAAATCGCTTACCTGCTCCTGCCGCCGCGGCCCGTCCGCTCCCTTTGCTGCCGCTGTTCCATGTGCACTTGTCCGGAAGCCGCGACCGGAAGTAGTAATATTACTGTCCAGCCGCGACTTCCGGTCCACGGGAAAATGGCGCCGGACGGCGCCAATTTCGAATAGGACTGTGTGGGAGCGGCGCATGCGCAGTTCCCACACAGACGCCGTACACGGCAGTCAATGGGACGGGAGCCGTTCGCAGTCCCTATGGGACTGTGGCTGCCGTATTCCATGTCTGTGTGTGTCGTTAATCGACACACACAGAAATGGAACAAAAAATGGCAGCCCCCATAGGGAAGAAAAAGTGTGAAAATAAGAAACAGTAAAACACAAACACACAAATGAAAATAAACGTTTATATTAAGGCACTAACATCTTTAACATATAAACAAATTATTTGTGATGACACTGTTCCTTTAAGGTCTAAAATAGGCTGGTCATTAATATATTCATATGTAAACTCTTAGCGTTAGGCCATGCCGTTTGTATGCTGTATTGTGTGTGCAGCAGGTATGGTATTTACATCCTCTGTTTCTAGTCCTTGAACATTTCCCAGAATTCTCGGAGAGACGAGTTGTCCCACTCTTTTGTCTTCCTCACTTTGTAAAACCTCAGATCTTATTTGATACATGGGCATTCCTGATCGTTCTTCATTGAAATTCTACTGTCGGGCCTTTGGGCGTTAAACCCAATGTTGAGAAAGGGGCATGATAAAAAGCTCTTTTGAAGAGCGGCAAGAGAGAAGTAAATTGATATGGTATTAATGAAAAGACAGCAAGCCTTTATTTTAGGCAAGTAAATGGTGACAGGGTGGTCTCAGGGGATGCCAGAAGGAGAGTGCTTAGTATTGAGATAGGAAGACACTGGGGCGTGTGAAATGGTAGAAAAGGGGACATGTTTCTCCCACAATGCACAAAGCCACAGATTATTTACAAACCTAGTTTTGTACTAGTTCACAGCGTCTCAGGCCACCTTGTACTTTCCAATCTGTCAGCACCGACCCTTATCATAAGCAGACAGCTCCAACTGTCTCTGCTGTGCCACATTATATGTCTATAGGAAAAAGCTCCTGAATATTTGCTGGGAAATACACTGCTTTTCTGCGTTAGAGGGAGAACATTTTGATGCCCATTTACAAAGAAATTCCTATTCACTGCGCATCACACCTCACAAAGCACTTTGCAGGTACTAAAATATAGGCAAACATTAAATATATGGATTATTTTAAATTTCATTACTGACACATTTACTATACTTATAAATGTGAGGTTCCTGTGGGACACCAATCCGGTTAGGGAAGGTGCCCCTGACTGTAGGAGACATGTTTCATTGGCCTATAAAGGGTTAACTGCCCTACACGTCCTTTTTTGCTGTCTGTCACCTCTTGGTCCTCCCCTAAGGGGCAGTACCAAAATGATAAGGGGATAGTAAGTGAGAATGGGCCGTTTTGTTATAAAGCACGCCCCTTCCCCCCTGTAGATTGAAAGTAATGGTTTCCGGTAGTGGTGGCTCTTTCCTTTTCCCGGCTGCCTTCATTTGGAATTGCCCGCTCGCCCCTTTTTTATGTTTATCTGATTGCACTTATGTCCTTAAAGGGAACCTGTCACCAGCATTTCACCTATTAAACCAGCAATACCTAGTGGTAGTGGGTGAAAAATAATGTCTATATAACCTATAATTGTCGTCTTAGTCGGCTCTGTAGCTTTAGTATTCAGTTTTTTAGTGTTCCCACACAGTATACTACTGAGCATAAAAGAGTCCTATCTTTGTTTGAAAAAAGTCAAATCTTCGTTTAAAAAGAGTCATATTTTCATTTCTCAAGTCTTTCCGAGTTTATTCCGCCTCCTTAATTTTGATTGACAGCTCCTCGCCTTCCGCCAGCACACAAAATCCCGCGCTTGTGCATTGTTTTCCTCTTCAGGTGTGCGCGCACAAAGGGACACTGGATTATTACGATAAAAGGCGCAAAATGTTTGCGGACAGTTATTTACAGTTGGAGGAGGAGTTTAGGAGATTGGTTAACGGCAATGAACTTTTGATAGCAGCGGCCAGTGAGGGATAAGTAAAGTTCAATAGGTGAAATGCTGGTGACAGGTTCCCTTTAATTTATGACGTGCTCTTTACATTTTTTTGTCTGTTTTAGTGCTATTTGACACTTTATTATCAAATCACAGCTGGCGGACTGAGATGATTTATGAGGTGGTGGAGCTGACGGCTGACTTGCCCGATTGGATTCCGGCAGCAGGCATACCGCTTTAGATCTCCTTATTTATGTTTTTAATACTAAAAGAATAGTTATGTGGAAAATTTATAACAAAGAAAATTATAGAGCTGTGACCGACCCCGTCCTTCAAAAGTTAAAAGTCGTTGTATTTTTATTGGTGGGAGTGGGAGGACAACAGATTGGGCTAATGGTCCTGGAGGGGTGATGACTGCCTCCATCTTGGTCGTGCACCACTTCCATATGTCCAAGGCCATTTTTTATCAGAGCAGAATAAAGCTGATTACTACCTACAGTGAGTTCATTTTGTAGGCCTAGGGGAAAATTGAGCTTTCCGATTGTTTTCTTCCTGGTTTTCACAGGAATCAGACCATTACAGAATATTACTCCGTGAGCAATCAGTGCATTATTTATTTGCAAACTAAATGTGCTATTTGTATTCTGTTTATCTGAGCACCATGTACTTTTAACCAGGCCACTGCATGCACTATTTATTCAGACAATAACGGGTCGGAAGAAGTGCTGGTTAGCGCGAAACAGACTGTAACTTTGATATGCTGTCTGCTTTGTCCTCCCCAGAAACCCTTTTTTAACCTTTCTACACGTTTGAATAAAGTTTTTTTTCTACTGGATGGGTGAGCGCCGCTCTTTCACTTCTCTCATTACAAACCATGCTAGTACTATTTGTCTTTTTGCTTCGCACCCCCATAGTAGATAGAGGAGCCCCTGACCTAAACTGCTTCGCTTCCTCCCAGTGGTGCCAACTTCGTCAACTCACGACTTTATTCAGACAATACATGACGGTATTATTTGGGCACTACATGATGGTAATGTTTAGACATTGTATGACAGTATTATTTAAGCCCTGCATGGTGGTATTCATTTGTTGATGATAACTGGGTACAACTTCTTCCATGGGCCGAGTTCTCGTACAACAACCACACAAGCGAGTCCACCACTTCCACCCCGTTTTACATTGTATACGGTCAACATCCTAGAGTCCCTCTTCCAGTATCTACTACTTCTCAGGTACCCGCTGCTGACTCTGCATTTGGGGACTTTCTGCAAATCTGGCAACAGACCTGGTCCTCTATTTTTCTGGCTGTCAATGGCATGAAGCGAAAAGCGGATACAATAAGAAGAGAGCTGCCTGAGTATATTCCAGGTACCAAAGTCTGGCTGTCCTCATGGAACATTAGTTTGAAGTTGCCTTCATACAAGTTTGCTCCCAGGGTCCTCGGTCCTTTTGAGATTCTGCAACAGATTAACCCTGTCTCCTATAAACTGCGGCTGCCTCCTACCCTCAGAATCCCCAACTCCTTTCATGTGTCCCTCCTGAAACCAGTGGTCCTGAACCACTACAGCAAGACTTCACGTCTGGCGCAACCTGCGGCACCTGTGTCATCCACCACGTCCTGTGTCATCTGCCACGACCTGAGGGATTCGTCACCTCTGGAGCAACCTGCGGCACCTGCTGTCATCCGCCACGTCTGGTGTTACCTGCTGCACCCACCTCCATCCGTGCCAGAGCTGCGGCCACTGTCTGGACTATCCAGGTACCCTTGTGCAGGACTTTGTATTTCTGGGGTTCCCTGTTGTTTGGCCAGCTGCCTCGCTGCTACGGCGGTGCTGCCTAGTGGGTCCACATACCCACAAACCGTGACAGAGAATGCCTACAAAACGCATCTACGGGTGATTATTATAATGCTCTTTTTGGATATGTTGTATTAATGTATTAATGGCGGGCAGCCTTCTCCTGTGTTTCAGTGAATGTACATGCTCTCTGAACCTCTTATACATGGGACGTATAGTTTTCCCAATGTAAAAGTTCTCACAAGTACAAGTAACAACGTATACCACAATTTTGTGTTTTAGTAGTACTCAGATCGCTCACCTGAAACGCACAGCCCCCTAAATTCAGGTACCTGGTGTGGTTCTGGTGACTGCAAAATCTGCATTGGCCGCATCTGAAATTTACTACTGCGTTTTTTGCACAGTGCACACTCAAAGATGAGTTGCAGGTGATCGGTACAAGAGCCTTGAAAAGCAAAGTTATGTCATTATCAGAAAGGGAAGTAAAGTTCTTTTGGACTGCCAACTAATTACAATCTTACAAAAAGTGCAGCTGAGGTTTATGAATTTATAAAGTGACATCGCAATACCAAAGGGTGTAGATTTTACTTCTATTTGGAAACAGCTGCATGTTCAGCATTCACTCGTTCTTACCCAATTAGTATTTTCCCGTACTGAGAAAGAATACGCTATGGTAAAAGAGGAACTTGGAAAAGCAAAAGTGGAGTTGAAAACAAGATTAACGGACTCACAATTCCATGCTGTCCTTAACAAAGTGGACAAGAAAATCATTCCCATCCAAGCGTGAATCAGAGAGTGAAAGAAAGATAAATTCCTTCAGGACAAAAATGATTTTGATAGTGGTCGCATTTTTCATTGGGGCAATGGTAGAATGAAAACTACCAGACGTTCCAAACTACTGCAGAAAACTCCGGATTACTGAGCCACAGATTCGGGTTCAGATTCAAGCCCTGGAGAAGACATAATGTAGCATGGAGCAACAATTCTATTGGCCTTGTGACTGAAATGGGTGAAAGCCACAGAGAGCCTGCCAAAGGCAAAAGAGGCAAAAACGCAGGTGTCAAATAAAAGCAGGTCTGGAGGAGGTAGGGGATTTTGCTTTTTATGACTCCACAGTTTCAGTTATGTCTGACATGTATGATGATGTCAATGTTATAAATCCCACTTATCTTACCTTGTCAGTAGAATTCATTTAGCTACTGTCTAGAGGTATACATTTTTGCATTAATTCTGATTTCAACTTTGCTGGTGTTGAAATCGATTTATACAAATCTGTATGCAAAATAAATTGACATAGGCTGTTTGCAGATAGAGTAACTACAACTGAGGTACCGATTGGAGAGAAGCCAGTTACTATTGGCACATTGGGATTTAGCCGTAGTGAGAACTTTTCAGGATGACATTAGTTTATTATATCTGTTGACGGATCTTCTGGTAGATAACATAGAATGTAGCAATAGTAATTGTAACACTGAGTGATTTACAGGTAGTGTACCATCTGTTAATACTCCCTTACCAGTCGGCTCGCCTTTTAACATTTTTTCTAAGGAAGTCTTACATGATATAAAGAATATAATAAATCCCTCTGCTATTCTGAATGCATCAGCAGACTGAAAAAAAAGGCATTGAAATTGTTAAATTCTAATAGGGATTTTGTCCTTAAACCGGCAGATAAAGCAGACAATATAATGTTGTTATCCAAAAAATACTACATGGAGGAAGGGACTTGCCAGCCCACAATTATATGGGCATTTTAAAAAGAGACCCCACTGTCACCTACCAGGGATTATTAAGGTCATCATTAAGGAACGGAGGAAAAAAGGGAATTATATCCAATCGTTTTGCAGAGAGATCAATAGTGGAATTCCCCAAGAAACATATTGGTATTTAATCCCCAAAATACACAAAGCGATTGAACGACCACAAAATATCCCTTCCTATTTGCAGGATACTAAGGACTTTTTTTTCTATTCTTCTTGATTTTGGTTGGCAAGGAAACATGTAACTGGCCAGCATTGACGTCAAGAGCCTATACAGGATGCGGATGTTCAGGCTTTTAATCATCAATTACAATATACTAGGAGAGACACTATCTACACTGCAACAATATGAATATGAGATTCACTAGCAAGTTTGGAGATCAATAAATCTATTTTTTGGATGTGTACGAATCAGTGGTAAGGGAACAACTTTAGATAAAAGGATATTGTAAGCCCATTGCCACCAATGCGTTATTAAGGTATGAGAGCTACCACCACCATCATATCCAAAAACCTCTTCCCTATGGTAAATTCTTTAGACTACGAAGAATCTATAGTGATGATTCCGTTTTTAAATAACAAGCTAGTGAGCTAAGTTAAAGACTTAAACTAAGGGTTCATTCAGACGGGCGGGTATCTCGTCTGTGCGACAGCCATTAAAACAACGGCCGTCACACAGACTCATGTGTTTCAATGGAGCGTGTGAAGGATTCGTAAAAAAAAAGGACATGTCCTTTTATTTTGCGTTTTCACGCATCCCTCCATAGACTTTAGTTTGTGGGGGATGCGTGATAACGCTTCCCGCACGGGTGCATCTCGGACATGAAAAACTGCAGATTTTCACATCCAACGTTGGCCATGTTCGTGTGAATGTAACCTAAGGGGTTATCCCGAGAATATTACTAAGAATACATTGGCAAAAGCAAGTAGTCTAAAGCGCATAGCCCTTTTAGGTAACAAAAGCAAAAATAAGAAAAAATAAAAAGATGGGTTGCATTATCATTCCAATAAAGCCCCATGAGTAACTTTATACGGTCAAGCATTAGGAAAATTTGTCACTTTATTGAAAATGATCCACCATTGTCAGAAATTGCATTAAGGAAGCCGATGGAGTATTTTAGATGTAAAAATTTGAGCGATATACCGATTTAAAGGCCGATTTACATACAACATATACAAAGGGAAATGGATACAAGAAGTGATGCCGAGAGGCAATTTCAGATGCGGCCAATGAAGATTTTGTGATCACCTGAATCGGACTAGGTACCTGAATTTAAGGGTCTGTGCGTTTCAAGCGAATGATATGCATGAACTTGTTATACCACAATTTGTGGTATACGTTGTTACTTGTACTTGTGATCAATTCTGCTTTGGGAAAACTATGCGTCTAATGTATAAGAGCTTTAGAGAGCATGTACGTTTGCTGACACGGGAGAAGGCTGACCGCCAATAATACAACAAATGCAAGATATGCATGATAATAATTCCCCGTACATGCATTTTACACGCATTCTCCATGTAAAGCAACCAATTTCTTGAGGGCATAGACATAAGGTGCTGCGCCAAGAAGAGGCTGAACTAATTCTTAAAAATAGAAGCACATGGGCCACTTGGCCTGGACGAGCGCAATGATCTGAGTGTGTTTTTATCATAGAAATGTTATGTAGCGTATTATGATGTGATATATGTATCTTTCACTGTTTCCACTTGTGCGCACTCTGCTCCTTTGGTTACAAATGTATTTTACAAAGTTTGCTACTTAGTAGTTGTTGTACAAATAAGGTTTGAATATTGTGTATATAAAGGGGCAGGGTGAGAGATTATATCGAGGCCTTGACAAAGTGTGGGATCACGCAAAACGACCATAGGCCAATTTCTTTCCTCATCCTACAGACCATGATGATCCAATATAGGAATTATTTTTGCATAATAGGTGAGTGCCACGTAATTTGTTCTATATTTGGAGTACGGTGATTCAATGTGTTGCTACACCATGAAACATTCTAAGGGGGAGAATACTTTATATAGATATTGCATGTATATACCATATTTTTTGGACTATAAGACGCAGTTTTTAGCAAGAATAAATCTTGCTAAAAAGTCCCTGCGTCTTATAGTCCGCAGTCAAGGGACCCGGCATCGTCGGGCCCCATGACCCCTTCATTACTTAACCCCTTCCCTACCCATGACGTGCCGGCACATCATGGAGCGGAAGGGGGGGATGATGTATGGAGTGGGCTCACGCGCTGAGCCTGCTCCATACACTGCAGTTGTCAGCTATTTTTTACAGCGAACACGCTGCTCTAACGGCCAGGAACATAAATTTCGCTGTTCCTGGCAGTTTAAAGGGGTTGTGCCATAAAACACATGTATTCCCTATCCACAGGATAGGGGATACATGTGTGATCGATAAGGAGAACGGGGACCAAAAGTCACCAAGAGCGCTGCATGAGAAGCTGTGACTTCCCGCGTTCTGTGTCCGGCAGCTTTATAGTGATCAATGGGATTCTTCTGCGCATGCGCAAGCGGGTCTCCATTGATCTCTATGCAGCTGCGGAACAGATAAGCCGGACACAGAACCCGGAAGTCCAGGCTTCTCATGTAGCGCTCTGGGTGACTTTCGGTCCCCTGTTCTCTTTATCGTTGGGAGTCCGATAGGGGATACATGTGTTTTATGGCAATAGCGACAGCGGCATTTATAGGGGTTTTTCTATGAAGGACATTTATGACTTATCCACAGGATGTGTCATAAATGTCAGATAGATGCAGGTCCCACCTCTGGGACCCGCACCTATCTCTAGAACGGGGCCCCCAAAACCCCATTCTAGTTTTTTGTGCTCTCCCGGCCACTTGATTGCATGTGGACTTACTGAAACAGCGTAACTCGCTGAGCTACGCTGTTTCCGTAACTCCCATAGAACGAAACAGTAGTTACGGAAACAGTGTAGCTCGCATACTACGCTGCTTCCGTAACTGCAATTCACTACCACAGGAGTTAGGGAAACAGCGTAGCTCAGCGAGTTACACTGTTTCAGTAACTTTACATGCAACCAAGTGGCCACTGGTTCAAGTCCCCTAGGGGAACTAATAAAATGTGTAAAAAAAATAGTAAGTGATACATTTCCAGGAGTGTAAAAAAACAAAACTTTTTCCCCAAGCACAATGTAAGCAAGAAAATAATTTGGTATCGGTGCATCTGTAAAAATCCGATCTATTACAATATACCATTATTTAACTCGCACGGTGAGTTTATAAATGTAAAACATCAAAATTGTTTTTTGGTCACCTTAGCGCTTAAAAAAGGAAATAAAAAAAAAGGTGATCAAAAAAATCGTATGTACCAAAAAATGTTGCCAATAAAACGACAGCTCGTCCTGCAAAAAATAAGCCCTCACACCGCTCAATCGATGAAAAAAATATAAAAAGAGTTTTGGCTCTGAGAAGGTGGGGAAACAGAATAAATAATTTTTTAACAAATAATTATTTTCCTATTTTCTGTTGTCTAAAACCTGGGTGCGTCTTATGGTCAGTTGCGTCTTATAGTCCGAAAAATACGGTAAATGCTTCCGGAGTTTTTTTAGAACGGCAAATATGTGAAGTAAAGTAATGATCATGGGAGCAGACAGTGGGGCAAATTTACTACTGTGTTTGCGTCTAAAATGTGTCCTAAAATGCACCACTTTTTGGCACAAATTGGCGCATTTTGGCACATTTCATTTTAGATTAATTTAAGATCAGATGAATGGGCCTCACTAAACATTTTAAAGGGTGCGTGGCTTAGAGGGAATGGACGTGGCTTAAAATATGCCAGAGTGTGCCAACGAAAACGAAACCAACCAAGAATTGGTATAAGAACGAGAAAAGTGTCTAGCAAGATGCGCCAAATTTATCATACAACATGCGCCACTATGATAAATTCGGCAAATCTTCAGACTACCTGGTCTAAATTTATGTTGTCTGTTTCTTAGACAGCTTAGTAAATTTACCCTATTGTTCTAGATTTTCTCTAACCAAGCCCATTGAGGAACATATTCAACTTCTTTATGAAATGTTCACTCCCAGGTACCAACAGACAACATTTAACTACACTGTCTGCAATTGTTATCATCCAGTAGATCCTGATACACTTATGCCTCATGCACATGACCGTTGTGCCACTCAACGGCATCCGAGTGGCACTCGATTGTCTTCACGGACCCATTTACATTAGCGGGTGAATCGGGTCTGTGAAAATGCACCTGATTCTCCAATCCGAGGAAAGACAGGACATGTTCTATCTTTCCTCGGATCACTGACAGAACTCCGGCAGTGCACATGGTCGTGTGCATGAAGGGTTAAAGCGATGTGACCGCAACACTTTATGTTACTTTGTTTGATGTCACTTTGTACGGCATATGATCCGTTATTATCCATTCAGGAACAGGGCTGAATTTTTTATTTGAACATAGAGGTAATATTTTTCAACAATCACAAATAATATGCATTAAAATTTACAATAATGGACAAACCCTTTAAAGAAGGCACAGGAAAAAATAAAAACACTTACATACACAAAATATGATCCAAAAGAACACTTCATCCTCTCTCCTCTGTGATCCACTTTCTTCTTCTCTACTGGGATCTGATCCCAATTTATTTAAAATATAAATAGATAAAATATAAGAACGTAACATGGACTGAAACGTTTTCCTACTTTGATTTAGTGTGATTGACTTTCCTTCTTGGCAAGAAATACACGGATCTAACGATGACTTCAAATATGGTCGTCTAAATACCATATAGAGCATTTCATTTTTAACTAAAAGTACTGGATTTTTCATTTCCTCTTCAGTCAAATGGCTACAAACTATATCCAGTCTTATGGACAACCAGCCACCTTTTGAGCTCCCTACTGGCATTGTTTTCCTGGATTGTATATCTGCCTAGTTATACAATAATATTGGAACAAATAATACAGGTTTGTCTTTTCAGGAATTTGAAAAGAATGGGTGATAACCCCTGTGGGAGCTTTAATAGCTACCACATTGCTTCTCACCCATAAACAGATGCAACTAAGAAATGGCTAAATAGACATTTAAGAACCTGACAGAGAATGACTAAATGTGTTTTTCTCTAATCTATGCTAAAGTCTATTTGTTAATAATTTTACCAAAATTAAATTATTCTGTAATGTCTGTTATATAAGATGTTATATAGAAATGCATCGGTGGAACGTTGAGATATAGCAGGTGCTCCCAGTAAATACATTGACATTTCTAATGTATGTATCAACATTAAATTGGACAGCGCCCCACCTTCCTTCACCCATTAAACCTGACAGTACATCAGAGATCAAAGACATGTCTCACCTGGCCTGTATCACGTTCCTTCCTCCTGGCGTAGTAGCCGGATTTCTTATGTTATCTGTTCCCTTTTATCAGCTCACAATAACAGAAAACTTTGTACTACAAGGGAATGAGTCAAAGAGCTTTAACGTTCTTGAGTGGATGCTGCTCCTGTGTACTTACTTGACTTCTGACAAACCTGGCATAGAGACCACAGCATCCAAATCTCACTTTATCACCCATGTCATATGCTGCATTCTACAGTGCTAACTACTGAGTCACCATAGTCTGATAGTACCTGCTAGGGTATTTGTAAAACTGGCTTAGGTTGGGTCCACGCTTTGCTGTAGGTTTATTTTTTGTATTTTATATATTTTTGCTCTGCAACTGATCAAACTGATAGGAAAACTGGTGATAAACTAGATAAAAATCATCATGGCAGATGCTGTAAAGACTTGTAAGAGTGCGAGGGAGAATTCCCAACTCTTAAAGGGGACTTGAATGTCTAAATTGTATATTTGTATAAATGCCAAAATATGGTTTATTTATTTATGTACTGTGTCTTTAAAACTGTGTGATGTTGTTGCTGGTTTTTCCCCTTAGGTGGCATACCATAGGAGGAGTCACCTGTACGGCTTGTTTCACTTATACTGTGTTTATTGCAATGGCACTGTAACATTATGTTTGTTAGCAGGTGAAGCGGAATGATGGTTGGCTCGCTGGTAACTAAATTGCTTAGTGACTGGATGTACAGCCTGGACGCCATCTTGGCTATAATTATACCGTGACATAATATTTCAGCTATGCTACGCCGCTCCCTGACCCTGGCTGTGCTTCTTGTATAAAATGGCGGTCTTCCCGCCACACTGACTCAGTATTCGGGTCGAAGAGGGGGAACCTCGCCAGAGAGGGAGAGCTGCTGAAAGTGGAGTGAAAAGCTTCTGTGGGTGTGATTAGCACTGTCGTTTGGCCTGAGTCTGTGGTCCTGGAGTGTGTTGCGGGTTTTAATTTTGGATAACCTTTCAAGGGTGCAAGTTTAGTGTAGACTGCATAAGTGTGAGCCCCCAGGGCTCTTGCCCCTTTGCCCATGCTATATACCCAGAATTTCAGAAGATCTTTCTGTGAGCCCAGACTGTCACAAAAAAGGGCCCTTAATACAACAGAGCACCAAATGTCCAGAGGGAGACAACCTCATTTGAAGCTGACTTTGGTGACGATTACTATCCACTAGGGCAGGGGTCAGGAACCTTTTTGGCTAAGAGAGCCGTAAACGCCACATATTTTGAAATATAATTCCGCGAGAGCCGTACAATATGTTTAAAGGGCCATTGACAGATCAATCGCTCCAATGTTCACTTAGTACAGCAAGGAATGCTCCTCCCTGCTGTATAAAGCCACAACTGGACTGAAACAATGGTAATTAGCAGTAAAAAAATTAAATAAATAACTTACATTGTGAGCTTGCGATGCATGACATCAGTCCAGCAGTCTGGCTTCTTCTTTTTCCTGCGCATGACTGGAAGCTGGCATTCTTCCCACCTGATGTTGAGAGAATGCCAGCTTTGAGGCATTCACAGAAGAAAGAAGCTGGAATGTTGGACATGTCACACAACGCATTGTCAGTTATGTCAATTATCTATTTTATTATTTTACAGCGAATTATTGTTTAGGTCCAGCGGTGGCTTAGTGCAGCAGAGAGGAACACTCCTTTGTGTACTAAGTGACCGCTGGAGCAATTGTATCTGTCAGTGGCCCTTTTAAAAGTGTTGGTCTTACAGAAAATGAACAAAAAAGAGAGGCTCAGACCCATAGGGAACTAAAGCATTTACTACTTAAAGTGGTACATACAAGCAGGCACACCCAGCGTAATAAATAATTGAACTTTATTAAATAGTCTCACTGTACATAAAGTGCACACATTGACTTGTATTTAATTTTAAAGAACAACAAATCTCCGAACTCTTTTTTTTATAACATAATAACGTTTTAATGCTGTTGCTAACCAACGACGAATAGAATACTTCCTACCGTTAACGTCCAAGGGAGACACAAGGGAGGAGGCAGATGCCGCTTCACTAGGGGACGCAGGTGCGTGCTTGCAGACGGCGCGGCTATGCAGGGAGTTATGGGAAATGTAGTCCATGCTCCCTGCCGCTCACCACTGCCGCCAATGCTTATCAGGCCATCAAAGAACTACCAATATCAGCGTGCACCGCGGCCTGATGGAGCACGGTGCACGGGCTGATGGAGCGCGGTGCATGCATCCTTCCCATAGACAGGTAGGAGCCCTGTCTGCGAGCCAGATACGGCCATCAAAAGAGCCATATCTGGCTCGCGAGCCATAGGTTCCCGACCCCTGCACTAGGGTCTATTTCTTTTGGGTTGACATTAATTATATGTCCTGCATGTGCAATGGTAACAACAAAGTTTACCATGCAATTGAAAGTGGCTATTCACATGTTCTGTATAAATAGAGGGTGGACATCAATGATCATCTCTCTGCCTATTGACAATGCAGCTAAGCTGGAATCATAGATCATAGCTCTGCCTAAAGCGTACCTAATCTTCCAGCTGACATTTCAGAATAAGCTGCCATGTGTGTGTACATGAGGAGCAACACTATTTCTTGCCATTATATGACTTGTATCCTGCATTTTTAGCAGTTTCACTCCTCTGCAGCCTCTATCTCTAATTCTCAGTTTTCCCTGATCTAGTAGTTGGAGCCTAACTGCTGTCATGTCTTCTATACACTGCACAGACAGAGAACACTGCACAGCTCTCCTATCTCTATCTATCACACACACACACACACATATATATATATATATATATATATATATATATATATATATATATATATATAAAAGCAGTAGCAACATGGAAGAGATTATACTGCAGTAATGAGCAGTGTAGCTGAGAGCCCAGCACTGGGGTGAGATATAACACTTATTAGAAGCTGCTGCAGCGTCTGTGTCTCTCTCTTGCACTCTGCTCCTGATGCCTCCTCCCTCCCTTCTCCCTAAACTTTTTTGGGCAGCTGTAACCTGATCCCTCATTGAGCTAATAGTCCGTTGTGTCTTGAGGAGATGATTTAGCAGCAAATTCAGTATGAGAGAACAGTTAGAGGAGGGGGGAAGTCTGATAAGTTGAGAGAGGCATTTTTCTCTAATAAGATATATTAAAAAGTTTATTATATCCACTTGAACTGTTGATTAATGCAAAGTTTTTTGAAAAGTTAGTGTCCATTTAAAGGGGATCTGTCACTAGTTTATTAAAGCCCTATCTCTTAACTAATCTAATAGGCGATGTCATGCTGATAACTACAGTGAAAATTGTGTTCCCAAATGTTTATTATTTCAAAAGTTATAACCTTTTTTCTAAATATGCTAATGAGCTTATACTAGACAAATGGGCCTTTTCTCTATGGGCAGTGTTATATTTTGTCTGTATGATGCTGTCCAATCAGCATCACACAGCTTCTCCCCCTTCCCTGCCCAGCGTGATCCCAGCTTTAAGGGCACGTTCAGACGTGGTGGAATTGCTGTGGAATTCCGCTGAGGACAGTCCGCAGTGGAATTCTCCAGCGGCCGTTTTTTTCATTTCTTTCTATACATTTTTAGGAAAGTTAGTTCAGACGTTGCAGAAAATTACTTTGCGGAAATCAGGCTGCGGTGCAGAATTTTCCCTCCGCAGCATGCTCTTTCCATTGCGGAGAAGAAGCGGAATTTCACTGCAGATTTCAGCCTTTGCAATGCAAAATCTGAAATCTGTGGCAAGTCCGCTGTGATATCTGCAACGTCTGAATTATGCAAATATGCAAATGTTGGTGCAGATTCATTGCGTAATTGCTCCAACTGCACCAACATTTGCAGCGGAAAAATTCCGCCACGTCTGAACGTGCCCTTATAGCGAGATCACGCTGTGTTGTCAATTCTAGCCGCAGGTCCTTCAACACAGCGACTCAGCTCACCTCCAGGAAGACGGTCCTTGCATCACCTCCAGCCATTGCAGGGAGTTGTCCTGGCGCGACTGGAGGCAATGCAGGCACCGTCTTCCTGCAAAAAAAGATAAATAGGTAAAATCTCTAATCGCATGAAAAAATTTTATGTTTCTAAATTAATAACGGCACCCAAAAAGCCTGTGTGCGTTTTTTGTAATATACTTTATTAATTAAATATCACATAGCAGTAAATAACCCATATTTGGTATCCCCATAATCATAACAACCTATACAATACGGGCAACACATCATTTATAGTGATCGGTAAATGACATTAAAAAAAAATTTACATTCTTTTTTTTTAACTGAATATTAAAAATTAAATTAAAAATTGCAACAAAGACTTACAACCTAAGGCCAGGCGTCAGACAGGACGAAAATGCTGTGGATTTTCCGTACGGAAAATCTGCAACAGATTACAGTACAGGCCATGTGGATGAGATTTGAACAAATCTCATCCACGTGCTGCGAAACATTTTCAAATCTGCAGCATGCTCATTCTGTGGCTACAGTTCACAGTGACTTTCAACTTTTTCAATTTAGAAGGGGTGAAATCAGCAGCAAAACCACAACGTATGTGGGTATCCCAAAGCTATGTTAACACAGGTCAGATTTGCTAGAAATAAATGCTGCAAATTCGACCCAAACACCGCAGCGTAGTTCAACTGAAAGTCAGTACCAAACCATGTTTGATTTGGTGTGAACTTTTGGCCGGATTTGCCGCTGTGGTCACCAGATGAAGGGATAAAACAATTTTTAAATCCATACTAACATCCCCCTGGTCTCCTATAGCGACGGCTCACTCCTACCAGGGCTAGTGTCTATGCTATTCACCTCCTGGGATGACATTTTCTTACATGTAACTGTGGCAGATTATAATAGGCTGCAGCAGTCGCTTGGAATAAAACGTCATCCCAGGAGGCTGGCAGCAATGAAACCAGATGGTGGAGGAGTGCGGCAACCCTATGGAAACACCAGGGAGGTAAGCATGGACTTTTTTTTTTTAAGTGGAAATATACAAATTTACAGCTTTTCCACAGCAAAAATATCAACATTAGCTATTTATTGTGGAATTTCACTTCCCCATTGATCTCAATAGGTCAAGTCGGATTTTATTGGTATTAGAGTTATATAGGAGTTGCTGTCAGCCGAGCCGTCAGTCCAGCTGACCCACGGATTAGACTTATTGCAGCGTTATGCAGCTGCTATGTATAGTGGATACATAGAAGCTGCAGCGATAAAACGAAACAACATTTTTAACCCCTTGGCAACACGTGCCGTAACTGTACATCATGGCCGCAAAAGAGGATTATGGAGCGGGCTCACAGGACAACACTTCAATGCAACAGCTGGGATTGGAGATTTAACCACTCTGATTTTTCAGTCAATAGCGAACACGGCATCTAAACCATTATAATACATAAGTATTGCAGTGTGTTGCACCAGTCCCCTACGGGGACTAAACATTAAAAAAACTGTTAAATAAAGTCTGCAAATGTCTGAACTATTATAATATAATGTTACTTAACCCACAAGATGAACGCCGTAAAAACGCCAGAATTGCTGTTTTTTGATTACTTTTCTTTTCCAAATAAGAAAAGTGATCAAAAAAGTCGCATGCACCCCTAAAAACTACAGTTCGCCACGCAAAAAACAAGCCCTTGCACACAGCTCCATCGACGGAAGAATAAAAATGTAATGAGTCTCAGAATATGGCGACATAAAAAAACTTGTGATTTGTAATAGTAGTACATCATAAAACGATAAACTATATAAACTTGGTATCGCCGTAATCGTATTGAACCTTAGAATAAAGTTAACATGTCGTTTTTAACACTTTGGGAACACCCTAAAAATGAACCAATGAAGGAATCACAGGGTTTTTTTTCCATTCCACCCAACAAAAACAATTTTTCAGTTTCCCAGTACATTATATGGTACATTAAAGTGTGCCATTATAAACAACAACTCGTCCTGCAAACAACAAACTTTCATACAGCTATGTCGATGGAAAAATAAAGAAATTACAGCTATTGGAAGCGAAGAGGAAAAAAAACAAAATGAAAAACTGAAAAATGGCTGCTGCACCAAGGGGTTAATAAATATATTAAGGATGACCAAACACATACATTACAGTAAAAAGAAAAAACGTCTTCAAAGGTTTACATAGCCTTTAACTTTCCCATTTATTCTAAATATTCATATTTAAGTAATGTGTAACATTACATTACTGATGAGAAGATTCTGTTCCTCCCTCCCGTCCTACAATTATACTGTGGGGACCAGACTCAACCATAAATCCATTCACTCTCTAGTAAATCAATCTGTATATCGCTTTGTGTCTGGCGTGCCGCTATGTGAGCTTTGGTTATTGAGAGATTCTGTACAGTAAGAAGACAAATGACTTCTTAGCACATAAGAGAATTACCCTGCTGCGTCCTAAAACTACGGCTTTAGGAAATCAAGATGCTTTTCAGGATTCCGTTAAGACACTTGGCACACTGTATATCCTCTTACTGAGCCGCCATCTGCTTGAGATGCTGGGAGATAGGACCGTGTGGAGTGGAAATGCACTTCACAAAGCGTGTTCATATCTTCTATGTTATTTGTGGATTCAATTCCAAAGAAAAGACATTATTACATTTGTAATCTCCCCATATAAAGTAAAGAAGCAATAAACCTAAAGTCTACAGATAAAAAAATCTGATAATGTTATCCACACATCTGTATGGGAATGTTTCTGGAGGTTCTCAGACCTGGAAATACAAAACTGTATATGGACAAAAGTATAGGGACACCTACAAATTACACATACAGAAGCATTTATGGCATCCCATTTTAAATCCATAGACATTAATATGGAGTAGGTCCTCCCTTTGCAGCTATAACATCTTCCACTCTTCTGGGAATGCTTTCTACAAGATTTTGGAGTCTGTGGGAATTTTTGTTCATTCATCCAGAAGAGCATTTGTGAGGTCAGACGCTGATGTTTTCAGAGAGGGTCTGGCTCGCAATCTCCGTTCTAGTTCATCCCAAAGGTGTTGAATGGGGTTGAGGTCAGGGCTCTGTGCAGGCCAGTCAAGTTCTTCCAACCAAACTCACCCAACCATGCCTTTATGGACCTGGCTTTGTGCACTGGGGCACAGTCATGCTGCAACAGAAAAGAGCCGAACCCCAAACTGTTCCCACAAAGTTGGAAGCTACAATTGTCCAGAGTTTCTTGGTAGGCTGAAGCATTAAGATTCCCCTTCACTGGAACCAAGGGGCCTAGGCCAACCCCTAAAAAAACATCCCCATGGCATTATCCCGCATCCCACCAAACTTTACGGTTGGCACAATGCAGTCAGGCAGGTAACGTTCTCCTGGCATTTGCCAAAACTAGACTCGTCCATTCCACTGGCAGATAGGGAAGCACAGTGTTGGCAAGCTTTATACAACTTCATCAGACGCTTGGCATTGTGTTTGGTGATGTAAGGCTTGCATGCAGTTGCTCGGCCATGGAAGTCCATGCTGTGAAGCTCCCGGGGCACAGTTTTTGTGCTGATGTGAATCTCACAGGAGGTTTGGAACTGCAGTTATTGAGCCAGCAGGGCGCTGGTGACTTTTATGCACTACGGCGACTCTGCTCTGTAACTTTGCGTAGTTTGCCACTTTGTGACTGAGTTGATGTGGTTCCTAAACGCTTCCACTTTGCAATAATATCACTCACAGTTAATCATTGCTATATCTAGGCTAGTGCTGTAAGCAACAACTTGATAGTGAATTAACAATTTAGAATACTTCCAGATCCTCTAATTATTGCTCAGAGACCCCCTAAGGGAGGGCACTTTTCTCAATTTTGTCTTATGTCTTGAACTTAACCTCTACCTGTGTTCTCCAACCAGTGGCTCACTAGCCACCTGTGGTTCTCGAAAAAAACAAACTTGCAGGTGGCCCCAAGCTGTTGGCAGCTGCAGATACTATTGTGCACTAGTAGCATAAGGGGATGTCAAAGCATTACTAAAACTAGGATAAAACAATATCACTGACAATTAACACTAGGGTCGAAGCCCACATCACCTTATAGCTTAGAATGGCGCATCAGGCCACTTTCAAGAATTTCCCAGCCAATTCATGCCAAACACTGCTGTATGCCAGCCAGAATTAAAAGGAGCATTCCCTTAATTGGATCTTCTGATATGTCAAAAGATCACATATGGGGGAGTTTAGGAACTGGACCCCACCAAGGTTCTGAATAAAAAGAGATGGCTGAACATGCCTGGCTATCCTTCTACTCTACTGGAACCAATAGGAATTCTCGGAAACCTATGCGTGAAGCTATGAGCTGTACCTACCATTGATTTAAAGGAGTTTAGGAGACTAGTAAAAATTGTCTGCTTTTATTTTACAGAAACAGCTCCACTCTTGTCCGTGGGTTGTGTCTGGTATTGCAGCTCAACCCCATTTAATTTTGGGAGCATCGATCTACCCAAATCATACACCAATCTGTACCACAACCTCTTGTTATATAAGTAAGAGAAGTTTATTCATGGGTTAAAATGAACTAAATCTGCTTTCCTCTCTCTTACCTTATGAATCTGTGGCTTGTGCATTTATGATTCTTATTTTATCCAAACAAGTAGGTCCAGTTTATAGACATAGTTAAAAGATAATGCTCTCTTTCTACTATTCATAATAACTTTTCTGTTGGAAATAACCTGGCTCAAAATTGTTAAGTAATGTTAGAAATATCTAATGGGGTCCAACCAAAGCTGCGATGTTTATTCATAGTATGGCAGTCTGCCTATGGATTTACAACAGAGCTCCACAGATCTTAATAGTGGACTTACTCCCAGCTTAATTCTTGGCTTCTGCTTATTGGGTAGATCCATCTTTTGTGGAAAAACATAGAAAATACTCTTTGAACTTATCTAGCCCTACACATTCGAGTGGCTGTGGAAGACCTTAGTGGACAAGCCCATAAACAACGTCCAAAAATATCGAACAGGTCCAATACATTTCCCCGCACTTTTTGATGACCGTTATCATTATGAATGATAGTTCCCTGTGTCTTGTCAAAGATGTCACCCATGCAATAGATATAGTTTAAATATATATCATAACTTTCATTAGAGTTTCAACATAAATTAAAGGGGTATTCTAGTTTCAGTAAATAAAGCTTATTTCTCGTGTAATGAGAAGATCTACAATTGTCTAATATACATTATGAATCAATTCCTCGCGAGTTTAAAAATCTTTGCTTGTGGTCATTGAATGGGATCCTTCGTTCTTTATATCCAGAGGCTAGTAATCTGTCCTGGTCATGTGATAAACACACACAGGTGCACGGCTCATTACAGGTACAGTACAGTTATCAGAGCTCTGTCTTGTGACCAACTGTGCTGCTCTGTGATCATCACATGACCAGGACAGATTTTCATC
This sequence comes from Rhinoderma darwinii, assembly GCF_050947455.1. Classification (NCBI taxonomy): domain Eukaryota; kingdom Metazoa; phylum Chordata; class Amphibia; order Anura; family Rhinodermatidae; genus Rhinoderma; species Rhinoderma darwinii. The sequence goes on from NC_134689.1 coordinate 350,807,409, forward strand.
TTCTGCATGTAAATAAATAAGAAAGATATCCCTTTAATGGTTATACTCAAGACATTCCACTACCCCCAATAATGTGCATCCTTCAGTTCAGCTCATTGAGCGTATTTATTTTATAAGGGGAAGGAAAATGTGTCTTGCGGACCCCTCTAGCATTGCTTATAACAGGGGGGGGGGGTGGGACAATGGAATCAGACAGATAATCTATTAGCTTACCTATTTTGCCATTTGAGCGCCAGAGGACACTCGATAAACAAGTGTAAAGAGCAGGGTCACCAGAAAACAGTGGCGTCCTGAGGAATGACTGTGGCCATTGTGCTGCATCAGCATTTGGTAAGTGGGGATTGCCATTTCTTTATAACGCCACAGTGAACTGTGCCAGGAAACTTACTATGACAATGTGGCAGTGAACCTTGTTCCTCATTCCCTTTCATCTAGTACTGATGCGTTCAGCCACTGTGTATTCTTCTCATATTAGATGGTAATGGGCTTCTCATTAGCAAATCACTGCAAATTCTGAGCAAAACCTTATTTGTAAAGTTACTTGGCTGCAGGTGCAAACACTCTTTCCCCTCCCTTTAGTTAAACCACCAGCTCCCAATAATCCCGTATTTGCTTATTTAAAAGGGAGAAACAGTAGCCAAAAAAATCAATGTGGGGTCAACAACAATATTTTTATACAATGATGTTTTGAGATTATTGGGATTTTCGTCTTGATTTTATGTAAGAACGTAGTTCGCTTTGTGTGAGGTGAGAATGGACAGTCCCTATTACATAAAATGATACTGATCCTACCTGTATATAACCTCAATACACAGAACTCTCTGTCCTGCATTCCATTCTCAGGCTAGGCCTGATTACATAATGTTTTTGCCAAATAGATAAGGAATCCCAGTTCAGTAACCTGTGCAGATACGGAACCTCCTGCGGTCTGTATGACCCACAACTGATTCAGCCAAGAGCCAAAAAGGAATAGGTCACAAATTGTATGCTAAGGTCAATGGGGGGCATATAAACGATATGGACAAAAGTATCGGGACACATACACATCACACCTACAGGAGCTTTTATGACATCCCATTCTAAATCCATCAGAATTAATATGGAGTTGGTTCCCCTTTTGCAGCTAAAACAGCTTCCACTCTTCTTGAGAGGATTTCTACAAGATTTTGTAGTTTGTCTGTGGGAATTTTTCGCCCATTCATCCAGAAGAACATTTGTGAGGTCAGACACTGGTGTTGAACAAGAAGGCTTGTTTGTTCGCAATCTCTGTTTTATTTCATTTCAAAGAAGTTCGATGGGGTGGGGGTCTGTGCGGACCAGTCAAGTTCTTCCACACCAAACTCAACCACACATGCCTTTATGGACCTTACTTTGTGCCCTGGGACACAGTCATGCTGGAACAGAAAGAGGCCAAACCCCAAACTGTTCCCACAAAGTTGGAAGCATACATTTGTCCAAAATGTCTTAGTATAGTGAAGCTTTAAGTTCCCCGTTACTAGAACAAAGGGGAATAGATCAACCCCAAAAAATAACCCCATAGCATTATCCCTCCTCCATAAAACTTTACAGTTGGTACAATGCATTCAGGCAGATGTTGGCATATAACATCTGCCCGGCGGCTGGCACTGCTGGAAGACATTAGGGTTTTCACTGTTAGGGACAGGGCCGGACTGAGAATAAAACTCAGTCCTAGCTGACAAATGGCAGCAGCCCACATGTGTAAGTAGTGAGTACGTACATACATTTGTTATGTCCAGGTTTCTATACACATATTTACTACTTACACACTATATGTACTTACTAAATATGAAGAGACATCCATATTTAGTACATACACGCATCAATGAAAACGTACTACATATCTGCACACATACACAAATACACTGTACATATACACATTCACTAAATACATATGTACTGTACATGCACTCACTACACAATACACACATTCAGAACAAGGCCGTTACGTCTCCTGGCTCATGATCTCTGGATCCACACTCCTATTCTGCTCTAGATGCTAGAGTTGGTGTTAGTAACTTATGCCCCTTTAGTCAAATAGTACTTTAATTCCAATCTATTGCACTGGTTGGAAGAAATACCTAATTTAAACCTGGTGCAGTTACCATTCCCAAATTTGAATTTAGCCTAATCATAGTATAATAGAGTATAGTTGATCTCATATACATTTAGATTAGAGCTCTCACTTCAAACAACATATGACATATAGAGTAGACATGTCAAGTGTTGTGACTGTCAGGTTCTATGTGCTGAGACCCCCACTGATCGCTATCAGAAAGGGGTACAAATGTTCTAGTAAATGGGAATCTCAGAGACTGGGCTTCATGGGAAACATCTTCTCCATGACATGTCTTAAATGATTTCTGTGGTTTCAAAGTGTGAGGTAACACAGGGCGGACATACTATATATGCAACTGTGCAGGGGCGCAGGGGCCCTGCAGTCAACTGGGCCACTGCAACCTTAAAAAATAACAGTTGTTTTCACTGTCTAAAGATCACATATAGTGCTCCTTCCTATCAATGTGTCACAAGAGCCATGAATGTAATGGTCTATAGCTAGCACCCTACTGTCATCAAATTAGCTGTTGGAAATCAAGGAACCTGTAAAGGATCTGCCAGGCACAACTTCTGTGTATACGCCCATAGGTAATCAGTCTGCACCTGAGTCTATGTCTCTGAGACTGACTCCATCTTCCACCACTCAGGATGGCAGGCTTAGGAGCGGGAGAGCCTATCGCAGCCTGGCCAGACGGAGCTAGCTCCCGCCTTCTGTCTATTTATACCTGCCTTTCCTGTTCCTCCTTTGCTTGTGATTCTTCTCGTGTGGTTTCCTGGCCCAGCTACAGCTTCTAACTATTTCATCCTGCTCCATACTGACCCTGGCTTACTGACTACTCTCCTGCTCTGCGTTTGGTACCTCGTTCCCTCCTGGTTTGACTCGGCTCGTTCACCCCTCTTGTTGATCACGGTGTTGCCGTGGGCAACTGCCCCATTTCCCTTAGCTTTGTGTACCCTTGTCTGTTTGTCTCATGCACTTACTGAGCGTAGGGACCGCCGCCCAGTTATGCCCCGTCGCCTAGGGCGGGTCGTTGCAAGTAGGCAGGGACAGAGTGGCGGGTAGATTAGGGCTCACTTGTCCGTTTCCCTACCCACATCATTACATAATCACAAGCCCAATACCTAGTCTACCCTGGTCCCTGACACTAATATGGACCCCCTTGAGACCCTGGCCCAGAAAATGCAGGGTCTCTCCCTACAGGTGCAGGCCCTGGCTCAGAGGGCCAACCAGCCTGACGCTACCATGGTGGTGCCCCTCACCTCTTGAACCCCACCTCAAGTTGCCTGACCGGTTCTCAGGGGACCGGAGGACTTTTCTCTCCTTCGGGAGAGTTGTAGGCTCTACTTTCGCCTAAAGCCTCACTCCTCAGGTTCTGAGAGCCAGCGGGTGGGTATAGTTATGTCCCGGCTCCAGGAGGGGCCCTAAGAGTGGGCCTTCTCCTTGGCTCCTGACGCCCCTGAACTTTCCTCCGTTGATCGTTTCTTTTCTGCTCTCGGACTCATTCATGACGAGACTGACAGGACTACCTTTGCCGAGAGTCAACTGGTGACCTTACGTCAGGGTAAGAGACCTGTTGAGGAGTATTGTGCTGACTTTAGGAAGTGGTGCGTAGCTTCCCGGTGGAATGACCCTGTCTTAATGTGCCAGTTTAGGTTGGGTCTGTCGAACGCCCTGAAAGACCTGCTAGTTAGCTATCCCTCTTCTGACTCCCTTGACCAGGTTATGGCTTTAGCGGTACGACTTGACCGACGTCTCAGGGAACGACAACTTGAAAGTTTTTGTGTTTTCCCCTCTGACTCCCCCATGATGCCTCCCGAGGTCCCGTTGCTTCGCTCTTCCACGGAAGACTCGGAATTTCCTATGCAACTCGGGGCCTCCGTGTCCCCCCAACAACGTAGAGAGTTCCGCAGGAAGAATGGTCTCTGCTTCTATTGTGGGGATGACAAGCATCAAGCGAACACCTGTCCTAGGCGCAAGAATAATCAGCCGGAAAAATTCCGCACCTAAGTGATCATCGGGGAGGTCACTTGGGCGCACAGGTATTTCCCGTAAATATGAAACGTAATAAAATCTTGCTTCCCTTTCAGGTCTCTTTTGGTGGTAGGTCTGCTACCGGCAGTGCCTTCGTGGATTCAGGGTCTTCTGCTAATATCATGTCTGTGGAATTTGCTATGTCTCTAGCTATGCCTTTGATTGATTTGCCTAAACCTGTCCCTGTAGTGGGTATCGACTCCACTCCTCTTGCTAATGGTTATTTTACACAGCATACCCCGGTTTTTGAACTCCTTGTTGGCTCCATGCATTTGGAGCAGTGCTCTATACTGTTGATGCAGGGATTATCGTCGGATTTGGTTTTAGGCCTTCCCTGGTTGCAGTTGCTTAATCCCACGTTTGACTGGAATACTGGGGAGCTTACCAAATGGGGTAATGAATGCTTGTCGTCATGTTTTTCTGTTAATTCCATTTCTCCCCCTGAGGAGGTGAACACGCTACCTGAGTTTGTTCAGGACTTCGCTGATGTTTTCTCTAAGGAGGCCTCCGAAGTGTTACCTCCTCATAGAGAATACGATTGCGCTATCGAATTGGTACCAGGAGCTTAGCTCCCTAAGGGTAGGATATTTAATCTTTCTTGTCCCGAACGTGAAGCCATGAGAGAGTATATCCAGGAATGCCTGGCCAAGGGTTACATTCGCCCCTCTACTTCTCCGGTAGGTGCTGGCTTCTTCTTCGTAGAGAAGAAGGATGGTAGGCCATGCATTGACTACCGTAACTTGAATAAGGTCACTGTAAGGAATCAGTATCCCCTTCCTTTGATTCCTGATCTCTTTAATCAGGTTCAGGGGGCCCAATGGTTCTCTAAGTTTGATCTACGGGGGGCGTATAACCTTATCCGCATCAAAGAGGGGGATGAGTGGAAGACTGAGTTTAACACGCCCGAAGGTCATTTCGAATACCTCGTCATGCCCTTTGGGTTGTGTAATGCTCCTGCGGTCTTCCAGAATTTCATAAATGAGATTTTAAGAGATTACCTGGGGGTATTTCTTGTCGTGTACCTTGATGACATACTGGTGTTTTCCAAGGACTTGTACTCCCACATTGAGCATGTCAGGAAGGTGCTCCAGGTCCTTCGGGAAAACAAACTGTTTGCGAAAACCGAAAAATGTGTGTTTGGGGTACAGGAGATACCATTTTTGGGTCAAATCCTCACTCCTCATGAATTCCGCATGGACCCTGCCAAGGTCCAGGCTGTTGCGGAATGGGTCCAACCTGCCTCCCTGAAGGCGTTACAGTGTTTCTTGGGGTTCGCTAATTATTACAGGAGATTTATTGCTAACTTCTCGGTCATCGCTAAGCCTCTTACGGACCTCACTCGCAAAGGTGCTGATCTCCTCCACTGGCCTCCTGAGGCTGTCCAGGCTTTTGAGGTCCTTAAGAAGTGCTTTATCTCGGCCCCGGTGCTGGTTCAGCCCAACCAAATGGAGCCATTTATCGTGGAAGTTGACGCATCCGAGGTGGGAGTGGGGGCTGTCTTGTCCCAGGGTACCAGGTCCCTCACCCATCTCCGTCCCTGTGCCTACTTCTCCAGGAAGTTTTCGCCCACTGAGAGTAACTATGATATTGGTAACCGCGAACTCTTAGCCATTAAGTGGGCATTTGAAGAGTGGCGCCACTTCCTGGAGGGGGCTAGGCACCAGGTAACGGTCCTTACCGACCACAAGAATCTGGTTTCCTGAATCTGCCCGGAGGCTAAACCCGAGACAAGCTCGATGGGCGCTATTTTTTACCAGATTCAACATTTTGGTTACCTATAGGGCTGGGTCTAAAAATATTAAGGCCGATGCACTGTCGCGTAGCTTCATGGCCAGCCCTCCTTCGGAGGAAGATCCTGCTTGTATTTTGCCTCCTGGTATAGTCATTTCTTCTATTGATTCTGATTTCGTTTCTGAAATTTCGGCTGATCAAGGTTCAGCTCCCGGGAACCTTCCTGAGGACAAGCTGTTTGTTCCCCTGCAATTCCGGCTAAGGGTACTTAGGGAAAATCATGACTCCGCTCTATCTGGTCATCCAGGCGTCCTGGGTACCAAACACCTCATTGCCAGAAACTACTGGTGGCCTGGGTTGCCTAAAGACGTTAAGGCCTACGTCGCCGCTTGTGAGGTTTGTGCTACTTCCAAGACTCCCAGGTCCCGACCAGCGGGCTTACTACGTTCTTTGCCCATTCCCCAGAGACCTTGGACCCATATCTCCATGGATTTTATCACCGATTTGCCTCCATCTCAAGGCAAGTCGGTGGTGTGGGTTGTAGTAGACAGCTTCAGTAAAATGTGCCACTTTGTGCCCCTCAAGAAACTACCCAATGGCAAGATGTTAGCCACCTTGTTTGTCAAACACATCCTGCGTCTCGATGGGGTCCCTGTCAATATTGTTTCGGACAGAGGGGTACAATTTGTTTCATTGTTTTGGAGAGCCTTCTGTAAAAAGTTGGAGATTGATCTGTCCTTCTCCTCTGCCTTCCATCCTGAAACTAATGGCCAAACTGAGAGGACTAATCAATCTCTAGAACAATATTTAAGGTGTTTTATCTCTGACTGTCAATACGATTGGGTCTCATTCATTCCCCTCACCGAATTTTCCCTTAATAACCGGGTCAGTAACTCGTCAGGGGTCTCCCCCTTTTTCTGTAATTTTGGGTTTAATCCACGGTTCTCCTCCGTTTCACCTGGAAGTTCCAACAATCCCGAGGTAGAAGTCGTTCATCGGGAACTGTGCACAGTCTGGGCCCAGGTTCAGAAGAACCTAGAGGCGTCCCAGAGTGTACAAAAATCTCAGGCTGATAGAAGACGTTGTGCTAACCCCTTGTTTATGGTCGGGATCTGGTGTGGTTATCGTCTAGGAACTTGCGCCTTAAGGTCCCGTCCAAGAAGTTTGCTCCCCGGTTTATTGGGCCGTATAAGGTCATTGAAGTCCTCAATCCTGTCTCCTTCCGACTGGAGTTGCCCCCATTTTTTCGAATACACGACGTGTTTCATGCCTCCCTCCTTAAACGCTGCTCCCCGTCCTTGGCTCCCTCGAGGAAACCTCCTGTTCCCGTTCTCACCCCTGAGGGGGTGGAATTCGAGGTGGCCAAGATTGTGGACAGCAAGATGGTCCAAGGCTCCCTCCAGTACCTGGTCCATTGGAGAGGATACGGGCCTGAGGAGAGGACTTGGGTACCCGCCCGGGATGTTCACGCTGGGGTATTGGTCAGGAAGTTCCACCTTCGTTTCCCCAATAAACCAGGTCCACTTAGAAAGGGTCCGGTGGCCCCTCATAAAAGGGGGGGTACTGTAAAGTATCTGCCAGGCACAACTTCTGTGTATACGCCCATAGGTAATCAGTCTGCACCTGAGTCTATGTCTCTGAGACTGACTCCATCTTCCACCACTCAGGATGGCAGGCTTAGGAGCGGGAGAGCCTATCGCAGCCTGGCCAGATGGAGTTAGCTCCCGCCCTCTGTCTATTTATACCTGCCTTTCCTGTTCCTCCTTTGCTTGTGATTCTTCTTGTGTGGTTTCCTGGCCCAGCTACAGCTTCTAACTATTTGATCCTGCTCCATACTGACCCTGGCTTACTGACTACTCTCCTGCTCTGCGTTTGGTACCTCGTTCCCTCCTGGTTTGACTCGGCTCGTTCACCACTCTTGTTGCTCACGGTGTTGCCGTGGGCAACTGCCCCATTTCCCTTAGCTTTGTGTACCCTTGTCTGTTTGTCTCGTGCACTTACTGAGCGTAGGGACCGCCGCCCAGTTGTACCCTGTCGCCTAGGACGGGTCGTTGCAAGTAGGCAGGGACAGAGTGGCGGGTAGATTAGGGCTCACTTGTCCGTTTCCCTACCCCCATCATTACAGAACCCATATACAGTTCTTCCACAAGCGTCCTCTGTCAAGATGAGCAAATTTTTCCCGAAATTAGTTTTGGGTCTGATTCGGTGTGTATAAATTCACTGGGAATCACATGTGCCCCCATTGCTCAAAAAACTTGTGTCTGATTTTCCTAGGTCTTCTAGGACTATATCCAACCATTTGAAGCTCTTTAATGCTGAGCTAGCCTTATTCAAAGTGACAGATACATATATGGGTAGAGGGAGGGATATTTGCAGTGCATTTTGGGGAGGTTGCCTGAAAGGCATTATGGGGATTCCCTGTTCGAGGTTATGTGATCCTTAAATCCTATAATCAGGGAAATGGTGCCCGGTGGTCCTCGATGGATGACATTTTGCCACAATTCATACGCTGTGAAGCACAAAAGTTTTGGAACTCATGGATACCGAAAATTTTTGGAAATTCTGATAAAATTATTTTTGTGAAGAATCAATTCGCTCGTTTCTAGTCCTCTGTTGTTGGTGCTTTCCCTGGTTAAGCTTCTGTGATATCACAAGAGTGTTTTTGTCAAGTAAGTTGCAGTGAATTCACAAGTGTGTTTCCGTCAGGTGATCTACTGTGACATCACTAGTGGTTTTAAGTCAGTTACAGTTACTCAGAGTGGCCTTTCTGGACACTGACAGAGGAGGCTGTAAGTCAGTTGGTCCTAAAGGTCAAGGTAACAAGCCTGCTGTGATGCTATTGCTCAAGCGTCCACAATAAGCTGAAGCCAGCTGTAAAGGTTTTGCCTGACACAGGTTCTGTGTCGACGCCTGGGGTTAATCAGCCTTCATCAGCTCCAAGGTCTGCTAGAGTGACGCGATCTGTTACCACTCAGGCTTGCAGGCTGAGGAGAGGGAGAACCTATCACAGCCTGGCCTGACAGTTCTGGCTACCGCCCTTCGTCTATTTATACCCTCACTTGCAGCATGTTCCTTGCCTGTGATTCTCTGTTTCCTGGCTCTGCTATTCCTGCTATTTACCTGATTGACTGCTGTAACTTTTTGACCCTGGCTTGCCTGACTATTCTCCTGCTCTGTTTTGCTACTACGTACTCTCCTGGTTTGATTTGGCTCGTTCACCACTGCCTGTTGCTCACAGTTTTCTGTGGGCAACTGCTCCTACTTCCCCTTGCTTCTGTGTGCCCTTGTCTTGTGTTGTCTGTCTTGCACTTACTGAGTGTAGGGACCATCGCCCAGTTGTACGCCGTCACTTAGGACGGGCCGTGCAAGTAGGCAGGGACTGAGTTGCGGGTAGATTAGGGCTCACCTGTCGTCTCCCTACCCCGATTCATTACACCAGCCCTATATGTTCGTAGACTTTTGCTGGTGGATCCTGCATTAATGTGGCCTGGCAAACCATCACCCAAGGGCTTCTGTTGGTGCAAGCACGGATTAAGGTTTTCTTACAGACACATATTTTGGCCAATATTCAGACCAATAGCAGTTTAAATTGCTTTGTATAAATAGTCAATTGATTTGATAAGAATTTATCTAATCTATATAAGACTCTTCATCATCACTTGATCACTAATCACTGATCGCAGTGCGTATACAGTGATCAGATAGATTCATTCTGATGAATAAGAGTGATTTATTAGGTGTTCTTACCCTAACATTTTTAACCCCTCCCCACCATAATGTTTTTTTGAACCCCAATATGTTTCTTAGCAATCACAAAGAAAATAAAATGTCAATGTGTAAAGTCTCTTGACATGGTCATGAATAGTGGGAAGAGTGTTTTGTGCTTTGTACAATAATATCTGCAGTTGTGCATGAAAATATGCTGCAGTACCTTATATTCTATCTGTGAGAAAAAACTCTGAGATCATTGCACTTAAGAAAGCGTTGACTTTCATGTGGCTTCAATGACAACGAAAACATAAAAGAACTATAAATAGAACTACAAATAACACTAAAATAGCATTTTATGCAGTTTTGTAAATACCTATCATACGCAAATCTTCAAAATGAATCATAGTTTAGGAGAGATTATATTACATGGTACTACTCACAAGTGCAATGGGATTGCTTCTGGTAATGCATACAGGAAATAATGAATACATATAAACAAATAAAGAAATATGGCAGCCATTTTATCAATCTCAACCACAAGAGGGTGGGACTTGGGTAACATCCTGAAAAGTCTTTACACTATAACATGGTATATTGTACTATTGTATTGTATAGTCCTATTTGCAACTTAAGATATCATAGACCTGGCTGTCTTATGCACTTCTCGGAACAACTTACACATGGTATCAGATGAGCATCGTAACATCAAAGAAGAGGAGTATTCAAAACAGGGTCCAGAAGTCTGACCTAAACACTCCGAGAACAAGGAGGCTCACGGTTAGGACAAGCCAGGATTTTGATGTAAAAGTCATATACAGCTCTGAACTGAAAGTCACTCCAAACGAAGACAGAAGCAGGTAGGAAACAGAATCAGCAGAAACACTTAACATAGTCATGGGGAATATTTCTAAAGTTCAAGCAGGTAAAGTTCAAAAGAAAGTCACCTAAAGATATCCGACCTCGCCTGCTGCTAGAACAAGGACTGAATTGAACTGTCCCTCGAATCCCCAGGTGGGCCCATGCTTTGACACAATAATGGGCCACATACTGTAGGTCCACTGGTTGACATCCCCATTCTAAGCTGACATTGGCGCCAATCTCTTGCCACTAAAGTATATTTCTTATGGCTTTAATAAAAAATAAACTATTAGGCCTTATTGATGGTGTGTCCTGTGTTTGCAATGATAAGAACAATGTTATGGGGTTATTCTTCAGGGGTTGGCCTAGGCCCCTTAGTTTCAGTGAAGGGAAATCTTAATGCTTCAGCATATCAAGACATTTTGGACAACTGTATGCTTCCAATTTTATGGTAACAGTTTGGGGAAGGCTCTTTTCTGTTCCAGCATGACTGAGCCTGAGTATACTAAGTAAGGTCCATAAAGACATGGTTGGGTGAGTTTGGTGTGGAAGAACAAGACTGGCCCGCGCAAAGCCTTGACCCCATCAAACTTCTTTGGGATGAATTAGAACAGAGATGGTGAGCCAGGCCTTCTTGTCCAACATCAGTGTCTGACCTCACAAATGATCTTCTGGATGATGAGGCAAAAATTCCGACAGACACACTGCAAAATTTTGCAGAAAGCCCCCTAGAAGAGTGGAAGCTGTTTTAGCTGCAAAGAGGAGACCAACTCCATATTAATGTCTATGGATTTAGAATGGGATGTAATAAAAGCCCCTGTAGGTGTAATGTGTAGGTGTCCCAATAACGACGCTACTCCTGTCCATGGGTATTCCAACTCAGCTCCATTTACATAAAGGGTCATGAGGTGCAGTACCAGAGGCAGTACATGGACAAGGGTGGTGCTTTTGCTAGAAAAAAAAGTAGGCAGTTTTTTTCTATTTCCAGACAACCCGTTTTTAGTAAGAACACTACAAAGTGGAAAAATTATAAACTTCGGCACAAAATGTTGGAGTATAAAAATATATACATTTTATTACAAATAGACATGACAGAATAAAAAGATGAGTCACACAATGAGAAGGCGTCAGCCTATGCTAGACCAAAAACTAAATGTAATGGGCATGTTTATGCATATTTGTAGCAGGATGCAGACACAAATGTATATCAAAGTCCAAGGGGGACAGCCAAGCCGCATAGGAAATGCATCAGATAGTTGTTAGATGTGAGATAGTAGTCAAAAAGTGTAGTGATAGACAGTACAGATATATAGCTTATAGCCACATGCTAATATTCCCTATACACATCAATAATGGGGCTAGTGGTTATATGCTGAAAAATCCAAAGGACTGAATGACATCAAACTGCCAACATAAGATAACAGACGAGTGTAAGGAATAAGTACATACCAAAAGTCATGGTTTCACATAGGAAGGACGCCAACACCCGACGCGCGTTTCGGCAAATGCCTGCACTTTTTGACTACTATCTCACATCTAACAACTATCTGATGCATTTCCAATGCAGCTTGGCTGTCCCCCTTGGACTTTGATATACATTTGTGTCTGCATCCTGCTACAAATATGCATAAACATGCCCATTACATGTACTTTTTGGTCTAGCATAGGCTGACACCTTCTCATTGTGTGACTCATCTTTTTATTCTGTCATGTCTATTTGTAATACAATTTATATATTTTTATACTCCAACATTTTGTGCCGAAGTTGATCATTTTTCCACTTTGTAGTGTTCTTCCAGTTGTGTATTTGATCAAGGCACCAAGTTTTACTTGGTTATTACTACAAGAAAATGATCAGATAGAAGATTAATCTTAATAACTATGATCACCTTAACTTTCAATGGACAGATAACCGCTCATAACTGATTGAGTTTTATGGATGATGTGCAAATTCATATGAGACTGAAGGGCAGGAGAATATTTGTAATTCTACACACGGATACAGATAGAACTGTGCCAGTCCCATTGATTGTGGATTTGAGAGCTGTACATTGTTACTGTGACCAAAGGCAATTTCACACTCACACTCTTTAATGGGATCTATATTCTCTTTATTAACCATATTGATTACCCATAATATCATTACACTGGGCTAATCTAGCTGGACAGCATAATGTAACGTTTTAATAGTATGTCATACAGTACAAACATCAAATATGCGGATGAATATAGGACAATATATGATTTGTTTTGTATAAGATGGGTTTTGGGACACCACACTGCTGGCCTAACAATATGCAATAGAAATTAGCCCATCTCAAGGTGCACATCTTATTACCGTCTTTGATAGGTTGAAGAGCAGTCTGCTATTATCTATTTGCTCTAATGAGTTCACAAGTATACCAGTATATACCAAGATTCTGCTGGAAAGTTGGCAAAGGTGTGGTGAGAATGGAGTGAACACGGTAAGGCCCATTTCATGTTGCATGTGAAAAGTAGGATCACCTCAACTCTAGGACATGTCTAGAAAAATTTGCATGTTAATTTGGACTATTCTGGTAATCAATATTAGCAAATGTGTTGCATTTGGTTCCAATAGGTTGTGATGACTGCATGAAAGCTTTTTCTGTACATAGAGGAGCAGTAGAAGACACCATGCAGCCTGGACCTGAAGAGAAGCTAGAAAATTAAAGGACAACCATATGGAGAGCATATGAACATGGTGGAGTTGGCCCCTTGCTCTGAACCCCCTTCCATGAGTCAGAACTCACAACCGCTCTTTATCTGAAAGGTTGTCATGTAATACCACATGTTTTTTTGTAGCGGCTGTGAAATAATTGAGAAAACCAGCTGGAGGTTTCTATCTTTAAGGGGTCATCTTTGATGAGACAACCCTTTTCAGTACAACAACCCTTTTCAGCAAAATCTGTAACTTTTACCATAGAGAAGGCACACTGATTTCCGCCTGCTCGAAGATACTTGGCAAAAGAGTCAACACATCTCAGCCAGAATACAGTGTTAGGCAAGTATTATAAGAATGCTTTACTTGTCCCTTTACCAAAGTTTTTCTGAGGTAGGAATGGGAGTAGGATTTCTCCAAGAATGGAAAAAACGTTCATACGGTTGGGTAAAAAGGTTGTGGATCACTAATCTAGGGGAAGAAAGAAGACTTTTTTCTATATGCTAAGTTAAAGGGGTTGTCTGATTGTCCCAGTTAATTCTGAGTTAATAGAGGGGGGTCCCCCTCTTAGGTATCTCTTCTATTAGCCACAAAGGACACTATCTACAAAGAGTGTATTTTGCTTTGGAAGACCCAGCATGTCCATGTGTTGCACTGATAGCCCATTCATTTCAACGAGAAAGAAGCAATGCTTTATTTAGCCTATGGTGGCGCTACAGTAGAATTGAACACTTACTACCAGTCCTCCCCCAGATTACAGCTAATTGTTAGGGGTACAAGGAACAAGACACCCTGTGATCAGTTTGCCATTGGGGGTCCCTTCTAATAATATAGGACTGTCCAAAGTGGACATGCTCTTGAATTAATATTTATTTCAGATGCCATTAAATTATTACTAAATTATAAAACAATTTTTGAGATTAACACTGAAAGGTTGAAAAAGAGTTTTCATCCAAAAAGAAGGTTCTGTTAATGTGAGTGCCATTCAAGGTGCTCATCTCCAGGGAGATGTCCTAACCATATTCTAAAAATATTTGCTGGTAATTTTAAATATAGAATAAACCCTGTTAGTGGTTTCTCTACTATCTATAAATCTAAATATGATATTTGAGTTATTGAATATCCCAATGAGATAACTTTCCTTTATGGACACAAAATTTATAGCCGAGGTCTTTACCTTGGCAGAATAGACAACACCTTGACATTGTCCAAAACAAGAACTCTTATTACCGAAAACCATTAATAAACCTGATGATGTAATGACGGATGGAAAACTAAACAACATTCTAAAAGATGCTTAAAATATACAGTGGTTTGGCAGGCTTGATTAAGGAAGGGAAGAAACATTATATCCATAGATAACCTGAGAATGTCATAAATTGTTTTGAAGGACACCTGTTGTTTCCCGTAGACTAAACATTAGTTTTCATTCTGACCTAATATGAAAAATGGATGTTATGGCCCCCTGCCACTTGGAATACCACATATAAGACACAGTGGATAGCTGCTAACAAACCGCTTCTACTGCTCTGGTGGATGCCGTCCATTGACTGGTCAAGGATTCCCCATCCGAATGAGCTATTTGTTAGGGATCCTGGGAGCAGCTCCGATATTAACCCCCTAGCAGTCACGAGAACATAGCACCTCTCCATATGCCCCTCTACATTATAGTGAGGGGAGTTCTCCACTCAGAATCTCTTCTGTTAGCCAGAGAAAAGAGCTGTTTGGCTCTTGCACTTTCAGTCTGGCTGTATAATACATGGTAGCCTAATCATATGCATGGGCTCTATGCCATTTTACATTTTAGAAACTGCAAGTGAAAAGTATGCTGGCAGCAACTCCCTTTGGTGATATCAGCTGACTGTCGTGCGGCTTTCTTTTGGGAGCAAGTAGCAAGGTAAATTACTTTGAGATTGTTCTGCTACAAGTCTCTTGTGGAGCTTAAAGGAACACTTCAGGCACAATTAATACACTGTGTTATGCCTAGTGCAGGGCTAAAGGGGTGGAGCTTGAGTAGGGATTTAAAGAATACCAAAGCAATTAGTCATGCACCGCCCCCTCAGGCCCTGCACTAGACATAACACAGTGTATCAATTTAGCCTAAGGTGTTTAGTTAGAGGCATAATTATAGGGTGTAATGGTTGCAGTGACAACTGGGCCCTGCACCTTGAAGGTTCCCAAACACTTTAAAGGTTCCCAAAGTCCCATTTGCCCTATAAGAAGATGCCAGCATTATAAATACCATGTGACTGTTGGTCAGGCTCTGGAGCTACTGCTTTAGTAATGATGAGGTGTTAGAAAAAAGTTGTAGATCTAGCGTGTGGCATTGGTTTTACTCTAGAGGCGCAAATACTAATTTTCGGTGAAATAAACAGAAACATTAACCAAGATGAGTACAAAAATGATGTTTAATATCCAAGGTTTTTTTTGTTTTTTTAAATAACTAATATCCAGCCAATCACACAAAATTGCAATTAATTTAGAATACAAATAAATTAAGATTTAAATATTACCTTCTCTTTCAGTGCAAGATATACATTAAAGTTACTGTTTCTACAAAGCAACCGGTCAGTAAAGTACAAGAGTCTTGTAAAACATTTAACATTGGATGGGGTTAGAGCTTTCGCAAAATATAAGTTGTGTGTTATAGTAGTACATTATTGTCCAGGATAAAGGCTCATCATCACATTTGAAAGTATTTATTCCTGCGGAAAAAAAATACAAAAACACAACATCCTGTGTAAACATAACTGAATTGTATTATGTTACTAAAATGACCTGTTACTTAGGTCCTCTTCACATCAGCATGTTGCTTTCCGTCTGAGGTATATGTCATGAGGACTACAACCGTATATCTCCGATGGAGGGCTGCAGTATATCTCACTGTATAGGTATACAGTGGGATACGTCGCTCAGACCGCCCTGGCAGAGCGCTACTTTAATCGCTGTGCCCAGGAAAGCTCCTGACCTCACTGTCCATAGATGGACAGTGATGTCAAGAGCTACAATGCCGGAGTCCCTGGCCAGAGAATCATAAGCGATCTGCCCTGGGAATCCTTTTTTGCGGGATCCCTCAGGATAGAGTTGTGTAGTCTACTATGCTATTCTGTCCTTCAAAAAAGAGGTGTTCTGATGTATACTAGCCCAACAGAGGAAAAAAGGACATTCTTTTGGCCTCTGTCGGGATAATGGAGTCCTATGGACACGTTAAGCATGTACACTGGGAGCTTTACCGATGTACATGCTAAACGTAGGGCATAAACATGGTGTGCAGGTGGCCTTACTCATTGTGGTGGCATTTATTGTATCCATGGGAATGTGGCCTATGTTTTCGCTACGAGCTTGATGCCTTCACCTTTGGAGCCAATTTAATTAGTATATTAGGGAATTGCATTAAATATATCAGTCACAGCTTGTTTGCTGCCCTAGTCTTGTATCCAGAGGCAGAGTGGCTTGTTGACGCCCCCTCTGGCTACCAGCACCCAGGACACATGCCCCACCAGCACCTCTAGCCCACCACGGATGTATTATGGCATTGAATTCTCACAATAATATTCCCTTATATACTAGCTAATGGTGTTCCAAAGGTGAAGGCATCAAACTCATGTTGAAAACATTCTCAGAAATAAAATAACCTGCCTCCATTTTAATGTGAATACAAATAATCATGGGAAATTTATTCTGGGACTTTGGCCAAGTTGTTTATAATTATAATTAATATTACAGTTGTAGATTAGAAACGATAATTATTTCACCATTTATGTACCCTTTATTGCACTAAGTGCTCATTATCTTTGCATTGTTGCATCTACGGCCACTATAGTGATGCCAGTAGTTGTCAATACTTTATAGAAAATTGATTCATTCATTCCTGTTACACAAAAGGTTTTCCCCAGTGTCTGTGATTAACAGGTACATAGTGAGTGACCACCTTCAGTTTTATGTAAGTATAAAGCAAATTGCCGTCTAATTGGTAGAAAACTGTAACACGTGCAAATTATTGTATGGTAAATGATTGACATTGAGCCTTAGTTCACAGGATGCTTCAATGCCGTGTTTACCTACAGAGTATATGAACGAACATAATGAAGGAAAAAATGTAGATGATACTAAGGGCATGTACATGCTGTATAGTGAAAGGAACAAAAATAACAAATGAATGTCCACCCCTGAACACCAGAGATGCAAATACCTTACATAGACATAGAGGGGGATTTAACAAGGTTTGTACGTTAGCTTCCTGGCATAGAAGTCGCAACCGGCCCAAAAGTCACAAAACGTACTTACTTTTGGTTCGTTTCGATTGCTCTCGCCACTTTTCCAGAAAGTTAGCTTAGCAGAAGGAACGAGGCCACCCGCGGGCCGCCGTATTTACTATAGAAATTGGTGTACATTATAGCCGAGCTGGCGTAGATTTAATCCAGTGGTGCACGGATTTCTGCATCTTACTCCTGCTTGTTTCTTATTAAGATGGGTGTATAAAACAACAGTCTTAATAAATCTCCCCCCATAGAGTTAAGGGATACAATGCCAGCTGCCTGTAGCTGCCACTAGGGGGAATGTGGCATACTGTTTATTAATTGAAATCACAATAACACAGTATGTAATAAGCTCCTTAGCTCCCTCTAGAGGTAACTGCCGGCAGTCACAATTTTAGCATCAAACTAAAGAAAAGTCGGAAAAGGGCCAAAAATTTTCAGGCGCCCTCACCACCAATGTGGAAAAGGGGCATGGCTTTCAAAAAAGGGGCAGGGCCACCGCAGCCCTACAAATTTATATGATTTACGACAGAAAACTGACGTAAATTATAGTGGAAATCTACGCCAGCTCATAGCTAACATAGAATTTACTCTGTGTGGCATAACAAAGTAGAGCCCGGTACCAGGCACCCTACCTTGCCATCCCTGATCACACATCCCCACCTCGCTTCCATCGGACAATGAAATAAATACATAAATAACAAAAAAATATTACGCTCAACTCACCGGATCCCCTCAGGATGCCGCGGCTCATACGTTGTATTTGACGCAGCACTGATACATCGCATATAAAGCCCTGCTTGGCGTCAGGACATTGTATGAGCCACAGCATGCAGATGGGACCTAGAGGAGAACAGCGGTGAGGTGAATATAATATTTTTATTTTATGTCCGATTGTAGGGGTAAATGGATGGCGCATGGCTGCAGTCATTGCGCCACAATTATGGCCTAGGTCTCGGCTAATGCATAGATGCAACAGATTTATTAAGAGACGAGCACCTCTAAATAAATCTGTAGCATCTTTCTCCAGCGGAGCAGATAGCTAAGACTGCTGTATACCAGTCTTGGTAAATCTGCCCCTATATGTCTATGCAGGTGATTTCGAGCTCTGTAGCAGAAAAAGAAAGCTCCGGCTGCTATAAAGATATATTATAAAATGAATCAGCACCAGAATGTGGACCTGAAAACAACATGGTATCAAAAGGTGGACACTCATTTATAAGGGAGTTGGTAAGAAGAACATTATTATTCATTTCTGAAGGATGTAATGAGTTGCTGGGAAATTTTATTTGGTCTATCTAGCTGCTTTCACTGCTTGCAATGCATACGTTTTGCATTGCTATGGGAAACTACTTTAACATGACCCATTTTACTCAGTACGCAATGGCTGGCTATTATTAAGTTCTTTACCTTTCAATTATGATTTTGCCTAAAAGAAATTGCCCCATTCCAGGATATTGTCTTGCTTTTCTGTATGTATGGAGAACTATTGAGCACAACTGATGATCAACTGATGATCAGTGGTATAGATTGTTTCATAATGACGTTTGTCAATATGAAAATTCTCCTACAGATAGTATATACCCTTCCCTTTACTGGCACAAAATTGAACTGGGAGAAATGTGGCAAACTTAGGTACTGTGAAGAGAATGGCCTGATATATGGTATTAGCAGTCGGAGAACTGGAGATAAATTAGGACATTATTATGTATATAATTGTAGTAGTATCATGGACCCCATTCAGTTATCACACCACAGAAGGGAATATTTGTAATTCAGGTTCCTCCACTGAGTACAAATGTTAATCGAGCAGGCTAGATTTTGAAGAAATTGTGAGAGAATGCATATTATTACACAAAATTGCCAATGAAAAGATCTTCAGTAGAACCAGAGCACCCAATCAGATGCAATGTGATCCAGGAAAGGAGTATCTGGAGAATGTATTTGGAAGCACCTTGAAGACAGAGCTTGTATTACGGTCATTGACCTTAGTTAAAGTGTCTGAGATGTGTTGTCTATGAAAAATCAGGACATGCAAGTGTCGTAAAAAAGGGACAGGTTTTGGTAGAGGAGAATAATATGTGGGAGATGTAAAGTTATGGGAGGTGTATGTGGTATAGTTAAGCATGCCTAAGAATAGAATTCTGTCATAAATAATATAAGCAAATATCTGAGGTTTTTTTTCAGATTTTACTGCAAATGTGCAACATAAAATAAATAAATCTTGTAAATTAGGCCGATCTTTCTGAAAATCAAGAAAACATGTCACATCAGAGATTTCTGTAGATTTATTTTCCTATTTGATACCTTTGATAAGGTGCACTAAGCTTTAAATGGAATCTATCATTTTTTGGTTAATTTATGTTAAATTGGACAATTGTGTTGTCCACATTTTGTATAAGATTTATTTTTCTGTTTCTTTTTTTGAACTTGGAGACACACACATTCTTACAGCATTGTGAGTATAGGCAGTCCCATAGTCCAACAAGAGTAGATGGAGTACATCTCCTCCAACAGAGACTGGGAAGTGGCAGTGGGAACCACATACACACTAGCAATATTTTTGTGCACTATTTTGGATTTGTACAATTTATGCATTTTTGATATACCAGTTGCCCAGTCTATTATGAATTGAGATTAATATAAAAAAGTAACAAAAATACTTATACTGTTTAGAACAAAAGTTCATTAAAATACTAATTTGAGCACAGCCTTAAAAAAGCTATGTACACCTTTGAATATTTTTTGGAAATAAATCAATGTAAAACAACCTTGAAATTGACTTTTCTTATAAAAACTTGTCTGCTTTTTTAATATACAGCGTCTATGTTCTGTGTACATAGAAGCTGTATCCTTCCGTCAAAGCCAACTCTGTCAGGTCAACTGCACTGACGGCTCCAGTAAAAGCTGGTCATGCGTGTCTCTGATATGCAGGATCCAGCTAATAACGATCACATCTAAGGACATAGATGCTCTCCCCCTTCTACTATTATCAGCCGTGTCATCCTGCCTATTTAGTCTCCAGCAGCACAAGAGAGTTGTTATTCAGTCATCATAACCCATTTAGTAATGTACAAAATAAAAGTGTCAGCCTATTTTGTGTGCTCCAGTGGTCAAAAAATATATTTTTGTTTCCCCAAAAAATGGTCCACAAAATGTGTAATTTTTTAACAATAGATTTCCTTTAAGCTGAAAGAAGGCTTTCTTTACTATCTGACTACTAAACACTGGTATTACAGAACATGCTAAAACCTGCTTTACAGCATTGAATATGACTTCAGTTACATATCATCTTCTTGGAACCTCAGGTAGGAGCTGAGCTGAGGAATGTAGATCATGTCAATCTGATGCCATGCACAGCTGTTTTAATGTCTCCAGACATAGGATTGAGACCGAAACCCACATCCCATGATGACTCACATTCCCATCAGCGTCTACAGTGGAAGCCAATAAATAGGACGCCATGTTAATTCTTCCTGCCATGCATGCTATTCTTCCAGAGTACAGATTGAAAAAAAAGTAAGCAATGAAACAATACAAGAACTAAGAAGGGAGAGTCCACTGGATCAATGCCCACAATGCAAGCCATTCAGTGGGCAGCGTTGATGAATGATGAAAGAGCTGAACTACTCGTGACTCATCAATAGATATGTTGAAAAAACATTCCAATTGGTCATTGAATATCGGTTCAAATTAACTTTTTGGACAAAGACACGTCCTTTAGCAGGCTAAAAAAAAGTCAAAGAAAAATAGCACAGTTTGGGTGTTCATGTAAGTTTCATGAATCTAGCTAGACCACAGAAAATAGACTAAAGAATAATAATACTAATGCACTGTATAGGTAATTTGCTTTTTAAATATACAAAAATAACCTTTTCTCCTCAAGTTTGAACGTGTCAACATATCAACTCAAAATTTATTTTCTATTCCATGGATATCACCAAGCTGTCCCTAGATATAAATCTATGAATATACTGAAATGCCAGCAGCATGGTCTATAAGAGAATGGTCCATTAAAAGCAACACTATTCAGAGTGTCAAAATAATAAAATGTATGTATCAATGTCTTACCAACAGATGGGCCAAAAACTTATTGACTTACAGATTGAAGACCCATCTGGCAGTAGAAGAATTAAAATATTAGTCTGGCCCATAGTAGATGCTTTTGTAACAAAACAGGTTCAACACTTGTAGCGTCAGTCTTTCCGATGCTGGACACACTCCATGATCCCTGTAGAGTACTTGGAAGCCCAAATATATTTCAGTTTCCAGTCTTGTCCTTCCCAATTCTCCACTGCTTCACATTATGCAAGACACATTGGGTACAGTTACCATGTCTTTGGAAAGGATCGTGGACCCCAGCATGTGCCCTGTTAAGTATATGTGTCCCAGCAATAGTCTGAGATGTGAATTGAGCAGGATGGGTCAAGGAGTTTGCTCCAAAGCTGGGAAATGCCCTTGTTTTCTGCAGATCCTTCTCAGACCACTGTAAAGCAACAGAGAAAATGTGAAAATTATAAGTCACTCGAATGAACAAGATAACGGAAGGCAGACTGACAGGACAGTTAACACTATAGCATTTACTTCTAAAGGTTACTGCATGAAGATTAGCCATATATTGCACTGAAATATGCATACCATAGATGATATTGCAGTTTATGGATGACTTTCATGATGCCACCTCTAGAAGGAAATACTATAGTAGCTTCCTGTATAAATGGCAAACTCATGTCTCTTTTTCACTAGAAAGTTCACCGTTATAAAAACAATCATAGCATGTAAGTAATGATTGCAGAAAAGACACCATTTTTGCTAGAAGAAGTGTGTCAGGTCATATTTAAGGAAATATTGTTTCATGTAATTGTAGAAAAATGTACATAATATGTATACAGACCTCAATCTTAACGCAATAATTTATTTATGAAGATATCCACTCACAATCCAATGTCCTTATTTTATATGGATTAGGCTCATTTCACATTAATACAAATTATCCATCAATATAAACTTGGAGTAAGAGGATAAAAGCCAAGTAAGCACGTGGAGAACCTACAAGTTTAATACAGTTTTTGCCATGGTCAGGATTCAAATGCAAGAGCTCAGTGCTACAAGGCCATACTACTAACCAGTTTTCCATCACACTGCCCTTTGGGACCTGTGGTCTAGTTAGGGGCAACCTCTGATAGATTAAACATCTCCAATTTACTGTCTAATACATAGATCATCTGACAGACAGACGGATAAAAATCTATGATTAAAGAGAGGGAGAGCTAGTGTTCAAATATTAAAACTCACTTTCCGCTCTGATGCTCAAATATGACCCTATTGATTTTTCTCAGGGCACGGAACATGTGAAACCATTATATGATTAGCATAGGTTACAGATTTTGATATTAATTCCACCCATAGAAAAAGAGAAAAGGAATTTCTTATTCCACACGCGTTTCGCTGTCTATAAGATTAATGAAGATAGTTAGGGAAACAGCAATAAGATTTTTGGGCACATGCTATGATGTGGACAATTAACTATTTGAACTGCAAAAGCTGCCACAATATTGTTAAAAGCTGTTTGACGTCAGGTCTCACTGAAGCTTTCGTGTTTCTATTCCTTTTCGTAACCAACTACATAACAACCTAGAAACGTTTTCTGAGCCTGTTAAATTTCCATTGACAAGGATAACATTTGATAGGGCTAAATTATAGAAGACAATACCCATTATTTGCTTACTTTAAGAATGGTTGTCAAATTTAGACTCATTGCAATAAAAAAAATAAAAAATGTAATGAATTACTTTGCTCAGCTGGTTTTCTGTCTGTCCTAGTTTTATATAAATTCGAAACAGGATGTTCTATAAGATGAAGCTTGGAAACCAGAGAGGTTTGGGGTTTTGGGGTTTAAAAGGGCAGCTCAGACCATAAATCTGTGGCCTCCTGCCAGATACATTTTCAAATCAGTGAACGCAGCGCTGAAAGGTTACAGTATCCACAGTGTTGTTACGTTTAACTGTCGACGTGAAAACAACGCAGCCATTGTGCGGCAGAGTAAGCTGGGGACGTGCACAGAGTGACTTTGTCTCCTATGGAAACATGTGGAGAGATGGAAAGACTCCTCACCCACATGAGGTTCTGCTGAAAATTCAAAGTAGAAGTTGAATATGTTTCTCTGCCTTTGACATCAGCCAAGTCACACCTGTTCTTTTCCAATGTTAAATGAATGGATAAATGGAAGATTATTAACTGGTTCTCCGGCCTGCTACCATGAAATGCTCCTGAGTCAGGAGCACATGATAGACAATTTACTGTACAAAGCTGTTCTAAAAATACTGATGGAGATGTAAGTGAACATGACTTCTTAGAAAGGTAGGTATTATAAACCATGCAAGCATGCACTTCCAATTTCCGAACAGTACTAGGATACCACAAAATCTGTCTGACAAGATATTCACCCCTAAAGCCAGAGATACACGTGATATCACACATACTGAATTCCTATTACCCCTTTTCTATGAGTCTGTATATATAATTTTTTGGACCATTTTATTAATGTGTGGTAGTGAGGCCTGGCCATTTTCCCATTTACTGAGTTTTTATATATTTGATGGAAAGCAGGTTTTCTGACAGGTGAAACACATCCAGTGGTGAAGATCTTGTCACTATAGATTAGAGGTCGCCAACATTTTGTAGGCCACAAGCCACTTTCAATAAATTATATTAATCCACAGACTATTAACATAACGCAATACTATGGCTTTTATCCTAGTGTTACATGTTATTGATCTGATTTTGACTCTAGTCCCAAATTTGAGTCTTGTTATGGCATCTTTACTAGTGCCGCTAGTGCAAAATGGTATCTGGAGCTGCCAATAGATGAGAAGCCACATGCAAGGGGCCCAAGAGCTACATGGGGCTCCGGAGACACTGGTATGGGAACATTGATGGAACATCTGTGTCTAATTTTAGATAGTTAAGTGTTATGTAAGGATTATGGATAAAGGCCAGAGCTCACACTTATATATTTGCACTCATCTACTATGCAGGTGTGATGTCCAGTTTCTTAATCCCCTTGCTTGCTCATCTTCTGACTGGGCGTCAAGCGTCTGATGCTATGACATCACATATATCATTTGTACACTAACACTTATGACATTAGTTTAGTTAAGAAGCATAAAATGATACATAAATCATCCTTCACCTCATTCTCAGGCTATTCCTAATACATAGTTACCTGTCTCTGAATTGCAGCAGGAAGCGCCACCTTTGAAGAGCCCATCTGGTTTCTCCTGCCGACACATAACTGATCGGCACCACTCACGATGTTTTTTCCAGCTGCAACAACTGCAATACAAAAATAAATTCTAAGTTAACAGGAGCATGATTATTTTTTCTAAATGGTATTTTCCTGATCTTTGAGCCAGGGTTAGGATTGAAATCAGCAAAGTTTTTACTAGTTTAGAGCTTTCCCTTCCTCATTCTCCCCTGTGTGGGGGGAGTAAGTGACCACCCCTTGGTGCAATCAGTGTAAAGTAAAATACAATTTTATGACTGCCACCCACGGTATATACTCTGAACAAGATGTACAAAGACCGTCAATAATCTATAATGGACTGAATACTAAAATGTTTATTTTCTTTTATAGGTCATGCCTAAAAAATAGTCAATGTCCACACAGGTATAATGCATGTTAATGTACAATTATAAGTACATACAGTATGTACTGGCAAAAGCATATCACCTGAGAAGCTCTAGAAAGCCTGACAACATGAGCATATGTAACTATTCCTACTATAATACTGTCTAGGAGAACAATACTGCACTATAT
Source organism: Rhinoderma darwinii (assembly GCF_050947455.1). Taxonomy (NCBI): domain Eukaryota; kingdom Metazoa; phylum Chordata; class Amphibia; order Anura; family Rhinodermatidae; genus Rhinoderma; species Rhinoderma darwinii. The sequence continues at coordinate 350,832,575 of NC_134689.1, forward strand.
TATCCATTATAAACTGAATTATGCCATAGTTCATACACGCATTTTCAGACACAGCCACCTGTATGGATGAGCCTCTGTGCCTGTGGAGATGATGAACAGGACATGGGCACATTTTGATGATAGGCAGGGGTCCTTGAGGTCGGACCCACACTCATCAAACTTTCACCTTTCCTAAAGATAGTTCATCAATGTTAAAATCCTGGAGAACCCCTTTAATATTTTGTCAGTGACCACCTTAATACGGAACTGAAAAAGGTGGTTTGGTTAAAGGGAAGGGCATTGCTCTACTTACTGCATTAATATACAGCCCATGACGAGAAGGCCTGTGCATATCACTGACACCGCCACTAGTGCTGTAATAGTATTTTTCTTCTGACTAGCTGCCACAACTGCTAGAAGGTCGGCATGCTCACAGCGTTTGCCAGCAAAGCCTGGACGACATCTGGAAGACAAGAAAATCAAGCATGATCAATTGCCGTCTAACCACCATATCTCTGCAACATATAAGCTTCTTCACTAGGGAATTCAGACCATATTTCAGCTATCAAATATCTATAAGATTATATAAAGATCTTAAATATATCGCATGGTCGTTTTATCCATTTGATTTAATTTAAGTGACAATCAATGGAGATTTCATTTATCAGCATTGGGAAACGTATATAGCATCTTTGACATGATTCTTCTCCATTAAATTCTCCACTTTTCCTCTCTAAACAGGCACAACTGTCAATGAAATAAATGACGTGCACCTACGAATAACATTATCAGAACTGGTCTTTTCCAGCTATTCCATGAATGTTGAGAAAATCAAAGGTTATCTGTTTTACTAGGATATCTAGAGGATTTTCAATGAGGCAGCAAGTTTGAAGTCCATATTAAAATGCCTTTCTGATAGAGATAGTTAGAACGAAAAAACTCATATGACCTCATATATTATCCATATTTTATGGGGTTTGCTAGCACCAAAAAAGCATAGGGATCGTTAATGGACTTTCTATGAAGCATTTGCCTATATCGATCACATCTACGTTCATTAACTTAGATGTGATCGATATCCTGTGTGTCGGAGACACACACAGGATCCGCTCTCGGGCGAGCCGTCAGTTCAGCTGAACTGATGGAATTGGCTGAGAGAGAACAGCTTCTATGTATATTCAGGATATATAGAAGTTGTATCGTAAAAAGTAAAAACTATTTTTAATAAAAGTCAAATACAAAACTGCTTGATTTAATTGAAAAATAAAACAGTCAAAAGTTTACAGCCTTTAGGGTATGTGCACACGTAGTGACCAAAAACGTATGAAAATCCAGAGCTGTTTTCAAGGGAAAACAGACCCTGCTTTTCAGACGTTTTTTGACCAACTCGCATTTTTCGCGGCGTTTTTTCGCGCCGTTTTCGCAGCGTTTTTTACGTCCGTTTTTGGAGCTGTTTTCATTGGAGTCTATGAGAAAACAGCTCCAAAAACGTCCAAAGAAGTGTCCTGCACTTCTTTTGACGAGGCTGTATTTTTACGTGTCGTCGTTTGACAGCTGTCAAACGACGACGCGTAAATAACAGGTCGTCTGCACAGTACGTCGGCAAACCCATTCAAATGAATGGGCAGATGTTTGCCGACGTATTGTAGCCCTATTTTCAGACGTAAAACGAGGCATAATACGCCTCGTTTACTTCTGAAAATAGGTCGTGTGAACCGAGCCTTAAAGTTTATATGCAAATATAATCTACTAATAAAGTTGAGTAACTTTGTAAATAGATTGCATTACTTATCTTTAGTAATCTTAAATTATGGCCCATATTAGAGACCAGAGCTGCTTTCAAAATTCTGCTGATTTTTATTGGAAACAGTACAAGATAAGTAATGCAATGTATTTACAAAATTATTCAATTTTTCACGCAAATTAGTTCTATATGTATACTGTAAAATTGTGTTCAAAGGTGAACATGTTACTGCGAACCATGATGCAAGGTCAAGTAGACACAGTTTAAGCCTTTAACAAATTGATAACACATGACTTGCCATTTTCCATGAATTGCAGTGCAAATATATGAGAAACAATTTCCATCGGAAAATTATAAGAAAACACGTATGTTGCTTGATTTAGGGACTAAATGTTTGTGTCTATAACCAGCTTCTCTGACACTGCGGTTTCCAATGTAAATGTTTCTCAATAAATCCAACACATCCTCCATACTATTATTACAAGACGAAATCCAGTGATGTGGTAACATAATGGTAACTTACACACAAGCTGGTTCCTCTTCTTGCACTATATACCTACAAGTTCCATGGAAACAGAAATTGATGTGGGCATCTGGGCATTCCAGAAAGTGAGATCTCACTGCCGCTGCAAATGGAGGATCTGCAAAAGACAAAAACATGTTAAGGATAAGAGACAAATATTAATATATTGTATACATACAGAGGTTCTACATCTTCAGTAGTATATGTTTTTGTTATATAACACAGGAATATATATTTTATTATTGTACTGAATAGCGATTCATCATATCAGGCACAGTTCCATATTATGGAGTTGCATGCACTCCATGTGGCACTGTAGGGTGCCCCCCCTTGTGGTGCAATATGCTAGAAAAATGCTTCTAGTGGAGAATACCTCTGTATTGTGTCATGTAAATAAACATCTCACAATGTTTTTCTTATGAGCCCATACGCAATCCATGACAAAAAAATTAGGCAGTTTTGCATGCCACATTATGGAGTTATTCTCAACTACCTCTATGTGCCTCTGTATAAAATTAGAGGCACATGGAGGTACAGTTTGGGCTCATAATCTGTACAGTTCTGTAATATAGCTGTGTGTATGAGTCTTAAATTAGACATGCACATTTTTTTTATTCTTTAATAAAAATATAATTGATAAAAAACAAATATATCACAGGCATATACATCCGGGGGTTGCATGTTGGCACTCACTGATTAGGTCAAGGGCTGCATTTCAGGTCACCACAATATGTAAGATGGACAACCACTGATATCATAGATATTACTGGATCCTAAAGTAGCCAGCCATGAGAAAACTTGAAATCTACATATGACAAGACCCCCAGGTTTTGAGGGGGTTTAGTGGGCAGTTAACCCATAGCTGGGCAAAATCTAAGTTTTAATTTTTTGCTGGGAGTTGGGGTGTTATATTTGGTTCTTACTTGACCTGCAACTTCTGTAACATGAAAAATAAGCCTAAAGTAGCCTGCAGCAGCAATACTTTGTAGAAATATACTCTACATAGACACAACAAGGCCATACATACCATGGAGCAATCCCAAGTAGCCACAATAGTGCCCATGAAAAAGGGAAGCCCAGCACAGGAAATGCCTATCCCCATTTTCTGGATGCTCTGTGACCCTTCCCTGGCCTCCCCTATTAAGATCCATAGCAATGTAAGCAAACTGCTAAATGTCCAGACGACTAAGCATCCCTTTTCTCCTACAAAAGATAGCAAGGGTGTCACCACTGTATTGTCCCAGGTTGTGATGGCATGTACTAACACAAAGATGGGGCCCCATTTTGACTTTTATTTTTGGGGCCTGCTCTGCTCTATGTACATGACGTGGGATGTAAGCTATATGTATTAAAAGTGTATTCCCATGAGAGACATTTGTGACATATCCACAGGATATATCATAAATGCCAGATAGATGTTAGTGCCACCTCTGGGACCCGCACCTATTTCTAGAACGGGGCCCCCTAAACCCCATTCTGCTGCTCTGTGTTGCGGCAGAAGCAGGTGAATTCTGACCATGACTTGCTGAGCTACGCTGTAAAGCTTTTGCCAAACACAGGTTCTGTGTCGACGCCCGGGGTTAATCAGCCTTCATAAGCTCCAAGGCCTTCTAGAGTGACGCGATCTGTTACCACTCAGGCTGGCAGGCTGAGGAGAGGGAGAACATATCACAGCCTGGCCTGACGGTTCTAGATCCCGCCCTTGGTCTATTTATACCCTCACTTGCAGTTGTTCCTTGCCTGTGATTGTCTTGTTTCCTGGCTCTGCGTTTCCTGCTGTTTTCCTGATTGACCGCTGTTTCATATTGACCCTGACTTGACTGACAATTCTCCTGCTCTGATATTGCTACTACGTACTCTCCTGCTTTGACTCGGCTCGTTCATGCTGCCTGTTGCTCACGGTGTTGCCGTGGGCAACTGCCCCAACTTCCCCCTTTGTTTCTGTGTGCCCTTGTCTTGTGTTGTCTGTCTTTCACCTATTGAGTGTAGGGACTGTCGCCCAGTTGTACGCCGTCGTTTAGGATGGGCCGTGCAAGTAGGCAGGGACTGAGTTGCGGGTAGACTAGGGCTCACCTGTCCGTCTCCCTACCCCGATTCATTACATACGCTGTATCTGTTAGCCCAATAGAACTGAATAGTAGTTACGGAAACAGCGTAGCTTGCATGCTAAGCTGCTTCCGTAACTGCCATTCAGTACTATGGGAGTTACGGAAACAGAGTAGCTCTGCGAGCTACCCTGTTTTCGTAAATCCCAACCATATAGTCAGGAAGTGGCCGGCGAGGCAGAGGGAGCAGAAAAAGGTAGAACGGGGTTTGGGGGATCGGGTCTAGAGGTAGGTATATATTCTATTTATGTCAACTGTAAAAAAATAAGCTTAATAATGGTATTCCAATAAAACCAATTCAGTAACTTGAAGCAGTATATTATTCCCCATGTATTGATGTATGCATGTTACAGGGTTGGTAAGTAATGGACACACACTGGTAATAAATTGCTCTCACAGAACATCAGTCACATCATTTAGAGATCAACCTCTTTAGTATAATTCATACATTTAGAAAAGAGCCATGAGTCTGAAGGAAAATCTTTCTGACAGACCAGAAGGACTGTAAATATTAATATAATGAAGACCTCTAGGAAAGATCTAGAGATATGACCTTTTGCGTCATTTTCTGTGTTTGATGGGTTAACTTGCTATACCTGCAGTCATCTTGGCCTCACTTTGTGGTTACATTGGAATTTGCTAAACAGCTTAGAAATTCCCTGGGTGAGGGGAGCTGACAAATAAGTGATCGTTTTATAAGCACAGGGAGAAACCCGGACACTCCACAAAGATACTACTTGTTTTCTCCAGATTATGGGGTCAGTGTAACCTAGGACTCACCAGAGCTGCGATCACAAAGAGCAAAAGTGATAAATATTGGTAACTCAGGATTAATTGGAGAAAGTTTAATAAATTATCGATTGGTAGAACCCAGCAGTACAGCAGCTTATATGAATAAGGGTTGGAGCTGGGCGGGTGGCGAGGCATATGCCCTGGATGTTGGGTGCCGAGGTAAGGGATAACAAGCCCCTCTGCCTCAGGTATGGTATGTAGATATTAGACTAGGGCAACTAAATGAATAATTATCCTGGACGAAGCATAGAATAATATACAATATAAACTAAACAATATATACAATAAAAACAAAGATTCACAGACGAATAGCTCGTATGTGTTAACTTTCTGCCAAGTGCACTAAATATTAGTTAACACAAACAAATTTTATTTTAGAATAATTTCAGAATTTTATGATATAATATTTGGTTATATGGGAAGATTCCACTAGTGAGGATTCAGGAGCTAGAAACTTCAACAATGCCCTAAATAAAAGAATCCTCAAATGGTTAGATCAGTTTTGGATCTAATGACTGTGACGTATAATTTGCAATGGCCTCTGCTTTCAATACTACAATGGATCACTCATCAAGAGTGCTCAATTTCTTCATTTTGAATCTGAAATGAGAGAATTTCTTTATATCAGACAATATAGCTCTGGTAGATTACAATATAATTGGGGACAGGTTAGCAAATAATAAATATATCACATTTCTAAGTAGGTGTGACACATAAGACCGACCAGATCCTGTGATCAGCACAAACAGTAGTCAACATGGTCAGTGCCCTAATAAGAGATACCCAGAAGCAATTTTTGATCTGGTCACTCCGGCCACTTAACTATTGTCATTGTAGTATAATGAAAATAATATTAGGTCAAGCTAAGTTTATTTTCTTATTCTTCTCTGCCAAACTTGGCATAAACTTGGTCTACACCTGTGGTTAAGTACAGATATTTAACAATGCCAGGTCATTTGTAGGCACAAGATATTATTTAACAAGAACAATTACAATTTTATTTATCTGTTTCCATATCCCCCTTTACTTCTCTCTTTGCGGTATGCTGTACTATGGTGGTCTTGGCCTGTATACCAGGCCACCTACCAGGTGCATTGTCTTCCCTGCCCCCTCACTCCTCACCTGAACTTTTTGTGACCACCTGTTTACAAGTGCTTTGAACTTTATCACAGATGTCTGTCTCTTTGAAGTCTTCCACTCCACACAATAACCTAATTTATCAATATACTGGAATAGGCTTAACCCCTGCATTACTAAGCTGAGAAACGTTCAGCTCATATTTTTGTTGCCTCTAAGGACAGTCCTTTTACAGTTTAGTCTGTAACTTTTTGATTGAGTCTTTAGCATTTGGAGTCCTCCTTTATTTCGATTACGGGAAAAAGTTTAAACAACAAAAACAAGGTAAGAATCACAGGTAAGGGATTCTCAAGACATTGCGTCTTTTACCTGTATTGTTCATCTGAGGTTGTGTTAGCAGCGTTAGCTCATACCAGATCAATGTGCTCAATATTACTATCAGTGAAGTCCTAGATTTACTATAAACACCAAGCAGTATTGGATTGGCCACGAGAGTATGATATAATGAGACGCATGGTCTAGGTTCTGAAACAATAATAGGCCCCAAAGGTCAAGGAGAAGACAACCCTATTTGGAGACAATCACTTGCCCTTAGGGTCTAATTTTGATGAATTTATTCACAAATAAATCAGATATTATTGATTTGTCCTGCATGTGCAATGATACCAACAAAGTTTATGCAATTAACCCCTTGAAATCCAAGCCATTTTTTGTTTGTGTTTTTCACTCCCCGCCTTCTAAGAGCCATAACTTTTTTTTATTTTTCAGTCAATGGAGTGGTGTGGGTGCTTATCTTTTGCGGGAGGAGTTGTAGTTTCTATTGGCCCCATTTACATTTTGTTTATTTTTTTTATTTTTTACATTACTTTAGAGGGAAAATGGGAAAAGTTTTTTTTTTTAACTTTTAATATTTTTTTATTTTTTGTACACTACTAAAGACTTTATTTTAACTATTTTTTTAATTTTTTTTATTAGTCCCGCCAGGGGATTTGAACCAGCAATTATCCGATCGCTGGTACAATACATTGTACCAAATGTATTGTAGTATGTTCTCATTTTTACTGGATCCTGCTAAGCCCTGCCAGAGGAATACATTCATTAGGCCCCCCCGGGCTGCCATGACAACCACCAGCACCTCACAATCGCGTCGTGGGGGGCCCCCTTCTTTCTAACCGCTTAAATGCTGCGGTCACTATTGACTGCAGCATCTAAGTAGTAAAATGGCCCGAATCAGAGCTCTATCTGTTCATAGCTGTTAGTGCGAGGTGTCAGCTGTAACATACAGCTGACACCTGCAGTGTATGGAGCAGGCTCAGCTCAGTTCTGTACAAATGGAGGATGGACCGACACTAATCATTTTGCTGCTTCGACCAAGGAACTACAGTCCGATACTCATACCAAGAGATCTGAATCATTATGATCGGTGACCAAGTCAAGTAATACACAGGTCATGTGCTGAACCACTAGCTTCCCAGAATATCTGTAGGACCAGTTCTCCAGGTAAGGTGAAATCCTAAGGCTGTCTTTTCTGTATACACCCTTATTATACAAGCTGAAAAATCAAGCATTTGAGATTTTATAGAAAGTAAGAAAAATACTGACTGGGTGAACAAGGTGGTTCCAAATCTCTTCACCCTATGATTCCCATTTGAAATATTAATGGATAAAAAGAAAACCCAAAATAAAGTCCTGCTTGTTTATCAATAAACCTTTAGGTTCCAAGGGCTGCCCTTTTAACTCTCCGGCATAGGATGCCCCCAAACCTTAAAAAACAACCTATTTATTTTTCTGGCAGCAGACGTATTTGCAGACAAATCTTCCAAAAGACATGGCCTACTTTCAACATCACGCTGAGCAAACAAGCCGTGCTGTTAATGAAACTCTCTTTGAACCCTCTGGAAAATAATTCAACTACAAACAAGAATACATGCCTCCCTTGTATCACCTTAATGCATGGGCCGAGTAGAAGGTTGGAAATTTTGCATTTATAACCATCCCCCTCTCTCCGGGGAGGCTGTATGAAGAATACTGAGGCTTATCCAGTTTTTATTTTAATTTCTCCTATTTCTGCATATTTATTAAAGAGGAGGGTGAATGTGAAAACCTTTTTTCTTAGGCAGGCGCCGTATAATCGGAAACACAGAACGGTTGGGAGTTTCAGGTTTCAACTCCTGACTCCTGACTTCAACCCTTGAGCTGAGGTTTATGAATGAAGTCTGTGATAGCAGAGTGTGTATGTGTGGAGGCACGTCACCTGTGATTATGCCGCCCTGAAAACTTAAAGGAAGCATTAGGCCACAAAAATCCGAATGGCAAAAGATCTAACCCATTATGCGAGTGCAATGTTATCTGTGCCAGAGAAGCCATCGGAGCCTTGGCAGCGATATCACCTGTATACCTTATGTCAAGCAACACACCCATTAATGGTGGTCGCCTTAGTTGGTGGGGAAGAGGTTAAATAAGCATGAGTAAAAGCTTTAGGATGTTACTTTTTACATTTTAACAATTTGTTCACCACTGTGTTCTCTTAGTTGCTTGAGAGACATAATTCAGTTTTACTGAAATTTACTCAGAAGTATGAATATGCAGGAGTAGAAATTTCTTAACCGGTTCAGGTCCAGAGAACGTTTAGCCAATTTTAGCACCCGTTAGTTAAATGGATTTAATTTTTTTATTTCTTGGGCTAGTGACATCATTTTTGTGCCCTTTTTTTCCTGAGCCATGAAGGTTTCCTTTCTTATCAAAAATATGTTGTTTTTTTTTACATTTTAGCTAATTTTTTTCTGTTAATAATACAGTATTGTCCTAAAATAGACTTTTTATTTGCAATCATCGTTGTCTACTGTGAATTTTAAAATATTGTGTATTAAATGTCTATTTCAGGGTAATTGGGTCAGGGCTAGGTTTATGACAAAGATTTGTGGGGAGAGCGTTTTTTTGGGGGAGGTATTTTATGTGCAATTTTTATTTATATTTTTTTTAACTTTTATTTTTTATTATTATGGTCTGTCCCTCAAAGGTCAGAAAGACCATTCAGGGACTTTATTGTTTCAATATTTTATTTTCACACTATACCTTTCCACTATAACTTTTCCACTACCTTTATTCTGTACACCATGCTCACTGAGCGCTGTGTATGTGAAAGCAGAGACAACAGAGGCAGTGAAATCGCTTTTTTCTCCTATCCAGTATCCCAGCTTAAGCCTGCATGGTAGCTATACTATGACGTGGGTTTTAAGGACCAGGAAACAGCCACCGTAAATATACAGTGTGCGTTCCGAATACCAGTTAATATATTCTTATTGCAAGAATTCCTCGCTTTATCTATAGATGGTGGGGTAAGATACTTGGCTCTATGGAAATTCAAGTATTTTTCAAATCCATCAGCAGTCTAGAGTTGGCCATTTACAGCAGCCTGTATTTTATGAATGGGGCATAGGTTACAGGGAGTCATAAAGCACTGAGTATTTTGCTGAAAGGCAAATAGAGAAGATAGCACATTTTACAGCTCCCTTGCTATATTATTGGAGCACTGATAAAGGGAGCAATGATAGTAAGAATCCCCTGTCCATGTTCCCTATTTGAGCATAGGGACATCGTAGCTCATCCATCTCTCACTGGAGGGCTTGGTAAGATAATGTATCACATGGTCGCCCATAAATTTCAGTAGATGTCTTGAAAGCCTACAAGCAATGTGGAAGGTGATAACAGCTGGGGGTACCAGGAGGGATAGGAAAAATGGATTGGACAACCCCTCTAAGTAAGTTTAACTATTATTCTATAAGCAGAGACTGGCAGAAGTAGCAGTTGCACCAAGGCCCTCGTGTCTGAGAGATGGCCACTCTTCCACATAAGAAGACAACAGTATTGTAAATGGCACATGGTAGGTGAGGGCCCTGGACCAGTAGCTTCAAGTTACACCTCTGTCTTTAAGCCAAATAAATTTGTTGTATGTTAAAAAAAAATATCTAAAAATAAACACATACAGCCTGCATTTATAGAGCATTAGACTACTCTCCTGGTGGGAATACATCAATAGACTAAGAATAAATACCAATTAACTCCATAAAGATACTATATATGAATAACAGCATAATAAAAGGAATATGACAACCAAAAAAGTTACAACACAGGAATCCAAAAAGTTAGGCATCGGTAGCAAATATCGAGGAGCACAGCCTACTGAACTCCTGAGATTTCCAGCACCAGAGGAAAGCATTGATAGATTATCTTATCTAATGTAGTTGCCAAGCTATATTTAATAAAAATGGCACTGGAACGTGCCTCACAATTATGGAAACTTTATAGGGCTCTGCACTTTGGACGTGTCTTTATACAGATTAAAATAATGGCTTTGAAAGGAGAATGCAAGGTATGACTTTAACCAGTAGAACTGTCTAAAGTACATCCAAATATCAAAGCCCGGTTGTGGATGTTCAAGGCACGAAGATTTTCTTGGCGGATCAGTAAAACACAGCACCAAAAATATTTATTTTTTGCAGATCTACCTTTCAGATTTTAACAATACATAATGGCGGAAATCTATTAAAAAGTCTATCCACATGCTCCTGAACATCTCATAAAGATTGGCAGAAACTTCCTACGATGTTATAGATTTAGTACAATATTGTTAAGAATCTACATACCAATAATTGAATGGGAAATTCTTTGAACTGGATGTTTTTGTACAATTCTATGGAATATTTACTATATCTGAGCCATTTATTCACTTTGATCATAGATGGGACAGATTGTTTGCTTTGATCCAAGACAATTACTTCCCAATTTTCCACTTGTGACCACATCAAATAGGCTTAAGGTCATTAGTCATGTCTTTTAAAGGATCTTATACAAAACCTCTGAGCTCCCGGGTTTTCTTAGCACGGGAGTAAAAAAAAAAGGTGACTTCATATTAATTCATTAAACATTATAGTAGTTAAAAAACCTGCTGTCATTATTACCGCAGCATATGACTGCCAATTATTCCTTGTTTACATTCATACTTTTAGAGTGAATAATTTGTAGGGACCCCCATACTGAATTACAAATATGGAGTCAAGATTACGCCTGTATGAAGCTTATTGAATATCTTTTCGAAGCAGCCTCCAAGTAGTAGCTCAGACTAACTCCTGTTAAATGTCTCCCGCAGTTCCACATTACAGATTAATGTCCCCTCAAGATATAAGTCTGTAGGGGTTAAAATGGCTTGTAAGCGAAAAATGTGACAACCACTACTCTGTGCATGAAATGCGGTAAGAAAAGTTGTCACATCTTCCACCACACAGCAATGAGAAGCAATGGAACTCTTATATTGGGGGCAGAAGACCCAAAAGCCCATAAAGGATTGATAGTTTCATAAGTCATTAAGATCATTGGATGGACATTTTTATCATTGCCATTATTGTACATATGCCGCCTTTTCCTAATGCAACTTTGAGCCTAGTGACAACGTACTGATGTATAAATGAGTAATTTCAATCAATAATAAATTAAAGTTTTATCATTTATTGATTCGTGCTTTTACACTGGACATTTATCGTTATGATCACCTGGGAAGATGAATTATGATCATTGAGATGCACAAATGGGTTTTTAGGTAGTGAGGCCTAGATTTAACCCATTTGAAGGCAATGGCTTTCCTCAGTAAAAAAAGTGTTTGTCTTTAGCCTCATGCACATGGCCACATTATTGCTCCATACCTTCTAAAAGTTGTTTGGAGCTGTAATAGGGGAACCATAGAAGCGTATTGGGCCTCTATATGTTTGGGCCTCTATATAATTTCAAACAGAGGGAAAATTGTGGCATGCTCCATCGGATGCCGTATTATGGAGTTATTCTCCCGTAGGCGCATTTCCATCATAAGGAATAATTCCATAAATGGGGTGGCATGGTGCACCATATGTCAGCATATGGAGTGCCTATGACAGGTGCTCCATTTGATTTCGACATGATGTTGCAATTCCTCCTCATCTAGGAGACCAAATAGACATATTAAGGGGTATCTTGAAACCAGCATAGAAAATTGTTTACTACTTGAGCTAAAAAAAATCTGTAGTGCCTGGTACCACCATAGCATATGCCAAAAATCAGCAGGGGTGGTGTAGCATCTTGGGCAAGAGGGGCCTGATATTTTTCCCATTTTGTGTCTGGGTCAGGTACAGGGCCGCACCGTCGATGAGGCGAGATGAGCATCTCGCCTCAGGTGGCGCCCTGCTGCCTCTCTGAGGGGGCGGTGGCACCACTGAAACCAGCCGCCGCCACCCCCTCCTGCACTATAATTGTACCTGCGTCTATAGGACTCCGATACAATTACATCCATAAGCTCTGAATGGCGGGACTATTCTTGCGTCATTGAATGACAGGGTTAGGCAGCCTGCCAATCAGCGCAACAGAATGACTTGCCCTGCCATGCTATATGTGCAGCACTATCTACAGGGTGTGGGGGCTATATGTGAAGCACTATCTACAGGGGGTGGTTGCTATATGTGGAGCACTATCTACAGGGGGCTATCTACAGGGGCTCTATGGGGCAGTATCTACAGGGGGCCCTATGTGGGGCACTGTCTAAAGGGGGCTCTATGTGGGGCACTATCTACAGGGAGCACTGTGTGTGTGCGTGTGTGTGTGTGTGTTTGTGTGTGTGCGTGTGTGTGTGTGCGTGTGTGTGTGTGTGTGTGTGTGTGTGTGCGTGTGTATGGGACATAGTGTATGGTACTATTATAATTAGAGGTGCAGTGTATGGAACTATTATATTTAGGGGCGTTGTGTGTGGCACCATAAGAACTGTATCTTTGTTTATAGGTGCAGAAATGTTTGAAAAGTGAGAAGCTGAAGACAGCTGAGCAGAAAACGGCACAAATGTGCTGTGGCCGGGGGAAGTCATCATAGAGGCCTGGACCAGATGGAGAAGAAAAGAGAAAAAGAACAACTAGAATCTGAGACGTCACCGGTGAGTCACTTAATGTAAATGTTTATTCTGCCTCTAATCAGTAATGTAGTCACTGTATGATCTGCAGCGAGATGATGGGTGGTATGATTTATTTTTTGTGAGGCTGCTAGTAATGTAGAACAGGCTGGGGGGGAGGGTGGCGCCATTTCAATTGTCGCCTCAGGCAGCAAAAAAGCTAGAATGGACCCCGATCAGGTATGGGTGATGGATAATATATCATTGTGTGAACTTTTTGGCAGCAGGTGATACTAATCGGTGTGATTCAATAATGTTTTAGCAATCTTTGTCAGTCATGTGAAGTATTTCATTTTTCACTGATAGTGATGACAAAGACTTGGTTGGTTTTAATGAGATGTGAATGAGGCCCCAAGGAACTGTAGGAGGAAATACACCAAGTAAGGGGTGCTAATGTTCTACAAAGAACGAAAAAAGAAGAGGTTGTGACTACTGGAATGAATGATTGTTGGTCATTATATCCATGATCACACATGATAATCTATGAAGGATCATGGGGACATACAATATGTTTACAAGATTTATCACCCTATAACATTGCTCCCCCCCCCCCCAACCTGTGTAGCTTGACCCTATGACATGATACAAGGTCTAAGGGACAGGTGATACTGGTATGGTATGATGATATGTAGAAATCGCTGAAGCTCTTGCTGACATTGCATGCTGCGGCATGTAGTTTCCCAACAGATGCAAATCCATGGGTTGTAGACCACTGACCTAGAATGAAGCTTTGACTTAATACTTATGTAAAGGAAGATACTAATCTAAAGGGAGATAATCTATTACAGTAAGTACAAAATCTGAGTCAATTTTTTATAAGAATTCCTCTTCAATGATGACCAACAACATTCTGTAAAACTTCTGACAATTCTTTTATATCAGATAATGTGATTACGATAAATAAATGGTTGCTATTTTGAGATTCAGGTACTGAGTTTACACCTTTAGAGTGCAGTCACACGTGGCATTTGACCTCGTATTTCCGAGGCGTAAAATCAAGTTGAGAGAAACTTTACAATGTAATCCTATGGGAAAGATATTCTGTACGCAAAAAATTGAGAAATCTGTCTAGTAAAGGATTACATTGTAAAGTTACCAGGCAAATACGCCACGTGTGACTGCACTCTAAATCTGAGGACATCAATGAATAGCTTTCAATAACAGATAACTGAGAACAATAGCATTTACATAATATAGAGGAAATTAAATTCAAAATTTTTCTGTTTTCATATATTCATTGTATTTTAAATGTAATGTCAGCAAACATAATTTTTGTAAACATATTTTAGAATAAATGACTGTAAAAATGTATATCCTGTCATGGCTCCCCATATTATTTAATTTTCTTAAATCCTATTTTTTTTTTTTGGTACTGAATAGCGTTGACTGACGAGTGCAGGTCAGGTCATAGGTATGAGAGTTATTATGAGCATTTGATTCAGAATCACCCATCTATAACAAACCAACAGTTTTAAAAAGAGCATTGGAAATTCCCCCTGTCTCATATAAAGCAACGACACATCCCATTCTCTATGAAATTCTCAGACATGATTTCCTTTGCAACAACTGACTGCACTTCATTCCTCCAATCAGTTTAGCCAGAGGATTATCTGGGATAAGAAAGATTGCAGAAAGGAGAAAGGCGACCTGATAAATTACAGGGGAAACTATAATTAGAATAAAAAGCCGATTCACTTATTAGAAATTGTTCTGGTACCCACAAACTAGTCATAAAATGTTTTCTTGCCAATGGGAAAACATAGCAGCAAATGCTAAATATATCTTTATAATCCTACGCCGTGTCACTTTGTATGTACTGTATGTCTTGACTATTTGGTGGTTCCCATTTGCGACCATAATGCCACTCAATGGAGGGGTTCTGTTGTTTGATATATATCATATTTGACAACTTTCAAGAATTGAAAGATTCTGAAAAGTGGTGTATTAAGCAGCACACTGCCCAACTACGGCATTTAAATAGCAAATACTGCATATGACCCCATTAATCACACCCCAGTATGAATAAAGACACCCTAAATAAATACAGGCCCCCTAAAAAATACAGACCCTCTAAATACAGACAGTGCAAAGAGGACTGTAGGAACAGAGAGAGTTGAGTGTATTTTAGAGGATGTGGGGCACCTGTGAAATGTACCTGCTCTCGGGAGTCTGTGATGTCCTCCCTTTTTCTGGGAGTCTCCCATACCTTCCTGGGAGAGTTGGCAAGAATGATACATACAGGGTTCAAGTAATGGAGCACATGTTCTAATGAAGAAAAAGGAGGTATGATCCAGCGTAGTTTGGTGATAAAAGGGAATCGATGTTCCCACTTTTATTGACATAGAAAAATAGTAAAAAGGAACGCAATAACAAGGTGGTGTCAGAGTGGCATATATTAAGAGCCTACGCGTTTCGAACACTGTCTGTGTTCATGTTCTAATCATACTTGCTTATAGCACTGTTCTAAACATGGACTGTGGATGTGGAATGTGGGCTCGACCATATACAGTAGAAGGTGTACCTACACAAGATACTCTAGATATGTTCATAGGGAGCTATATCTATACGGCTGCTTGTAGAGATGAACAACATATTTACGAGGTTCTCTGGGACTTCAGCAAAGATGGCCTATCCTTAGGATAGGCCATCAATGTTTGATAGTGAAGGTGCAAACACCGGGACCTCTGCTGATCCTAAGGATCGGCCTTAAATATTATAGTCCCAGAGAACCCTTTCAACAATCCCTTACACTATATAGCCATAATCCCTGAAAACAACTTTAAGGGGACAGAATTAAATACAGTGCAAATACAAAAGTATATGAATGCTATATGTATTTTTTTTAATATAAATTAGAACTCTATATTATGAAGAGTGCTACACTCTGGTACAGATCCTCGATGTCAGTGGGTTATCCCTTACCCATCCCATGTAGTTCTTTCAGTACTAGAATAACCTTAGATGTTGATGGGTCACTCTCTGTCATGAACACTTCACTGCATGTAGCTGGTACACCTTTCTCCCCATCTTAAAGCTGGTAATATCTAGAGTACAGAATAGGCATAATAAGAATACAAATCTGTGAAATGAGCCCTGAAAAAGACCTAACTTTCACATCATTTATTAGCATAATAAATCCATCCAAATTTATTTTTCCAAGTTGAATCAGTGTATAATTCTATTATACTCGTATGTTGCAAAAATGGAGCAGTAAGTTCATGTTGTACTCAGGTTAAGGGCTCTGTACAACCTCCGACTTGTACGTATCCGTAATATATGACACCCATAGACTTCTATGGGGCTTTACTGTATATCTGTATGCCTCTGATTTCATGGGAAGCTCCATTAAACATGGTATTATGCTTTGCTTCTAGGGAAGAATAGATCAGTAATACAGAGCCGTATGGAGCACCATGCGGAGGCACACCATATTTAATGTCAACTCTTCACATCTCTCATTCCACAGATCCCCTGAGTAGTGAACACCATTATCTCGTGTTCTATGGGGAAAGGTAAGGATTGTGTTTGTCTCAGTGGAAAGTAGCCATAGTTCGATTGTTACACGTCTATATGTATACTATTTAAGGTGTAATAGGTCGGTATAGTATGTGACTTTGACCTGTCCTGTTAGTTGCGATTAGATATGTTAGAAATTTCCATAAATATCTGTAAG
Organism: Rhinoderma darwinii; assembly: GCF_050947455.1. NCBI lineage: Eukaryota > Metazoa > Chordata > Amphibia > Anura > Rhinodermatidae > Rhinoderma > Rhinoderma darwinii. The sequence goes on from NC_134689.1 coordinate 350,849,432, forward strand.
TAAATCAGCGTGTTTTTTCAAACCGAAATTTTCCCCATTTAGAAGACAGGATCATCTTGTTCCATACAGCTGGAACATCAATACGGAACTACATGGTTACAATGTGTGCTCCAAATGGGAAAACTCCTCATAAAATCTTGTCTGGGAACAGCTTGCAGATCAGGCTGGTTAAACACACACGTGAACTATCTCACATGAGAGTGCACCTTTCAAGCGAGCTGTCGTTATTTGCTCTGTGAGTTTACAGGTTAGAATCTGCGGTGTCTTTATCTTTAACCCTTTCTGAGAAGAAAATTGTGCACCAACAGAATGTGAAAAGGAGATAAGAGGGAAACTAGAGAATTTCAGGTTTGTCATTCAAACAATGCAGGTTAGCGGATATTGTTTTATACTTAGTGCAGGGTCTGAGGGGGCGGTGCATGACACAAACATTCAAAGAACACCAAAGAGGCCATAACACTATGTATGGGTTGTGCACTGAGTGCACCTTTATTTTTTTGCAATATACAGTACATTCTGATCTTCGTCAACCTAACTTTTCTTTTCTGGTTTTCCTCATTGTCCTCTCACTATTTATGTTATCATATCCTCCTATCAGAATTCTCGACATCTACTTACTACCATCACGTATTGTAGTCTTAATTTCATTTAGGGCTACCATTTAAAGGCTAAATTTAAAGGGTATGTTCACATGTTTTACAGTTTACATATACAGTAAATACAATCTATAGAAAAAGTTGAGTAACTTTGCGAATACATTGTATTACTTATCTTGTACTCTTTTTGTAAAAAAGACAGTTTTATAGTAAAGAGCTGCATTCAAAATTCTGCTGGTTACGACTGGAAACAGTGGACAAGTTTGTAGACAGATGCGTTGCTAACTGCTCAGCTAAGCTCCTATAATGCAGATTACTCTTCAGTGCTTGGTGTAAAGACAACATTTTCCAAAAAGCAAAAATTACCAGAACTATCTCTAAATAGACATGGAGGATTGCTGAGAGATTTCAGCTTTGAAGCCTGCAGAATTGTGAAAGGATTTCTGGACTGTAATAAAAGCTGTAACACATGATCAATACAAGATAAACAATAACAATGTTACCCAACTAATTTACATGAATTCTACGTATAGACTGTATAATGGTGTTCAATAATCTTTAAGACTTTGTCCACTTTTAGCACGTCTTTATGTAATATCTCTATCATACTGAATGAGGGGAGGGGTGTATGTCAAGGACATCACTTTTACCCTGTCAGGGTGACTATAAGATGGATGATATTGACTGTTTTAACCAATACTTTTTGGAGAATTTACATATAAAAATTCTTTCCTGGTACCCTCAACAGAAAGAAAAAGAGTCAAAAAATCGATTGGGCAAAATTGACTTTCTTGCTCTTGGCTTTGTCAGATTGACATTAATTATCAAGTAACGAAAGAGAGAGAATATGAAAATCTCAAAAACTTTTTGTGTAGCCTAATGTGCTTTTTGTGCCCAATGCTGTGAATTCTTGAGAAACAGAATATAGATCTCAATTAAGGAAAGTGTTCCTAAAACTCTGCAGAACACCTATGTCATACAATATGACATATAGTCGCATATAGATAAAGTTTGTCTCATGTATAAAAACTGGTGTAAACAAAAAGTTTAGGCACTGATTTGTTGGGCATTTGCTTAACTTTTTATGCAAATCTCTTAGGCTATGTTCGCACTGCCGTCAGAGACTCTGCTTGGAGCCTCCGTTGGGAGCCGCAGAGAATTTGAGTGGAAGAATTCCATGTAGCGCAATTCTTCCCGTCAAAATATTGGAAGCTATGCCGGAACTCAATGGACACTATTGTAAGTACCGATGGTATCCATTGTGCGACGGATTCGGCAGAGCGTTGTGGCTACCATTATGAACAGGTTCTCGCCAGTTAGTAACAAAGGGAATGGGACCAACCAGGACCCCTCTCTCCATGGGCCCGACAGCAGCCACATGGTCTGCCTATGTGATATATATATATACCCTCTTGGGCTTGATACGCAAACATAAAGAGCATATGTGTACATATAAGATATATGTGGCAAGTTCTTTTTAAAGTTTACTTACCACTAACTGTAATTGCGTCCGTTGTGTTTTCTAACGCGTGGCAGGCAACTAAAAGAAAACCTACAAGACAGGAAAAAGAAAATCTATATTAGTTTGTAAGCAGAGCACAAATCATTATATAAATACTTATATATATTATACCTTTCTTAGATTCAGCAAAGTTTAGCCAGTCCATTCAATCTCACCATAGTAGAAGGCACACAGAACCTCGTGGCTCAGTTGTACTATAAACAGTGAACTATTCATCTACATTCTTAGAATTAAACATTCTTAGGCTTCGTTCACATCTGCATCAATCTTTCCATTGTTCTGCTCAGTCAGAGGAACAGAACAATGAAAATACCAGAAGCGCCGGGTCCGTTGAACCACGGACACCAGTGACACCCGCCGTGGTTATTGCTATTGTTTCTGGTATTTGGGCCAGATCTGTGATGGAGGCCTCTAATGGAGCCTCCAACGCAGATATGAACCGGACGTAAATGGTATTGGTTCATACTATATCAAATGCTGTCTATATAAACTATGTGTATTTTCCAAATAATTATTAAATGGTCTTTGAAAGTATTGCTTACTGGGCGAATCTGTGTAGAAATAATACATGTATTATACACAAACCTTTTTTTTATTTATTTATTCTTTTTTTTTTTTTTATAAAGGAATTAAGTTGAAGAACATGTATTTTACCACAAGGAAATCTTTAAATGTATTTACATTTATATAAAACCAATGTGCATACCTCCTGTAGGCTGCCACCTGTCTGGTATGTTAACCATCTGGCCAATGGCAACAACATGCAGGTTCATTGTCGAAACGACATTACTGTCATTATAGTTATTATAAATAAGCGTTAATTGGTTTATTAATATAAATCCTATCTGCCTTGCAGAACTGGGGCTATGGGTTTGAAACTAATCAACATCAGATTTTTTCTTATTTTCCAAAAACAAATTGTCCCTATAATGTAAAATGAGAGACCTCCAATTTTTGTGGCAGCTGCCAAAAGCTGAAGTTCAAGGCGAAACTTGAGTTGGGTGTTTTTATCTGTATTGCCACATGGATTTTATGGGATTATATGCTGATTTTATTGCTTGTTTGTGAGTATGAATAAAACCCTGAAATAGGTAACTTGGCTTATATAAGCTTTATTGCGCTATATCCCTTTCTGTGGCTTCTCTTCTAGTGAGGAGTTTAACAACACGACCTTCGTAACCAAAGTGCATGTCCAAAAGGATATCAAATGGAATGAATTGACATTTTACTCCTGGGATGATGTTAAAAAATCACTGCTCAATTTATTTTGTATCCAGCTAGTAGTGTACAACAAGTACTATAAACATTAATATTTTTAAGAAATTTCTTTACTGTTTGTTGCACCCAGTATTCCAAGTTATTCTGTGTATTGACGGACCTATATTATATATTTCTTAGGCCTCATGCACACGACCGTGTTTTTGCGGCCGCAATTCCCCCGAAAATCCACGGGAGAATTGCGGCCCCATTCTTTTCTATGGGGCCGTGCACACGACCGTAGTTTTTGCGGTCCGTGCACGGCCCGGGAGCCCGAACCGCAGAAAGAACGGGCATGTCTTATTACGGCCCGGTTCTGCGGTCCGGGCTCATTGAAAACAATGGCCGCGGCCATGTGCATGTGCGGGCGGCCTGCGGCTGACAGTCCGCTGACAGTCCGCAGCCGGCCGACCCGAAAATCACGGCCGTGCACACGGCTACGGTCGTGTGCATGAGGCCTTATAGTTGAGTTCAACTTTGTATATCAAGACATTGGCCCATATTTACTTTCACTGGCATATTTAATGCCAATCTCAGTAAAGTAGACAGTTTGAGTGGTTTGCACCAAATTTAGTAAAAAGTGCACACTCCTTTTTAACTGTCAGGAAATCAAACCTACGTCTGTGATGAGCAGGTGTAAATTTGCACCAAAATTTCTGCCATTTTCACGTATTTTTCTAAATAGATGTGGCCTAAATTACGTTTCATTGGAGACCACGGCAACATTTGCAATTCTCCAAATTTGACAAGTGACGAGAAAAGTTGCAAATTGCATCACCAATTTGTTGCATGTCATGGTTGGCTACTTTTTGTGGGCACATTTTATGCCAAAACTTGTCATAAATTGAATAATTAATATAGGCCATTGTTTTCTGACGGTCACTCTCTTGTTCTGTCAGGTTCCCGTTGCCCCTGGTGGGCAGAATAGCTTAGTCTGCTGTACCAGGTGAATAACAGACACTTGATGGAAACTTAACAGACCCATATGGATTCACGACTCATTATTAGTCAATTGGATCCATTACAATCTGTTACAAAACAGATCTCCCATAGATCCTACAAAACAGAACCCAAGATGGCAGTGTAAGAAGAGCCTCTAAAATGTAAAATTTTGTCTGCTCAATGTCACAATGAAGGTCACATATAGTTGCATTAATTGACTTGACTCTTACACCGGGCACCTTACAACAGAAGTTACCATCTTTCCTGGACCCTATTCTTTTCAATTTATTGAATTCAGACCATTTGAAATTCCATACTTGTTGCAAAATTTAATTTTTACTAAAATGTTGAAGATCTTGGGACCATTGATCACTTTTGACAGCAAACTATGTTTCCCTGACATGTGTCAAAATTGTCAGGGTTAGAGAAATGATGTCAAGTATATGCTGCCACCCATTCACTACAGCGAATAAAGTAAAGAATGATTTCCTGGTGGCTATTAGTCATCGTTAGAATATTATTTGTATTGGTATCGCCGGCAGACAGCCCAGCTGTTTGGTTTGTTACTACGTGAAGCCTGAGATGCATGGATGATTGCTCCACATGTTTAAGTTCCATATGGTTATTCTTTGGATCTTTCCCACTTACTAGACCTCCAGTTCCTCCCTAGGGTCTTATACTGTACAACACGTCATGTTTGTTTTCCTATTTTAGCCAACATAGAGTCATCATGATGTCTGTGTTGTTGTTTTTATAGTCTGCATGATGAACTTGCCGGCCAATATTTTGAAAAGCCAAAGACAGACATTAAAGTCTTAATAAACAGACATGATTGCTAGGATGTCACATGTGGAGACTTCACATATATTAGGACTGTGGGCCACTATTTTGCACAGCAGGTTCATAAATTATGTCAAAGTGTAATGGAGAAAAGAAAAGTATCTGAGATTCTTTAAGCAACCAGCCGGTGGACAACCTTGCACTACTTGCATTAACCAAACATGTCAACCAACTGTTATTGACCAGCACAATACATTAATTTCTTGGAAAATAATTGGTAAAAACAACATTAACTTTTTGGTTCAAAGCTTTCCAAATTGTTACGCTAGAAAATGATTCACTTTATTGTATGATTATTATTATTATTTTTAATGTGCAACTTATGAGGACAATCTGAAATCAGGAATGACATGGTTTAATTGAAATTTAATAAAAAGTGGAGAATTCCTTTAAATCTCCAAGTCACTGTGAAGTTCATAAAGTATATTTATCCAATAAATTGGGCTTATCAGTAGTGACCATCTGCTAGTGGCAGCCGTTTTATATCACACCAGTGTTCATGTGAATTGATGTGTACCTACTGACAACACTATGCTATAAATTGTCACACATGTTGACATCTGGTAATGTTAGTTTACTTAACAGTAAATGCATGGTGGAAAATTCCTTTAAATCTCTGAGGCACTTTGTGGTTCATCAAGTATCCTTTACCAAACCAAAGTCACGATCTTGGCGCCTGGTATTGCTGATAATGTTTTCCTATTTTATGGGATGGGTTAGTTAGCAATATATGCAACAAAAGAGAAAAATACATGGTCCACACATGCATTTGTTCATTTTTGCCAAGCAAATATATAAAAAATGAATAGGAGGATCTTATTTCACATTTTGATCAAACTGTATAAACCTATTTGACACTTCACGGCGACCTCTTTTAAGAGTGTCCCTCTCTAGTTAGCTAGCTTTATGCCTTACAATATGTTCAATACACAAACATAATATATAAATTATATGTATTTAGATTTTATTGTCTTTTAGCCAGTTGACCAAAGGCAAACCACATATTTTTTTTTTAGAAAGCCCATTAAATCATAATTATATTTCCTACTGTCTTAGTGAGGGAAGTCAGGTGAGGACAATACAAATTTCATTTTTTTTAGTGTTCCGATCTGAAGCTCCTAGACATTAAACGGTAACAGTTTGATCTCTAGCCAAGAAATCTATTTGGATGTTTCCCCTTGAGGTGAAGAAAATTCCCAGCTAGCAGTTTAATCCCATTTTAAACGCTGGATTTAACACTTTAACCTAGTCACAGCTGGCTGCAATTGGACCTTATGCAAATTTCCTAGGAGAGACAGAAAAAAATTCTATGTATGTTTTTAAAAGTACTAAAAATAGAGACACGTGGTTAATTTGCAATGTAATAATTCATATGGGTTTTGTTATATGGGTGTCATATGGGTTTTGTTTCTTAGGACCTTGGGGCTGGAGTGGCACGTGGACAACTTTTATCATCTTGGTATGAGACAGATCAGCTTCTGAAAGAGCAGTGAATGATTGATTAGCCTCGACTTACCAACCAGTATAATCATTAACATGTCAGCTTGTTGACACCTCTGGTCCAGGCAATTCTAGACAAAATAATTATCAAGTGAAACGGCTGTCATCTCCTTGCCGCACTAATAAAATATATATGCTAAAATGTTAATGTTATTAGTCAACTAATACAATGAAGCACACCACCCAATATACATGACCACAAGTGTCCACAAGTATGGACTCACATCTCCGGTCTTAAAGGAATTGTGTCATCAAAAAAAATACATATTGTTTAAATGAAGTTTTTATGTTCAAAAAATATTCCTTAAGAATTTTGGGTGATATTTTTTCCTTTTCTTTGTCATTATCTACATTAAAAAATGATACCAAAATCTTGCAGTTTTCACTCTGACTACAGAGCAACACAATAGACTGACACTTCCTGTTCTGTAGAGATCACTTGTCAGCAGACATCTCATTATCATCACAGGCAGGATTACAATGACCGGTAACACAAATATATACATATATATATATATATATATATATATATATACATATATATATATATATATATATACATATATATATATATATATATATATATATATATATATATATATACACACACAGTGAAGGAAATAAGTATTTGATCCCTTGCTGATTTTGTAAGTTTGCCCACTGTCAAAGACATGAACAGTCTAGAATTTTTAGGCTTGGTTAATTAATTAAGAGAGATAGATTATATATTTTAAAAAAAAACAGAAAATCACATTGTCAAAATTATATATATTTATTTGCATTGTGCACAGAGAAATAAGTATTTGATCCCTTTGGCAAACAAGGCTTAATACTTGGTGGCAAAACCCTTGTTGGCAAGCACAGCAGTCAGACATTTTTTGTAGTTGATGATGAGATTTGCACACATGTTAGATGGAATTTTGGCCCACTCCTCTTTGCAGATCATCTGTAAATTATTAAGATTTCGAGGCTGTCGCTTGGCAACTCGGATCTTCAGCTCCCTCCATAAGTTTTCGATGGGATTAAGGTCTGGAGACTGGCTAGGCCACTCCATGACCTTAATGTGCTTCTTTTTGAGCCACTCCTTTGTTGCCTTGGCTGTATGTTTTGGGTCATTGTCGTGCTGGAAGACCCAGACACGAGCCATTTTTAAGGTCCTGGTGGAGGGAAGGAGGTTGTCACTCAGGATTTGACGGTACATGGCTCCATCCATTCTCCCATTGATGCGGTGAAGTAGTCCTGTGCCCTTAGCAGAGAAACACCCCCAAAACATAATGTTTCCACCTCCATGCTTGACAGTGGGGACGGTGTTCTTTGGGTCATAGGCAGAATTTCTCTTCCTCCAAACACGGCGAGTTGAGTTAATGCCAAAGAGCTGAATTTTAGTCTCATCTGACCACAGCACCTTCTCCCAATCACTCTCAGAATCATCCAGATGTTCATTTGCAAACTTCAGATGGGCCTGTACATGTGCCTTCTTGAGCAGGGGGACCTTGCGGGCACTGCAGGATTTTAATCCATTACGGCGTAATGTGTTACCAATGGTTTTCTTGGTGACTGTGGTCCCAGCTGCCTTGAGATCATTAACAAGTTCCCCCCGTGTAGTTTTCGGCTGAGATCTCACCTTCCTCAGGATCAAGGATACCCCACGAGGTGAGATTTTGCATGGAGCCCCAGATCGATGTTGATTGACAGTCATTTTGTATGTCTTCCATTTTCTTACTATTGCACCAACAGTTGTCTCCTTCTCACCCAGCGTCTTACTTATGGTTTTGTAGCCCATTCCAGCCTTGTGCAGGTCTATGATCTTGTCCCTGACATCCTTAGAAAGCTCTTTGGTCTTGCCCATGTTGTAGAGGTTAGAGTCAGACTGATTAATTGAGTCTGTGGACAGGAGTCTTTTATACAGGTGACCATTTAAGACAGCTGTCTTTAATGCAGGCACCAAGTTGATTTGGAGCGTGTAACTGGTCTGGAGGAGGTTGAACTCTTAATGGTTGGTAGGGGATCAAATACTTATTTCTCTGTGCACAATGCAAATAAATATATATAATTTGGACTATGTGATTTTTTTTTTTTTATATATATATATATAATCTGTCTCTCACTGGTAAAATTAACCTAGCCTAAAAATTCTAGACTTTTCATGACATTGACAGTGGGCAAACTTACAAAATCAGCAAGGGATCAAATACTTATTTCCTTCACTGTATATATATATATATATATATATATGTATATATATAATACAGGTTCCACCATTGACGATGGACACCATTGACAATAGGTGATGGACACAGCACCTTTCTTATCCCTTCCTGTACAATGATCTCTTCACAGGTCAGAGAGAAGCATAGACAACTATCCCATAGAAGTCAATTGGTCCCCTCCTCTTCACAGGTTCCTATTGTCTATGTGGCTGCTGTAAAGCATACGTATCCCAAAATGCTGTGAAGAGTATAAAGGCAAGATGGCTGCCCCCATAATTATGTACAGAAAATAGAATAAAAAAAATCAAAAATCAAAAAATAAAATCAGATTAGAAAAAAAAGATTATGTTACAGTATCTGGTTTTAATTAGGATAAAAAAATATAGGTGATATATTCCTTTTAAAGGGAACCTGCCACATTGAACATACTGTCTTATCTTTAGCAGCATGTTGTAGAGCAAGAGGAACTGAGCAGAATATTGTTATCTCATTTTCTGGTAAAATATTAAGTATTATTAGGAATTGATTGATTTTCACCTCTGCTCCCTCTGTTCTTATGAGTCTGGTGGCTGGTCCAACTCAGGATATTGATATCTACCTCTGTCTACATGCTCACCCAGGGAAGGCTGTCAATCACTGAGTAGGACCATGCACTAAGTCGCTGTCACTAAGCTCTGACCACTGAGTTACAAGGTCGGATTTTCAGGAAAACTTACCCGTCTCGTAAGTCAGTGGCCAGAGCCCGAATGCAGAAGGTAGGATGGGGACATGAGAATACCCCTTTAAGCAAAGAGGTAGCCTAAAGTAAGGCCTCATGCACATGGTCATATCACTGCTCCATGTTGTATGGAACCATAATAAGGCAGCCATAGAGGTGAATGATGCCCTACTGTACCTCTGTATGACACTGATTTAATTAGAAATATTTAATTTGACCATGTTCTGTCACATGCGTATTACGGAGCTTATGGAGCCATTCTTTATCATACAGAATCCAATGAAGCACTATACTGTGGCACAGGGAGCTCCTGCAGCTCTGTAGTAAAGAAACCAAGGGGCTATGTGAGGCCTTACAGCCTCCTATACATAATCCTGCTCTTTCCATAAGGCCTTATACTGATTTTTTTCCACAAAAATCCTCATGCTCTATAATCTACTGTCAGGTTCAACGTGACAAGTTCTCTCTAAAGTTCAGAAGATACAAGGTTTCTGAAGAAAATGATGCCTATTCCGCACTCAATCAATGGGATCCTTCTGTCATGTACAAGCCAGTGAAAGTCATACATTAGGCCTATATCTAATAGTTCACTTTACACAGAAAAGTTTCTGAAAACTCTTTTTAATTTTAGACCTTGCTTTGAACTTGTACTAAAAACTAACACTGCTGCCAATTTTTAAACTTTCATTCGCAGGCTATAGAAATATACAGCGGACATAGAGTTTGTCTAGTAAACCTCCATAAAGTTTTGCAAAAGTCTCCTTCAAAGTGAACGTCTACCTTAATGTGTTCATTTTTTATTCAGGTAAAACTAACTCCACGCAGCGATCATTTTCCTTCCACAGTCTCCTTCCGCTAATTACACCGCCACGATTAGCCAAACCAAACACGAGGAGGAGAAAGGTCCTGATTTACTTGTGCTGTATGTAACTGCTGGAGAAGTCGCTCGGCTTCTGGTTCTTTCGTTTGAAGTGGTTGGGCCTGGCTTGTGCCAAGTTGCAAAGCAATGTATCTTCTTGACGGGTGCGTTTTGAGTGCAAGTTCTATGCAGTAAGCCGCACACGGTGTCAAGTAATATTTAGGTGTTATTATTTAATTCCTTAAAACAGGGAAGGATCCATCTTTTTTAGTTATATGGGTGATGCGTGAGCAACTTTATAGTTTACTGGTAAGTCATTACTTGACTGTAAAAGGTAAGGTCACTTTTAAAACTATAATTTTTCAGGAGTATCCCATTATTTTACATGGAAGATAAACAAGTTTTTAAAGACATGCTTAAAACCATGCCAGATCGTACGTAATACATAATATGTACAAATGTGCATTATCTTCTTAGTGATATTGAGAGCGCTTCCAGTAAGGAAACCCAATTTTGTAATATGGCCACATTGTAGCCTCCTTATTATGGCCGCAGCTTCAGCATCACCGACAGTTCTATTGAAAATGGTAAAATCCGGTCATGTGATACCACCTTATTTCGCATATAATATGGTACCCCCATCCCATTTTATACAAGCCGACATATAACTGCTTTACACATTTATTAAAGTTGTAAAAGGGAAAATATCGATCATGTTCTTTTAGTGCTAACTGTGTTCAATGCTTTACAAGGGAGTATACCATAGAGGCATGCCAGCTGCTATGTGGCTCTTGAAGGGAGGGTGGCCAGCCCTAATTTGTCCCATGCTATTTGTTATTAGGTAGGGAAAACCTGTGTATGACTATCCCCCTCCAGAAGAACTGCATTGTTAGCAAACAAGGGGGTGGGGAATTTGCCCAAGGGCCATGGAAAGAGGTTGGAGGGTCAAACATACACTAGGCCCTTCTGTCCTCGGTGGCAAAACCCAGCACCATAATGGGAGGTCCAACTTGTTCACCACTATGTGGCTCCATCTCTTTTGTGTTCGCCACTGCTAAACATTATAAAAGACAAGAATACCATTCAGTGTATGTGTATGATTCTTGTTCTTGGCCACTTGTGGGTAATGCACATGAATGGCTTAATGTGATTTATCTAGTCATTTAGGGCCAGAACCAAATGTCTAAATCTTGCTGGGTACCAATAGTCATGTTAGACAATGACCTCATGTATGGTTGCTCTTTGCCCAGTGCAGGTCACATTATTCATGGCGTCCTGCCCAGTGCTGCCCACACATCCCAGTTTATGACACTCCCAGGAGATATTTTTTGGCAGTTCCAGAGATGTAATCACTGTTTTTATGAAGAAAAATCACCTGCGTAGTTTCCATCTTCTGATCTAGTTCACTCTGGACACAATGCAGCCAATGTTACTCACAAGTCTTCCCTAATATTATTTATAGGCCAGGCCATTTTCATATTGAATTCCAGGCCAGGTATTCAGAAGACGAGTGACAGCAAAACTGGCTTATAATTTGCATGTATTAAATTCTGCCTAACAAGCTTGACAGATAACATTCCAGAGTCTCAGATCAAATGCCTTCCAAGGTAGAAATTATTTGACAGGAATCACGTGTAGAATTATCAGATGTGTAATTTGAAAGAACAATAAAAAAAAAAATCTAAACTACATTACACAAATATTTGAAACAATTTCACAAATGACAATATCTGAACCATCACTTCTTCCAAGTTTGAGTTGATAATAAGCTTCTAGGGTCAAATTCCCCACCAGTGCCCTGGAAATCTCTCAGAAGAATCCAGCCTGTCTTTTATGGTATATACATGCCCGATACAACATGAGGGCATCACATACAGGGGAATATAAGAACTATGTATTCTTATTGTAATGTTTTTATTAACTTGATTGCTGTTAACACTATTTTGCATATGGAATTGATATTATGATGTCATATCCCCTATATAAATTGCACTTTGTTTAACTGCTTGAAAAAGACCCACACCTAGGGTCGAAACGTCGCTGTGTATTATGGTGGAATAAAAGGGATTTTTTTCACTCTTTTGATACTACAAGAATTGTGTGCTGCAGTTTCTCTATTTTTTGATTTTGTGGACCTGTTCTTAAAGTGTAGCTAAACGTTTGACAAACTTCTGACATGTCATAGTGACATGTCAGAAGTTTGGATTGGTGGGGGTCCGAGCACTGAGAACCCCACCAATCGCTAGAACGAAGCGATTTATTTTCCGGAAATAAATGTATCGTGTGCAGACTCAATAGAAAGTCTATGAGCGCGTACTCCGATACATCGGCTTTCCGGAAAAAGCCGAACAGACACGAAGAGGCTGAGCACTCATACGAGCGCTTCAGCTGCTACGTTCTAGCGATTGGTGGGGGTCTCAGTGCTCAGACCCTACCAATACAAACTTCTGACATGTCACTTTGATATGTCAGAAGTTTGTCAAACGTTTAGCTACACTTTAAAGGCGTTTTCCCATCAGAGACATTTATGACATATCCACAGGATATATCATAAATATCAGATATATGTGGGTCCCACTTCTGAGACCCGCACTTATCTCTATAACGGGGTCCCCTAAACCCTGTCCTACCTCTCTGTGTTGTGGCTGAAGCGTGTGATTTCCGACTATGAATTACGGAAACAGCGTAGCTTGAAGAGCTACACTGTTTCTGTAAGTCCCATAGAACTGAATGGTAGTTACGGAAACAGCGTAGCTCACATGCGAAGCTGCTTCCGTAACTGCTATTCATTTCCATGGGAGTTATGGTAACAGCGTATCTCAGCGAGCTACGCTGTTTCCGTGATTCATGGTCGGAAATCACACGCTTCAGTCACAACACAGAGCAGTAGAACAGGGTTTAGTGAGCCCTGTTCTAGAGATACTGTATATTTATGACATATCGTGTTGTGGATAAAATGTCTCTGATGTGAAAACCCCTTTAAGCACCATACCCCCAATAATCACCTGAGGCACTATAGAACATTTATATGGAATAATTATCAACATGACATTGACTACTGGTCCCTGTGAATTAAGACTCAAAATGAAACTCCATTAGAAGGCATGCCAAAAAAAAAAATCCTACTTTGGATTCACCGTTGGTGAACACTTGGCCCAACAAAAATCTTGACATAAATCTGTAGTAAAAGTGCAGAAAGCTGCATTTACGTCAATAGGCGAGATCCCATGTAGTGTTTTGCTTGTCTAGCCTTAAGAACTGAGGTTGACAGGTCAGGTGATGATGTCCTCTCCCACCACTGAATTTGTAGCTTGCCTGGCCTGTTGAGGGACAAATTTCCTGTAGCTCCATATTTTGGAACCGTACGAACTCTCCATGCCCTCGTATTACAGAGATATTCTCTGATTGAGCATGTCCTGATTTTCATAATAAGAAATCCAATAGAAATAACTTCTGTATGAGTCCAGTTTTTGTCTACAGTATATCAGACATACAGTAAAACACAATATCCATGTGCCGTTTGTCCTAGTAACCCTTTGAGCTTTGACTTAAAATAAAGGAGTTACTTTTATAATATAAACTTTATTTCTATTATACATTATTGTCTACTTAGGAATGCAGCCAGCAATATAAAAAAATGAAGGTGTTCATTCTGGTTGCCATGGCTATGTCCACAGACTATAGATATTGCATTAGTAGTATTATTATTTGTGTATATCAGTATATCTAGCATACACTAGAGGAGAAACCATGGATGGCCTGGACTACTTTAAGTCCACCAGAGAAAATGAGACTGAGGGCCCAGATCTAGCATTATAAAGTCTGCTTGACCTCATGGGCATGGTTCTTGCTGGGGCCAATTATCATAGCCTGTCCTCTGGTGGGCCAATCTGATCCTAGGAGAAACTATACTTACATGCAGGGCTGAGACCTCCTGCAACTTATGGACCACCATCCACCATTGATGGCCATGCTTGAAGTCCCTTTCAAATGTTTGCTGTAGGCTCAGCATTTTCTAGTTATGCTCCTGGTAGTCACTATTTATATATGTAGTGTGTAAACTACTGATCTCCGAGACCCGCACCGCTAAAAATGGGGGATCATCATGGTCATTTGTCAATCCTACCTAGCAGAGAAGACATGTAGAGATGGTCGTGCATGCACAGCCACCTCTATATGTGGTTGTGATAAGGATGAGGGGCTTCACCACATCGATTAGAGTAGTATATTAGTGAATTCACTTTTGCTAATGTTCTGCAATCTGAGTGAATGGTCTATAAACTCTATGCACCTGCAAGAAAAATGATGGGACAGTAACTACACCAACACGAAGTCCAATTTTACTCTCTATAAATACCATGCATTGACTCTAAAGTAACACCAGTGTGTCTCTGCCTGCCCAGGTTGACCTTTGAGTACTTGTTACGCTCAATGCTAAACAGGTTACTTTGTATAATACCTCTGATGTCACCGCCATGAAATGAGATTTGCTGTAAGGTGTGGAACCTGGACATGATCTGCAGACAGTGCACTCCCACCAGTGACTCAAGCCAGTTACACTTCCTTCTGCTCTCATTCCCAAAGAGGGGAGTTGTCACCTAACATTGTCTCCCTGACCGCCTCCCAGCCACGTGCTTCCAGGACAGAGAAACCTGTGAGAAACTGCCTTTCTACTATCGAAGGAATGCAGAAGTATAGGTGAGACATTCTCATCCAGCCCAACATCAGAAGGAATGAGCTAACAGACAGTAATTGTTGCAATTGTTTGTCCAATGTATATATAGTACGTATATTTACCATATAGGTTCTTTTCTGTCACATCTGTTCAGCCCATACTTAGTTAAGTCTGGGAAAAGTTGGGTGAAAAAGTTGGATAATTTGAGGTCGATATTACAGTTCCACAGAAGTTGATGACCAGCTTTCTCAAACCACTAAGGCCCTGTTCACACTGAGTTTTTTGCAGGCAGAAAAATCTGCCTCAAAATTCAGATCTTGACCTGCTTGCACTCTCTTGTCGCATCTTTCGCTGCGTTTTTTGGCCGCGGCCATTGAGCACCACGGGCAAAAAATGCAGCGAAAACCTCTTTCTCTGCCTCCCATTGATGTCAATGGGAGGTCAGAGACAGGACTGCCCGAAGAAAGGGCATAACGCTTCTTTTTCCCGTGAGCGTTTTTTTCCGGGTTTTACACTGGGCAATTATCGGGCACACAAGTGTTCATAGAACGTTTGTTGCCGATAATTTCTCTGTGTAAACACTGCAGCGATCAGCAGATGAACGAGCAACCGCTCAATCATCTGCTGATCGTATCTTTTAAAAAAAGTGAAATATTATCGTTATCGGCAGCACATCTCCCTGTGTAAACAGGGAGATGCACTGCCAACATGATAATAATGTATGGGGACGAGCGATCCGAGTAATGACCGCGCGTCCCCATCCATAGCTTTTTGTGACAGGAGCAAACGAGCGCCAATCAAAGAGCTGTCTCGTTGATCGGCGCTCGTTGTACCTGCCAAAATTGACCGCTGTAATAGGGCCTTAAGCCGGAAAATAAGGCGTGTGGACATACCCTTAGGAATGTCATCATTAACCAGGTAAAAAAAAATTAAGCTATTATACAACTTATATACAAAGAGACTTTCATGAACTGCATATCATAGTTCCCTTTTAAATTTGCCCAAATCTCGACAACTACTTCCTATTGAATTGACCAGACCATGTCATGTTATTACTTACTAGGCTGAGCAAATAGCTGCCTCCACCATGTGTAACTAATGGGTGGAGTGTAATATAATTTTACACATAAACCTCTAAATATTTTACAGGCCTACAGTAACACATTGTATTGGTATTCTAGGAGCGTCATGGAAGTCGATGTATATACCGTAATATACATTTTTATGTTCTCCAGTCACCTGAACATAATAAACGTACAATTATTATTACATCTCTAAACCTTAGGAGGGACTCTGCCTTACTTGGATATTAGATGACACCACACAACACAGGCGCTTTCACATTTTACTGGGCCTGTCCCATAAATCTCTACCTTCTGCCTGCAAACAACACTCATTTTATGCCTATTCTTAACACATTTAAAAACGGAAGATTCTTTAATAAACTGTACAGCAGTAATCCTGTTTGCAACTCTTTGAATGGTGTTGCAGGTGCCGGCAGATGACTTCCACCTTAAGAGCTTCCAATCTAAATCTGGCCATAGACATGAGATTTTTGTGTCAGCACTGCCCACATCTGCTGCACAAATCTGTGGCAAATCTGCAGCAACCCCGTATTATTACATTGCACAGTACTGCAACTTGTTGCCAATTTTCGGTGCAGAGTCCGCACCGAACATACGTAACAGATCCGCCACATCATATCATGGCCTAACTATAACTTGCATGCAGTATTTTGCGGCCTGTTGTGTTTACAGTTAAAAAAATGTCTATGAGAATTAATGGAGTGAAAAATATTTGTAATATAATTACAATAAATGTATAACTCTTTTATTATATACCTTTGGGGCAGGGGTGTTGCTAGGGTCTTAAAAGATATGGGGCACATGCCACGAGACATATATTTAGCCCCGCCCCACCCCGAAAAATATTTTCTTCTTTTACATAAATATTAGAGATAGCATATCTACAAGACTAAGACTCCTATAGCTACACCGCTAGATAGAATTGGATGGATTGTCTCAGCAGACAGTATCATACATGATAGGCTTAGATACATGGCCCCAGCAGACAGTATCATACATGATAGGCTTAGATACATGGCCCCAGCAGACAGTATCATACATGATAGACTTAGATACAGGGCCCCAGCAGTCAGTATCCTTGTACTTACATATGTCCATACCCCCAAAAAAATGTGTGTGCGTGTGTGTATGTATGTATGTATGTATGTATGCATGTGTGTATATATATATATATATATATATATATGAGACAACATATCTGTAGCACTCTGACCCTATAGCTATGAATAGGATTAGATAAAGTGGCTCAGCAGACTGTATCACACATGATAGGCTTAGATATAGGGCCCAGCTCACGGACATTGCGGCTCCAGCGCTGGACCCAGCAAAGGTAAGTATAAGAATTGTTTTCCTTTTTTATGTGTTACAAATTTTTTTGTGTGTTTGTGTTTTTTTACAGGCTCGGTTGTTGAACTACGTCAGATTCCAGGACTACTTAGATGACGGCTTTTTTTACTCTCAATAAATTGGTTAATGAGGGTTGTGTGTTTTTTTTTATTTCAATGAAATATTATTTTTATGTCCTTGTATTTTTTAAATCGTTATTACTACTGACTTATTAATAGCTGCTGGCTGATTGATAGCGTACATTACTAAGGCAGGGCTTAGTGTTAGCCAATGAAGAGGCTAACACTAACCCCCATTATTAATCCAGTACCCACCCCCACCAGGGGTTCCGGGAAGAGCTGGGAACGATTCAGTACCCGATCATCTGTAGGGATGGTCGGGCAATGGGGCGGCCGCAGGCTGGTGTTATTAGGCTGGGAAAGGCCAAAAAAAGTGGCCCTTTTCATCCTGGTAATGCTAGGCCGCTGCTGCTATGTTCTATCGTTCCAATTATTTATTTAAAATAAAAAAAATGACCTGGGGTCCCCCCCAATTGAATCTATGCATGAATCCATTCTCATGTGCATATAGTCCCTCATAATAATTAGATTTATTCATTTTTCAGTGTTATGAACAAGCCCAAAGTGGGTGACAATGCAAGATACCATAAATATGAATGCATATACTTTATATGCTGCAAAAGTTGCAGACTGATGTAGAAGACACATACATGATTCACACATATAGTATATGCAAACATTGATAGATCCTCAGTAAACTATCCAGCAGCTAGGTATACTGGACAATGTAGTTCAGTGATATAATCATTGACATCTCCTTTTACAGAAGTCAATGAAGTTTGCAGCTTATGTACAGCCTACTGCATTAGAATAACTAGAGGAATTTTATGGTGGACCCTATGACAAATACCAAGAATGTTTTTGTCAAGATTACTGTAAATATGCTATATATTGACTACTACTAATATAAGTCTGTTCTAAAATATCAAAAGAATAATATTCAGTCTTTCATCTCCATTGTTGTCAATTATACAATATGCAGCAACAGTATATTACTTAGAATATAATTTCCAGGAACCCTTTATTGCTTGGCACCTTATGAGAAGGGCACTACACAATGACTCGCAAAGAGAACAATATAACGTGATCACTGTATATCATAACAACATTGCTCATTGTGTGTATTTCAATAGTTCATTCCTCATGCACAGTACATAGGAATGCATTAAAAGATTGAGGGAAGTAAAGTGATACCAAGCAATTCACAAAAACATGGAACTATCCCTGGACATCAAGGGTGGATTGGATGGCAACTGCTGTAAACTTAGTGACCAAACAAAGATCTGTGGGTAGTGAAGGCATTCATACACGCACATACACGCACATACACACAATCCAGCATCATGTACAAAATACTACCATTTACCATGTCAGGATATAATAAAACAACTCAGGAAAGTTGTCCTAAACATATATTTAAAGAGATTTTCAAGGAAAATACATACCATAGATGTTAGGATAGACCATCAACGTGTGATTGTTAGTGATCAGCAGAATGATAGGGCTCAGTCCTGCACCTTAACCCCTTTAAAGGGTAACTAAACTTTCAGAAAACTTTTGACATGTCATGGTGACATGTCAGAAGTTTTGATCAGTGGGGGTCTGAGCACTGAGACCCCCACTAATCGCTAAAACAAAGTGGCAGGAAGATGAGCAGCTGGTGTACGGGCCCATAGACTTTCTATTGAGCCCGTGCACCAACTGCTTGGCTTTCCGAGAAAAGTCAATCAGAAACCAAGCGCTTCTGCAGCTTCGTTTTTTGTGCTCAGTCCCCCTTCGATCAAAATTCCTGACATGTCACTATGAGAAGTCAGAAGTTTTCTGAAAGATTAGTTACCCTTTAAAGTTTTTTCTTCAGCAGCTAGTCCGTAAGCTGTCTGTGCCTGGTACTGTAGCTCAGCCAATGGGAGCACCACGGCCCCTTCATTTTGCTGATTGGTGGGGGTCCTGGGAGTTGGACCCCCACCGATCACACATTTATGGCCAATCCTTAGGATCGACTATCAATGTGTTTTCTGGGTAAAGCCCTTTCACCATATGTATGATTATCAGTATAAGCAGCTCACACTTGAATGCGGCATGTAAGCACAGCCTTTTCCCACTGCTCTCAAGTACCACATTTTTGTGCCTTTTTTATTGCACTGTTTGAGCTTCTCGGGTGCTCAGTAAATTATAGGGATGACAGTTTATTTTCTGTTAGCCTCCCCTACCAGTACCAAATAAAACATGAAATCACTTATTAAAGAGAACTTTCTCCAAACATTTTCCTCTAAGAAAACCACTGGTCTTGCTCCACCGCCTTTTATATTTGAACATCATTTACAATATTGTAATAATAATTCTGAAGGCTTCAGAGCTGAAATCTCCCAGAATTCCTTACATCCACAATGTTTGCACAGAGCTTGCTGGTGATTTGCTTTCTGGCATTTCAAAAATAATCTAATATGAGAATAATTAACTGGTCCACTGAATTATAGGAGCCCTTCTGAGCTGTTAGGGAAGTATTTGACAACATGCTTGTTGACTGTTTCCAATAACAACCAGCAGAACAGTGATTACAGCTCTGAACTGTGATGCAGGATGAAGCAACTCAGGATCATTGCACAATAAGATAAGCAATGTATTTACAAACTTGTCTGATTTTTTATGTGACTTATATCTGTATATAAACTGCAAAATGGACTTTACAAGATTGACTTTACTGAATCAGTGTCACTGTAATCAAAAATTATATAGTCCTATCTCTTTAAACATATTGTTCATATTGACCACTATGCCACACAGTACCTAAAATGTGCGGTTCAGTGCATTTATACGGGCCGTGGCATTATAACGTCACCGCAGCTGTAAATTATATATCTGAAGTCGTCGTCTGACCCTAGGTTGAAAAGCAGTGCACTTTATTGGATAAATATGTTATTTTGTAAACCTATAGGCTCCATGCTTTAGCACAATGCTGGGTAGGTATACTAATAGGAGCTCTTACAAATGTTACATGCCTCACAACCTGAAGCTGCAGAAAGTCAGAGGTTAATTTTTTTTTCTCCAGGATGATTGCTGGTTTTAATATCACCAAATTAAAAAACAAACAAGAGAGAAGGAGCCGCACCTCTCGTGTCATCCTTTCTCTGAGTCATCGAGAGATGCCACCAAGGAAATATAAGTGTTATGCTTCCCAGTATTTAAAACCAGGAGGTTGATGCAGTCACTTATAGCACAATGAAAGGGGGTTCCTAAAACCATCCATTGTTTCGCTTTGCCGGTCATGGGGGATGTCATACACAAATATGTTCTGTTTACTTTTCTGGGAAGTACAAAAAAAATCATCACTTTGATTATTATTATTTAAAGGGTAACTAAACGTTTAGCAAACTTCTGACGAAGCAGCAGAAGTGCGCGTGTGAGCGCTCAGCCGCTTCGTTTCTGTTTGGCTTTTTCTATTGAGCCCGCACTGCACTATATTGATTTCCGGAAAAAGCCAAACAGAAACTAAGCGGCTCAGCGCTCACACGCGCACTTCTGCTGCTTCGTTCTAACGATTGGTGGGGTTCTCATTGCTCGGAGCACCACGAATCAAAACTTCTGACATGTCACTATGACATGTCAGAAGTTTTCTGAACGTTTATTTACCCTTTAAAAGAAATGATTGGATTTTTTGATAAAGTTTCATTATTCATTTAAGGTAGGAGCTACAGGATGGACGATAAAATAATCAGTCCTTACAAGGATTACGAAAGCAATTACCAACAAGTGATACGCAGCTAACTTCTATGAAAACAACTTGAAACCCTAACCTTTGTCCAGTTTAGAAAACCCATTTTCATATAACCTATTAGAAAATTCTGGGTTAATAAAAGGGAGTCCTCTGTTCAAGATCCTCATCTCTTGACCAGAGTGGAGAGTAGTTACAAAGAGCGTCTCTCGCTCTGGAAGACCTGACCTGTCCTGCATTATACATACAACCCATTGGCATGAGTGGGCGCTGTGTAATGCTTAATTTCCCCTGTAGTGTCGCTGCAGGGATAATGAACACTTATTGCCTGGTTTCCCTGCAGATAAGAGCTGATCGCTTGAGGTTCCAGCAGGGGGATACCTTGGGATCAGTTTATTTTAATGGGACCCATCTTTCAAGTAGGGATTGTTCGAAGTGGAGAACCTCTTTACCCCTATTCAGATTTTTGCCAAATTATTATCAATATTACTACAGTAAAGGTTATTTAATCTGGCACTTAATGTCAGAAATTCCTGACGATTCTGCATTAGTCCCAATGCCCATTTTAATCCAGACTTTACTTCAGTGCACTTGTACATTTTTCAATCATCTCTAATGTTGTGAATCCATATTTACACACAGGGGTAGCAGTGCTGATTATGTAATTTTATACAACCTACTGTATCCTCCAGTCCTATCGTGGTGGCAAGAGCAGTATATATTCTCCCCATATCTGTGTGGATTTCCTCCGGCTTCTCTGATTTGTTTCCACACTCCAAAAGCTTACAGATAGGTTAATTGCTTACTATGAAATTAGACCTGGCGTGTGTCTGTGTCTGGTGACAATCACTGTACAGCGTTACGGAATATATTGGCGCTATATAAAAAGCTGGAAAAATAAAAAATAAATACAGTTTTCTATTACTGTGTTGGAGCTGGTGACAAGAGGAACAATAGGGGGATTTGTAAAAACCAATGCAAGAGACCAACCAATCAGGTTTCTGTTTATCTCCTTATCTCATATCAAAGTGCACAAAAGAAACATTGGAATAGCAAATTCAGCTCTGCCATACATGTACATTTAGGGCCTTTTTACATCGGCCAATTATCGGGAATAACGTGCTTTCACTAGTTTTTTATGGCACCATTTATTGTACCGCATAATGTACTGGGAATCTGAAAAAAAAAACAGCGATTACACCATTTTTTGGGGGTTTTGTTTTTACGGCGTCCATCACGTGGTAAAAACTACATATTCACCATATTCTACAGGTTGATACGATTACGGCGATACCAAATTAATATGTTTTGTTTTATGTTTTACCACTTTTAAAAAAATAAAACTATTTGCTAAAAACAAAAATGTTTTGTGTCGCCATATTCTGAGAGTCATAACTTTTTTATTTTTCCATCAATTTAGAGGTGTGAGGGATTAAATTTTGCGAGGCGAGCTGTAGTTTTCACTGCTACCATTTTGGGGTACATGCGACTTTTTGATCACTTTTTATTCCTTTTTTTTTAGAGAGCTAAGGTGACCAAAAAACAGCAATTTGCATGTTTTATATATTTATTTTATTTACGTCGTTTATCGAGCGGGTTAAATAATGCTCTATTGTGAAAGTATGGACTTTTACGGACGCAGCGATACCAGTTATGTTAACTTTTATTTTTTTTAACTCTGCTTTAGGGAAAAAATGGGAAAAAGGTTTATTTTTTTAACTATTAATATATATATATTTTTTGGAACATTATATAAATCTTTATTTAACAGTTTTTTACTTTTTTATTAGTACCCCTAGGAGACTCGAAGTAGGGATCGTTGGATCGCTTGCATGATATACTGCAATACTAATGTATTGCAGTTTATCGTGATTCTGACAGTCGGAGGCAGGCCTTCAAAGGAGTACAAAGATGGCAGTCCTGGGGGCCTTTATCAGGCCCCCAGGCTGCAATAACAACCAATGTAAATGGCCGATCGTGCCGCAGGGGGGGCGCGATGGCGTGTTTGGGGGGGCGCCCCCTGATTCTAACTATTTAAATGCCGCGGTCACTATTGACCGCGGCATTTAAGGTGTTAAACGAGCGGAATCAATGTAAATTTTGATTCCGCCAATTGCAGTGAGGTGTCGGCTGTTTAACACAGCCATCCCTCGCTGTGTATGGAGCGAGCTCAGCCCATGAGCCCGCTCCATACTTCCCTTTAACCCCTTCCTGTGATGCCGCTCGTAACTCTAAAGTGTGTGCTGTAAAAAAAATCGGTATCATATGGAGCGTGTTCACTCCGTGAGCCCGTTCCATACTTCCCCTACCCGACTTTGGGGCATGGATACGTAAAATGTCGGGAAGGGGTTAAAGGGAAGTATGGAGCGGGCTCACGGGCTGAGCTCGCTCCATACACAGCGAGGGATGGCTGTGTTAAATATCCATGCCCCAAAGTCGGGTAGGGGAAGTATGGAACGGGCTCACGGAGTGAACACGCTCCATATGATACCGATTTTTTTTACAGCACACACTTTAGAGTTACGAGCGGCATCACGCTTAATGCAACGATCAATAGCGTCCGCAGCATTTAAATCGTTAGAAAGAGGAGGGCTTAATAGATGCCTGTCAGAATCACGATATACTGAATTACATTAGTATTGCAATATATCGTGCAAGCGATCTAACGATCGCTGGTTGAAGTCCCCTAGGGGGACTAATAAAAAAGTAAAAATTTGTTAAATAACGTTTTTTTTTTATGTAAAAAAAAAAAATTTAAAGTTAAAAAAAAACCCTTTACCCATTTTCCCCCTAGAGCATAGTAAAAATAAATAAATAAATAAACATAATTGGTATCGCCTTGTCCGTAAAAGTCGGAACTATTACATTATATCATTATTTAACCCGCAAGGTGAACGCCGTAAAAAATAAATAAATTGTAAACGGCAGAATCTCTATTTTCTCACCTCATCGCCTACAAAAAATGAAATAAAAAGTGATCAAAACGTTGCATGTACCCCAAAATGGTATTATTAAAAACTACAAAAAATAAGCCCTCATACCACTTAATTGACAGAAAAATAAAAAGTTATGGCTCTCGGAATTTGGTGACACAAAATAAATTTTCTTTTTTACACTTATATATTTATATATTTATATATTTTTTACACGATATATATTTGGTATCGCCGTAATCGTATTGACCCAGAGAATAAAGTTATCATGTTGTTTTAATTGCACAGTGAATTCTGTAAAAACCAAGCGCAAAAAACAATGGAGGAATCGCTGTTTTTTTCATTTTCTACCCCACAAATAATTTTTTTCCCGTTTCCTAGTACATTATATGGCACAATAAATGGCCCTCATAGGACTATATCGACGGAAAAATAAAGAAGTTATGGCTTTTAGAACGTGGGGAGGAAAAAACGAAAATGAAAATCTGAAAAAGGGCTGCAGCGGGAAGGGGTTAATGGCTGCCACATACCAGTACGTGACATGTTGTTAAGGGGTTAAGTAGGAAAATCTAAGAAATGTTATCAATGTGAAATAGTCAATGATGTTTTTTCACTGGAAACAGTCTCTACATCTACCTGTAGTTTCCTGTTGATCTATCACAGAAATGTTAGTCCAGAGGCTAAAGCAGCGCTGAGTCAGCTGAGGAGCTAGTGCCTCAAATATGAAGGAAACATAGTTCACGGAGGGAGATTCATTCTCCAGTAGTTGATAGATAACTAGCCATGATATACAGTAGAAGGAACAGAAGGATGGACAGACCTAGTCTTGTCATGTGCAAGGACAAGGATCAAAACTTTCTACTGACAATCGGGGATGGGTATAATTGGGTACAAAGGTGTTACCCAAAGTTCCTGGGCCCCAATGCAAAATCTGTAACAGCTATTACACTTTATTTATAGTTCTGATTTTTTTATATTGGCCAAAGGGACCTTTAGGGCAGCTTTGCACTCCCTATAGTTACGACCCAGATCGGGTAAAGATACAACTGGCACAGGATGTCTATTCATTTGTCAATCACTGTACCCTATTTTACAACACATGTATCATACTCTTATTTTGGCTATACACATTAGATTCAAATACTTATGTGGTCTGGTAAAAGGTCCATGGGGGATAATAACGATATGACTAGTTGGATTTTTTTCTGTGTCTCCTAAGATAAGCGGTGCCAGATGTGTAAATTCAACTTATCCCCCATTAAAATAACATGCATGCCAGTTGAGAAGTCGGGGTTGATACGTAAAGTTGGCCATAGGAATTAGATCATGAAATCACTTTTTATTCGGTACTTAGGTACTACTAAGGACAGCCATACACATTATAGAACATGCCAGTTCAGGGGTAACCATTTGTCCAGCAAACATCCAAAGAAATGTCTACCTATGTAGGCCTATGCAACACACAGATTTACTCAAAATGTATTACTCCAAAAGGTGCGATTCTCATATTCCAAATTAGTCTTATCAGTCCAAAAGACCAAGATCAGTTAATCGTCACCAGATATGTATTAGGGGTCAACCTGAGGAAATAATCTTTTACACAAAGTTTTTACCTTAAAAAAATGATCAAAATGCTTGAATAAATCCATTTAATTCATCCGACTTAAATTAACCCTAGAACTTACTCTGTGGTACCAACAAAAGAATAAACTGACACAAGGTGCTATAGTAGGTGCCAAATCTTCAAACTGATGTTGATACGTAAATTCTATTGCTGGGTTTTAGTAACTCATTCCCTTCTGTGCAGGTGAGGTAACCTGATGCTAATAATCTGCTGTGGAACTGTAACTTTGAGACTGGCCAAACATAATCAAACTTTTTGATGTGATGGGACAATGGGGCCAATGGTCGCTGGGTAGCATGCTGAGCTATCTAGTGACCAGAAGGAGGTGGTATAGCATGATTTAAAGTGTCTCCTTACACTCATGAGACAATTTCCGTTTCTAATATAGATAGGAAAGATCAGACCCTTGGGGTAGTACGGGCAGGGTCGGACTGGCCCACTGGAGTACCAGAGTATCCTCCGGTGGGTCCATACTCTGACCCAATAATGGGTCCTAAAAGGTCTAGCAGAAGACAACCCCAGTTGGAGATGACTTTTGAGTCAATCACGTGCCACTAGGGTCTATTTCTTATGGATGATTCACAAATAACCTGTTAAACATTATTGAGGACATGTCATATGTGTACAAATGATAACAACAAGTGGATGTGCACTTAGTAGAGATGGTGGATGGGCCCCTGGAATCATTCCCTCTGGTGAGCCCAAGGGACCCCAGCCTGACGCTGAGTACGGGCACCATGAATTGGGTGGAGGGGCGAAATATGTCTCACCAAAGGTGTTGATAAGAGATGACACTTTCTATGACCAGCTTAGAGGCCCTTTCACATGAGACAGGAATCGGGTGAACGAGCATTTGTACAAACACTTGTTCCCGATCGTTGCCTTGTGCGAACAAGGCATTGACCAGACGACAAAAGGGAACACGTTCATTTGTCAGCTGATCAGATCTTTTATGAAATGGTTGCTCCGAGTAAACAGGGATTGTGCTGCTGATAAGATGCAAGTGTATGGGGACAAACGATTGTATATTGTATTAACTATTGTTTGTCTCCATACATTCCGATCATTGCTCTGTTTAAATAGAGCTAAACGAGTGCCAATTGACATGCTGTATTTCGGGCAGAATATCTGACCATGTAAAAGGGCCTTAAAAGTCAACTGCTAGTCGCTTATGTATGTAAAATATTATTATTTTAATATTATTTGATTTTTCACCTTAGACTTGTAGTCTTGCTACAATGTAGAAAGAGTTTGTTATTCTATGTTATACAAGAATAATGACTCCATGTATGAGTGATGACATCACCGCTTACCGATTATAACATTGCTTGGAGGATTATCATAGTATAAACCTTACTCATGTTGTTTAATCCTATAGTAATGCAACAATTTACCTAATGTTTGAGCCAGCAGCAGACCCCAACAACTAAATTAGTCAGGAAGACCCCATCAACTAAATGAGAAAGGATTCACCGAGCACATTCATTACCTGTTGTGACGTCCACACCTGTAGACAATAAGGAATATATATATTAAGACTGGCGTGTCAAACACCAGACTTAAACTAATTTACGTTGTCGGAAAATGCACCAAATAAATTTTGATGTTAACACCTCTTAATATATTTGGTGCGTCTTTGGCTGTCCATACACCAGAAATGCAAATCTACGTTCCAATGAACAGGTGTAGATTTGTGGCATAATTTGCTTTAGTTTCTGGTGAAAATTATGATAAATCTGTTGTTTATTGGAGGCACCGCCCTCTTCGACCAAACCACGCCCCTTTTCTCACTACTTTCGGAAAGTGGCGAGAAAAGTAAAAAGTGGCAGATTTTAGCACAACTATGGCGTGCACCAAATTTTGCGACTTTTTTATGCCAGAAAACTGGTGCAAACCTGTTGATATAGTTCCCCAATGTTCTATACAACTAAAAATTTAATCTAATCCTATTATGTGTACTTATATTAGACATCAATGATAAGGGAATTTTTTCAAGTTTAAAAAACATTTGTCCCAGATACACAACTATTATGAATGATGTATCCCCAAAATTTTGACTATAGGGGTCCTGTCTTCTCTCCTGATACCAACCCTGGTCAGACAACTCAGGTCAAAAATTTAGTTCTGTTACCAGGGCTGGCATTGGAGGTGAGACCAAGAGCTCCAAGAGTAATAGGTGGATATACAGATCCTCCGTAATGACTACATCTTATGGACGCCCAGGCAGTTCAGCAGATATGAGCAATACTGGTACCATGCAAAGTTATGTCTGTAGTGACAAAATCATCATATCTATTGGTCAAGATATGTATCAGAGAAGCCTGAAAGTTTTTACAGCCAGTAGTTATAGACAACTTATTATGTGAAGCAACATTCATTTGTTCTAGTTTTTCTATGATCATAATGCAGAACACCTGTACATGTCCGTTATCTAAGTACAAATGCTCCAAAAATTAATATATATGGGAACCAAAACGAAATAAATATTAGAGCGTTCTTTATGTCTACGGTGAGTTTTACTGAAGATATTCAACACAACTTCCATCAATAGGTGGAATCATAGAATGGTCCAATAGGTGACCTACCTAAGATAAGCAGCATGATGTATCCTGCAGATGACAGCAGCATTGTCCTGGATCCCAAATAGCCAGTGGCGACGGAAATGACGGCCAAGTCCCAAGCAGAGGTGGCAAGATAGTGACCCTTTAGGTGACACTGGCAAGGCCCTCCTGACAGTGACCGACTCACCTTCTTGCGAGACACAGCCAATTCAATCTACAAGAGCACTAGCTGCTTCCTCCATTGGCCCAAAGCATTTATATAATGTACACTCACTGCAAATCCTTAAATATTAACATCATAGGCGGTAAGGATCCTTGTGAGTGTTTCTTTCTTCTTATAGTTGCTATAATGTATTTTTAGGTTGTGTGACTTCCATCCTGGAGTCTCGGAGTATTGTCAGGTGTGATATCCAAGATCTGAATCAGGAACAATCCAGGATCAGCCCCAGGAATTGAGTAATAGTAGAAAGTAAGACACAGTGATGAGGGTGCAAGCAATGATCTGTGTAGCAGGGCAGAACTTCAGAGGATATCCCTTTAATTATCCAGTTCAGGAGAAGTGCCCGGGGCTTCTTGCAGTTTGTTCTTAGTCCAGTTCTGTTGTATAGGGAGTCGGGATCAGGAGGCAGGTCTACAGTCTGTGTTCCCTGCCTGAGCTCGGAGCATTAGGTGACAACCTTCTGTCAGGGCTCAGGCTGACTTCTCGCTCCTGGCCCTCCCCCCTTGCTAGTTACAGACTCGCCTCTCCTGTATGTCAGAAATTTACCAGTTCTGCGCTGTCATAGGATCTAAGTAGAAATTTACAATCATTTCATCCTATTTAAAAAAAATAAAAAACGACCAGAAAATATTATAGCATTTGAGTAATCGCCTTATGTCAGCTGCTTCTTACCTATATATCTGTTACCTGGGAAAGCTGGGTGGCAATTAATATGGCGACCATAAATTCCACTGGGTTGGTCACCCTATTTTCCCAGACCTTTGAATGGCAAATCTGTCCAGTCATTCAAAGATATATGTCTTGCTCCCATATGGCTACATAACTAGACGGATCCGGAGTCTTGGAAAGCTGGGTGGCAGCAGTATATATAATGGCACTTATTCAGCTTTTCCAAAAACAGATATGGCATATCCTATACATTTAACCAGGGACATAGCTAGGGGGAGCTTGTGGCGCATGTGACCTGCGTGGCAAGGGGCACCAACAAACCATTTAGCAAAAACGGAATATTTGCGCTGTGTGATGAGAAACCCAGTTACTACTACCGCAAATAATTGAGAAATGGCTGAATGAAGTTTACTTCTGGTCCATTCACACATTGCGGTTATTTGGTGCGTTTTTAAATGCGGTTGCATTAAAAAATGCATTTGCATAGAAAAATGCACCAAATCGCAGTAAAACCTCATGCTATTTTGGCTGCTGTTTTTGATGCGATTTTAACTGCACCTTAATCGCAATGTGTGAATGGACCTTAAAGGGGATTTTCAGGAAAACACATCCATTGCCTATGCTCCCTGGAGCGCCGCAGCCCCTTTATTCTGCTGTTCAGTGGGGACCCGAGAGTCAAATTCTTACTGACAAATCAAGAGATTATATATATTTTTTTATTTTAGTGGAATATTCACTTAAAACTGTACCAAGATAACCTACGTTAGGCACAAGGCTGCGCAACCGCACGACAGTCGTGTGAGTGGATGTAAGAATCATGATTTGTTAAAGAGGCAGTTCTAAGAAAGATACTACATAAACGCCACAAAAAACACCACAAATAAAATAAGCTCTAAATGAGATTTTATAATGTCCCATTCATTACAATGGATTAGCAGTAAATTACAGCATCAGAAATCCTGCATTGAATACCCCACATGTACATTGTCGGTCGCAGCATGCCTTTTGCTGATCAGCGTTTTTGTCGCTGAAATGAATAGGTTCAGTTTAAAATCGAAAAATCTTTAAAAAAAAATCTGCCCATGAACCCAAATCAAAACATGTGCGACAGGGTTTCAACATTCACGCTGCACCCTGAGGAGCAAATGCACCCGCATCTTCTACCTATGTACACAAACTTGTTTGTACTCACCATGTCCTGTATATCTTCTGCATATTATAAACCTGGTATATGATTATTTGGCCTTTTGCTAATTTTAAGGTTACTGAGGGTCAGGTTTATAATGGTGGACAGTATATTAGGGTACTTGCATAAATATATATATATTGGTATTTATTACTAAAAACGAATGAAAAATACGTGGAAGACTTTTCCACAGGAACCCCAGTCTTCATGTTTTACCTTCACTAGAGAACGAGACTTGGAGTCTGATTGGTCTCGTTACCTTCCATTTTATTGTGGAATAAAAGGACAATCAAAGTCATTCTTGAAGAGGACCGGTCAGTTTTCCTGACATGTCTATTTTAGTAAATACTTGTATCCCCCATAAAATACCATAAATTTTGGAGCAGCTATTCTGCGTTGTGCCGTTCCTCTGTTATTCCTCCTTGAAATTTATAAATATATGCACAAATGGGTGGTGCTATTCCCTTTGTCATAGGGGGCGTGTCCCTCTGATTCTTAATTCTAAATTGTTAACATTCCTACTTTTTCTAATTTTCTCCTGAATTTCTGATTCCTCCCTTTGAATAAATCACACAGTTTGCATTTTGAAGATATCTATTTCTTATATCTTTTTCTGTGCATGAATGTACAATTTTCTGGTCTTCATATTGTAAATACCTAGCGGCTTCCCCTGCGCATGGAGTGGAAGAATGAATGAAAAGGAATCATTTATATTGCTGACACACCACCTAGTGGTATATTGTAGTAATGCACTCACATATTATGTCATTAAAAACATAATTAAATGGAATATTAAATGAACTGAAATTGACACTTTTTAGGTATAAAAATAAAGATGTAAAGTTTTCTATGATTGTTAATACTTTCCAGTATTCCTAGATATGCAATACTGTAAAGACAATTATCCTATAAAATAGGGGGGAAAAAATCACCAATAAATGTAAGTCTCCCTTCTATTCAGCCATTTCTCAGCCATATCTGTTTCTTGGAATATGGAGTGACAACCAATATGGCCACATAACAATATCCATTTCCATAGATTAGTCACCCAACTTTCCCAGACTCCTGAATAGTCAATCTGCCTAGTTATGTAACAATGCTGGGACAATTGATGTATCATTTTTTGACTAAGCAGATTTGCCATTCAGGAAATCTGGGTGACTAATCCTGTGGGAGCTGTAATGCCAGTCATGTTAATTGTCACCAACTTTTCCCAACATCAGATGAAACTAAGAATAAACAGATATTTTTTTGGTTTGTTTTGAGGGTAGAGTCCCACGTAGCGGCCGGCGCATGTGGCCAAAACCACACTCACATGCTGTGGCGAATGACCATAAGTGACCACAAGTATTTGCAGGGTATTACCAGCAAAATCGTGCACCATTCACCACCGCATGTGGGCATGGTTTCGGACGAATGTGGCTGCCGCTAAGGGACCGTACCCTTAAAGACAATGTGCATTAAGTCACTCCAATTTCCCAACACATGTTAAATTCTGCCTAAAAAAAGATTGAATTGAAAGATTTAAAGTGTGCACTCACCTTTATCTGTCTTCAGACATGTATCTATGACATCTCAAAAGAAATCATTGGTGGGAGTTGATGAGTAAGGGCACGTTCAGACGTGGCAGAATTTTTCCGCTGCAAATGTTGGTGCAGATTTGGGGCGAAAACTCAACGAATCTGCACCAACATTTGCATATTTGACAGGTAATTCAGACGTTGCAGAAATCTCAGCGGACTTGCCACAGATTTCAGTTTTTGCATTGCAAAGGCTGAAATACGCAGTGAAATTCCGCTTCTTCTCCGCAACAGACAGAGCATGCTGCGGACTGAAAATTCCGCACGGGGCGTTTTTTAATACTGATGACCTATCCACAGGTCATCAGTATAAGATCGGTGGGGGTCCGACCAGGGCCGCCATCAGGGGGGTATTAGGGGTACTACTGTAGGGGGCCCGGCCAAACTTAATTGAAAGGGGGGCCCGGCAACTGCCGCGACTTGCCTTTGGTAGAAAAAAACAGGCCCCTGCAATGGGGCCTGTTCTTTTCACCAAAGCAATGTCGTGAGCTGCGGGCCCCCCTCTCGTCAAACACCGGCGTGAGCTGCGGGCCCCCCTCTCTAACGCCGCCGCGAAACATCGCGCTCGTTACCGCAAATGCGCGCTCACGCGCGAACGACCGGACACGCCGGAAAGCAACCCGCTCGTGCCCGCCGCCGAGAGGGATGCGGTGCGCACGCACCAAAAGTACAGCGACCAATCAACTGGGAAGAACAGCCAGGACAGCGGCGCACAGTCTAATTACCTGCTGGCACGCCTCCGACTCCGCCTCGGCCTCCTCGTCCAGCGCCTCCTCGTCCGACTCCGCCTCCTCGTCCGACTCCGCCTCCTCCTCCTTCTCCAGAGCGTAGCTGCGTAAGGAGAGGGGGAGGAGTCCAGTTCTTGCGCGGCGGCAGGAGTTCTTCGATCCCCGCCATTGCCTGGAGGTGAAGGACGACATCTGGACCGAAGACATCGCCTGACGAACACTGGAGTGGGAGCATCTCTTCTGACACAGTGAGTAAAATGTCTCAAAGTGCTGTTTATGTATGGCCCTGTTCACACAGAGTATTTTGCAGGCCGAAAAAATCTGCCTCAAAATTCCTTAAAGAATTTTGAGGCAGATTTTGACCTGCCCACACTATCTTGCCGCGTTTTTTGCTGCGTTTTTTGCCTGCGGCGATTGAGGACAGCAGACAAAAAACGCAGGGAAAAATGCATTTTCTGCCTCCCATTGATTTCGATGGGAGGTCAGAGGCGGAACCGCGGCAAGAAAGGACGTGCTGCTTTTTCTTTTTTCCGCGACTGGCTCCCATTGATTTCAGATTAAATCAATGGGAGGCGGTTTTGGAAGTTGTTTGGTGCTGATTCTGACGCAGTGTCCGAGTCAATATCAAGGCCCAAAAACTCTGTGAACTGGGCCTTATTGTTAGGGCTTATTCAGACGAACGTGTAATACATCCGTGCAACGTGTGTGATTTTCACGCGCCTTGCACGGACCTGTGTTACTCTATGGGGCCGTTCAGACTGTCAGTGATTTTCACGCAGCGTGTGTCCGTGTGTCCGCTGCGTAAAACTCACGACATGTCCGATATTTGTGCATTGTTCGCGCATCACGCACCCATTGAAGTCAATGGGTGCATGAAAATCACGGCCAGCACTTCCGCAGCCGTATAAACTATGAATGAAAACAGAAAAGCACCACGTGCTACAAACATACAAACAGAGTGTCATAATGATGGCGGCTGCGCGAAAATCACGCAGCCACGCATCATACGCTGCTGACACACGGAGATGTTATGGACCTTTTGCATGCGCAAAACGCCACGTTTTTGCGCACGCAAAAAGCACACGCTCGTGTGAATCCGGCCTTAGGGTAGGAACACACTAGGCATGAACACTGCGGATTTTATGCAACACATTTTATTGTGGATAATCCGCAGCGTATCACAGTCGCAGCGGAGTGGATGAGGTTTAAACAAATCTCATCCGCACGCTGCAAAAATAATGGACCTGCAGTGTGGCTTTTTAAGCCGCAGCGTGTCAATGTATTCTGTGGGATCGCTGCTCCTCTGTTGCGGAAATGCTGCTGTTCTGCCGCAAAAATCACAAAAGAGAAAAAAAAAAGGTACTTTTTTACATTTATAAAAAAGTTTAGACTTGCCCCGGCCGTAGTCCTGGTGACGCGATCCTCTATTCTTAGCGCAGCCCGGCCTCCTGTCATGACGTTTCATCCCATGTGACTGCTGCAGCGGTCACATGGTTTACAGCGTCATCCCAGGAGGCGGGGCTACGTTCAGAAGAGAGAGATGCGTCGCCAGGACTACGGCCGGGGCAAGTCTAAACTTTTTTTTCCCTGCAGGATTCCCGCAGCGGACACGCCTCACGAAACCTGCGCCACTATTTGGTGCGGTTTTGCTGGCAGAATTCCCTGCGGCTACCGGGGAGGATAAGCTGTGTAGTTTTACTCAGCATATCCGCCTAGTGTGTTCCTACCCTTATGATGTCGCTCCTGGAGCTGCTGACGGTCTCTAAATAGGCAGTTGGTCCAGTAGAATTTGAAATTATTTTTTTTTGTGAACCAGCTTAAAAAAAATACAAAACTTTTGTGTTAGGGCCTGTTCACATCACCGTTCGCTTCCGCTCCGGGGTTCCGTCTGAGGTTTCTGTCGGGTGAACCCCGCAACGGAAAGTGAAAGTGACAGCACAGCTTCCGTTTCAGTCACCATTGATCTCAATGGTGACGGAAACATCGCTAATGGTTTCCGTTCGTCACCATTCCGGCAGGTTTTCGGACGGAATCAATAGCGGAGTCGACTGCGCTAATGCTGACGGAAACGGAAGCTGTGCTATCACTTTCATTTTCCGTTGCGGGGTTCACCCGACGGAAACCTCAGACGGAACCCCGGAGCGGAAGCGAACGGTCATGTGAACAGGCCCTAACACAAAAGTTTTGTATTTTTTTAAGCTGGTTCACAAAAAGAAATAATTCTAAATTCTACTGGACCAACTGCCTATTTAGAGACCGGCAGCAGCTCCAGGAGCGACATCATAAGGGTAGGAACACACTAGGCGGATATGCTGAGTAAAACTACACAGCTTATCCTCCCCGGTAGCCGCAGGGAATTCCGACAGCAAAACCGCACCAAATAGTGGCTCAGGTTTCGTGAGGCGTGTCCGCTGCGGGAATCCTGCAGGGAAAAAAAAGTTTAGACTTACCCCGGCCGTAGTCCTGGTGACGCATCTCTCTCTTCTGAACGTAGCCCCGCCTCCTGGGATGATGCTGTAGACCATGTGACCGCTGCAGCAGTCACATGGTATGAAACGTCATGACAGGAGGCCGGGCTGCACTAAGAATAGAGGATCGCGTCACCAGGACTACGGCCGGGGCAAGTCTAAACTTTTTTATAAATTTAAAAAAGTACCTTTTTTTTTTTTTTTTCTCATGTGTGATTTTTGCGGCAGAACCGCAGCATTTCCGCAACAGAGGAGCAGCGATTCCACAGAATAAATTGACACGCTGCGGCTTAAAAAGCCAAAAGCCACACTGCAGGTCCATTTTTTTTGCAGCGTGTGAATGAGATTTGTTTAAATCTCATCCACTCTGCTGCGACTGTAATACGCTGCGGATTATCCACAATAAAATGTGTTGCATAAAATCCGCAGTGTTCATGCCTAGTGTGTTCCTACCCTAAGGCCGGATTTACACGAGCGTGTGAATTTTGCGTGCGCAAAAATGTGGCGTTTTGCGCATGCAAAAGGTCCATAACAGCTCCGTGTGTCAGCAGCGTATGATGCGTGGCTGCGTGATTTTCGCGCAGCCGCCATCATTATGACACTCTGTTTGTATGTTTGTAGCACGTGGTGCTTTTCTGTTTTCATTCATAGTTTATACGGCTGCGGAAGTGCTGGGCGTGATTTTCACGCACCCATTGACTTCAATGGGTGCGTGATGCGCGAACAATGCACAAATATCGGACATGTCGTGAGTTTTATGCAGCGGACACACGGACATACGCTACGTGAAAATCACTGACAGTCTGAACGGCCCCATAGAGTAACATAGGTCCGTGCGAGGCGCGTGAAAATCACACACGTTGCACGGACGTATTACACGTTCGTCTGAATAAGCCCTAACAATAAGGCCCAGTTCACAAAGTTTTTGGGCCTTGATATTGACTCGGACACTGCGTCAGAATCAGCACCAAACAACTTCCAAAACCGCCTCCCATTGATGTAATCTGAAATCAATGGGAGCCAGTCGCGGAAAAAAGAAAAAGCAGCACGTCCTTTCTTGCCGCGGTTCCGCCTCTGACCTGCCATCGAAATCAATGGGAGGCAGAAAATGCATTTTTCCCTGCGTTTTTTGTCTGCTGTCCTCAATCGCCGCGGGCAAAAAACGCGGCAAGATAGTGTGGGCAGGTCAAAATCTGCCTCAAAATTCGGTGCGCGGTTCCAGGCGGTCGCGGGTGCGCATGCGCGGGAGTTTGCGGGTGCGCGCGATCGGTCGCACTGGCGGCAGGGTTTGACGGCCCCCATGACGACCCCCATGCCACCCAGGGCCGCCATCAGGGGGGGTATTATGGGTACTGATGTGAAAGGCCCGGCCAAACCTAATTGAAAGGGGGGCCCGCAGCTCACGACATTCTTTTGGTGAAAAAAACAAGCCCCATTGCAGGGGCCTGTTTTTTTTTCTACCAAAGGCAAGTCGCGGCAGTTGCCGGGCCCCCCTTTCAATTAGGTTTGGCCGGGCCTCTCACATCAGTACCCATAATACCCCCCCTGATGGCGGCCCTGGGTACCA
The DNA here is from genome assembly GCF_050947455.1 of Rhinoderma darwinii. Lineage (NCBI taxonomy): Eukaryota > Metazoa > Chordata > Amphibia > Anura > Rhinodermatidae > Rhinoderma > Rhinoderma darwinii. Next base: position 350,886,290 of record NC_134689.1, read on the forward strand.
TGATATAGTGCTGGACGGAGTACCGTTAACAGGCGGTGCCACGGTAGGGGGGCCCAGAAAATTTAGCTGTAGGGGGCCCTGAAATTCCTGATGGCGGCCCTGGGTCCGACATCCGGACCCCGCACAGATCAGCAGTTCCCGTTGCCTCTGTGAGCCGCAAGCTATGCAGGGGTGGGTGCCGGTAGCAGAAGACTGCAATTACTGTATAGCGGCCATGATGGGTAACTGCAGCTCTGCTTTTATTCAAGTGAATAGGAGCAGAGCTGCAGTAATACAGCACAGCCACTATATAGTGTACAGAGCCTCGTGCTTCCGGTACCGACTCTTGCATAGCTTCCGGTACCTGGTTGTCGGACCCCCACCAATCATATACTGTTGACCTATGCTGACCTAACCTCCCCCTGCCTGGTCAACCACTTTAAAGTGTAGCTGAACGTTCGACAAACTTCTCACAAGTCATAGTGAACACTGAGACCCCCACCAATCGCTGGAACGAAGCAGCTGAAGCATTCAGCGCTCAGCTTCTTCGTGTCTGTTCGGGTTTTTCCGGAAATAAATGTATAGTGTACGGACTCAATAGAAAGTCTATGAGCCCGCACTCCGATACATTGTATTTTCGTAAAAAGCCGAACAGACACGAAGCAGCTGAGCGCTCACACGAGTGCTTCAGCTGCTTCGTTCTAGCGATTGGTGGGGGTGTCCATGCTCGGACCCCCACCAATACAAATTTCTGACAGATTGCTGGACAGTGGGACGTTCCAAACCCTACCTCCATAGAGCCATAACTTCTATATCTTGCACTGACGTAGGCTAATAAACTCGAAACAGTTGTATACCAGGTGGAATAAATGGCTCTGGGCTGAATCCGTGCTGTGTGCACAGTTGGCCTCTAGGGGCAGAAAGAAACAATTTGCATGTATGTCCACTATCCAAAAATGAGGATTAAGGGTTTGTAAAGAATTAGAAAAACATGGCTGCTTTCTTTCAGAAACAGTGCCACACCTTTCCATGGTTGTGTCTAATATTGCAGCTAAGATTCATTGACGTAAATGGGGCTGTGCAGCAATACCACATACAACCTGTGGACAGCTGTGCTGCCGATTTTGGAAGAAAGTAGCATCTTCTGTTTCAAGATGGCCTTGCTGTATTCCAAATTGCTTGAGTAAGGGGGCTTATTGGTCCCTTTTAGCCCCTTTTATACTAACCTTGTAGCGTACTTATATATTGTTAGAATAGCAGTATTCCTTTTGCTAGTCATTGTAATAGATTTGCTGTAATGTAATGTGAATACATTACCATACCTCTCAACTGTCCTGGATTCAGCGGGACAGTCCCGGATTTCGGGCAATGTCCAGATGTCCCGGGCAGCCGGTGGTATGTCCCAGACTCCCGGTGTCAACCATATCTGCGTCCTCAGGATGCAGATACAGTTGAAGCCAATGATGAACCAGGGAACTGTCAGCTCCCTGCTTCAGCATTAGTACCCGAAAAATCCCTGGGCACATCGATACTTTAAGTTCTGATCCCGGGGAAGCCGTTAATGTCACTCTCCATATATGGAGAGTGATGTCAGTGGCTCCTCCAGGAGCACAATCCTTACCAGAGCGTTTCCATTGCACTGACCAGGGATTCGGTTCCTAGAAGGAACCCCTGACGTCACAGTCCATATATGGACAGTGATGTCAGTGACTCCTTCTAAAGCAGAATCCCCTGCCAGAGCGTTGCCGATGCTGTGGCTGGGGATTCCGCTCCTAGAGGCAATCCCTGACTTCAGAAGCTCCTCCTGGAGCGGAATCCCCAGCCACAGCGTGGCCAATGAAATGGCACTAGGGTCAGCTAAGGGGGCATTTTACTGTATGGGGGCAGCTAAGGTGGCATTATACTGTATGGGGGCAGCTATGGGGCATTATACTGTATGTGGGTAACTATAGGGTCATTATACAGTATAGGGCAGCTGTGGGTGCATTATACGGTATGAAGGCCGCTCTGGGGGGAATTATACTGTATGGGTCAGCTATGGGGGCATTATGTTGTATGTGGGCATGTGTAGGCATTGTACTGTATGGTGGCAGCTACAGGTCATTATGCTGTATGGAAAAAAATGTGGCCATTATACTTCATGGTGGCATCTGTGTGGGCATTATACTGTATGGGGGCATCTGTGTTGGCTTTATACTGTATGGCTGCATCTATGGGGGCATTATCATGTTTGGTGGCAGCTATGGGGGGCATTAAACTGTATGGTGGCAGCTAGAGGGCATTATACTGTGTGGGGGCAGCTATTTGGCATTATACTGTGTGGGAGGCACTATGGGAGCATGATACTGTGAGGGCTGAACCGGGTGTGTATGGGAAGAGATTGGGTGGGACTAGGGGCGTGGCTTAAAATGAAAAAAAATGTGCCCCTCTTTGCGATACTTGAAAGTTCAGAGGTATGGCAATACCAAAAAGCACTGCCTTCTATAACATAATACAGCCACGCTGTAAAGAATTTGCCAGACACAGCTTCTGTGTCGACGCCCGTGGGCAATCAGTCTGCACCCGCTCCTATGTCTGTGAGACTGACTCCATCTTCCACCACTCAGGATGGCAGGCTTAGGAGTGGGAGAGCCTATCCCAGCCTGGCCAGACGGAACTAGCACCCGCCCACTGTCTATTTATACCTGCCTTTCCTGTTCCTCCTTTGCCTATGATTCTTCTCTGCTTGTTTCCTGGCCTTGCTGCTACTGCTTGTACTACTCATCCTCTGCTTGTTATAGACATTGGCTTTCTGACCACTCTCCTGCTCAGCGTTTTGTACCTCGTTCCAGGTTTGACTCGGCTCGTTCACTACTCTTGTTGCTCACGGTGTCCCCGTGGGCAGCTGCCCCGTTTCCCTAGCTTCTGTATACCCTTGTCTGTTTGTCTGTCTTGCACTTACTGAGTGTAGGGACCGTCGCCCAGTTGTACCCCGTCGCCTAGGACGGGTCGTTGCAAGTAGGCAGGGACTGAGTGGCGGGTAGATTAGGGCTCACCTGTCTGTCTCCCTACCCCATCATTACACACGCGGTGCCTACATACTTAGTGTCATACAATTGAAATATACCTTTGTTAAAAACGACACACATAGCTGTGCTAATACAGCCATACCATAAGGCATGAATTGCTCGATAGCAAGTTTAGAGCACAGTGCCTGTAATAGCGAACAGGCGGTAAAGACTCCAGAAAAAAATGGTGCCGTTTGTCTACACTACGATCTGGTCGTGAGTAATGGCTCCTGTCATAAACCTGACCTAAGTGCCAAATGTACTGACTGTGCTAAAAGGTAACAGACTACATTCTTTTTTGTAATTAAAGGCTATAGTGAACATTTTGGGCAAGGACGCACCATGGGCAATTTATTTCTAATTGGCTCCATGGACACTAGTCATCTGCATTGTGAGTACATTTTTCAATTCCAGAAATTGCAAATTATTAAATAAAGTTTGCATCCTCCTTCTTTTTACAAGCTGAGTAGAAACATTTGTATTTCTAGCCTTACAGGGTACTTTAAAGAGAAGGTGTCATGATTTTTTTTAATTATTATTATTATATTGCTTTTAATAAAATCTAAACAAAAATTTTATTTATTAGTGTTGTGACTTTAAACTTTTTACTGTGTTCTTACTTTTACTTCTCTATGTGGGCTGCCATTTTTTTGCACATACAACCCCATAGAGAATGCGAATGGAAGCCGTTCCATTCACAGAAGCGTACGCCGTCTGTGTGGGAATGGCGCATGCGCGGCTCCCACACAGACCAAAACGAAGCTCGTTTGTAGAGCCAAATCCGGCGCAATTTTCATGTGGACCGGAAGCCGCTGCCGGACAGTAAGATGACGACTTCCGGCTGCGGCTTCCGGACATATGTTCAATGAAGCGAAGGCGCAAGGAGCTTAGACCAGCTGAGGCGGCGGCAGGAGCAGGTAATTTATGTTTGTGTATGTGATGTGTGTATTATGTTCGTGTATGTTCGTGTATGTACGTGTGATACTGTCTGCTGAGCCGTGTATCTAATCCTCCTACACTGTGCAGTCGCTCAGAAAATGGCGGCACACAGTGTAGGAGGTTTGAAGACCTTCAAACCCCTCCTTCTCCTGGCACTAGCCAAATTTGCAGCATAAATCAATGAGGATACTTTACCACAGTGACCATGCTGCAATTTTGGGAACTGCTCCCTCTAGTGACCAGCACATGGAAATGTTATAAATTAGAATCTAATTTATAATATTTCCTGACTTGTGAAAAAAATAAAAAAAATAAAACAATTTTATATCACTCAATACTAATTGTTTAAAAAATTAAAAAATTCTAGCGACACATTCCCTTTAATATCATGATTTGCGTTAGAAGGTCTCACACCAGGAAGAATAATGTACCTCAAGTTATGGAAGAGTTAACTGTGCATTAACTCTCATGAGTCTCGAGATTTGTAGCATTTCTACTGTAGGAGGATCTTCTTAATCTTGCGTACCCGTAAGTTCATGAAAAGGTGACAGGTAGAAAGAGACTTATGGTGACAGCACACCTGCATCATACACGCCGCATACTTTTTTTTTATGGATGTGTCATTAATAGGTATACAAAAATTTTATAAACCTGCATACTGTTCAACTGATCTGTTTTGTTTTAAAGGGGACATTTTTTTTTTTGCTTTTTCTTTTCTTCAGCAAGATCTAAACATATAGCATGCAAATGCATGCAAACGTACAGTATACGCATCCATCTTCCTTTGACAAGTAGTGGCCTATGCTTTTTCAGTGCCCTCAAAAAAGGTATCCGGGACAAAATGACATTTTTTGCCATACATCTGTTAATAAGGAGCCTATGGATACATCATGGTATAAGTCAAATATATACGTCTGATTTAGGCCAGAAATGTGATGTGAATATAGCCTTAAAGGGGTTTTCTGGGTACAAACGTACTATCTGATGTGACTGTTATAGGGTGGGTGCTCACACACTTGTGGATGCTACGTCAGTCACATACGCCGTTACGCCGGCTTCAGCGGTGGTCACGTGACCACATCAGCTCCCACAGCTCATTGGTAGTTAGTGGTAACGACCACCTCCCGCCTACATCAGCGAATGGCCGGCACATCACAGCCACATGTGACTTCAGTAAATACCTCTTCTTTTGTGTCCTCCTCCTTGCGGTCTCCACGTGTGAGGCGCGTGTGCTGTGCAGTCGCGACGCATCTTAAACAGCGCATGTTTTAATTTTTTGATTTTATGTATTTACTTATGAAATGCATATAGATGTGCGTACAGACAAAAAGCGTTCTCCTTATACAACTTAGGCCTTATTCACATGAACATATTTTTTATCCTTGATATGTGCGTGAAAATCACGCGCATCGCACAGACCTATGTTAGGCAATTATGTAATCAGGCTAGATGGAGCATGCTTCATTAAGATAACCCCCTTTGGCTTGAAGAGGTGGGTCAAGCATGTCATGCACATGCCCCTATCATAGCATGTGAATGACATACGGAACCCACCTCTTTGAGCCAAATCAGAGAGCCGCTTACAAAGAGGGGCCCTCAAAATGGCGGACACAGCCCATCGGTTTGTTACATTGTTGGCCATTCATTCTGCACCTACTAAAGAGGACATTTATGATTGGCTGCAGCTTCCCCTGGCCATTACAGCAGATCGCTGGTGGTCTCTGAATCAGAACCTGAGGTGATTGCCAGGCCAACTTTAATTCATAGAGGGGTTATCAAGATGAGACAACCCCTCTAATACTTTATTTTTATAGTGTACATACTGTAGGTCTTTAACATCATGACAGCATCATATACAGCCTCATTACCTCCTCCTCAGACAAAAAGTTTACACAGTTCAGTATCTTGAGACTGGATTTCTTCATCCCTTTATAACTTAGATTGCGAAATGAAAATATTTTGTAGGGCCTTTCCCACAGAATCTAACCAGGAGGATTTTTTTCTTACGCCTTAAAGTAACTATGCGTTAGAATCATTCTTGTTTTCCAAACTTCACCCACTAATTCCGTCTGGGCCTTTCCCTGTGGTTAATTTATACACTAGATTTGGTTCTTAGGATATATTTACTGCTGCATTTGCAGATATTCTCTTTTATTTGTCACACCGATCTTTGAACAAAATGTAAAATTACATGTAAAAACATAACATATTTTTTGGAATAATTAGTGTTGGCACCCATTGGCCCTCATAGGACATGAATAAGCCTCCTCTACTTGGAGATCGTGCTGAGGTCAAAGAGATTGAGCAGCCGCTAGATCACTATTATATGTAATCTGCATATAGATGAATGCTAGGAAGACACACAGGATGATATCACATCGGCACATGGAGGTAAAAGAATAAAAAAAGTTAAAATAAATTAATTAAAATGATAAAAATAATTTAAAAAAACGTAAAACCTGATCTGCCATTACCTTTCACTGTGAGATGGGTGCATTTTGCATGCATATAATGCACCCATAGGTAGTGCATCCTTATTATATACAGTGAAACCTCCCCAGACGCCCACCTCTTGGACAAGACCCCTTCCCATCCAGACCAAATTTTTCTGTGATAGATTTTCCCAACTCTATGGTCTTTGGAAGCTGCCCCTCTATAAGCAGACCACCACCTATTCTGACCCAAGACCACTTTTTTGAGCAAATGTTTTTTTAGCAAGAAACCCTTTAATAAGACCACAAATTGGTCTGAAATGTGCAGTGAATCTGGATGCAGGTCTGTGCTGCATCATCGGACCAGAGGGAGCAAGAGGGGGTGCTATTGTAATGACGGGGTAAGGAGACAGACAGGTGAGCCCTCATCTTCCCGCCACTCAGTCCCTGCCTACTTGCACGACCCGTCCTAGGCGACGGCGTACAACTGGGCGACGGTCCCTACGCTCAATACGTGCACGAGAGACAAACAGATAAGGGTACACAGAAGCTAAGGGAAATGAAGCTACACACCACTTCCTAAAGTCAGAACAGTACTCTTCTCTTACCCTGACGTAAGGTCACCAGCTGACTCTCGGCAAAGGCAGTCTTGTCAGTCTCGTCATAGATGAGCCAGAGAGCGGAAAAAAAAAGATCAACAGAGGAAAGTTCAGGTGCGTCAGGAGCCAAGGAGAAGGCCCACTCTTGGGGGCCGTCCTGGAGTCGGGAGACAATTATACCCACTCGCTGGCTCTCAGAACCTGAGGAGTGGGGGCTTAGACGGAAATAGAGTCTACAACTCTCCCGAAAGGAGAAAAAAGTCTTCCGGTCCCCTGAGAACCGGTCAGGCAACTTGAGATGGGGTTCAAGATGTGAGGTGGAGGGCACTAGCTGGTTAGCATCAAGCTGGTCACACCTCTGAGCCAGGGCTTGGACCTGTAGGGAGAGACCCTGCATTTGCTGAGCCAGGATCTCAAGGGGGTCCATTGTAGTAGGAACCAGGGTAGAATAGGTATATGGGCCTGTGATTATGTAATGACAGGGTAAGGAGACAGACAGGTGAGCCCTAATCTACCCGCCACTCAGTCCCTGCCTACTTGCAACGACCCATCCTAGGCGACGGCGTACAACTGGGCAACGGTCCCTACGCTCAATACGTGCACGAGAGACAAACAGACAAGTGTACACAGAAGCTAAGGGAAATGGGGCAGTTGCCCACGGCAATTCCGTTAGCAACAAGAGTAGTGAACGAGCCGAGTCAAACCAGGAGTGTACGTGGTACCAAACACAGAGCAGGAGCGTAGTCAGTAAAGCCAGGGTCAAAATGAAGCTGAGGTCAATAGTAATAGCTGGAACAGCAGAGCCAGGAAACAAGAGAGACTCACAGGCAAAGACAAGAAGCAAATGAAGGTATACATAGACCGAGGGCGGGAGCTAAAACCGTCTGGCCAGGTTGTGATAGGTTTTCCCACTCCTCAGCCTACCAGCCTGAGTGGTAGCAGATCGAGTCACTCTAACAGACCTAGGAGCAGATGCAGACTGATTAACCACGGGCGTCGCCACAGAAGCTGTGTCTGGCAGATCCTTTACAGCTATGCTGGGGACCAAATTGAAGCTGTCATCTGAAACGGAAAGAGAGGAGTCACCACAGGAACTGAGAAAGAGCGGGGCCACCTATGTGTGTGAACCGCAGCGACTTGTGTAAAGTATCAAAACTGTATTTTGGTCCTTACCTATTGAGGTCACCAACAGACAAGCTGAACGGAATGTTCGAGCAGGTTCTAGAATGTTCCTAATGTGGCTCACGCAGGTTTTCTAGACCAGGGCCCCTCCTCCCACCCTCCCTTAGTTTAAATTTTTTAAACTTGACGCAATGTTTTTCAGATGGGGTATAGGACCTGGTCACTTATTCTGTTATTGATTTAGGTGCCCTAATAAAACAGTTAATACTTTGCTTGGACTCTCCTTGTTTTGCAATTATATTCCAAATAATAATAGAATGAAACTGAAAGTTTAAAATACTTTTTTAGAGCACTTTATGGTGTGCAATCTCAGGGTGTCAACATACTTGACATACTAGACATATTCACACAGAGGATCAAAACTAGTATCACCTTATGGTATTTGAAACCAGACAACCCTTTTTTTTTTCTTTTAATTTCCCAAATACACTAGCACTACTGGGATTATGGAACAAGGTGGCATTGCAGTGACAGCAGTCTGAAATAGGCCCCTATGGTACAGGCACCTCTATTATAATTATTGGTGCTCTCAACATGTGCTAGTCCAAAAACAATAAATGTATTTATTTTGTTCTTATTTTTTTAAATAAAAAATAAAAATAAATAAATTATTATTAATAATAAATATAAATAATCATTCATTTTATTATTAATAATAAAAATTATAATAATAATAATACTACATTAAATGGATATATCAGAAAAAATGTACTGCATCATCCAGGCTGCATCTGTAATAAGTGCATTTGTGTTTTTGGGCTAGCATATGTTGAGAGCACAAATAATTATCATAAGGGTGCTTGTGGCATAGGGGCCCATTTCAAACTGCTGTCAGAGCCATGCCATTTTGCTCCATAAATCCAGAAGTGTTAGTATAAATGGAAAAATTCAAACGTTGTCTGATTTTAAATACCCTATTATGGAATTCTTAGTTAAGTGAGGGAAGACTTCCATTCATGACCGTCATCTAAAAGTCTGCGCAAAGCGTCTCTCACTCTGTAGAAGGGGACAGCCCATTAATTTTGATTAACACTGTGTAATGCTTCATATCACCTGTGGTGGCACTGCAGGGAAATTCAACACTTACTTCTATGTTCCCTCACGGACAACAGATGATATCAGGACACCATGTGATCAACTTATTGTCAGGGGAGCCATTATAACAGGCAGGGATTGTCCAAAGTGGATTATTCCTTAAGAAATAAAGCAAAAGAGGATATTTTTTCAGCTGTTTCTTGGTATTAGCCCTCACTGAGGTCCACAAGTTTATTTAGGAAGTTCCTAGGTTTTATCCTAACATATATTAACCTCTTAATACTGAAGGTGTTTTAAACCTTAGTGACAAGAGCAATTTTCGCAGTTTTGCTATTCACAGATGTAACGCAGTATAACTCTGTATGTGTTTTATATATCGATGTGAATTTTGCAGTGTTTTCTTGGGACATGTAGTGCCACCTTTTTGTGGTATATATGTATAAGTAACATTTTTTTACTTTTTTTATAGCCGTGGAAAGACAGAAAAAAAAGAAAAATTTTGATTTTTCATCATTTAAAATGTAACAGTTTGAAAATAAAAGTAATTGTATCATACAAATGTATTGAAATATATTTTTTCAATTATCCTGATCATAAGGACACCTGACTTGGAGGTGTAGTTTATTTTCTTTGACCAGAAATATAGTATAAAACACAAGTGCCCCTTTTTTCAATTGCGCATTAAAATGTCTTAATTTAGTTTTTGACAACATGGTATTAATGTATGGGTAATGGACTTGAAGTCCAATAAATAATGGTAAAAAAACATTATGTTCTACAAACTAGACACTCTAAAGTCTATTTCTAGCGGTTCAATTTCCGTTTTAACCCTTCACACTTTTTACAGAATTTTTTCCAAACTTGGGCCAAAAAAAAGTAAATAGCTTTTTTTTTTTTTACAAAAGTGTCACTTTTCATAAGCCATTTCGAAACAGCATATGACATACTGGTAAATCCGCATTCTGCTACTTCTCCCATGTACGGCGATACCAAATATGTGTGTCTATTCTATTATAATGACCCGTTATAGGGCATATCATAGAAGGAGTCCATTTTGGCTTTTGGATGCCAGTCACACCAGAATTAATTTTAGTGCTCCATGCTGCATTTGCCATAGTGCTGGAGTGGCAGACTGTCAGAATCTACCAAAAATGACCAGGATACAAAAAAATACACACCCCAAATTCTATTTCTAGCGGTTCAATTTCTGTTTTAACCCTTCACACTTTTTACAGAATTTGTCCAAACTTGGGCCAAAAAATGTAAATTACATTTTTTTTTACAAAAGTGGCACTTTTCTTAAGACATTTCGGAACAGCATATGACATACTCGTAAAAGTGACCCCTTTCCACATTCTGCTACTTCTCCCGTGTACGGCGATACCAAGTATGTGTGTCTAATCTATTATACGGACCCGTTATAGGGCATATCATAGAAGGAGTCCATTTTCGCTTTTGGAGGCCTTTTTACGCCAGAGCTGATTTTAGGGAACCAATCGATATTTGCCGTGGTACTGCATGGCCTGGATCACTAGGGGGGGGGGGTGCTGGGGGGTGGGCTGGTGATTGTCGTTAAAATGAAGGAAGCGCATTAGCACTTCATATCTGCTTCTGGTTATAAAGGCTGGAAAAACAGGTGTGGCATGAGTAGGGCTTGTTGCCCAATATGACCGGATTGAGGGCTTTTTCACTAACCCCATGTTTAGGATGAGCCCCAAAAATGTTACGTTTGCCAGTATTTGTGGGGTGCCACTCCTTTGCATAGAAGGACGTTGGCTTTTCAGCAAGGAATTGACGAGCATACAGATTGGTTTAGGTTAACAACCAGCTCCAATAGTTCATCTGTAATGAATATTTTTTAAAAATCGAGGGCTGTAAAATTTGCCACATTAATATTTATCCCTGGTGTGGCAATAAATTCTGGGATATTAGGGGAAAATGACTCTGTGGGTACCCACTCAATATATTCTGGAGGAATAGAGTAGGCCGTGTTTTGTGGTACTTCTGCGACATGCCCTGTGCTTGTGGACTCTGCAGCGACACTTGAATTGCAGAAAGCGTATCACTGTCGTCGCTATCACTTGTAGAATACATTTCTAGCTCGGACGCGGTTTCTGTATCGCTTTCATCGAGTCAGAAATTAACATGGCGTATGCCTCTTCCCCATGAACCTTCTATGGGCCATTGTAATTACACACACGTACAACAAAGACTGTAACCAGACACAGACGCAGACAAATTTTATTATTTTTTCTTTACTTTTTTTTTTACAGACAAAAATATACGGACGTCACAAAAGCACGCTCCACAAAAAACTGATGTATAAAACTTTTTTTTTTACATATATTTTTTTTTAACTTTTTATTTTTTGCACAAACAAAATACACAGACGTCACACACGTACGCTACACAAAAACCCTAGGCTAAACCTAGACTAAACCTGGGCTAACCCTAGACTAACTCTAGAATAGAACCTAGAATAACCCTAGACTAACCCTAAGGGCACGGTTCACACGTGGCGGAATTGCTGTGGAATTCCGCTGCGGACAGTCCGCAGTGGAATTCTCCAGCGGACGTTTTTTACATTGTTTCAATACATTTTTAGGCAAGTTAGTTCAGACGTTGCGGAAAACTCCGCTGCGGACCATAGGCTGCGGTGCAGAATTTTCCCTCCGCAGCACGCACTGTCTGTGGCGGATAAGAAGCGGAATTTCACTGCAGATTTCAGCCTTTGCAATGCAAAAACTGAAATCGGTGGCAAGTCCGCTGTCTTTTCTGCAACGTCTGAACTACCTATCAAATATGCAAATGTTGGTGCAGATTCGTTGCTTAATTGCCCCAAATCTGCACCAACATTTGCAGCGGAAAAACTCTGCCACGTGTGAACGTGCCCTAAGGATAACCCTAGCCTAGGTATACAATTGAAGTTTATATAAAGTTTATATATCAGATTTATTGTAATTTTGTGTCTTTGGTGTCACAGTAAAATTCTCTCTCTCTCTCTCTCTCTCTGTCTCTTCTCATACAGAGAGTGTGAGGAGAGACAGAGAGACAGGTAGGAGAAACACTTTGTTTTTAATTTTGTGATCACTGTGAATGGTTCTCAGGGTATGTTCACAAGGCTTATTTACGGACGTAATTCGGGCGTTTTGCGCCTCGATTTACGTCTGAAAATGCGGCTCGATAGCGTCGGCAAACATCTGCCCATTCATTTGAATGGGTCTTACGATGTTCTGTTCATTTTTTTTACGCCCCGCTGTCAAAAGGGGAGGCGTAAATAGACGCCCGCGTCAAAGAAGTGACTGTCACTTCTTCAGACGTTAAATGGAGCCGTTTTCCATTGACTCCATGGAAAAACAGCTCCATTTACGTCCGTAATTGACGCAGCGAAAAAGCGCCTCAACATGCCATGACGGCTGAAATTACGGAGCTGTTTTCTCCTGAAAACAGCCCCGTAATTTCAGCCGTAACGGACGCTGCCGTGTGAACATACCCTCACAGTGATCACATGAACGGAGACCACTGTTATTGGTCTCCGATCATCACTCTTAAAGAGGCTCTGTCACCAGATTTTGCAGCCCCTATCTGCTATTGCAGCAGATCGGCGCTGCAATGTAGATTACAGTAACGTTTTTATTTTTAAAAAACGAGCATTTTTGGCCAAGTTATGACCATTTTCGTATTTATGCAAATGAGGCTTGCAAAAGTACAACTGGGCGTGTTGAAAAGTAAAAGTCCAAGTGGGCGTGTATTATGTGCGTACATCGGGGCGTGTTTACTACTTTTACTAGCTGGGCGTTGTGTATAGAAGTGTCATCCACTTCTCTTCAGAACGCCCAGCTTCTGGCAGTGCAGCACTGTGACGTCACTCACAGGTCCTGCATCGTGTCGGCACCAGAGGCTACAGATGATTCTGCAGTAGCATCGGCGTTTGCAGGTAAGTCGATGTAGCTACTTACCTGCAAATGCTGATGCTGCTGCAGAATCAAGTGTAGCCTCTGGTGCCGACACGATGCAGGACCTGTGAGTGACGTCACAGATCTGCACTGCCAGAAGCTGGGTGTTGTGAAGAGAAGTGGATGACACTTCTATACACAACGCCCAGCTAGTAATAGTAGTAAACACGCCCCGATGTACGCACATAATACACGCCCAGTTGTACTTTTACTTTTCAACACGCCCAGTTGTACTTTTGCAAGCCTCATTTGCATAAATACGAAAATGGTCATAACTTGGCCAAAAATGCTCGTTTTTAAAAAATAAAAACGTTACTGTAATTTACATTGCAGCGCCGATCACATGCAATAGGAGATAGGGGCTGCAAAATCTGGTGACAGAGCCTCTTTAAGCCAAGGCTGTTGCTAAGGGTATGTTCACACGGCCAAATTACAGACGTATACGAGGCGTATTTTGCCTCGTTTTACGTCTGGAAATACGTCTCAAATACGTCGGCAAACATCTGCCCATTCATTTGAATGGGTTTGCCGACGTACTGTGCAGACGACCTGTTATTTACGCTTCGTCGTTTGACAGCTGTCAAACGACGACGCGTAAAAATACAGCCTCGTCAAAAGAAGTGCTATTCGCTATTGAGTGCCGCATCTGAGGGGTTAAAAATGATCGGAGACCACTGGTAGTGGTCTCCGATCGTTGCCCTGAAGTCCGAGGCTGTTACTAACAGCCCGGTCTTCAAGAGATCCCGGCACGATGGCAGAAAAGTTCTTCTGAAGTGCCGACGTGAAAAGCCGACACTTCAGAAGAACTACCCTAAACAACCGACGTAAAAAGACTATATGCCGGTCATTAAGGGGTTAAAGGCTATGGAAACCTTTGTGCATGAAAAATCAATATACATGCGTGTTACTAAGTCCCTGCAGAAAAAAAAAAGTTGCACTTATCTGTTTTATGCATTGAGCCTTCCTTTTTATGGCTTCATAACCAGTTTGCAACCTTTTCTTAATTCAAACTTCTTGTCTAGGGGTGTTCCCCAGCACTGGTCACATGTTCTCTTCTCAGTGGACATTCCGCAGCACTGGTCACATATTCACTTCTCTGGAGGCGTTCACCGGCACTGGTCACATGTTCTCTTCTCTAGGGGCGTTCCCCAGTACTGGTCACATGTTCTCTTCTCTAGGGGCATTCCCCAGCACTGGTCACATGTTCTCTTCTCTAGGGGCGTTCCACAGCACTGGTCACATGTTCTCTTCTCTAGGGGTGTTCCCCAGCACTGGTCACATGTTCTCTACTCTAGGGGTGTTCCCCAGCACTGGTCACATGTTCTCTTCTCTAGAGGCGTTCCCCAGCACTGCTCACATGTTCTCTTCTCTAGGGGTGTTCCCCAGCACTGGTCACATGTTCTCTTCTCTAGGGGCGTTCCCCAGCACTGGTAACATGTTCTGTTCTCTCTGGGCGTTCCCCAGCACTGATCACATATTCTCTACTCTAGGGGTGTTCCCCAGCACTGGTCACATGTTCTCTTCTCTAGGGGTGTTCCCCAGCACTGGTCACATGTTCTCTTCTCTAGGGGTGTTCCCCAGCACTGGTCACATGTTCTGTTCTCTCTGAGCTTTCCCCAGCACTGGTCACATGTTCTGTTTTCTGACTGTGTGGATTTCTCATGCAGGAGCACACCTTTCTCTCTGCTCTCCCCTCAGCTCTCCCCCTTCTGCTGCTTCTGAGGCTGTTTTGAATAACCACGCTCACAGAGTTACACGGCGTGTCTATGTATTTCCCATCCTCCCCCTTCCCCCTCTGAGCTTCTGCTCACGATCTCCTCACTACACTATAGCTCTCTGCTGACACAGGGGACATGTTGCACTGTGCATGCCCAGCTATCTGTGGTTGGGAGAGATCACTGGGCATGCACTGTAGTCCTCAGTGAAGAGGAGAAAGTCGCTTCTGTATAACTGAAGCTGAACTGTTCTCATGTGAACAGCACACACCAGTGAGTAGAACCTTTCACATGCGCAAATGTCAAAGTAAATGCTCATACATGAGTTTACAGAGGAGGAGCTGTCGAGTTTGCCGCCAGGGAGCAGACTGACGGATCTGAGAGAAAACTCAATACAGCAGCCGGCCATGTACTGAAATACACTGCAGGTACAGAAGACAAACGGTAGACCATTTTTAATGAAGACCAATTATAAATGTGTTTTCTTTTGCAAAAAACCTACAATGCAATAACTAAAAAAAAAAAACAACCTGTGCAAAGGCGTACATAGCCTTTAAATAGAGAAAAATTTAGAAACCCAGGCATAATTTCTTATCGACTCTGACAAGTATTGAAACAATAATAATCTTAAATATATACTTTTTCTTTCATCCTAGAACAAGCTAAACCAATCACAATTTTATAACCATAAAAACATTTCAATTAGTCACGAATGACATTCATGTTTCCTTTTTAGTCCTTCTTGACTCATTGAAACGTTGTTATGATATTTGGACTGATAATAATATTGATGATTTCCACATTCCGAGCCTCGACTTGTCAAGGCCATTATATTACTAATGTCTAAAGATTATAAACATCAAGCCGAGAAAATATTCAGTTTTTTTCTTCTCCTTTCTACTGCAGAAATCAGGTTAACCCAATGCAATATATACTGTGATGTATAGTGATACCTTATTCACTCAATTGTTTCCAATTAATTTTTAACAAACTTAACTGCAGTTTACTATCATTAGGTCTTGAGGCCCATCCCTGGCTTATAGTGCTGTGTCGTGATGAAAAACTGTGACATGGTCGGGGACGACCATACTTTGATGGATATGGGGATTAAATGGTACATAGACAAGCAGGTAAGCTTGTCTATGTAACTGTCCAGACCAGCCATCTGGACAGTGGGGCCTCACACACACCCCTGCTTGCTCTTAAGGACCTGCTGCCACAACAGACCCAATGATGGATAGGGCGGTCCACACCAGTCCAACTCAGGCTCCTCAGTTCCAGCTCCAAGTAATGGGTCTATCTTGCTCCTTCTACCTCCACAGCAGCTTTTACGACTCCCCCATGCTTTAACACCTCAAACGCTCTCCTCTCCTTAAGTACAGCACGCAGTTGAGGTCAGTTTAGCACTCTCCCCCAACACTGAATGCCATTTTAGCAGGCGTTCTGCTCTTTTATAGAAACAGCGCTGCCCCCAGGCGTGATGATGCAGGTTCGCTACAGGCAAATCGAATGCAGACCAAAATGGCGTCCGAGCTGTACATCCCGGCACCACAAATTTCAGTGTGAGAACAAGCCAAGCACCTGTCTTACCTGTATGATTCAGCAAAAACAATATTAAACTTCGTACACGATCTCTTGGTTGTCAGATAGACATTTTTTCTCCACCAATGCAGCATACTGTATCTTCTCTAATCAATTGTCGGACCTTGGCTGGTTCATCCAAGGTGTTCGTCACACCTCTAGAGGAAGGAATAAAATAGCCACAACACAACAATATAAGACAGTGAAATCTGGGTGCTTAATAAAAGCATAGTACTAAATAGATAACAGTATAATATACAGGGTGGGCCATTTATATGGATACACCTAAATAAAATGGGAATGGTTGGTGATATTAACTTCCTGTTTGTGGCACATTAGTATATGGGAGGGGGGAAACTTTTCAAGCTGGGTGTTGACCATGGCGGCCATTTTGAAGTCGGCCATTTTGTATCCAACTTTAGTTTTTTCAATGGGAAGAGGGTCATGTGACACATCAAACTTATCGAGAATTTCACAAGAAAAACAATGGTGTGCTTGGTTTTAACGTTACTTTATTCTTTCATGAGTTATTTACAAGTTATGGGTGACATTATGGGTGTCAGGTCCGAGCATTCCTAGATGAATAGTTTCCTGGAAAGTGGATTGGTCGTCGTGGGCCAGTTGAATGGCCCCCTAGGTCTCCTGATCTGACCCCCTTAGACTTTTATCTTTGGGGTCATCTGAAGGCAATTGTCTATGCTGTGAAGATACGAGATGTGCAGCAACTGAAACTACGGATACTGGAAGCCTGTGCTAGCATTTCTTCTGCGGTGTTGCTATCAGTGTGTGAAGAGTGGGAGAAGAGGGTTGCATTGACAATCCAACACAATAGGCAAGACTTTGAACACATTTTATAAGTGGTCAGAAACTTGTAAATAACTCATGAAAGAATAAAGTAACGTTAAAACCAAGACACCATTGTTTTTCTTGTGAAATTCTCGATAAGTTTGATGTGTCACATGACCCTCTTCCCATTAAAAAAACTAAAGTTGGATACAAAATGGCCGACTTCAAAATGGCCGCCATGGTCAACACCCAGCTTGAACAGTTTCCCCCCCTCCCATATACTAATGTGCCACAAACAGGAAGTTAATATCACCAACCATTCCCATTTTATTTAGGTGTATCAATATAAATGGCCCACCCTGTATATTGGCCTTTGTGGACTGGACATTAGTGCATAAGCAGGCCAAAACACTATCTCCATTATACTTAGGGATACGGTCCCCTACGTTACACAGGCCCAGTAGCACCTCCTATGACTGTAACCTACTGGGCACCAGACTGTCCAGAGTCTTGAGGGCATAATCTGTTTCCAGCTTCGGGTTCGAACTTGCAGCTCATCTGCTACTGAGGCTAGGTTACAACAGGTGTGGCTATTTTTCATTTTAGGGGCATTTGTAATAGTGATGTTTCGTATTAATTTTTAACAAATTAAAGTGTCCAGTACTTCTGCTCTGTATTATACATAGTGTCGTGTTTCTGAAAACCTGTCACATAAACAAATTCCAGTGGTAGACACAGCGCTGGCTTTAGGTTGATAGCGGCTTCTGGGCCAAAAAATTGGTAAGATCCCCCATTCCATATATGAGACCCAGACCCCAACTGATCGCCTATTGTAGCCATACATAGGAGAGATGTTGGTACATGCATGTGGCCCTCTTCACTGAGGTCTATGGGAGATATAAAAACGGCCAAGCTAGCGACTTAAAAAAGAGGATCCTCATGCATGCGTGGCCAACCCCAAAAATTATATTGGCTATCACAGAGTGTCCCTCAAAATATTGCTATATGCATAGTGCCCCCAATATTATTGATACACATTGTGCCACTAATAATAGTGCCCCACTTTGTGAGTGTTTAAGTCCCCGACAGCGGTGGATGACCTGAGGCATATTTTTCCCCTCGACATGTTTTTCTGCATTGGCTGCGTCATCAGGGGTGTGGGATGCAGCAGATGCGGCGAAACATATGGGGGGGGGGAGGCACCAGAGGAGTAGTTTGCATTTTAATATACTTTGCACCATAGATTAGATAGATTGATGCAATGACTTGGAATTAGATCCTTCAGTCCCTACTGTTGCACATAAAATTGAAACACTATATATTAATGAATATGGCAATACTATACACAATAATACTAGGGGCTTAGTATGCTTTTCATTTCACTGATTGCTTGACCCATTCACTGTATTTACCATTTTAACATGTACTAATAAAGGTTGCTTTTATGGCCTGTTAGAGAAGAGCTGTATCGCTACTGGCGCTTCATGCCCTTTTTTGAATTTCTTCTTGGTTCTGAATTAATTCCCTTCCCAGCCCATTGTTCACCCCATAACATTTTTCTGATTTAGATTGAATACATTCATATCATTAATCTACCATGCATGGGCACAGTGAGAGGGATTTAAGAGTTTGGCTGGGTTCACACACCCTATTTACGGACGTAATTCGGGCGTTTTAACCTCGAATTACGTCCGAAAATACAGCTCCAATGCGCTGGCAAACATCTGCCCATTCATTTGCCCATTCATGGGCTTTACGATGTTCTGTGCCGACGGTAATTTTTTTTACGCGCCGCTGTCAAAAGACGGTGCGTAAAAAAGACGCCCGCGTTAAAGAAGTGCCTGTCACTTCTTGGGACATAATTGGAGCCGTTTTCCATTGACTCCATAGAAAAACTGCTCCAATTACGTCCGTAATGGACGCTGCGAAAAACGCCTGCACTTGCCTTTACGTCTGAAATTCCGAAGCTGTTTTCTCCTGAAAACAGCTCCGGAATTTCAGACGTATCGGACGTGTACGTGTGAACATACCCTTCGACTGCAAGGGAGTAATAATAGAGAGGGGGTGGATGACCAGGTGACAAAAAAAGCAGCCGTATGACAGCTAAAATGTCTAGCAATGGTAGCAGTTATACAGCTTCTTTAGACACCTACACTACTGTAGGGAGTCTGGAGCACAAATAGATGAGTGTCACGGCAGTGGTCGCGGACCGCCGCTGTTCCTTACCTTGTGACGGCCGTGACCACAGACCGCTTGGCACTCGCGACCTGCTCTTAATGTTAGGGTGCTGTTAAAAATTCACTAATTTCCATAATTCCCTTTGCCTGATCTGAACTATAAAAGGGCTCCGCCCTTTCACTCCTTGCCTGAGCATTGTTGTTGTCTACCCATATTTGTATTGCAAATGGTTCCTTAGTTGCTTCCTGCTCCCAGTGTTCCCATGCCCTGCTACCTGTATCCTGCATCCCGTGCTGTGTTTTGATCCTGAGTCTTTCTAGTGTTGGGGTCGTGTTGTGTTGTCTGCCAAATCTGCGATTATACACCACGTCTGGTGTAGTGTCACCTGCCACGCCTGTTATACACCATGTCTGGTGTCATCCACCATGTTTGGCGCTACCTGCCACGTGCCAACGCCTCTGCCACTGATTATCTCAGGTACCTTGTGCTATGAACTTTTGTATAGACTTTGCATAGACTTTGAGTTGGCCAGCTGCCTCTCCGCTGTGGGGGAGCGGCCTAGTGGGTCCACATACCTCTAGATCATGACAGTATGCTCAGGCCATGGAACCCGCTGGCCAATCTAAGACCGCACTTCAGGTGATACAAATGGATATGTGTGACCTACATGCATGTCAGGATCAGCTCATCGTGGTTGTAAACTCCATCATCGCCCGACTCAATCAACCTCTTGCTCCTCTTCCAGATGCTGCTGCCGTTCCACTGCCCGATACACCTCCTGTCTGTTCCGGATCCACAGTTTCGCCTGCCTCTTCCTCCAAGCTATGATGGTTACCCTAGAGCCTGTAGAGAGTTCATCAATCAATGCACTATGCATTTTAGACTAGGAGCTCATCTCTTCCCCTCTGATGAGGCCAAGGTAGCGTTCATCATTTCCCTTCTTGCTGGGAAGGACGAGACGAGAGGGACCTGAATTCTCGGACCTAGCTTTATTCTTACAGGCTTTTCATACCATGTTCGAGGAGCCGGGTTGAACATCCTCTGCAGCGGCCACTCTGCTAACCCTCAAGCAAGGAGGGTTCACAGTAGGAGAGTATGCTATCTCCTTACGTACCCTGGCAGCAGACTTGGCATGGAACAATGAGGCGTTGGTGGTGACCTTTTGGCAGGGACTGTCCTTGCACATCAAAGACGAGCTAGCAGCCTGTGATCTTCCCTTTACTCTGGATGCTCTTATCCTGTTGGCTGCCCGAGTCGACATGAGGATCCAGGAACATGCTCAGGAAGTTCGGCGAGAGAGACGTTTCACAGACTGGCACCCTCGTTCTAGAGACCCATATTACCTCCTCCTGAAGAACCAATGCAGGTAGACAGAATCAAATTGTCCGAGCAGGAGAAACAGCGCAGATGCTCTTCAGGTCTGTGTCTGTATTGCGGCGTTAAAGGCCAGTTCGTGCGCCAATGTCCACAAAAACCGGGAAACTCCAGCACCTAGGGTTGGTTGGAGAGACAACGCTAGGTGGGATGACCGCAAATGTCAAAGCCTCTCCCAAGTTATCTATTCCTGTGACCATCATCTCTGGAGAGACACAACACTCCTCCTCTGCCTATCTGGATTCTGGAGCAGCTGCAAATTTTATCCAGCAGGAACTAGTGTATCGTCTACATCTACCCACAGTTCTTCTGGAGAGACCCCTAGCTGTTGCCTCTGTGGAAGGACTACCATTGTCCAGCCATATTGTGTCCGTCACTAAACCACTGACACTACAAATCGAATTTCTTCACTCAAAAAAGATCACCTTCTACGTTCTACTAAAAGCGATCAACCCTGTCCTGCTGGGCCTGCCTTGTCTTCATCTACATGCTCCGGTTCTCGACTGGAGTTCTGGAGAGGTCCTCCGTTTAAATGCCTTTCCCGCTGCCTGCCACAGGTTCGTCCTGTTTAGCCTCCACTGCCTCAGTCACTCTCCGATCTACCGTCACATTATGCTAGTTTTGCGGACGTCTTCAGTAAGAAGGAAGCAAAGACACTTCATCGCATCTATGACTGCCCTGTT
Organism: Rhinoderma darwinii; assembly: GCF_050947455.1. Taxonomy (NCBI): domain Eukaryota; kingdom Metazoa; phylum Chordata; class Amphibia; order Anura; family Rhinodermatidae; genus Rhinoderma; species Rhinoderma darwinii. Next base: position 350,907,776 of record NC_134689.1, read on the forward strand.
GAATTAATACCTGACACCTCGCCACCTCGAGGTTGAGTTTATCTTCTCTCCCTGGCAGAGACCCTAGCCATATCCGCCTACGTTAAAGAGAACCTCGAGAGAGAGGGTTCATCTGGAAGTCATCCTCTCCGGCCGGAGCCGGATTCTTCTTCGTGAAGAAGGATGGATCTATTTGTCCATGTATTGACCACCCGGGTCTGAACCAAATTACGGTTAAGATTAAGTATCCCCTGCCACTTATCTCGATAGAATTTGTGGGGCCAAGGTGTTCACAAAGCTGGATCTACACGGAGCTTATAACTTGATTCGTATCCGCAAAGGTGACGAGTAGAAAACCGCATTTAACACCCGAGACGGCCATTACGAATACCTCGTGATGCCCTTTGGACTATGTAATGGTCCAGCTGTGTTCCAGGAGTTTATAAGTTACATTTTCCGAGACCTGCTGTATGTCTGTGTGGTGGTCTATCTGGAGGACATCCTGATTTACTCTCCTGATATGATGACACATCGAAAGCACGTTTGCCAAGTTCTCTCGCGGTTAAGGGGGAATCACCTATATGCTAATCTTGAGAAATGTGTGTTAGAGAGGAACTCTCTGCCCTTCCTAGGCTACATCGTATCTGACCATGGTCTCAAGATGGATCCAGAGAAGGTTAAATCCTTCTTAGAATGGCCATGACTACAGGGCCTTCGGTCCATACAACGATTTCTGTATTTTGTAAACTTCTATCGGTAATTCATATCGAACTGCTCATTTCTGACTGCTCCAATCTCGGCCCTCACCAAGAAGGGGGTGAACGCCAAGGTCTGGCCTGCAGTGGCAGTATCAGCGTTTACTGTTCTAAAGAGTGCTTTCCCCAGCATCTGTTCTCCATTACCCTGATGCTTTTCGGCAGGTCTTTCTGGAGGTGAATGTCTCTTCCGTAGGTGTGGGAGTACTACTATGCCAAAATAACTCTAAAGGCAAGATGGTGGCTTGTGGCTTTTTCTCAAAATTATTCTCCGCAGCAGAACGCAACTATTCCATCGGTGATCGGGAGTTGCTGGCCGTCAAGTTGGCCTTAGAGGAATGGAGAGACTTGCTGGAGGGTGCTATCCATCCTATTATCATATATACTGATCACAAGAACCTCATGTACCTACAAGTCGGCTCAACGATTAACTCCACGCCAAGCTAGATTATCGTAGTTCTTCGCCCGATTTCAGTTTTTGCTTCACTTCCGTCCTGTAGACAAGAATGTGAAGGCTGACGCCCTGTCTCGCTCCTTTGAAACCAGTGACTCTGAGGAAACTCCTCAATACATCATATATCCTTCTAGGATTATTGCCGCCAACCCTCCGCAAATTAGAGATATTCCTCCTGGAAAAACTTTTGTCCGTCTTGCTGACAGGAGGAGAATTTTCTGCTGGGGACACAACTCTAAACTAGCTGGGCACTCTGGTGTCCGTAAGACACAGGACTTGATAGCTCATTACTATTGGTGGCCTACCCTGCCTGGAGATGTTGCAGACTATGTCTCCTCATGTATGAACTGTGCCTCGAACAAGTGTACTTGCTCCAAACCTGCTGGTTTGCTACTACCCCTGCCTGTACCTGATGCTCCTTGGCAGCATATCGCTAAGAACTTTATCACTGACCTTCCCCCCTCAGCTGGATGTACTACGATCTGGGTAGTAGTGGATCGTTTCTCTAAAATTGCAAATTTTATTCCATTGACTGGTCTTCCGTCTGCTCCTCACCTGGCAAATCTGTTTATTTTGCACATCTTCCGGCTACACTGGCTTTCTCTGCATATTGTCTCAGACCGGGGTGTACAGTTTACATCCAGGTGCTGGAGAGCCCTGTGCAACCTGCTAGATGTGAAACTGGACTTCTCTCCTGCCTATCACCCACAGTCCAATGGTCAAATTTTTTAAATTATCCCCCTCATTTTGTTTCCGCCCAACACGACAATTGGGTACAACTCCTGAGCAGAATTCTCGTACAACAATCACACAAGCGAGTCTACTGCCTCGTCCACATACCCCTAGATTGTGACACTGAGCTTATATTGGAAAGATTTACACGCTAACAGCATGCAACGATTTCCCAAATGTCTATTTCTGGCTGAAGTTAACCTTTAAAGGGGTATTTCCAAAATCAACGATTATCACCTATTCACAGGATAGGGTATAATTGCTTGATCTCAGGGGCCCCACCGCAGGGAACCTACCTTTCGAAAGAACGGTGGTCCCAAACCCTCCATTCCTCCTCACTAAACACCCGCAGTGAGGAGGAGCTAGAATGGACTGGCGATTGAGTATCTTTTGGTTCTTAATCAATTACTACCAAGACCATTATTCTGCCTATAACATTTTTCTGATTTAGGTAGAATATAGGCATAGATTCAATCTACCATGCATGGGCACAAAGTAATGGATTTCATGGGTTAACTGCCAGGGAGAAATTATAGAGAGGAGGTGGGTGACCAGGTGACAGAAAAAGCAGCCACATGACAGCTATAATGGCTGACCAATGGTAGCAGAATCAACAATTCTAACCTCTCTGCAGAATAGGTGATAATTGCCTGATCGCAGGGGACCACACCGGAGGACCCCCCCCCCTATTAAAAGAATGGGAGTCCCGAACCCCGTTTCTCTGCACTGTACTTGAATGGAGCAGCGATTGTGCATTTTCTTGGTTCATAAACAATTCCCATCCCAGACAACTGTTCTCCCCATAATATTTTGCTTAATCAGGTTGAATACAGGCATAGATTCAATCTACTATGAATGGGCACAGTGAAAGCGATTTAAGGGTTTACTGCCAGGGAGAAATGATAGAGAGGAGGTGGATGACCAGGTAACAGAAAAAGCAGCCGCATGACAGCTAATATGGCTGACAATGGTATCAGTCATACAGCTTCTTCAGACACCTACACCACTGAAGGTGAAGAACAAATAGCTGAGCTTGTATTGGAAAGACTTACATTGTTATAGCACACAAGGATTTTCCAAATCTCTATTTCTGGCTGTAGTTACCCTTTAAAGGGTTATTCCCAGAATTGATAATTATTACTTATACACAGAATAGGTGATGTTTGTCAGATCGCACGTTGCCCCACTGCAGGGCCCCAACTATCGTGAGAATGGGGGCCCGAAGCCCCTTTTCCTTCTCACTGCACCCCTGCAGTGAGGATGAGCTTGAATGGACCGGCGATCGAGCAAGAGCCCGCCACTCCATATAATGTCTATAGGGCTGACAGAAATAGCCGAGCGCTGTACTCGGCTGTTTCCATAATTTCTATGGACATGCATACTCCACCACCGATCCATTCAAAGTCTTTCTCATTGTGGTCAAGTAATGAGTAGGAACAGGGGATTTGGGATCCCAATTCTCGCGATTGGTGAGGGTCCCCGCAGTGGGGCCATCTGTGGATAGGTGACAATTGTCGATTCTGGTACAACCCCTTTAAGTAAGGCTATGTTCACATCTGTGTCAGGGCTCCCTTGCGACGTTCCGTCGGAGCTTTCAGTCAGAATGGAGCCCTGACTGACACAAACGGAGACCCAAGGTTTCCATTTCCATCACCACTGATTTCAATGGTGACAGATCCGGTGCCAATGGTTTCCGTTTGTCTACCATAGTTGACTACGGTATTAATTCCGTCAAAATGACGGAAACTCTTACACAACTGAGACAAACGGAAACCATTGGCACCGGATCCGTCACCATTGAAATCATTGTTAATGCAAACGGAAACCTATGGTTTTCGTTTATTTCAGTCAGGGTTCCGTTCTGACGGCAAACTGTGACGGAACGTCAAAACGGGACCCTGACGCAGATGTGAACTCATCATTTGAAAATGTAATACAGTTCCACTGAGAAAACGTATCTAACATAAACTATATTATTTGACAGTAGTTTTACTCTTGAAAAATAATGCTGCTGCATAAATCATCAGTACTGAAGGACTTGAACATTATGGTATGTAGTCATATGAGACAGTATTTACTGTTAAAAAGCAGAGCATCATTCTATACAATTGTCACACTAGATGTCTCATTGATCATCTTTCTCTATATAAATGTATCCTTTTAGGATCAGAATACAGGTGAGAACCCACAAGGTCGACCTCTGCCCCTATCACTGTGTGAACCAGGACTAGTTACTTTGCAAGCTAAACAAAGTTATCAATTCTCTTTATCCCTGAAACCGATGTTACTCCTTGAAATTGGATCTGCTGAGAACCCTTTTGATGAAGACAATAGTGTCTTTCCTCATTCAAGTGGAGCTCTCAGCTACAAGACAAAGAAGCTTTGCTTCCAAACAATCATGTCTGGTGTCACGTTCTTGTCTCGATGGACCTTTCTATTGCTCATACACCATTCTTAACCAATCACAAACCCTAAGGCCTCTGATTTTATTTTCATGGCCTATGAAAAATTTCCAACAGTCTTTACGACTAAATGCAAAAGATGTGGAACTAGAAGAATAACTAATTATTTTATCACTTCTTAATAGAAAGTCTCTGAAGAGAAGCCATTAGATATTGCCATCTTAAAATCAATGGGAGGCATTTTCGGGCCGTTTTCGACGAGTTTCGCGGCGCGGTTTCCGCGTCAAAAAACTCGTAAAAAAACTCTGTGTGAACCCAACCTGGTTCTTAGCCAGTTGGCTAAGATTTTTTTTTATAGATTATCTTTTAAAATAGTCTTCATATTATTTTACCACATCTACTACTATGTTTGATATTGATGGGTTGTAAGCAAACAAATACTTATATTGTGTATAGCAAAGAACAAAGATGTGGGCACACCATGGTAGATAGCTTATATTGGCTCCACTAAGAAGATATTTACTTAGGATTTCTCTTACCACAACATTATCATTCTTACCACAATAAAGTGCCGTTATTTTTTTGAACCCGACACTTGCTTTTGCAGAGGACCATGATAAATTTTGATGGTGTAGTTTAAAGTCCACCACCTAAACTAAGACTTTGCAATTCTCCATAGTATATATTCATGAAAAAAGGGAAGATCCGGAGTATATATAAAATATAACTTTTACTGTACTTTCATATTAAAAATGTTTGAAAAGATATTAACTTACACACATAGTGAATTCATATTCCATATATTCATACATAGTCATTGCATTTGTTTATAGCATATATTCAGAGACTGATTTCGTTTGATAAAGATTAGACAGCAAAAAAAATAACCCAGTGAAAGGTTATTAATATCTATTGTTTTACTTTTAAACAAGGTTTCACCAATATTTCCTTGCATAATTGATAGTAAGAGACATGGAAATGAGGGGTCAGTGCCCCCTACCCATTCAAATGCTGAATATCATCCGTTGTTCTATCAACGCAAGGGATCGGGGAACCTCTCTTTAAGAATACGTATCCTCCCGACGCGTGTCCTCGCTGCCAAACGATTCCTCAGGGGAGATGGGCCAAAATTGGCTTAATCCAGATTCCATAAGCGCTGGACGAGACTGTTGTGGCTGTCTATTTAAAAAAGGCTTTTCAGTAAAAGTGTACTTGCAGTGGCAAGAAATCACCTATGATCTTTAGGTATCAGAATCCGCACGGGTGCCTGGCGTCTGACGTCACTGTTACTAGGAATTCCCTGTCCATTTAAGCCGAGTGACTCCTGCCCTTCCTGTTACACTCCCCCATGTTGTCTGGGGGTGTGTACTGTTTGGCAGGCGATGATTCGCTCCCCTCTTCACGATACTTTCGCTGGCAACATTGCTGTGTCAGTTCAGGTCACGATGCGAATCATAACCTCCACCTACTATGGCACGCATGCAGTGGAAGCCTCTTCTCTCTGAAAGTCGAGGGATAAAGGGGAAATGAGTCCACGCAAGCGGCGCTTCTATTAGCGCCCGCTGTGTGGACACGTGTTCGCTAAGCAACGGGACACGAACATAACTCCGCCCCTAAATGATGACGTAGTAGCATTGTATTGGCTACAACGTATATCATACCTCGTACCTTTGTCTAAGGTCGCAGCGCTCGCAGTCGGCGCCGCAGCACTTCGGCAGGACGGGTTGTGACTTTGAGACAGGAAGGGAGGAGTCTTGTCCCATGTTTTTTAGGGGATTGGGCCGCACGTGTGACTAGTGGGTGATGGGTTAGGGGATTTAAAGAGACTCTGTCACCACATTATAAGTGCCCTATCTCCTACATAAGGAGATGGGCGCTGTAATGTAGGTGACAGTAATGCTTTTTATTTAAAAAAACGATCTTTTTTCACAAAGTTAGGAGCGATTTAAGTTTATGCTAATTAGCTTTCTTAACGCCCAAGTGGGCGTACTTTTACTTTCGACCAAGTGGGCGTTGTACAGAGGAGTGCATGACGCTGACCAATCAGCATCATGCACTCCTCTCCATTCATTTACACTACACAAGCCCTAACATTACTAGTGTCCTGATAATGAATACACATGAAATCCAACCTGGACGTCATGTGTACTCAGAATCCTGACACTTCTGAATCTTTTTTTGTGTCAAGTACTTGCTAGGGGTGGGGAAAAGCAATGCAGTTTTGGGCAAATTCGGGATTACTCGCCCACGCATATTAATTATATTTGGTCTATGAACACTGGCTAAGGGATTTGTTTACTCAGAGGAATTATATATTGATCAAATGATCTCAATATTAATATTAGGGATATTTTGTGGCAAAAAGACATAACATAAGTATGTTAATATAGCAAGTTTAAACATAGTTATGCAAGAAAGAAGGTATTTTTTTGTGCACATTTTTTAAACAATTATATACTTCACTTTTTCAAATAAAGCATGTGTAATCGAGCTGTTCGTTTAGTCCGTGTGGTGCGACTGATCCTAGTTTAAAGATCCATCTGGATTCTCTCGATGTCGCCTACTCTTATTGATGGTTGCAATAATTCTATGGCTGTAAATTTGAAGCAATTCGGTTCTCCCTTATGTTTCAGATGGACATGGCGAGATACGGGTTTGTCTCTCTTATTTATGATATTGCCCTGATGTTCAAAAATTCTCCTCCATTCGCTTGATGTTTTACCCATGTAGTCCAAAGAACACGGGTAATTTTGTATATTACGTTTTTTGAGCTGCAATTAATAAAATCTTTTATGGAGTAACTGATCCCTGTGTGGGCACTATCAAAGCCTTTTACTGTTTGTTCAGATGTGCACGCCTTACAATGAACACTCATGAAACACCCTTTAATTTTTCGGTCCTCTGGGGGTTATAGCTTCTCTTATGTCCTTATCAGGGGCGTAGCTAAAGGCTCATGGGCCCCGATGCAAGTATTCTTACTGGGGCCCCCCCCCCGCATACTTCTCATGGCCGACGGTCCGCAGCTTTCAGCTGCATCGCTGGGTCTCCTAAGTGACCCAACAATGTAGCACTAGCAGCCGGGGCGTCACTAAGGCTGGGTTCACACACCCTATTTATGGACGTAATTCGGGCGTTTTAGCATTGAATTACGTCAGAAAATGTGTCTCAAAAGCGTTGGCAAACATCTGCCCATTCATTTGAATGGGTCTTACAATTTTCTGTGCCGACGGTCATTTTTTTTTACGCGCCGCTGTCAAAAGGCGGCGCGTAAAAAAGACGCCTGCGTCAAAGAAGTGCCTGTCACTTCTTCAGACGTAAATGGAGCCGTTTTCCATTGACTCCATGGAAAAACAGCTCCAATTACGTCCGTAATGGACGCAGCGAAAGACGCCTGCACATGCCTTTACGGCTGAAATTACGGTGCTGTTTTCTCCTGAAGACAGCCCCGTAATTTCAGCCGTAATGGACGCTGCCGTGTGAACATACCCTCAGGGCTTAAAATGTCAGGGGAAATAGCCCCAATACATATGTGTCCGCCAAAAAAAAAATGTGTGTATAGGAGACAGCATATCATATCTAAAGCACTACGACCCTATAAACTATGGATAGGATTAGATACATTGGCTCGGAAGGCAGTATCACACATGATAGGATTAGATGCAGTGGCTCAGCAGACAGTATCACACATGATAGGATTAGATACAGTGGCTCAGCAGACAGTATCACACATGATAGGATTAGATACATGGCTAAGCTGACAGTATCACACATGATAGGATTGGATACAGTGGCTCAGCAGACAGTATCACACATGATAGGATTAGATACAGTGGCTCAGCAGACAGTATCACACATGATAGGATTAGATACATTGGCTCAGCAGACAGTATCACACATGATAGGATTAGATACAGTGGCTCAGCAGACAGTATCACACATGATAGGATTAGATATAATGACTCAGCAGACAGTATCACACATGATCGGATTAGATATAGGGCCCAGCAGACAGTATCACACATGATCGGATTAGATACAGTGGCTCGGAAGGCAGTATCACACATGATAGGATTAGATACAGCGGCTCAGCAGACAGTATCACACATGATAGAATTAGATACAGTGGCTCAGCAGACAGTATCACACATGATAGGATTAGATACATGGCTCAGCTGACAGTATCACACATGATAGGATTGGATACAGTGGCTCAGCAGACAGTATCACACATGATACGATTAGATACAGTGGCTCAGCAGACAGTATCACACATGATAGGATTAGATACATTGGCTCAGCAGACAGTATCACACATGATAGGATTAGATACAGTGGCTCAGCAGACAGTATCACACATGATAGGATTAGATACAGTGGCTCAGCAGACAGTATCACACATGATAGGATTAGATATAGGGCCCAGCAGAGAGTATCACACATGATAGGATTAGATACAGTGGCTCAGCAGACAGTATCACACATGATAGGATTAGATATAGGGCCCAGCAGACAGTATCACACATGATAGGATTAGATATAGGGCCCAGCAGACAGTATCACACAGGATAGGATTAGATATAGGGCCCAACAGACAGTATCACACATGATTGGATTAGATATAGGGCCCAGCAGACAGTATCACACGTGATAGGATTAGATACAGGACTCAGCTCGCTGACACTGCGGCTCCAGCGCTGGACCCAGGAAAGGTAAGAATAATCATTTTGCTTCCTTACTGATTATTTTTGTGTGTTTGTGTTTTTTTACAGGTTCGGTTGTTGGACTTCGGATTCGAGGACTTCAATGACGGGGTTTTTTTTATTCTCAATAAAATTGTTAATGAGGGTTGTTTTTTTATTTCAATAAAATATCTTTTCTATTTGCTTGTATCTTTTTAAACTTTATTATTACCGCCTTAGTAATGGCCGCTGGCTGATTGACAACCTCCATTACTAAGGCAGGGCTTAATGTTAGCTGGTGCAAAGGCCAACACTAACCCCCATTATTACCCCGGTACCCACCGCCACCAGGGGTGCTGGGAAGAGCCGGGTACGAACCAGTACCCGACCATCTGCAGTGACGGGCAGGCACCAGGGCAGCCGCAGGCTGGTAGTATTAGGCTGGGGAAGGCCAAAAACAGTGACACCTACCACCCTGGTAATGCTGCCTGCTGCTGCTGTGTTGTGTTGTATCTGGCTGGTTATGAAAATTGGGCGGGGACCCGACATCGTTCTTTCCAATAATTTTTTATTTTAATTTTTTTTAAATGACGTGGGGTCCCCCCCATTTTTCATAACCAGCCAGATACAATAAAGCAGCAGCAGCCTAGCATTACCAGGGTGGGAAGGGCAACTGTATCTGGCCTTTCCTCTCCTGATACTACCAGCCTGCGGCCGCCCCAGTGGCCGACCATCACTACAGATGGTCAGGTACTGGATGGTACCCGGCTCTTCCCAGCACCCCTGGTGGCGGTTGGTACCGGGGTAATAAAGGGGGTTAGTGTTCGCCTCTGCATCGGCTAACACTAAGCCCCGCCTTAGCAATGGATGCTGTCAATCAGCCGGCGGCCATTACTAAGGCGGTAGTAATATAGTTTAAAAAAAAACAAAGACATAGAAAGAATATTTTATTGGAATAAAAAAAAAAAACACACAACCCTCATTAACCATTTTATTGATAATAAAAAAAAAGCCGTCATCGAAGTAGTCCTGGAATCCGACGTAGCCCAACGACCGAACCTGTAAGAAAACACACAAAAAAAAATGATTAGTAACACATGTGTTAGGCTTAGATACAGGGCCCATGTGTGATACTGTCTGTGGGACCCTGTATCTAAGCCTGTATCTAAGCCACAAAGTAGGCTTAGATACAGGGTCCAGCAGACAGTAATCTTATACAGTATAAGATTACTGTGTGCTGGGGCCCTGTATCTAAACCTACAGTGTGGTAGGCTTATATACATGGCCCATCAGACAGGATCACACATGGGCCATGTATCTAAGCCTACCATGTGATTGGTTTAGATACAGGGCCCAGCAGACAGGATCACGCATGGGCCATGTATCTAAGCCTACCATGTGATTGGCTTAGATACAGGGCCCAGCAGACAGGATCACACAATCTGTGATCCTGTCTCATGGGCCCCCTAAGCCTGCTACATCATAGGCTTAGGGGTTGTGCAGTCCCTAAACATTGATGGCCTATCCACAGTATAGGCCATCAATAGCTGATGTGTCGGGGTCCGTCTCCCGGGACCCGCCAATCAGATGTTTTGAAGGGGCCGCAGCACTCGTACGAGAGCTGCTTCCCCTTCATTTCACTACTCGCTCACACTGTGAATCGTCGACACCGATTCACAGTGTCACCGGAATGAAGGGGAGCAGCTCTCGTACGAGTGCTGCGGCCCCTTCAAAACAGCTGATTGGCGGGTCCCGGGAGTCGGACCCCGCCAGTCAGCGCTATTACTCTTACCTTCCTCTTCAGCCGTGGCGGTAGTTCTGTCATCTCGATGCTGTGCGCGGCGCATAGCGCTGTGATGTCATGCGCTGCGCACAGCGCTTGACGTCAGGACCTCCGCTGCGATCCGGAACCAGGAAGGTAAGTACAGTCTGTTACTATAGTAACAGGGGCCCGCGGCCCGAGTTACTATAGTAACTTTTTATTGATGTGGTGCGGGGGGCTGTGGGCCCCCTTGGCTTCGGGGCCCGGTCGCAATTGCGACCGCTGCGACCCCTATAGCTACGCAGTGGTCCTTATCCATCTGAAGAATATTAAAATGCCTTCCAAGAACTTACTTAACTAGATGATCTGCCATATCGAAAGTTCCTACTAGGCGTATTGGCTGATTTGTTACTTCCTGCCTCCTGGGAACTAGTAATTCCAACCATTTCTGAAAGTAAGCATGTTTATATGCCTTCTTTAATATTTTAGATGGATAGCCCCTCTCTAGGAATCTAGATTCCAAATCTTTTGCTTTTTTTCTAAATTCCGCTATATCAGAGCAATTGCTTCTTAGGCGGAGATACTGTCATTTCGGTATACCCCTTTTAAGAGGACTGGGATGGCAGCTCTCCCACCTCAGAAGGCTGTTCGTAGCTGTTGGTTTTCTGTAAATTGATGTTTTTAGTCTGTCATTTCCCTCTGTTGATATCACAACATCTAGAAACGGGAGAGTATTGGGATGTGACTCAAAGGTGAATCTCATGCCAATCTCATTTCGATTCAAGATTCCAACATATAACGTTTTAGCTGTCCAAAGAAGGAAAATATCGTCAATATAGCGCGCCCACATTGAAACTGGTAGGTTCAGATGATGACGCTCATCAATGAAAACGAGAGTCTCTTCCCACCAGCCCAGGAACAAGTTGGCATATGTGGGTGCACATGAATTGCCCATGGCAGTGCCCCTGACTTGGTGGTATATGCGTCCATTGAAAATTAAATAGTTCCTTGTTAGGGCGAACGCTAGCAGTTTCAATGTGAGTGCGATGTGGTCTTTGAATTGTGTTCCCCTGGTGTTTAGGAAGTGGTGTATTGCCATTTGCAGAGGACAAGTCAAGGAAAGATTATAACACTTTAAATTAATAGTACTCTCTAAACTTAACACATTATGCATTAAAGGGTCTGCTTTTTCCCTGAGACGGCACAACCTTTGTCCATAGACTATGCTTAGTATAACAATACCAGACAGCACATAGACAAGAGTTTGGCAAAAAAAAGAGCGAACCTGTATTTATTTTTTTTTTTTTAAATTTCGGGACAACCCTTTTAAATCCACCAACCAATCTCTGCCCATTGACATAGTTTCGATCTTCACCAACTAGTAACCAATGTTTGCAAAGAATGAAATATGGTGATGCTAGTCAGCGCATTTGACTTATGTTTATTACATTTTTGCAGGAAGAATAAACATTAGCACCTCATTCCTTGAGTAGGTATAAGCAGGATTGGTACGTGGATGTTTCTAGGATACATTCCTACATTGAGAGTGATGGTAGACATTTACACCTCGCCTGCTTCATTTGACGCGTACACTGTTATTGAGATACTTTTCTACATCTTTAAGGAGCTCATTCTTGATCGCCACAATATACCTAAGGAATTAAATATTTTGAATGGTAGTCATATATGTCAATTACTACAGACACAAAAGCACATTTTAAATACAAGGCCCAAATTAACCTTCAGAAACAAAGGGGCATTTTACTTGATCTCAACATAGCTGACCCAGACATGATTGCTTTAGTGGGTATCTGAGTCACTCTAGCTGGCTGGCATTTCAATGGAGAACGTGGGGGAATTTTAGACCAAAATATGGAGGTGGGGGATTTTGTTCTAATGTTTGTTGGCGCTTCCCATGTGATTAATAATGGACTATTATCAATTGTCTAAACTCTGTGGAACGGCCCACAGATACCACTTATAAAAGAAGTTTCATGGCTGTAAACAGTATCATTCTGTAACTAGTATTGGATTGGCTGTATTGAGCCATGTTGTATTTAGAAGTGCTGGACTCCTTGTCTACGTAGCTCAAATATCTACTAAAAGAAATGTAAATATTCTGCATAAAATAGTTGTTTTATTCTGTACTAGGCAGAACAGTTTATCTTCATGTGAAATTAAAGGTCTTTAATATGTATGTGTCAATATTCAGAGTTGTGTTGCATGTCATATCAGTCATATACAGAGATGTCAGCTATAAGGAAGTTCTGAGGTTGCAGTTATATTTGGATCCCAAGGGCATTCAAAGGTTCATCTGCCACAGCAGGACAGCAGTACTGTGGTAAAGCAATGTGATGGCATATCAGGGCTATTGTAAAATAATGTATGAACACTATTTATAGAGATTATTGTTGGCGAGTACCATGTGCCAAATCTGCATTAGGGCTCAGAGGAGTAACTTGGGGTTTCTGGGGCTTGATGCAGAATCCATAACATGGCACACCAAGGGGGATAAACCCAATAATCACATTCAGTTTATATTACTGCTGTCTAGAGGTGAAACTTGATTCTCCTGGACCTGTAAAACCTGTAATGGGGCCCCACAGCCACCATGTACCATTTATAGTGCAGAATATCATGTAGAATAAATAGAGTATGAATAACACATTTTGCTTCGCACAGCCTTAGTGCACATGGCAAGGAAAGGGTCAGTGTGATAGGAAAATAAGAGGTCAGTTGCATTGATTCCTCTGTGTTCCTGACTTCATCTTCCCGTTGGAAGACCTTGGACATTCCTCTGGCAGAGGACACACTAAGCTCTATGTTCTGTGTCTACCATCAGAGGTCTGAGGGTTAGTCCGTCAGTGTTCTTGGGGTCACGGCTAAATGTTCAGAGCTGTGATCTAAAGGTTCTCAGATGAAGTCATTGTGGAAAATACAATAAAACTACAGCAGAATGCCTTGCTCCTACTTATTTGATGCCGCTTACTTGGAGCTAACAAAAGTTCAACTCCAGTCAACAATGGTTGGCAGTGATAGACAGAGCAAACTCACTGCCTACCGATTCTGCCACCCAAACAGGGAAGTGAGCAAGCCCAAGGATGTAACACGTTAATGGACAAGCACAAAATGCATTGAACAGAAAAACTGCTAAAAAGGTAAAGGAAAAATAATGTTTCCAGATAAAAATGCCCCCCAAATTAAACCATTCCAATTCATTTGTATCATAAAGTAAAAACATTGTAATTACATATACTTTACATTTAAAGCGGACCTGTCAGCCCTCCATAGATGTCTGTTTCAGTAAATATATTTTACATATATCGTTCTTAGAGAAGATGCTCCAAAATTGTTACTTCATGGGGAATGCAAGCATTTTCTAAAGCAGACAGACATATCAGGAGAATTGAAAAGTCAATGGAGCATTTAGGACAGTGGGGCAAATTTCTATTTCTTTTTTTTTTTTAGATTCTGTTGATATTGATTTTTTAACGTGTAACAAAGCATTGCATAATATTAAAGAGTTGGTTACAGGTAAGGTTCTGTTCACATCTGCGTCGGAGGCTCCGTTAGGGGCCTCCGCCGCAGATCCAGCAGGGTTTACCGGAGACAATAGCGCAGCATGCGCTATTGTGTCAGGTAAAATCACGGACACCCCGACGGAAAGCCGACGTAACCCATTCAGGATTAGTGAGCTCGTGAGTCATACTGTATGTGTGGGTTGAACGATGGTATACAGTCTGTGGATGTTTCATGTCAGAATGATCGGGTGGTGTTCTTGTGGTGATTAAAAATCGATCAGATGTCAACATGGGAGGTTTCTTTTTGGTTCAGCAGGACGGTAGGACCCTTTCCAGATTTCAGTTTGTGGCTGTTTTCTGGAAGAGGTTGGAGAAGCGTGGATTGTAGTAAAGGGACTTTTGGGTTGTATTCTTTTAGGATTGGAGTGATGACAGAAGCAGTGAGGTTGGGTTTATCCAAACGGGTGGTCAGGCAGATTGGTCTTTTGGAGTCTGGCAGGTTCAGATCATATATGCACTTGGGATGGTTGTGAGTGTTGTATGTGTGGGGCCTGTTTGCGGTGTTACTGTTATGGGTTTCTTTTATTTTAGCCCCAGGAGCTTTCTATGGCTGGGCCTTTGGCCACTCATGTGTTTATTGGGGGCCCTGTGGGCGGAACTGGAATTGGATGGCAGGCAGCTTGGTCTCTCCAGGAACTAGGTGAGCATGCGCTGGATCGGTGTTTGAAGCATGCATCGGATCGGAGTTCATTTTTTATCCTGACTGGATCATGCTCCTGACATCCTGGTTCTTCATGTGGGGGTGCAATGATCTTAGAGTTCATGCCTCCCGTGACTTGATCCGTGATAACATTAGTCATTGTTCTCAGGTGTGGTACTAGTATGGTCTGAAATGGTTTCCTGCTTTCAGTGGCATCATGCTCGCTCTATGGATAGACTGAATAAGCCTAAGGGTACAGTAAATAAGGAGGTGTCCCACTTTGTGTCTTATAATAAGGGTCTAGTGGTTCGACATAGAGGTCTTGAGGCACCAGATATACAGACTTGCTTGGGGCAGATGGAGTGCATCTTATTGAGGTGTGTTTTGATACTTAGTGTTTCGGATTGTAGGAGGGCATTAAGAAAGCTCTCAACTTGTGGTAGAACTCGCAGGCACAGGGAGTCATGCTTGCTTGTTGTGGCAGAGAGAAGGTCAGGGATGACACTTAATTAGGTGGTTTTAGGGCCCATCGGTCAGAGGTTGGTGACCCCTTTTCAATTGAGTGGCATGTAAATGGCTGTGGTGTTTCCTGAGAACAGGTCCTAATTCTACCGGCAAATGGTGCCTGGACAGATTTGTCATCCCTGAATCGATGTGTGTGACTGGGGACTCAAGTATTTTTTCGGTACTGCAAATAGGCCAATCCAAGACCTCCTCTGGGACAGTGCCTATTGATACTAATAACGTTTGATATGTTTTGTATGTTAAATACTTAATAAAGAGGCTGCTGTGGCCATTAGTTTTCCATCGTCACTCAACATCTGCGTTCTTATTTTCAAGAGAGGGTGAAATTAGGAGGTGGCATTTTGCAGGCCCCCAAGGAATCTACAATACCCTAGTCATGAACCCAGTGTTAGAATTAGGGTTAATCCACACACGGCAAAAAATTCTGCAACTCAAAATCAGTTCCATTAATCTAAATTAGATTTCAGAAATCCATGTACCTGCTGCAGAAATAACCCCATTAAGATGAATGTAACTGATTTTCAGTCGCATAACTTTCTGTAACAAAAACTGCTGTGTGTGAATCCACCATTAGAAAGTTGAGTACAATCATAAAGCAAAATCACATGTGAGGTGCTATAGAAGTAGCATGCCAAAGATTAATGAATTAAAATGCATAAACCATCTCAAAAAACAACACAACATATTAGCCCCCTCAATTATAAAAAAAATACAAGAAACACTATAACAGGGGCGAGACACATGGGCAAATTTATAATAACTGTCTGGTGTACGTTTGGAGTTTATGTTTTTTTTTTTATAAATGTGCTGTATTGTATTTACATAATTCTATTACATAGGTAACAGGTCGATAATATAAGTGATAGAGATCTGGAAAAACGATTCAGTACTTTGTCAGGTGGAAGTGATGCCTTATTAATCAGATCATTACTAAGTAACAGTCTCTGTCACTTGCTAGTTATCTTGCAGGGGAAGGCTAACCATTTGGGCAGTGCCTGAGGGCCCATGGTTAGGGGGTACCCAAAGCCTTTAATCAGTTAAAACACTTCATAAGCTAAGTGCAAATGTGATAAGTGAAAAAAAAATGTGATACGGTAAGTGCTCCTTAAATGCAATTTATTAACCCAAATCAAGTTTACCATGACTACAGTGGTGGGTAGGGGGCACATGAGCTTTGATGGCCAGGGGCCAGATCCATATCTCTCCACCCCATGTTATCTTAGCTTATCCCATATTTACTCCTCTAGGGCAGGGCAATGCAATAAAGCATGTCAATACAAGAACGAGAGAGGACCTGTATTGAATCCTATCTTCCATGCTTTCATACAGAAGCTAGTGCCCAGGGGTTTTACTCTTTTTTTTGTTTAGCTGAACAAAAGAGACAACTCACCGTGTCATTATCAAATAAAATGAATGTTCCTGATGCCCACCCCTACAGAAATGGAAGATAGGATCAGAGAGATAGTCAAATAGTCCCATGTAAGCAATAATCAATGCTGGAACATGGTCGTTATTCCTACTGCCGTACCATATTATTAAGATATGGAGCTTAATACATTAATAAATCTTTATTGCATATAACTGTATACTTAGTTGAATGTATAGACTATTGAATAACACTGTTATGTACAGACTATTATGTGAATAGGTATATCACTAAATAAGTCAATCCTAAAATATATACACTACCGTTCAAAAGTTTAGGGTCACTTAGAAATTTCCTGATTTTTGAAAGAAAAGCACAGTTTTTTTCAATGAAGATAACATTAAATTAATCAGAAAAATCAATCTATACATTGTTAATGTGCTAAATGACTATTCTAGCTGCAAACGTCTGGTTTTTAATGCAATATCTACATAGGTGTATAGAGGCCCATTTCCAGCAACCATCACTCCAGTGTTCTAATGGTACATTGTGTTTGCTAACTGTGTTAGAAGGCTAATGGATGATTAGAAAACACTTGAAAACCCTTGTGCAATTATGTTAGCACCGCTGTAAACAGTTTTGCTGTTTAGAGGAGCTATAAAACTGACCTTCCTTTGAGCTAGTTGAGACTCTGGAGTATTACATTTCTGAGTTTGATTAAACTCTCAAAATGGCTAGAAAAGGAGAGCTTTCATGTGAAACTCGACAGTCTATTCTTGTTCTTAGAAATGAAGGCTATTCCATGCGAGAAATTGCCAAGAAACTGAAGATTTCCTACAACGGTGTGTACTACTCCCTTCAGAGGACAGCACAAACAGGCTCTAACCAGAGTAGAAAGAGAAGTGCACAACTGAGCAACAAGACAAGTACATTAGAGTCTCTAGTTTGAGAAATAGACGCCTCACAGGTCCTCAACTGGCAGCTTCATTAAATAGTACCCGCAAAACGCCAGTGTCAACGTCTACAGTGAAGAGGCGACTCCGGGATGCTGGCCTACAGGGCAGAGTGGCAAAGAACAAGCCATATCTGAGACTGGCTAATAAAAGGAAAAGATTAATATGGGCAAAAGCACACAGACATTGGACAGAGGAAGATTGGAAAAAAGTGTTATGGACAGACGAATCGAAGTTTGGGGTGTTTGGATCACACAGAAGAACATTTGTGAGATGCAGAACAACTGAAAAGATGATGGAAGAGTGCCTGACGCCATCTGTCAAGCATGGTGGAGGTAATGTGATGGTCTGGGGTTCAGTGCCGCACCTACCATGAGGCCAGGTGAGCCGACGGCCTCAGGCGGCACCACCTACCCAAACGGGGGGGCGGTATTTTCAGCACGGGACGGACTGGACCGGGGGGAGGGGCCATGCAGACGCACATAGATAGCAGACGTGCTGAACGTCTGAAACACTCCTCCTCCTCTCTCACGCTGTATGCAGCCAGAGAGGAGCAAGTCTGCAGGAGGAGCGACGAGCAGCACGAGGTAAGTTCCTGCCTTGCTGGGACCGGGACCCGTGACGTGAGTATACTGCAAGGGGGAGTCTGGGCATTTTACCGACAGCAGAGGGCTTTATGGGGCTGCAATAATCCACCCCATAGAGCCCTCACATCACTATAATGGAAGGATTAGTGTGGGTGGGGGCGGGTCTGAGCGTCTGACTTACTGCAGAGAGCTCTATAGGGGGGGGATTCTGCCCCCCCCCCCTTTAGAGCAGTCAGTCAGATGCTCAGACCCCCCTAACCTTTCAGTATAGTAACTAGTCATGGCTCTATTGTGGGGGGATAATTCCCCCCTATAGAGCCCTCTGCTGTCAGTAAAACGCCCAGACCCCCCCCCCCCCTTGCAGTATACTGCTGACTTTGTAGCTTTAGGCTTTGTAGCTTTCCTGTGCTTAATTAGCGTGGGAAAGCTACAAGCAGAGCTGTGACTGGTGAGTCTCACAGTCACTCCCAGTGCACACTGCATGCAGCAGCTGCGGCATTCAGTCTGACTGTGAGTCTTTGACCAGTCACCACCCACACGCAGCAGACAGGAGAGACTAATAGTGCCTGTCGTTGAATAAACCCTCAACTACTACAGTTTCACAGGCATTGACTATGACAGCTTCTATAGTGTAGTGGTCAGCTTGTCTGCCTTACACATGGACGGTTGCTGGTTCGAAGCCCTGCTGGGTTTTTTTTTAATTATTTTTATTAATATCTTACTTGTATTGGGTTTGTTCACACTAGCATTAATATACATTTACCTCTCTTCCGTTAGAGGAAGAGAGGATCAATACATTAAACGGAAAGCAACGGCTCCATTAGAATTACCATTGCTTTCAATGGTAATTCTTTTGTATCAGTTGCTTTCCGTCTGTCTCCGTTCGCTAGGTTTCCGTTCTTTTGTTTCTTTTAAAATAAACGGAAACTTAGCGAACGGAGACAAACGAAAAGCAACTGATACAAAAGAATTACCATTAATGCTAGTATGAAAGAAGCCTTAGGGCCTGTTCACATCAGCGTTGGCTTTCCGTTCTGGGGTTCCGTCGGAGGTAACCCCGCAACGGAAAGTCAAACTGAAACCACAGCTTCCGTTTCCGTCACCATTAGCGCAGTCGACTGCGCTATTGATTCCGTCACAAAAACTGAAACCTGACGGTATGGTGACGAACGGAAACCATTAGCAATGTTTCCGTCACCATTGATTTCAATAGTGACTGAAACGGAAGCTGTGGTTTCAGTTTGACTTTCCGTTGCGGGGTTCACCCGGCGGAAACCTCCCACGGAGCCCCGGAACGGAAAGCCAACGCTGATGTGAACAGGCCCTAATCCTTCCACATAACCCTGCCCCCGCTAATTAAAATAAATATATTATATAATGTACATAGCGCTGTATCCTGTATCCGTCAGGTCAGCGGGTCCTGCGGGATCGAGCTGTTACCAATCACATCTAAGTTCATAACTTAGCTGTGATCGGTAATAGGCGACCTAATCGATTCAGGTCTCAGCGCTATATACAGCTGCTCTATATACAGGATACAAAGCAGCTGTATCTCAAAACGTACAAATCATTTTCAATAAAAAGTAATTAAAACTTGCACCAATCGCATTAATAGATATCTTTATATATCATAATGACATGTCCGAAGTTTTCATCGGTGGGGGACCGAGCACTGAGGCCCCCACCAATCGCTAAAACGAAGCAGCAGAAGTGCTCGGGTGAGCGCTGTGCCGCTTCATTTATGATCGACTTTCAGCCGAGTGAGCGGTGTACGGACTCCTAGACTTTCTATTGAGCCCGTACACTGCTCCAAGGAAAGCCAAACAGAATTGAAGCGGCACACCGCTCACCCGAGCACTTCTGCTGCTTCGTTTTAGCGACTAGTGGGGGGTCTCAGTGTTCGGACCCCACTGATCAAAACTTCTGAGATGTCAAAAGTTTTTAAAAAAGTTGTTACACTTTAAAGAGAATCTTTCACCTGCCCACAGATTTGCATTTGAGTGCAGCGTGTAATGGTCAGGGCTGCACAAACTCTGGGGCACTTTACATTTTTTTTTCCTACCCTCTTTCCTTACTTAGATATCGGTGCCGTAATATTTGGTGCCGATATTTAAATAACCCCATGAACTGCCAATGGGCCGGTAATTGGCAAGGGGGCGTGTAACATCGCTGTGACACTGTCCAATCAGCTACGGACAATGTCAACAGCAAGAGCTGGAGAGAGGAGAGCATGTGCGCGTGCACACGCTCTCACTCTTCAGCTCTCGGCAGGCAAGTACAAGACTGTGATCTCAGGTGAGAGATCAGTCTTGTCGTCCTTGTCTGCCGAGAGCTAAAGAGTGAGAGCGTGTGCGTGCGCGCACAGCTCCGATGCCATGAAACAGAAGAAGAAGAATTCACACTCTTCTTCTGTTTCTTAGTGGTGGCGGAGCTGCGCGCACGCGCTCTCTGTCCAGCTCTTGCTCTGAAACTGTCTGTAGTGATTGCACAGTGTCACAGCGATGTTACACGCCCCCTTGCCAATTACCTCCCCATTGACAGTTCAGGGGGTTATTTAAATATCGGGCGCCAAATATTACAGCACCGATCTCTAAATAACGAAGGAGGCTAGGAAAAAAATGTAAAGTGCCCCAGAGTTTGTGCGGCCCTCCCCATTACATGCTGCACTCAGCTGTACATGTATGGGGAGGTGAAAGGTTCTCTTTAAAAGAAAGGTGTTAGAATTTTATTTTTTTTATTTGATATGTTTTATTTTATGGGCCTAATTTTTCTAATTATTTTAATATGTTCCCGAAGGTAGCTATTTATTCATATGTCTGTGGGGGCAGCCAACTTTATTTTTATTTTTCATACTCCTAATTTTTGTTTTGCAGGTTCCGCTGGACCATTTGGACTACGTCGTAGATTCGTTGGACTACTTCGCTGATGTAAGCTTTTTTTCTTTTTTTTTAAAATAAAATGGTTAAAGTGGATTGTGTGGAAGAGTTGTCATTTCAATAAAATAAATTTCTTTATGTCTCTGTTTTTTAATACTTCATTACCGCCTTAGTAATGGCTGCTGTCTGATTGAGAGCGTCCATTACTAAGAAGGGGCTTAGTGTTAGCCAGTAATAAGGCCATCACTAACCCCTATTATTACCCCGGTACCCACCGCCACCAGGAGTACCGGGAAGAGCTGGGTACGATCCAGCAACCGACCATCTGAAGTGAAGGGTACTTGGGTGGCCGCAGGTTGGTACTATCAGGCTAGGAAGGGAAAAAACCATGGCCCTTCCCACCCTGGTGATGCTAGGCTGCTGCTGCTGCTGCTTTATTGTATCTGGCTGGCTATGAAAAATGGAGGAGATCTCACGTAATTTTTTTTTCAATTTGTTTTTAAAAAATGACGAGGGGTTTCCCCAATTTTTCATAACCAGCCAGATACAATAAAGCAGCTGCAGCCTAGCATCGCCAGGGTGGGAAGGGCCACTTTTTTGGCCCTTCCCAGCCTGATAATACCAGCCTGCGGCCTAACCGTCGTTTCAGATGGCCAGGTACTGAATCGTACTCGACTCTTCCTGGTATCCCTGGAGGCAGTGGGGACCAGGGTAAGAATAGGGGTTAGTGATAACCTTTTTACTGGCTAATGCTAAGCCCCAGCCTTAGTAATTGAACGCTGTCAATCAGACAGCAGCCATTACTAAGTCCATAATAAAGTATTAAAAAAAAACAGACATAAGAATTTTTTTTATTGAAATCAAAACTCCCCCATGCAACCCTCTTTCACAATTTTTTTTTTTTTAAAGTAGATCATTGAAGTAGTCCAATGAATCTACGATGTAGTCCAAACGGTCCAGCGGAACCCACCAGAAAAAAGTTAGCAGTATAAAATAAAAAATAAAAATTAATTTGCCACAATAGAAACCCCTTTCCCCCGCCGTTTGCTCTTGTAGGCCACAGCCTGGTTTAGGCCTGAGGCCTACAAGAGATCGGGAGCATGCTGATGACGTCAACTGCCCGACACGATGACGTCACTGCATCATGCCGTCCACGCCGGGCAACTGAACTCGGTGAAAAATCATAAGTCAATTAGGTAATAAAAAGGGGGCATAGAAGATGTTAAACCATTTTCAGTGTTAATGCTGCGTTGCTGATCTATGATACTAAAGTAATATAGTAAAAAGAGTTCTTTAAATCTTTTCTATACATTAAACAGCACTTTACAAATAAACAACAAATGTTTTCCTATTTAAAAAAAAATTATATATTGCGTGTTTGATGTGTAAATCCAGTAATGAGAAAACTCTGATAAATTGGGGGGGGCGCCTTTTTATAGTTCGCCTCGGGCAGCAGACGGGCTAGGTTCACCCCTGCTGGGGTTGCTTTGGTGCTGGTAAAGTGGGAGATTTGTGCGAGGTAAAAGCGATTTTGAATAAGGAAGGCTATCACTCCATTTTGCAACGCCATGCCATACCCCGTGGACAGCGCTTGATTGGAGCCAATTTCATCCTACAATAGGACAATGACCCAAAGCACACCTCCAAATTATGCAAGAACTATTTAGGGAAGAAGCAGGCAGCTGGTATTCTATCTGTAATGGAGTGGCCAGCGCAGTCACCAGATCTCAACCCCATAGAGCTGTTGTGGGAGCAGCTTGACCGTATGGTACGCAAGAAGTGCCCATCAAGCCAATCCAGCATGGGGTGAAATTTCTCCCGATTACCTCAGCAAATTAAGAGCTAGAATGCCAAAGGTCTGCAATGATGTAATTGCTGCAAATGGAGCATTCTTTGACGAAAGTAAAGTTTGAAGGAGAAAATTATTATTTCAAATAAAAATCATTATTTCTAACCTTGTCAATGTCTTGAATATATTTTCTAGTCATTTTGCAACTCATTTGATAAATATAAGTGTGAGTTTTCATGGAAAACACAAAATTGTCTGACCCCAAACTTTTGAACAGTAGTGTATACTGTATGGGTGCATTATACTGCGTGGGGCATTATACTGTATGTGGTAGCTGTGGAGGGCATTATACTGTATGAGGGGCATTATACTGTATGGGGCAGCTATGGGGGGCATTATACTGTAAGTGGCAGCTATGGAGAGCATTATACTGTATGGGGGCATTATACTGTATGGGGCAGCTATGGGGGCATTATACTGTAAGGGAGCATTATATGGTATGGGGCAGCTATTTGGGGCATTATACTGTATGGGGGCATTATAGTGTATGGGGCAGATATGGGGGCATTATACTGTATGGGGAATTATAGAGTATGGGGCAGCTATGGGGGGCATTATTCTGTATAGGGAATTATACTATAAGTGTGAGTTTTCATGGAAAACACAAAATTGTCTGGGTGACCCCAAACTTTTGAACTGTAGTGTATTTTGTTATAAACCAATTAAATATAAGCCAAAGCTGAGTCAATGTATTATCAGATAATAATTATCAGAAATGAGGATAAAGACAGACACACTTTTTCCAAAAGCCAATACATTTTTTCTTTTTCAGTCAATATAGTCCAATGAGGGCTTGATTTTTGCGGGACGAGTTGTTGGTTTCCATGGCACCATTTATTGTACTAGAGAAAAATAATATTTGTGGGTAGAAAAAGAAAAAAACAGCGATTCCTCCATTTCTTTTTGCGCTTCGATTTTACGGAATTCACCGTGCAATTTAAATGACGTTAACTTTATTCGGCGGGTCAATATAATTATGGCAATACCAAATTTACATAGTTTTTTTCTATTTCACTACTTTTAGTAAATAAAATTTATTTTGTGACGCCAAATTCTAATTGCCATAACTTTTTTATTTTTCCGTCGATTAAGCAGCATGAGGGCTTATTTTTTGCAGTAAAAGCTGTTGTTTTTAATGGTACCATTTGGGGCATATGCAAGGTTTTAATGACTCTTTATTCCATTTTTTGTGGGAGATGAGGTAACCAAAAAACAGCGATTTTGTCATTTAAATTTAGTTTTTCCAGCATAGACCGTGCGTACTAAATAACTCTATATTGTAATAGTTCAGACTTTTACAGACGCAACGATACCAATTATGTTTATTTATTTTTACTATGCTTTGAAAGGAAAAGGGAGGTTTTTCAAACTTGTCATATTTTTTTTCCACTGGGGGACTTGAACCAGCGATCGCTTACATGGTATACTACAATACTACTGTATTGCAGTATACCGCTATACTGACTGTCTCCTAAGCCTTGCCTGAGTGTTTTATAGTCCCCTAATTTTTTTTGTTTTGGCTTGGTACCAGCGCTGGCACGGGTGTTTTTAATTAGCAGGAGACTGCATGACGCTGGAATCACTATCCGCATCGAAATTCTACAAAAAAAAGTACAGTAAAATTTAAGTGAATGGTGTTTTAACAGGGGATGTACATAATCTCACATTATATCATGCAAATTGTGACCAGAAAGCATGTCATAGTTGAAAGTATCTAAACCACATATGAGGAGGAACCTGGTCCTTAGAGCTAATTGTGCAGAAGGTGTCTATCTTGTCATTCACCACCACATCACCCAGTGTCAGAACTAGAGCTGCCCATTCACCAGGATCTTTTGTACGTGTGTCAGAAGTGGATTATACCACAGCAACATCGCAGCTGACCACGCTACCCCATCATTGTGGAATAGCAATAAGGAGCTCTGCCAATCTTTCAAAGTAGCATTCATCGGAGTTGAGAGATAGTAACCTGGAGGGTGGTCAACCTGTACAAGAAATTCACTAGGGCCTTGTAAGAACCCAGCAACAAGGCTTCAAGATCCGTACAGGGGTTTGTATGTCTATGAGTAAACCACCAGCACACTTGCACCAACTGTCTAGCCAGGAAGTAAAGGCATATAAGGGGCAGCACACCTAAGCTACTGTATGTGCAATATAACATGGAGATGTCTCACAACTTCACAAGGGTGCTTGAAGAAGGGAAAAAAGCCGACTCGTGTTGGTTCTATTGATCCCCACATAAGATGTCAATATATGTGCGCTCTCCTCTCTCCAGCTCTTACACTGTCCGTAGCAGAGACACGCCCCCTTGCCAGTTCGGCAGAAAAAGTACAAAACTGATCTCTCGCAAGAGCTGAAGAGAGGAGAACGCGCATGCGCACTCTCCTCTCCACAGCTCTTACACTGTCCGTAGCAGTGACACGCCCCCTTGCCAGTTCGGCAAAAGACTGATCTTGACAGGTGCACACACACTCTCTCCTCTATCCTCGCTCT
This sequence comes from Rhinoderma darwinii, assembly GCF_050947455.1. NCBI lineage: Eukaryota > Metazoa > Chordata > Amphibia > Anura > Rhinodermatidae > Rhinoderma > Rhinoderma darwinii. The sequence continues at coordinate 350,933,409 of NC_134689.1, forward strand.
TGCTGTAACACTGTCCATATCTGATTAGACAGTGTCACAGCCATAGTGTGAAGGATGATTTATTTGCTTATATTCTCTGTATGAAATTACATTGTGAATTATCAAGCAGGATGCCGAATTACTAAGATATGTAATATGTGAAAGTGATGATAATGTTTAAATGATTTCGTTTCGTGCAGCAGCCATCTTGTCTGGAGTTCCCATCTTGGTTTTATTGTAGTGAATAGAAAAGTCATTGTTCCTTTAATACAAGTAATGTTGATTTCGTATGTTTTATCTTTGACCTTGGTTCCCATGCGAAGTTGGTAGAGAATGGACAGGGAGGGAGATGGGAGGGTGGCAAGTATGCGTGAGGGAAGGTCTCCCCCATCTCCACGGGAATATTCTGTCCAAAAGAGATAAGGCCACCTGCAAAACCTAATGTGTGAAGAATTATAATGATGTATCTGGGATGTATTTTATTGTATGCTTTTTACTGAATAACAAATATTGTTACATTGTCTCTGATTGGTTTACCTCAAGCCTACACCCCTTCTGAATTTCAGTTTAACAGTTTGAGTTTGGTAATAAATCCTTCAGAGGAGCATTTTGAACATATCAGCATGTCTGTGTGTTTTCTTCTCCTCTCTCGATATATATCGGTGAAATATCCTAATTAGGATACTGACTAATGGGGTCTGGCCTTGAGAGTCTGTTTGGACTCGTATAAATTTCAGTCTAATATATTTTGAGCGATGGATTTCCACGACAGTAATGGTGTCGTTAAACCCGGGAGATTGCACGTCTGATAAGCTGTCACTGGAGAGGTCTGGCTTTGCATCTGTGATTTACAAAAAACCGCGGTAGGTAAGGAGCTTATTCTTACACCATTCACATATGTATTGCGTAAGCCTTGGAATCTAGCTGTCAGATGTCACATCTTTTCTGGACGAGGCCCCCTTAATCAGCAGTGGGTTGAAAGATGGATCCAAAAAGGTATGTTGAAGCTTTTTGTGTGATGAGAGATTGCAGGTGTGTACGTGATCTTAAACTGTTGATATGAAAGACATGAGAGAATTTTTGCCAGCAATTACATTGTTAACCAGAAAAATTGTGAGAAGGGTAAGACGTCCGCCTTTGGAATGCAGTGACGTAGAGCATGGTGGAGAGAAGTCGTAACTCACATTTGAAGTATTTGAAATGAAAATATTGTAGTCTGGACTGTGAAAAAAAACAAAACTTCTGCTTGCTGCTCTGTTGTAGCGTCATTTGTTATTTAGTTGTGTAAAATTGTTGAGGATTAATAGTTGTTCTGTTACCCGTTTGTCTGGGATTATAGTTGGGAGGTACTGACTGTTTGTAGGTGAGAGGACAGTTGGATAGTTGTGAGTAATATCATGTAGTACCACAGGGGCTTCAATGGTTAAGTCCTGATAATGGAGAATCCAGTGCAAGGAGAAGCAATTGTGTCTATATTGAATTTGCACTCAATACCATTACCCAGTGCAATAGGGAAAACTTTGAATACTGTATTAGAAAATCATTTATATTTTCCTAACTCATTGCCAGACAGTGATATTGTGTGTAAGGGTCCATAAACCAGTTGTATGCATTGCCAGACTGGCATAAGGTGGGAATCAGTACAGACTGATTTCTAGCACATGATAATCCGGCATATACACTTTGATGTAAAATAACATCCAAGTAATTAAGTCTGTAGTAGTTTAACATCAGACTGCTGGATTGAATACCGTTGTAATATAACATCCTGTATTCAATGAATGACCCTGACACTTACCCCAGGTGCCACCTGTGTCGTAGTAGTAATTACAGTGAAGGACATTGGTATTGGCTCAGACCCATAGCCCGTAAAGAAATTATCACCAACATAGATAACAGCCCCCTAAACTACAACCCACAGAGTGAACGGCTGAGCGGGGAGGATAATATATATATGTTACCAAATATAATTTGCATGTGAAACCATTGCAAAGTGCTAGAGGAAAGAGTTTGGGATATATGCTACATCACGGGCTGTATGAACTGAAAGACACACCCCGGCAGCAAGTGTTCTGCATAAGTGAAGTGACCAACTCCTGCTTGAATCAATGGAGGTTCATGAATGTCGATTGTGTTGAAGAATTTGCTCTTGTAATTGTTGATTGGCAGCATTTTGTCTGTTCTCGATGTTCAATACAGTGAGGGATCAGAGGATTCTATTGCTAGAATGTCTGGAGGAACGACTTTTGATATCGTATTGGTAAGACAGTCTAGGAGATAGACTGGTCTGAGATATCTGTCGGCAAACGTGGCCTGTTTGCCTGGAGGTGGGGGATTTACCGGAAATCACCCTACTGCTCTCCGACCATGGGGTCAGGAGGAAGTTGGACAAAGATGCTTTGGGGCACTGGTCCCGGCCAACATTAGAATGAGCAAAAGGAGCTGGGGCTTTAATTGTAAAGTATGTGAAGGCAAAATAACACACTGAAAAAAAATTGTTGAAGAGGCTGGCAGCCGTAAGAAGGATGTTTGCATGTGATAAAGACAATGGTTTGTGGAAAGTTGAGAAAGGGAGTGGAGTGGCCAGGACAAGGCAGAAGTTAAAAGGACAAAGCAGGTGATTACAGGTGGTTACAAGTAAGATGATGTGAGAAAGAACAATTTAAATACAGGTGTAAATTTTCATTGGAAGAGTGAAGAAAACGGAGAAGCCAGGTACATTGCAGTGACTAACGTGGGTCAGAACGGGGGAAGTGTAATGTGAACAGGTGTGATGTGACATCTGTGTGATGTGTGATACATATGTAATGTAATGAGCCATCTGTGTGATGTGTGATGTGTGTAATGTAACATGTCTGAAGTTTGAAACTAATGGCCACAATAAAAGCAGAACTATATTGTATGTTTCCTATTTTTAACAGCAGTAATGTCTAAAAATGTTAGTGTTTTGTGTATGGGGTTAAAATCAGCTCCACTTTTTTTCATTTTTTTATGGAACATGTCTTATCTTTGCACACGTGCAGTCGTCTGTAACTACACCAAGCGAGAAAAATATTACAGCCGGCTGGATCTGTTTGTAAAAAGATAAAAGCTATACTGCAGATTAATGTGTTATAATGTGATAAGATTTAATGTTGGAATGTTTTGATGTTGATTCAAATGAATTAAAATACAGATATTGTGAGACACAGGGTCTTGAAAATGTATGTGCCCCCTCTGTTCCCTATTTTTATGTACAGCTTATTGGTTTGCAGTAATTAATATCACCAGATATATTATTTTCTGTGTTATTGAATAACTAATTACATTTGTTTTGTTTTTGTTTTCACACATGAGGCACGTGCTATGGTGCTGCCTAAATGTTATTTTTGAAAATGTGAGATGTTTTACATGTAAATGGTTGCAGGTCATTTTAAAGATAAAATGTATTTTTGTCAGGAGAAAGTAATCTTTTTTTGTTCCAGGCTGTTGTGTATTACAGGGGGTTAAATTAGTGCCACCCCGATAGAGTGCCTAATTTTATTATGTTGATATGTAGTTTGAACCCTGCTACATTACTTTCACAGAGTCCAAATAGGAGGGAATGTTGAAGGGACTGATCAGGTAGTTTTGTTTTGTGTTTTATTTTGTTTTGAATTAATGAATTTGGTTCTAGGAGATCTACAAAATGTGTATGAGCTTCAATGAGTAATCCAGATTAAATGTGTATGACAATAACCTACATTTTGAGTTTTTTCTGTGTAGATGGTTCCAGATCCTTCCAGAACGGTGAATATGGCACTGGGTAAGCTGTGCTGTAGTCTCCACCCAATATGAGGTATTGTGTAAGAGACCATCCCCCTCCAGCAAATTTACACAGGAGGCAGAGGTGACGTCACTCACAGATGAGTCTTTACAGATTTAGATGGGGAGAAGGCAAAACAAAAAATTTGTTTGAATATTGTTTATTTTATTCCAGATTTCAGTAACATATTTTGTTTGTTTTTGTATTAATCAGGTATTTACAGGACCTGGTGGGTGGGATTTACAAGTGTTCTGGATCATCAGATGAATGTGGAACAATAAAACTCCACCCTTTTGAAATGTTCTATCTATATATGACATGGGTTTCTAATGTAAATTTGTAATGTAGAGATACTTCATCGTATACAGTATGTGTAGAACAGGATACGAGGCACAAGGTAAATCACCCAGAAACCACTCTCACCTTCTTGTTCATCTCAAGGAGCGGAGCTGGAGGTGCTCGCTGAGGCTTGTAACCTGGCAGAAGGTAAGACGGCCGACATATACACTGACTCTAGGTACGCTTTTGGCATCGCCCACAATTATGGCCCCATTGGTAGTAGGAACTTTATTGGATCATCGGGTAAGCCAATTGAGAGAGCAAGAGAAAACAGACCTGACAATAAGGGTATGTGCAGCCAGGTATCAGTAAATTGGCTTGTCCCTGGATACAATAATGCCACCACTAGGTTTGTAGCAGTCGGCATGATGTGCGCACGGCATGACATAGGTAAAACAGCAAAGGTACCTGTGAAAAGTGAAGCCCGGCCAGATTACCCGTCCCAGCGACTGCAGAACATACAACTACCCGAGGTAGAAGTGTATGACAATGTACTCATGTGTGTAGATCTGTTCTCAGGGGGGCCTGAAGAACACAGCCGTGTTCTCGAGAGATCACGCTGTGTCGTCACTCACAGGTCCTGCATCGTGTCGGACGAGCGATGACACATCGGCACCAGAAGCTACAGTTGATTCGGCAGCAGAATCGGCGTTTGCAGGTAAGTCGATGTAGCTACTTACCTGCAAACGCTGATGCTGCTGCAGAATCAACTGTAGCCTCTGGTGCCGATGTGGCCGACACGATGCAGGACCTGTGAGTGACGACACAGCGTGATCTCTCGAGAACACGGCTGTGTCTGCACTGCCAGAAGCTGGGCGTTCTGAAGAGAAGTGGATGATACTTCTTGTCAGAACGCCCAGCTAGTAAAAGTAGTAAAAACGCCCCGATGTACGCACATAATACACGCCCACTTGGACTTTTACTTTAAACACACCCACTTGGACTTTTGCAAGCCTCATTTGCATAAATACAAAAATGGTCATAACTTGGCCAAAAATGCTCGTTTTTTAAAAATAAAAACGTTACTGTAATCTACATTGCAGCGCCTATCTGCTGCAATAGCAGATAGGGGTTGCAAAATCTGGTGACAGAGCCTCTTTAAGAAGTGTTGTGGGAATATTAACCCCTTAAGGACGCAGCCTAGTTTGGGCCTTAAAGGGGTTGTCCCAAGTTGATAAATGGTGCTAGTTAGCTCCCCCATGTAAAAATAAGAAGAATTCTAATTACCTGTCCGTCGTCCAGCGATGTCGTTTTCTTGATATCGTTGATTGAAGTTGCGGTCGGTCCCTCTTTGTATCCTGCTCGTTGCCTAGGTTCCCGGCCACCGCTATTTACCTTTAGCGGTGGCCGCGCATGCGTAATGACATCCTCTGCGTCCGGAGCAGAGGATGTCATTTACTCATGAACGCGCATCTCGGCGCATGCGCAGGAGATGCAAGGAGATGAAGTGGAAGGCACCCGTCGCGAGAAGTCTGCGCTCCGCTAAAGGTAAGTGTGTGTGTGTGTGTGTGTGTGTGTCTGTGTTTGTGTATATATGGGTGTGTTTGTGTATATGTGTGTGTGTTTATGTGTGAGTGTATATATGGGTGTATTTGTGTGTATATGTTTGTGTATATTTTTGTGTTTGTGTATATTTGTGTGTGTGTATATATGGGTGTGTTTGTGTATATGTTTGTGTGTGTGTGTGTGTTTTTGTATATGTGTGGGTTTGTGTATGTGTTTGTGTATATATGGGTGTGTTTGTGTACATATGTTTGTGTGTATATGTTTGTGTGTATATGTGTGTGTGCTTTTTTGGTGTGTTTATGTGTGTGTGTTTGTGTATATATGGGTGTGTTTGTGTATGTGTATATATGGGTGTGTTTGTGTATATATGTATATGTTTGTGTATATGTGGGTTTGTTTGTGTACATGTGTTTGTGTATATGTTTGTGTGTATATGTGTGTGTGTTTATGTGTGTGTGTGTGTTTGTGTATGTGGGTGTGTTTGTGCATATGTTTGTGTGTATATGTTTGTGTGTTTTTGTATATGTATATGTGTGTGTATATGTGTGTGTTTGTGTATATATGGGTGTGTTTGTGTATATATGGGTGTGTTTGTGCATATGTGTATATGTATGCATATGTGTGTGTATATGTGTGTGTGTGTTTGTGTATATATGGGTGTGTTTGTGCATATGTGTATAGGTTTGTGTGTATATGTTTGTGTGTGTTTTTGTATACGTGTGTGTTTGTGTATATGTGTGTGTGTTTGTGTATATATGTGTGTGTGTGTATATATGTTTGTGTATATATGGGTGTGTGTGTGTACATGTGTGTGTGTGTATATGTGTGTGTGTATATGTGTGTGTGTATGTGTTTATGTGTGTGTTTGTGTAATATATGGGTGTGTGTGTATATGTGTGTGTGTATGTGTTTATGTGTGTGTTTGTGTAATATATGGGTGTGTGTTTATATGTGTTTGTGTATATGTTTGTGTGTGGTTGTGTGTGTGTAGGTGAGTATAAGTATCGGTATTGTTCACATTGCTAACTTTTTTTTAATGTTGTTGCAGATTTTGATGTACCGATTGGACTACGTCTTTCGATTCGTTGGACTACTGCGTAGATCTACGTTTTTTCACATTTTAATAAAATGGTTAACGAGGGTTTTGTTGGGGATTTCTTATTTCAATAAAAAAAAATTGTCTTTGTGTTTTTTTTTCAAACTTTATTAGTGCCAAGATAATGGCAGTTGGCTGATTGACAGCGTCCATTATTAAGGCGGTACTTAGTGTTAGCCGGTGCAGAGGCTAGCACTAACCACCCATTATTACCCCGGTACCCACCACCACCAGGGGTGCCGGGAAGAGCTTGGTACGATCCAGTACCCGACCATCTGTTGTGATGGTCGGGTACTGGGGCGGCCGTAGGCTGGTATTATGAGGCTGGGAAGGGCCAAAAACAGTGGACCTTCCCACCCTTGTAATGCTAGGCTGCTGCTGCTGTGTTGTATCGGGCTGGTTATAAAAATGGGGGGGACCCCCACGTCGTTTTTTTGTAAAATTTAACAATAGACGTTGGGTCCCCCACATTTTTAATAACCAGCCATATACAAGGCCGCAGCAGCCTGGCATTACATGGGTGGGAGGGGCCACTGGTTTAGTACATTCCCAGGCTAATAACACTGTGTTGTATGTGGCTGGTTATGATAAATTGGGTGGAACCCCATGTCTTTTTAATAAAAATAATAAATAAATAATAAAAAAAAATGACGTGGGGTCCCCCCCATTTTTATAACCAGCCAGATACAACACAGCAGCAGCAGCCTAGCATTACAAGGGTGGGAAGGTCCACTGTTTTTGGCCCTTCCCAGCCTCATAATACCAGCCTGCGGCCGCCCCAGTACCCGACCATCACAACAGATGGTCGGGTACTGGATCGTACCTGGCTCTTCCCGGCACCCCTGGTGGTGGTGGGTATCGGGGTAATAATGGTGGTTAGTGTTAGCCTCTGCACCGGCTAACACTAAGCCTCCCCTTAGTAATGGACCTTGTCACTCAGACAGCGGCCATTACTAAAGTGATAGTAATAAAACTTGAAAAGAAAAGACAAAGATATAGATAAAATATTTTATTGAAATAAAGCACCCCCAACACAACCCTCATTAACCATTTTATTGATGAAAAAAAAAGCGTCATCTAAGTAGTCCTCGAAACCGACGTAGTCCAAACACCAAACCTGTAAAAAATCAAAAATATAAAAAAAAAAATGAAATAAAACATGTCGTAGGCTTACTTTCACTTTCATGTGTGATACTGACTGTTATACCATGTATAGAAGCCTGCGGCAAAGTTGGCTTAGATACAGGGTGCCAGCAGACAGTATCATACATGGCCATACAGACATATATACAAACAAACATACATACATACATGCAAACATACATGCACGTATACACATACAAACATGACAACATACATACATGAAAACATACATACAAACATACATACATGCAAACATACCTACATGAAAACACATACATACAAACATGACAACATACATACATACATGCAAACATACATACATGCAAACATACATACATGCAAACATACATACATGCAAACATACATGCACATATACACATACAAACATGACAACATACATACATGAAAACACATACATGAAAACACAAATATGCAAACATACATACAAGCAAACATACATACAAGCAAACATACATACAAGCAAACATACATACATGCAAACATACATACATGAAAACATACATACATGCAAACATACATGCACATATACACATACATGCACATACAAACATGACAACATACATACAAGAAAACATATACATACATACACACATACATACATACCAACATACATAACAACATACATACAAAAATAAACTCACCTAAGACGTTCCCACGAAGAGCTGAACGGTCCCGTCACTTTTCTTCTCCCATTCACAATAACAGAGCGGTGGGCGCAGATGAAGTAATCACGTGTGCCTGATATGATTACGTCATCTGCGCCACAACGCATTGTTACTATGAATGCGAGCGGCGCCAAGAAGAAGGAAGATGGCAAGTGACGGGACCGTTCAGAGCGCCGTTAGAACGTCTTAGGTGATTATTATTTTATTTTATATATTTTTAGTTGTTCGCCGGGTGCTGATGCAGCACCGATGCAGCGGGTACAAAAATGTAGTGACAGGGTGGGGGAGGGAAAAGTGGCTTGCCGAAACGGGGTGAATGTAGTGTAGTGTAGTGTAGTGTACAGTACATTCACGGTAAGTTCGTCTCAATCGGGCTTACCATGCCCGCTTGAGACGAACATTCTCCCGATGTTGCTAGAACTACAGTATCTAGCAACATCGGGAGCGCGCACACTGCAGAGCGGAGCGGCTTGATTGACATCGAGCCGCTCACGCCCCTTTTTAGAAAAGATAACCAGCACTTACTGAGTTATCAAGTGTAAAAAAAAGGCACTTAGGAAATGAATTTTAAATTTTTTTTAACACCAAATGTTTGAAAATTCATTTCCTGCTTAGAATGTATAAAAAAAAAAATTTGAGTCAACTTGGGACAACCCCTTTAAGGCTCAGAGCCCATTTTTCAAATCTGACATATTTCACTTTATGTGGTAATAACGTCGGAATGCTTAAACCTATCCAAGCGATTTTGAGATTGTTTTCTCGTGACACTTTGGGCTTCATGTTCGTGGTAAAATTTGGTCGATATATTCAGTCTTTATTTGTGAAAAATTGCAAAATTTAGAGAAAATTTACAAAAAATAGCATTTTTCAGAATTTAAATGCATCTGCTTGAAAAACAGACGGTTATACCACCCAAAATAGTTACTAGTTCACATTTCCCATATGTCTACTTTAGATTGGCATCGTTTTTTGAACATTATTTTATTTTTCTTGGACGTTACAAGGCTTAGAACATAAACAGCAATTTCTCATATTCTTAAGAAAATTTCAAAAGCCTTTTTTGAAGGTACCAGTTCAGTTCTGAAGTGGATTTGAGGGGCCTATGTATCAGAAACCCCCATAAAACACCCCATTTTAAAACCTAGACCCCTCAAAGTATTCAAAACAGCATATAGAAAGTTTTTTAACCCTTCAGGCATTTCACAGGAATTAAAGCAAAGTGGAAATGAAATTTGCAAATTTCATTTTTTCTGCTGAATTTCAATTTTATAAAAAAAAATTCTGTAACAGAGAAGGTTTTACCAGAGAAATACTACTAAATATGTATTGTCCAGATTCTGCAGTTTTTAGAAATGTCCCACATGTGGCCCTACTGCGCTCGTGGACTAAAACACAAGCCCCAGAAGCAAAGAAGCACCTAGTGCATTTTGAGGCCTCTTTTTTATTAGAATATATTTTAGGCAGCATGCCAGGTTTGAAGAGGTGTTGAGGTATCAAAACAATGGAAACCCATCAGAAGTGACCCCATTTTGGAAATTACACCCCTCAAGGAATTCATTTATGGTTTTTGTTATCATTTTGACCGCACAGTTTTTTCACAGCACCTATTTGAATTGGGCTGTGAAATGAAAAAAATGATATTTTTTCCAATAAGATGTCATTTTTTATCAAAATTTCTTATTTTCACAAGGAACAACATACCCCATTTTGTTGCCCAATTTGTCCTTAGTGCGGCAATACCCCATTTGTGGTGATAAACTGCCGTTTGGGCCCATGGGAGGGCTCAGAAGGAAAGGAGCGCTATGTGTTTGTTGGAGTCCAGATTTTGCTGGATTGGTTTTCGGGTGCCATGTCGCATTTGCAGAGCCCCAGAGGTATCAAAGCAATGGAAACCCACCAGAAATGACCCTATTTTGGAAACTACACCCCTCAAGGAATTCATTTATGGTTTTTGTTATCATTTTGACCGCACAGTTTTTTCACAGCACCTATTTGAATTGGGCTGTGAAATGAAAAAAATGATATTTTTTCCAATAAGATGTCATTTTTTATCAAAATTTCTTATTTTCACAAGGAACAACATACCCCATTTTGTTGCCCAATTTGTCCTTAGTGTGGCAATACCCCATTTGTGGTGATAAACTGCCGTTTGGGCCCATGGGAGGGCTCAGAAGGAAAGGAGCGCTATGTGTTTGTTGGAGTCCAGATTTTGCTGGATTGGTTTTCGGGTGCCATGTCGCATTTGCAGAGCCCCAGAGGTATCAAAGCAATAGAAACTTACCAGAAGTGACCCCATTTTGGAAACTACACCCCTCAAGGAATTCATTTATGGTTTTTGTTATCATTTTGACAGCACAGTTTTTTCACAGCACCTATTTGAATTGGCTGTGAAATGAAAAAAATGATATTTTTTCCAATAAGATGTCATTTTTGATCAAAATTTCTTATTTTCACAAGGAACAACATACCCTATTTTGTTGCCCAATTTGTCCTTAGTGCGGCAATACCCCATTTGTGGTGATAAACTGCCCTTTGGGCCAATGGGAGGGCTCAGAAGGAAAGGACCACCATTTGGCCTACTGGAGCTTTTCTGGTGCTAAGTCATGTATGCAGAAGCCCCTGAGGTACCAGTACAGTTGAAACCCCCAAGAAGTGACCCCATTTTAAAAACTACACCCCTTAAGACATTCATCTAGAGGTGTAGTGAGTATTTTGACCCCACAGGTACTGTGTAAAAGATAATGCGCAGCAGATGGTGCAGAGTGAGATTTGCAATTTTATATATATATATATATATATATGGCATGTCAGTGTCCGATATAGGGTGCCCAGCATGCGCCACCGGAGATCTACACCCCTTAAATTGTAATGTGGGTTCTCCTGGGTACGGCAATACCCTACATGTGGCTGTTATCAGCTGCCTGGGCACACGGCAGGGCTTAGAAGGGAAGGACCAACATTTGGCCTACTGGAGCTTTTCTGGTGCTAAGTCATGTATGCAGAAGCCCCTGAGGTACCAGTACAGTTGAAACCCCCGAGAAGTGACCCCATTTTAAAAACTACACCCCTTAAGACATTCATCTAGAGGTGTAGTGAGCATTTTGACCCCACAGGTACTGTGTAAAAGATAATGCGCAGCAGATGGTGCAGTGTGAGATTTGCAATTTTATATATATATGCCATTTCAGTGTCCAATATATTGTGCCCAGCATGCGCCACCAGAGATATACACCCCTTAAATTGTAATGTGGGTTCTCCTGGGTACGGCAATACCCTACATGTGGCTGTTATCAGCTGCCTGGGCAAACGGCAGGGCTCAGAAGGGAAAGATGAGGGGGGTAAGCTGTGCGGAGTGCATCAGGGTAAATTAAAAATCTAGGGATGTATGATACATTTTAAAACAATCTTTTATACAGAGCCCTGGTTTTTCGGGACACGTGTCACATTGGTATATTGTGACTTTCCTTATCCCCCTCTTATAGCAGACTCTGCACCTCTTTTGACTCTTTCCCTTTCCACCGGTTTGGGGAACTTCTCCTGGAAAGTGTTGACATGGTACGATGCGTGTGGCCTCGCTTCCAGAAGTACTGGGTGCCCCCCCTTCCTGGTCCCTAAAGATTAGATCTTGAAATTCCAGGAAAGTTCCCCTCTGTCCTGCACATCGACGTAGCACGTACGCATTGTACAAAGCCATCTGTATGATGTGCCCGGCCAGCTTCTTATACCACACCGCATGGCTCTGTAGGGCTTCAGGACTTGATTTGACAAGTCCATCCCTCCCATGTACCTATTGTAGTCCAGGATGCAGTCTGGTTTGGGGGTGGCCTTTCCTTCATATATCCTAAATCTGTAGGTATACCCTGATGCACTCTCGCACAGCTTATACATCTTCACGCCATACCTTGCCCTCTTACCCGGCAGGTACTGGCGGAATTGAACCCTCCCTTTAAAATGTACCAGGGACTCCTCAATAGAAATACACTTCTCAGGGGTGTATGCTTGGGAAAACCGGGCACTGAAACGGTCTAATAGGGGTCTCCGTTTATACAAACGGTCAAAACTGGGGTCATCTCGGGGTGGGCACGGCTCATTATCAGTATAATGTAAGAAGCGAAGAATTGCCTCATTTATTTATTTTTTTAGGTTCCAGTTCAGTTCTGAAGTTGCTTTGAGGGGCCCATATATTAGAAACCCCTATTAAACACCCCATTTTAGAAACTAGACCCCTCAAAGTATTCACAACAGCATTTAGAAAGTTTATGAACCCTTTAGGTGTTTCACAGAAATTTAGAGCAAAGTAGAGGTGAAATTTACTTTTTTTTTTTTGTCAGAAAATCCTCTTTATACCATTTTTTTTATAACACAAAAGGATTTATCAGAGAAACGCAAATTAATACGTATTGCCCAGATTCTGCAGTTTTGAGAAATATCCCACATGTGGCCCTAGTGCGGTAATGGACTGAAGCGCCGGCCTCCGAACCAAAGGAGGACCTAGTGGATTTTGAGCCCTCTTTTTTATTAGGCACCATGTCCGGTTTGAAGAGGTCTTGTGGTGCCAAAACATTGGAAACCCCCCAAAAGTGGCCCCAATTTGGAAACTAGACCCCTTGAGGAATCCATTGTAGTTTTCTTGGGGTGCATGCGGCTTTTTGATCAGTTTTTATTCTATTTTTAGGTGGCGTGGTGACTAATAAACAGCAATTCTACTATTGTTTTTTTATTCGATTTTTTTTACAGCGTTCACCGTGCGCTATAAATGACATATTCACTTTATTCTGCGGGGCGATACGATTACGGCGATACCAGATGTTTATAGTTTTTTTTTATGTCTTATGGCGTTTGCACAATAAAATACGTTTTGTAAACAATCATTCACTTTTTGTGTTACCTTATTCTAAGAGCCAGAACTTTTTTATTTTTCAATCAATAAAGCCGTGCGAGGACTTATTTTTTGCGTAACGTACTGTAGTTTCGATCAGTACCATTTTTCGGTACATGCGACTTTTTGATCTCTTTTTATTCCATTTTTTGGGAGGTGAAGTGACCAAACAATTGTTATTGTGGTACGGTTTATTATTATTTTTTTTACGGCGTTCACCGTGCGGGATAAATAACAAAATAATTTTGTAGTTCAGGCCGTTACGGACGCGGCGATACCAATTATGTATAGTTTTTTTGTTTGTTTATATATTTTTATTAATAATAAATGACTGATAAGGGAAAAAGGGGGATTTTTATAAAAAGATATCGACCGTCAGGGTCTTTCTGCATTGACAGTAATTTAAAAGGTAAGTTTTTCCGTATCAAAATACTCACTCCTCTGCTAGCAGTAGAGTAGGTGCTATGAAAGGCATTTGAGAAGATAGCCCTAGATAGCTCCATAGTTTTATTATGCTTGTAATGTGTTTCCTGGAGAAGGGCTATATCAGTATTATCTTTTTTCAATTGTTGGGCAATCTGGTATCGTTTACGTGGAGTATTCAGACCTCGTACATTATACGATGTTATCTTAATATCAGACATGGTGAAAGATAGTATACATCAGCATATATGTCATCACAGTATTCAGAACACCAGTAGGAGGGGGGGGGGGTTGTAATACAGGGAAGAGTGAGATTAAAGTAAAGATATGTACTGCCCCAATGTATAGAGCATGTACCTGGGGAGGGGGGGGAGTTAACTGTTAACAACAGTTGTGTAGTTGGCATAACCCGCATGCCAGCCAAAACCCAAGTAAGAACAGTGTAAAACAATAAGAAGCGATAGGATAGAATCGCCCACAATAGCAACAATAAAGTCACTTCAAAATATACTCTATTTCTTGATCTTCTCCAGCTACAGTGACTACTCACGGATCCAATTAGAAAGGAGAAGTGACGTCCGTCAATCCGAATGCTGGAGCCGTGTTGAGAACAGTCCCCGCAATATTGGCAGTGCCTTTCAATTTTCCATCGCTCCAGATCTTAGCGCCGTTTTTTTATTCTTAGGCGATTTCAGTTTCCCCACCACTTTCCACGGCATAGGTTCCAGCAATGGAGGTAATTTCAGCTCCGCAGGTACCATCATCCACGGCGAGATTTCCATAGGCGGTATACCCAGGGTTTCCCATGCATGGGTCAGGTCTTCGTGTTTCCTGATGGTGATTTGGCGGCCATCTTTTTGTATTGCCAGGCCAAACGGATATAGCCAGCGAAAAGGCATCTTGGAGGCGCGTAGCGCATCAAGGAGAGGTCGGAAAACTTTCCGTTTTTGTAGTGTGGAGGACGCTATATCTTGATAGAGGTATATTGTTGTTCCTTCAAATTCAATTGTACCTTTCATCCTTGCAGCCTTTAGAATCTCCTCATCTGAATCGTCATCTCGGCACTGTGGAGCAGCATGCACGGCGGCCATCTTAGATTTCCGGGCCGGAGATTCTTCATGCCTTTTATGGAGAAATTTCTCCATGTCTGCTTGTGCTTTCCCCGGTTTGGGTGTGCCAGTGTGATCTTTAAGTTTCTCCTTTGCCGGTTTAACCATTTTCTAACGATGTGGGTCGATATAGCTCGGGTTTTGGCTGGTATCAGTGAGGAGCTCTGGTCTCAAGCTGCCATCACGCTGCACGGCTACGCTCCGACCCCCATGACTTTCACTTAACATGATGTATAGAGGCATCCAATAATGGTAAGTGGTCTCGATGTCCCGCTGCTCTCTAAAAAAAAAAAGAGAGAACAGAATACTAAAATCTCACAAGTATGAAAAGTATAATCACATACAACATGTATCACTAAATTTTTTTTTCAATTATTATTAACGAGGAGAACAGTACAGGGGTATGAAATGGCCTTCTGGCAAAGAATTATCTATTTGTGACTCTTGCCACATTAAACTCTGCATTGAGACCCTTAAGTTTTAATGAATCTAATAAAAAAATCCATTTTAGTTCGCATTTATGTAATAATGTGTGTCTGTTCCCCCCTTTCGGGGGATAGGAATGTGATCCAATATCATAAACCTAAGGTCTCTGTTTTGCCACTGGTAAATCACATCAGCTGATGCTTTGCTCGGGGACTCCAGCACTGCTGCTGATGTCATTGCCCATATATGAACAGTGACAGTGATGTTGGCAGCAGTGCTGGAGTCCCCGGGCAGAGCATCACCTGATGCTCTTCTCGGGGACTCCAGCAATAGACAATGTGACAGCCTCTTGCGGTCATGCCATTTACAATGCGCCGACACGAACATCACGGGAAGCAAGCCCTCAGTCACGTGAGGCCGTTTCGTCACATCATGAATATTAGAAAAGCTCCAGGACTTCCGGGAACAATTCACTGGGTTTGAAAGGCACCATTTAGTACCGAATTTTTAATTAAAGTACATTAGTAAGTGACTTCTTTTACATAAAAATATTAATGCAATGCAATTTTTTGCAATTTTTGTTCCCCCGGATAACCCCTTTAATTTTTGATTTCTGGAGGGCAGCAATAGAGAGCCTTCGCACAGGGCGCCATCCAACCTAACAGGTACCTGTTGCCTTAGGCTATGTTCACACAGGGTGTAAACGCTGCGTAAAAGCACAGCCCTGGGCCCCTTAGGGAATTACGGCCAAAATCAGCACCAAATTGTGGTGCAGTTTTTCATCCGGAATGTACGCTGAGGAAAAATACACATAAAAAAAAAGTTTGATACTTATGTAGCCATGAGATTTCATCCCTGTAATTGGCTGCTGTGGTCACATGGGAGTTTTACACTCTTTTGGAGTTTTACACTTTTTTTTAAAGGACAGATAGGGCTTTGTTTTAATGGCATTTGTCAGTATACATCATTTTTATTTTTTTCCCTAAAGTGGGCAAAATTGGAAAAAAATGCAAGAATTTAGCAAATGCGTCAGTTTATGCTAGCATTTTTCACACATAGTATAGCCCACGGACAAAATTAATCTCCTTTCACATTCTTCCACATCTCCCGTGCATGGGGATACCAAATATGTGTGCTTTATTCACTGTACGGGCATGTGCCAGGGCTTGGCATAAAAGGAGGCTTTTTGGCCTTTTCGGTCCAGGAATTCTGCATTTGATTTTATAGCATCATACAGTTTTCTTGGGGGCCTAATGCTGCTGAAACATAAGAAACACCCCATAAATGACTTCATTCACACAAGTAGACCCCACAAGGTTTTCTTCAAGGGGTTTCTCATATCTTTAGAAAGCCCAGTTTTCTGCTGAAAGTTTCTTGAATAAGATGGAACAAAATAACATTTACATTTTTTGGGCAAATGCGTCAGTTTATGCTAGCATTTTTCACACATAGTATAGACCACGGACAAAATTAATCTCCTTTCACATTCTGCCACTTCTCCCGTGCATGGGGATACCAAATATGTGTGCCTTATTTATCACATAGAGATGTAGGAGGGATTACGATGGAAGAAGCTTATTTCACAAATCATCTGTTTTCAAAGTTGGTTTTACAAAATTTAGCAGAGTTTCTATAACACTTTCAAAATATCTGCTCTTAAAGCAGAGAACCCAAAAGTATTCATCTAGGGGTATAATGGGAATTTATTTTTTTGTGTTTCCTAAAATAAGAAATTGCAGGTTTATGCAAATGGAGCTCTCCAGCAGTCGAACATTAGAAAATAAGCAAACATGACATCCACCCCCCACCCATTCCCTCCCTCACCCTTGGAGTAAAAGCATTGGAAAAATAAAAATAAAATGTAGGACAAATATATTTTCAACTAATTAACTAAAATCTAATAATTCAGAACAGTATGGTATTAATTAAAACATGGGTTAATGCACAGGACTGGTTGCGAGGGGCATGAGGGACAGAAATATCGGGAATCTTTGCGGTGCCCGTCTTTTCTGCAGATGCGGCACCTTTTCTGGGGGTTGCTTCTAGTTGGTGTTGGGGGAATGGGAGTGACAAAATGTCTTTCAGTCAATCGTTTGACATCCTCAGACTGGGGGCATTCTCTAGTGTCCTGAACGTCAAATATGAAGCCTTCAATAATGTTCTCGTGGAAATCCAGGTATGTGTCCCTGCCTCTGTTTTTTTTTATAGAACACAAATTAATTGTGGATGGCCACCTGTAAGAGATAAATGGCCACTTTTCTGTACCAGGTTTTTGTTTTGCGTCTTACTAAATAGGGCTGTAAAACCTGGTCGCTTAAATCCACCCGCCCCATGTATTTGTTATGTTCGGACACGCTCACTGGTTTGTGCTTGTCCAATGTTGTCCCCCTTTCCCTCACGGCCACTGTTCCTGCGGTATGAATCGTGCTTAGCACATATACATCTTTGCAATCCCTGTACTTGACCGCCAGCAATTCTTCAGATGCATAAGCACAGGAGTCTCCCTTTACATGCGCTTCCCCACTAATTTCTGCGGAAAACCAATTTGTTTTTTGCGCATGGTACTACATGCCCGGTCCTTGTAGCATGCAAATGCCTAAACATGGGGAAAGTCGAATACAAATTGTCGCACTACAGGTGGTACCCCTGGTGAAGCAGAGGCTGCATTATGTCCCACACAATTTTGCTGCTGGTAGAAAGATCAGGTGGGCATCCAGGAACATTTATTGAGCGGTCCCGCCCTTCATAAATTCTGAAGGTGGTAGTATATCCTGACCCGCTTTCACACAATTTTTCAAACTTATGGCCAAATCTTGCTCTTTTGGAAGGTAAATATTGGCGAAAGCTAAGTCCTCCATTCGTCCACGCTTACAGTGTAAAGTTGCAGAAATAAATTGAGGGAATTTATTAGCGGTCCTATTTTGAACAACCGATCACGGTTTGCATCGGTACTGGGGGTGTGGGCTGTGCGTTGTCGTTGAAGTGAAGGAACCTCATTATTGTTTCATAACGAGACCTTGACATTACTGCAGAATACACTGAGGTGGCTTGGGCGGGTGTCTTTTGACCAGTAAGACCTAATAATACCCATATTTACGGTGAGCCCCAAAAAATGTTTTAATTCCTGCAAATTGGTGGGTGTCCAATCTCTGGCATGGGTAGATGAAGGTTTCTGCCTTATATACTGAGCGGCATATAAATTAGTTTCGTGGACAATGATATTTAGGAGGTCGTCAGTAATAAATAAATGGAAGCTATCCATTTGGACAAAATTTGTATTGTCCACAGTTATGCCAGGAGTTGCAGTAAATCCATGGATTCTAGGCCCAAAAGACGGAGCAGGTGCCCATACAAGAGCCTGAACTGGAGGGACCAGGCTGTCACGTGCTACAGCTCTACTAGGCCCTGCGCTTCCATGTTCCACTGTTTCTACTGCGTCAGCGATAACGTCCCCTGAAGATGAACATGAACACTATCATCGTCACTGCCGAAAACAGGTTCCATCTCTGACGCCATCTCTGATGCAGTCTCAGACTCTGACCACAGCATGGCATATGCCTCCTCAGCGCTAAATAACTTCCTCGCCATAATGTCACTAACACTAACTAAACAAACAATTATTTTTTTTTTACATATAGATTTTTTTATATCAGATTATATATATCGATGTATCTAAATATATATATATATATACACCCAAACTAACTGGTATATATATATATATATATATATATATATATATATATATATATATATATATATATCTACACTACTGTTAACAAAAAAATATACCGCTATTGATATATATTATACATATGTGGATATATATAATTATATATTCCCTACCTGCCTATTCTAATATTCTAGTAAAGATAGAAAGGTAGATCGATAGAACAAAAGATAGATGGATAGACTGTATAGATAGATAGAAATCTATATATGACGAGAATGTTTTATAGTGTAACACTGTATTATTTTTTTTACACAGCATTATTCTGGCAGCAATTCTCTCTAAGTCCTCATGCACAGGAACGTATTTTTTTCCTCCTGTAAATACTGGCGTAAATATGGGTCCTTGGTTACACGTATTCGACCCGTATTGCACCAGTATTTACGGACCTGTACCCGTAAATACGGGTCTGGTGTCACCAGTATTCCACCCGTATTTACAGGCACGTTTTCGCTACAAAATTGCACTGCACTAATCGGCAGCCCCTTCTCTCTATCAGTGCAGGATAAAGAGGAGGGACAGCACTTTCCGTAGTAAAAGTAAAAGAAATTCATACTTACCCGGCCGTTGTCTTGGTGAAGCGTCCCTGTCTTGACATCCAGTCCGACCTCCCTGGATGACGCGGCAGTTCATGTGACCACTGCAGCCTGTGACTGGCCTGTGATTGTCTGCAGCGGTCACATGAGCTGAAACGTCATCCCGGGAGGCCGGACTGAAGGAAGAAGCAAGGAGTTCTGGGTAAGTATGAACTTCTATTTTTTTTACACGTTGATCCATATTGTGATCAGAAGTCACTGTCCAGAGTGCTCAACACCCTGGACAGTGACTATCCCCTGACGTCGCCTAGCAACGCTATCGTAATTACGGGTGCACACGTAGTCACCCGTAATTACAGGAGCCCCATAGACTTCTATGGGCCTGCCCGTGCCGTAATTACGGCCTGAAATAGGACATGTTCTATATTTTTCAATGTCACAGACACCTTCCCGTAAGCATACGGGGAGGTACCCGTGGCCAATAAAAGTCTATGGGCCCGTAATTACGGGTGTTTCTACGTTCGTGTGTATGGGGCCTAAGTCTCTTCTCCTCACACTGAAACAATGTGTCAGGAGAAGAAAAGAGGCAGGAGATTTGCTGCCAGAAAAGTCAAAATAAAAACAAATGTGATCGCTGTAATAGGTTTTTCACAGCGATCACATGTTCAAGGACCAATAGATTGGTCCCTCATACTCTGCCCAGTGCCCAGAGCTGTTGGTAACAGCGTGGGCACAAAGCTGTGTGAACGCGATTGCGTGCACACTACATTTTACATTGAAATGCATGTGATCGCTGCGATTGTTTGTCACAGCGATCACATGTTCAGGGACAAAATATTGGCCCCTGACACTCTGCCCAGGGCTGTTAGCAACAGCCAAGGCACAGGTCTGTGTGCACGCGATCAAGCGTGCACACTCTCTGAAGTGCCGCCGTAATTAGTCTATACGGCGGACTTCAGAGACCCTGACCGCTGGGCGTAAAAATACAGCCAGCGGTCGGGAAACTGTTAGGGTGTGTGCACACGATCAGAGGCTTTTACGGCTGAAATGACAGACTGTTTTCAGGAAAAAACAGCTGCCTCGTTTCAGCCGTAATTCCTCCTCCTCGTATTATGCGAGGCGTCTGTGACGCTCGTAAATCTTGAGCTGCTCTTCATTGAGTTCAATGAAGAACGGCTCAAATTACGTTGCAAAGAAGTGCCCTGCACTTCTTTGCCGAGGCAGTCAATTTACGCGTCGTCGTTTGACAGCTGTCAAACGACGACGCGTAAATTACAGGTCGTCTGCACAGTACGTCGGCAAACCCATTCAAATGAATGGGCAGATGTTTGCCGATGTATTGCAACCCTATTTTCAGGCGTAAAACGAGGCATAATACGCCTCGTTTACGCCTGAAAATAGGTTGTGTGAACCCAGCCTCAAAGTTTTGTCTTCATGAACTCTTTAATAGATTGTCCCAATGATTAGGACACCCTTTATTAGTTAGAGAAGAGAACTATTGTAAAGAGCGGACTGCTGGCAGAACGCCTTTGAGTTCAGTAAGTGCAGGGTCATTTTTAAATGTCCTTGCAGGGAATGATTAGATGCTTGGCATGTCCTCTTAGGGCCAGTTCACACAGGGTTTTTGACACGTTTTTTGACGCGGAAACCGCGTCAGAAAATGCGCCAAAAAACGGCCGATAGTGCCTCCTATTGACTTCAATGGGAGGCAGAGGCGATTTTTTCCCGCGAGCGGAAAAACCGGCTCGCAGGAAAAAGTAGGGACATGCTCTATCTTTGGGCGTTTATGCCTCTGACTTCCCATTGACATCAATGGGAGGCAGAGAAAGCGTATTTCGCTGAGGATTATGCCAGCAGCGCTCAATGGCCGCAGGCGAAAAACGCAGCGAAAATAGGCGTGCAGGCAGAGGAAAATCTGCACCAAAATTCCAAACTGAATTTTGAGGCAGATTTTCCTCCTGCAAAAAACTCTGTGTGAACCCAGCAATCTGCTTGTTTAAAGCGGACTGGCCAGATATTTTTGCTGCCCTGTGTGAGAGCAACATAAAGAAGTGAGTATTTACATTGAGTCCAGGTATATTCATATATTCACGCTTTTTCAGCCCTCCAGCTGCTGATTGTAACTATTACCTCCCAACCTCCCCGTATTCAACGAGACAGTCCCAGATTCCGGCCGGTGTCCCGCTGTCAAATGTATCTGTGTCCTCAGGACGCAGATACAGTTGAATCTAATTCTGAAGCAGGGAACCATCAATCCCTGCTTCAGAATTAGTTCAGAGCGGAGGAGCAGAGGGAGCTCTTAATTAAGTTCATAATTTAATAATGGTGTGCAAGGTCGACAAGCTACGCGTCGACCTTGGACACCATTATTAAATGATGAACTTTGTTTAGCCTTTATTCCATTCATTAGCAGCGCCTCTTTGGTTACATGTTTGTTGTGTTTGTGGACCAGGCAGCAGCTTTTGTTCATACATCCTTTCCTTAGTGTGATACCTGCCAGTATTTACACTTTAAGGTTAGCACTTTCTATTAATTGAGTTGCTCTCCTAACATCTCTTGATTTATCTGCACTATGTGGGGCCGTGTCTCTTTTTCTCTTTTGTAGTTCTTATGCTCTAGCTGAGGATTCCGCTCCTAGAGGGAGTCCCAATGGCGCTATCTACAGAGTGAGGCGCTATCTTTAAGGGGGGTGAGGCACTATGTACATGGACACTATGGCACTTTATAGGGGTAATATCTACAGGGGACACTGTGGTGCTAGCTACATGGGCACTATCTACATGGGCACTGTGTCACTATCTACAAGGGCACTGGCACTAGGGGCAGCTAAGGCGGCATTATACTGTATAAGGGTAGCTACGGGGCATTATACTGTATTGAGGCTGCTATGGGGGAATTATGCTGTATAGGGGCAACTTTGGGGGCAATAAGCTGTATGGGGCAGAAATGGGTCATTATACTGTATGGGCAGCATTATACTGTATGGGGCAGCTATGGGGTCATTATGCTGCATGGGGGCAGCTATGGGGCATTATGCTGTTTGAGTGAATCTGTTTGGGCATTATACTGCATGGGGGCATCTGTGTGGGCATTATACTGTATGGGAGGCATCTGTGTTGGCTTTATACTGTATGTGTGCATCTAAGGGGCAGTATACTGTATGGTGGCAGCTATGGGGGCATTATACTGTATGATCACTACAATGCTACATAGAGGGAGATTGCACAGGTGCAAAAATACTGATGAACAGGCACTCACATGACCACTATTCAAGAGGGGGGTGGCTGCTTAGTATTATCATTGCATACAGATATAACTTCTATAAGTGTGTGTGTGTGAATAGTGGGCGTGAGAGTGGGTGTTCATCAGTATTTTTGCACCGGTGCAATCTCACTCTATGTAGCATTGTAGTCGGGTCTGCGTCCTCATGTGAATTG
Source organism: Rhinoderma darwinii (assembly GCF_050947455.1). Lineage (NCBI taxonomy): Eukaryota > Metazoa > Chordata > Amphibia > Anura > Rhinodermatidae > Rhinoderma > Rhinoderma darwinii. Next base: position 350,956,482 of record NC_134689.1, read on the forward strand.
GTGTGTGTATCCGCCATTGTGAGAAATTTTGACTTTTGTCATTGATTTTAAATTAATATTGCTAATTTCTGTGATTCATTATACTGTATGGTGGCAGCTATGGGGGCGTTATACTGTATGGTGGCAGCTATGGGGGCATTATACTGTATGGTGGCAGCTATGGAGACATTATACTGTATGGTGGCAGCTATGGAGACATTATACTGTACGGTGGCACCTATGGGGGCATTATACTGGGGAGGCTATTTGGTATTATAATGTGTAGGAGGCACTATTGGAGCATGATACTGTGTGGGCTGAACCGGGTGTGTATGGGTGGGGATTGGGTGGGATTAGAGGCGTTTCTTGAAAGAAAAAATTTGCCGCGATGCACTTTACGCGCCGCATTGGTTGTCCCTCTTTGTGATGCCTGAAAGTTGGGAGGTATGATAGTTGCATAGATAGAAAAGTATCAATCAGTGGCTGGAGGGCGGAAAGGGTGTGAATAAATTAATATATTTGGACTGCATCGCTGGCTGTGCGCCGTAAGTATAAAATCTAAACACTCATAAACTACTTAACAGTACTAAATAAGTGATAGTACGCTTAAATCGGAGTCTATCAATTCTTCAAGCTACGATGAAATAGATAAAATTTGTTATCCTAATAGATAACGCATTGTAGGGATAACTATTAAAGTAGAAAGGCTGCATCCAGTATTTAGAGATGTGACAAGTACATGGGGGGGGGATTTATTCAGTGATTTGCGCTAGCCTTCTTGCGGAAATAAGTAGCAAATTTTGTTGTATGCTTGTTTTGAGAAAAATGTGCGACTTTTTTCGATTTCCTGACACTTATAACGCTTTTTTTAAAAGTGGGCAGGGCTTATCGGATGGGTGTGGTCACCTGCAGCCCAACAGAGTTACTATAATTAGCGTCAGAAATTATACCAGAAATCTATACCAGCTCTTAGCTGGTATAGATTTCACTTTGTGCCACATGGATTAACGAATAAATTGAATGCATCTTCCTTCAGCGGACTTCTGTTTAAAAATGGCCTATGAAACGCCAGTCTTAGTAAATCTGTAAAGTTTCTGCAGAGTAAATATAAAAGAACATTCAAACTGTTGAGTACTCCTGTAAATAAAGAATAAGCGGTCAGCAGCTTTTCTATTTGTTTCATTGGCATCTCAGAATACTTGGGAAATGCTGCCATCTTGTGGAAACCAGCAGAATTTTTGCTCATTTGATCAGGTTTGATTTCTTTTCTGTCCAAACTCATAAGTTGAGCTGTGGAGAACCTTTATTTGCAAGTTTTAAGTGAACATATAGATTGGAGCCAATTGCAGGTGACTTTGCGGGAGGGAGCCTTGTCTGGCCAGTCATTTCACCTGCAGCGGAAGCTACAGGGGAAATATGGCATTGCACGGCAACTATTCAGATGGGTGACCCCCATGTAATACATGAACGGCTCAAGTACGATAGAGCAGGATCTTCATTCTGGCTCAGAAAGGGGAGTCTGAGTGGGAATCCCTAATCTATGATGACTACATGCCCTAATTGAGTTTACACGAGTCGAGGGGCCGCGTGGGTCAAGACAGGCCAGACCCGGGCTGCAAGCCTAGGGGGAATGCCTGATGGCAGGGGTATAGGAAGGGGAGGAGTTAGGGGTGTTGTGTCATCAGGTCAGTTGGTGCTCTGAGTTTGAGCGGGAGTGGGAGAGCAGTTTACTCACCGCTTGCTCCTTGATTGTACCACCGCTGGTCTTCTTGTTGTCGGCGGTATAACTGACGTGGCTGAGCTTCTCAAGTAGCTCTCTTTTGGGGAGCGTGGCCCTGGCTGACTCCGGTAGCAGCTAGCCGGGTTAGTCGGAGGCAGGGCCGTATGCTGCTGTCGTGGAAGTCAATGGCTCAAAATATATTAGACCGAAATTTAGACGAGTGTTCCAACAGACACTCATGCCAGGCACTTTATCCAGCATCCTAATCAGGAGATTTCATACCGATATACATAGAGAGAGGAGAATTAACACACAGACGCTGCTGATATGCTCAAAATACTCCTCTGGAGGTTTATTGCCAAACTCAATTATAATAACATCATTCAGAAGGGGTGTAGGATTGAGGTTAACCAATCAGAGGCAATGTGACAATATTTCTTATTCAGCCAATTACAGACACACGATACATTCCAGATACATCATTATAATTCTTCACACATCAGGTTTTCTGGTGCCTTAACTCTCTTGGCAAGTATATTCCTGTAAGATGGGGGATGCATTCCCACATGCATATTTGCCGCGCTCCCATCTCACTCCCTGTCCCTTCTTCATATGGGAACCAAGGTCAAAGATAACTAACTAAGAAACATACGAAATCAGCGTTACTATACTTGTCTTAAAGGAACAATGACTTTCTTATTCACTACAAAAGAACCAAGATGGGAACTCCAGACAAGATGGCCGCTGCACGAAATTAAATAATTTAAACATTATTTTAATTACTTTCACATCTTGTAAAGAATACATGGAAAATACATATCTTAGTAATTTGGCATCCTGCTTGATAATTCATAATGTAATTTCATACAGAGAATATAAGCGAATTAACCATCCTTCACACTGCCCTAGGCCACAATTGCAACATCTGCTAATTGTGCAGTGTTTACGCTATGTGTGGACATACTCTAAATGAAATGCTCAGTGCTACCCCATCAACATTCCCTCCCCTGCCACATGAACACTGGGGCCCATTTCCTCTATTGTTGATCAGGTCACAGTTTATTATTTTTTAGAGTAAAAAAAATACTCCTGCAGTGGCCCCCTTCCTGACTGGAGCAATTACACCCTGCCAGTGTCCTCAGTATATTGTCCTACTATTAAAAGTAGCCCAATGAACTGAGGTAACCAGGGACCGTGTGATGTAAACTAAGCAATGACAGCTTAGAGCTGTCACTGCATAGTTTACTGTCACAGACCCAGGAAGGTAAGTATAATAATGGTTTTGCTTTTTTTTTACTTATTAGTGTTACTAATGTGTTTTTTTTTACCGGTTTGGTCAATGGACTAGTCGGATTCGAGGACTATTTAGAATTTTCTATTTTCAATAAAATGGTTAATGAGGGCTGTGTGGGGGGCTCTTATTTAAAAAAAAAAAATTTTTTCTGTGTTAGGTGTTTTTTTTAAACTTCATTACTACTGCCTTAGTAATTGTGGCAGTCTGAAAGAGTGCGTCCATTACTAAGGCAGGGCTTAGTGTTAGCTGGTGAAGAGGCTAACACTAACCCACCATTATTACCCCGCTACCCACCACCACCAGGCTGGGTACAATCCAGTACCCGGCCATCTGTAGTGATGGTCGGGTACTGGGTCAGCCACAGGCTGGTATTATTATTATTATTAAAAACTGTGGCCCTTCCCACCCTGGTAATGCTAGCCTGCTGCTGTGTTGTATCTGGCTGGTTATGAAAAATGGGGGGACCCCAAGTTGTTTTTTTTCAATTATTTATTTTAAAAAAACAATGTGGGGTCCCCCCCATTTTTCACAACCAGCCAGATACAATAAAGCTGCAGCAGCCTAGCATTACCAGAGTGGGAAGGCCCATTGTTTTTGGGCTTTCCCAGCCTAATAATACCAGCCTGCAGCCGCCCCAGTGCATGGCTATCACTTCAGGTGGTTGGGTACTGGACCATACCCGGCTCTTCCCGGCAACCCTGGTGGCAGTGGGTACTGGGGTATAAATGTGTTAGCCTCTTCACCGGCTAACACTAAGCCCCGCCTTAGTAATGGACGCTGTCTATCAGACAGGCACCATTACTAAGGCAGTAGTAATAAAGTTAAAAAAACACAGACACAGAAAAAATATTTTATCAAAATAAAAAAAAACACACAACCCACATAACCTATTTATTGAAAAAAGAAAACGCCGTCATCGAAGTAGTCCTCGAATCCGACGTAGTCCAACGACCGAACTTGTAAAAAAACACACAAAAAACATTAGTACCACTAATAAGTAAAAAAGAAAAACCATTATTATACTTAACTTCCTGGGTCTGTGACAGTAAACTAAGCTCTAAGCTGTCATTAGTTAGTTTACATCACGTGGTCCCAGGTTACCTCAGTTCATTGGCCTACTTAGGCCAATGAACTTAGGTAACTGGCCACCACGTAATGTAAACTAACCAATGACAGCTTAGAGCTGTCACTGCTTAGCTACTGAGCCTTATAAGTGGCGCAGGATCACTCGAGATGAGACCGAATTTTGGCGCATCTCGTGTTCGTGTGCCACTATAAACCTAGTTCGGGGACTCCTTCAGATACAAAGGAGTCCCCGTGCTACGAGTTACTAGCATTGGCGCGGCTCAGCAATAAAGTTTCCGATGATGCAGGCCTGGTCTTTTCTGATCAGGCCTGCCCCAGCGGAACGACGGCAGCCGGCGCAATGAGGTTATCGTGCCGCCTGCACCACAGGAAAGTGCCGAATACTGAGGAAGGGAACTAATAGTTCCCTTGCTTCATCGGCGCTTTCAATTGTATCCGCTTCCTAAGGATGCGCATACAATTTAAGGCCTCATTTACACGAGCGTAATATACGCGCGTGCGACGCGCGTGCTTTTCACGCATGACGTACGCACCTATATTACTCTATGGGACAGTGCAGACAGTCCGTGTTTTTTGCGCTGCGCGAGTGCGTTGCGTAAAACTCACGACATGTTCTAAAATCGTGCGTTTCTCGCGCATCACGCACCCATTGAAGTCAATGGGTGCGTGAAAACCACGCATGCCACACGGATGCTCCTGCGTTGCATTCGCGATTTTCACGCATCACTTGTTATGTCCATGCAAAAGAGTTTATAAAGCTGGACAAAGCAAACAAAAACCAGGAAGTGCTTATGTTTTCTCTGCGAGTGGGCAAGCCTGTGTGAGAGAATCTACACTCCCCAGAGATCTGCTGCCATGCCGCGTGGGCTTGACGTTGAGCACCTCATCAGCCTGGTCCAGGGCCATGGGGCTATTTGGGACACTCGTGCGGAGGCGAACCACGACCGCACGGTCAAGGAGGACGACTGGAAGGAGATTGCAAAGGAGCTTTTTGGAGAGGAATGGGAGAGTGGCCGAACCCGGGACCGCAGTCGGTTGGGTGAGTACCATGTGTTTTTAAGCAATGCAATGTCATCCCTATTGAAGAACTGTGGCCCTGTATGTGCCTTCCGCTCAATTGCCCAATGACCTTTTGTGTAGCAGGCGCATCACCGTGTACCATGTCATTAGCAGGGTAGGGCCCCTCATTTTGTGAGAGGGCAGAGTTGTTATGGCGTTGTCGCAATATGTGACCATGTATTTGTTTTTCCTCCAACAGTCCAAGATATAAAAACACGGTGGCGGAGCTGCCGCGACCAATTTAGGCGAGAAATGGGGGAAAAGGGACGCAGCGGAGATGGAGGCTCGCGTAAGCGCCCCTACATCTACATGAAGCAATTGATGTTCTTGAAGGACATTATGGAGATGCGGACGTAAGAGATTGTGCTTTTGAATGTGTCTAATGTTTGGTCGCCCAGGTCCTGTTTGCCATCGTGTTGTTGTGGGAAATGATCTCTATTGTGTTCTAACGCTGTTTTCCAATTCCAGAACCACCGACAATTTGGAGGACACTGCCGACGACACGGACGTCGCCGAGTCTCAGCCGCAACCTCCTGCTGCCCATGACCTGCCCCTTAGCCCGGAGCCGACACCCCTGGACCCCGCCCCTGTCCAGTCTGCACGGGCCGTCACCTCTCCGGCTGAGTAGCGCCCCCTGCGAGCCCCAACTCGCCGGCGCCGTGCTCCACAGCCCTCCGCCGGCGTCCAAGTGGATAGCCGGGTCTTGGAATTCCTGAGCGGAGCCGCGGATGAGGACGGCCAGGACTTTTTTGCCCGCGGCATTGTTCCCCTACTCTGACTGGTCCCTATGGATCGCATGGCCCGGCTCCATGCGTCGATCATAACCGTGATCGACGCTTCCACACCCCCCCACAATCCAAACCACTGCTTTTCACGGCCATAGAGCAGTGGCACGGATTTGCCATGCCGGCCACCACGCCCCAATTGCCGGCACCCTACCATCAACCCACCCCGATCGCACGGCCGCACCCCTATATGCGCCCTATGGCTCCCACCTTCCCTGCCCCAACGTACCACGGACAACATCAGCACCACTATGCTGGCGAGGAACATCCTCCGCAGCTCCAGGTCCAGCATAGTGGTGCTGAAATGCCCGCGTATTCCTCCCCGGGCCACCACTACCAACACCTGTGAGTGTGTTGGTGTCCTCCAAGTTGGGCGCACAATTTTTTGTACGGGACGGCAACTCGTCCCATAATGTTTGTTTACACCATGTTGGTGTTATTTTGATTAAAATGCCTTTTGTTCTTACTGTCCACACCATGTTTCGGTAGTGTGAAATACTAACACATAAAACATGGATGTTTATTGTTTCTATTGCGTGTTGTTTTTATTTCACACCCCTCAACACAATCTTTGCCCCACATTTATTTTGCCTATACACTCACACACTTCTGGGCTTTGCCCCCAATGCATGCACACGTGTTATGAGGTTTTAGTTCATCTATCGGGGTTTGACATTGTTTGCAACAGATGAGAACGTTTGGGTGCTGTCATGGGACTCGAAGCACACTAAGTACAGTCGCAATTGGACTCGCCTAACTTTTGGCCGACCATCATTCTATCTCCTGAAAACATGTTTCCAAATGGCAAATCCTGACAGATGTAAGCTCGCAACCTGCGTCAAGGGTCCTCATGTTTTCCGAGTCCCTAACCCTACACGAACAAAACAAACAAAAAAAAACACTGGCCACTTGGGACCTGTGTACTGAAGCCTCCAAAAAACAGACAACCCTTCAAAGGTCATCACGCCCCCACGGTGCGGCTCCTGATGGGCACTCGAAATATGCCGCCAAAGTATCCCGCACTCGAAGGCCGGATGTGAGAGATCGGCCAAGAGGAATAGCCGGGGCATTGTCGCTGGTGGCTGCATGTGTTAGGATATATTCTGCATCAAAGGTAGCATCATTAATGCGGCAGAAGTTATGCAGAACGACACACGCTTGGATAACACGTGTCACATTCTGCATGGACAATTGCATTGTCATCAGAAAGACACGCCACCTGTTCGACATAATGCCAAAGGCACATTCCACACATCTACGAGCTCGGCCTAGGTGGAGATTGAACATGCGCCGACGGTCATCCAAGCCCCTTCTTGCAAAAGGCCGCATGACTTGCCTTGTCAGGGCAAACCCCTCATCCGCCACGATGACATACGGGATTGGGGGTCCGCTGGAGCCAGGGAGGATGGAAGGTTCCGGCACCGCCAGTCGATTATTCACGAGTCGCTTCCCCATTCTTGATGAACGGAATATGCGGGCATCAGCAGAGCTTCCATACGAGCCGATGTCAACAATAGTGAAGCAATCATTTCATTTCTGTCCGCCAAGGCCAACAATACCATAGAAAAAAACTGTTTGTAGTTATAGTATTGCGAGCCACTGCGTGGGGGCTTTTTCACCCGAATGTGTTTGCCGTCTAGGGCACCAATGCAATTCGGAAATTCACTTGCTCTAAGAAATCCCTCTGAAATTCTTAGCCACTGTTCTGTCGTGGGCTGAGGCATGACCGTGGTCTTTAACCTCTGCCACAACACGGCACAGGTGGATGTGACAATGAACGAAATGGTGGTCACTCCCAAAAGAAATTCAAAATGTAACGAATGATATCTATTGCCTGTGGCCAGAAATCTAAAAAGCAAAGAGAAACAAAAAGAAAGCCACAACACATGTTAGATGTGGCTGCTAAAACTGACAGCGTCATTGACTAAGTAATTGCAACTGCACACATACCTCAAGGTCACAAGCAGACGTTCTTCACGCGAAATGCAGCGTCTCATGTTGGTATTCTTGTAGGTGATGCCAGGGCGAATCGGCTAAAGCAGAAGGTCAAATGTGGCCACAGACATGCGGCAGAACGCTCTAAATTTTTCAGGGTGCCGGCGTAAGTCCTCATACAGGGTATGGAAATGGCCTTTGGTCGTACGTTGGGCAACAAGTGGATGAACCCAAATGCGACATCTTCCACGCGTCTGGTGCTGCAGCATGGGTCTACGCTCCCAAAAACGACGCAAGATCATCCAGGCAAGAAGCACACGTGCCAGAGACTGAGAAGGCATAAGTGTGCCGTGCAAAGACAATAACAACTTCAATGGAGAAACACACACTGGGGTTTCTGCAGAGGCGGAAATTAAGGTGCAAAACCTGTTTTCCCAGCAAGCAGGGGTTGGGCCAGCTGGCCTATTTGTAGGCTGGCCTCGCATTAATCTCCTCTGCGTTTTTTACGCGCGTTGCAAACGCTGGACGTGCGCGCGTTTAAAACGCAGCAATGCTGCGTATACGCAGTGCAAACGCAATGACAACGCGCGGAATACGCTGCGTGGTTTTCGCGCGCAAAACGCACACGCTCGTGTAAATGAGGCCTAAGACAGTACATTATATTAGGGTTGTCACGAATTTGAACTTTGATACCGATACTTTGTGTAGTATTGCGATTCTCAATACTAAAACGATACTTGCCAACAAGAATAATAAAATAAAAAAAGGGTTGTCACGAATTTGAACTTCGATACCGATACTTTGTGTAGTATTGCGATTCTCAATACTAAAACGATACTTGCTAACAAGAATAATAAAATAAAAAAAGTTCTTCAGTTTTCTGATGTGCTTCACATTAATAGTAATTAACCCCATGGTGTTTCTCACAGTCATAATGGACAACATTAGGTTAATGTGTGAGGTACGTGATGGGGTTAATTACTATTAGGCTGGGTTCACACGACCTATTTTCAGACGTAAACGAGGCGTATTATACCTCGTTTTACGGCTGAAAATAAGGCTACAATATGTCGGCAAACATCTGTCCATTCATTTGAATGGGTTTGCCAACATACTGTGCAGACGACCTGTCATTTACGCGTCATCGTTTGACAGCTGTCAAACGACGACGCGTAAAAATACAGCCTCGTCGAAAGAAGTGCAGGACACTTATATACATTATATGCAGGACACTTATATACATTATATGCCGGACACTTCTTTCAGACGTAATTTGAGCCGTTCTTGATTGAACTCAATGAAGTACAGCTCAAAATTTACGGCTGCCAGAGAAGCCTCGCAAAATGCGAGGAGGAGCAATTACGTCTGAAACGGGGCAGCTGTTTTCTCCTGAAAACAGTCTGTCTTTTCAGACGTAAAAGCCTGCTACCGTGTGCACATACCCTAAATGTGAGGCACATGGAGGTTCAAAATTCATAACACCACATGCCTCACATTAATAAGTGAAAGAAAGCAGTTTTTATATTTTTTTTAGTGTTTACATTATAAATGACGCTATAAATTTCTTGTGCAGGTTATTACGGTCACGACGATACAGAATTTGTGTATATTTTATGTATTGAGACTTATTTTAATGTTTATTGTAAAAAATTGGTGTTTTAAAAAAAAAAAAAAAATGATTTAACATTACTTTATTTTTACTTTTTTGATTTTTAAACTTGAATGTACTGGCATACATCATCTATATGCCAGTACATTAGCCTGTGTACTGATAGTACACAGGCAGTTGTTAGGACATACCTCAGTATGCCACAACAACAGGAAATATGGTCAGACAGCCCTGGGGTCCTTCAATGGACCTTGGATTGTCTGCCTATATATGTTATGTCCCTCAATCGCGTCACAGGGAATCCCTGTGACGCAATCCAAGGGGCATCTCTCTTTGTATTTTCTTCTTGAATGCTGCGGTCAGCTTTGTTCACAGCATTCAAGCGAATAACAGCAGAGATCAGAGGTTTTTCTAATCTCTGCCGTTAGAGCAGGGCTGCGGCTGTGTAATACATCTATTGCCCCGCTCCTGAGTCCTGACAAGTGCGCGCGCGGTCAGCATAAGTTGATGCGGGCGGCGCTGCTCTAATGAGCGGCGGCCCCGGAGACAAAACATGGAGGTGTTTTGCAGTGCACCCGCCATGTTCTGTCTTCAGTGACAGCGCTCCTTAGTGCAGCGCCGCAGCATCACCTCATGCTGACAGCGCGCGCACTTGTCAGGGCTCAGGAGCGGGGCAAATTCGGTGTTACACAGCCGCAGCCTCGCTCACTACATTCATGTATTTCGATACTAAGCTGTGCGACTGCACAGCTAAGTATTGAAATACATGAAGCAACGGTATTTAACCCTACATTGTTAAACATCTACTTATCTAACCTGCGGTGGTACCATCCTGTCCTGCTCTGCCGTCCAAGTCTGAGACATGCCCACTATTCGCGGATTGGCCACAGCTGCTCCCATCAGCAGTTCTGGCCAATCCATTAACAGAGGGCATGTCTTAAGCCTAAGTAGCGCACCCCCCCCCCCCCGGCCCTGTGAGTGATCTGACGGTCAGGTTACAAGATAAGTTTTTAATAAAAATATAAAAAAAGAGGATCCTGCAGCCGCCCTCCCCCTGTTGGACGCCCTAGGCACCGCACCTCCAGTGCCTAGTAGAAAATACGGCCCCGGTCGAGGCCCAGCTTGGCCTAGTGATGTGGTTGCTCCTATGACTGGGAAGCGGCTTAGTAATCTTCTCTCTTCTTGGACGGCTTAAGTGGTATGAGGGCTTATTTTTTGCGGAATAAGCTGTAGTTTTTAATAATACCATTTTGGTGTACATGCATCGTTTTGATCAGAATAGAGATTCTGGCGTTTATAATATTTTTTTTTTAACGGCGTTTACCGTGCTGGTTAAATAATGATACAATGTAATAGTTCAGACTTTTACGGATGTGGCGATACCAATTATGTTTATTTATTTATTTATTTATTTACTATGCTCTAGGGGGAAAATGGTAAAAGGGGGGTTTTTTGAACATAAAAAAACAACTTTATTTAACTCATTTTAACTTTTTTTAATAGTCGCCCTAGGGGACTTCAACCAGCGATCGTTAGATCGCTTGAACGATATACCGCAATACTAATGTATTGCAGTATATCGTGATTCTGACAGGAGGCAGGGCTTAATATTTGCACAAAGATGGCAGACCTGGGGGCCTTCATTAGGCCCCCAGGCAGCCATAGCAACCATCGCCCCCTCGCGATTGTGTTGCGGGGGGCGCGATGAGCTGTTAGAAGGGGTCGTCTCCTTCTTTCTAACGATTTAAATGCTGCGGTCGCTATTGACCGCAGAATTTAACGAGTTAAACGAGCGGCATCGCGCTAGAGCGCAATGCCGCTCGTTACTCTGAAGTGTCGGCTGTAGCAAACAGCCGACACCGGCATCGTATGGAGCGGGTTCACTCCGTGAGCCTGTTCCATACTTCCCCTACCCGACTTTGGCATATGGATACGTCAAATGTCGGGAAGGGGTTAAAGACGAAGTGGGTAGAAATTAAAAAGGAGGAGGAAAAGCAGTGGTATTGGCAGATCCCTCAAAAGTTTACTAATTAGTTGCAGGCATTTATCATTCCTGCAAGCCTATTTGGAGAAAAGGCGCCAGAGAATTTTCTGCTTTTTGGACACCATAGGGGAGGCTCACAGGGTTCATGGGGGTCTGACCTGGCTCAGAGTTGTTTATCGTTTGATCAGAAAGACAAGGGATGGACCTGTTTTGTGTTATTTTGATTGCACATTTCTGTCTCAGTATCAGTTCAGGGCAGTGTTCTATAGACCTTTGGTGACTGTTGGGTTGAACGGCTCTAGTTTTGCCCCACATTCTTTTAGGATAGGTATGGCTACAGAGGCGGCCGGGTGGGGCCAGATGTGGTTTGCCGGATTGGTAGATGAGAGTCTCAGCATTTCCACTCTTATGTTATGTATGGGGGCAATTTAGGTACTTAGATTGATAGGAAGTTTTGCTTTCAGATGGGAAGAATGGGGGGTGAGGGTTTTTTGGGCAATTTTCATTGTGTTTGTGTTATTTTTATAACTCTTTCGTTTTCTCTCCCTCTCCGGTTATACTTCGGGTCGTTCCCCTTGTCTGGATCTCTTGACATTCCTATGTTCTTTGTTTATTGCTGAATGTGCGGAGGTGTGCCATGACGGGAGGCAGCCTGGTTTCCCCTGGGGAGTGACAGGGCCACAATCGTTGGGTTGGAGGGGTATGGTTTGGAGTAGGATGTTGCCTGATTTTCATGGGTATGTTGTGTTGAATAGGGTCCCGGATGTCCTTGTTTTGCACGTAAGGGAAAATGACCTTGGCGTCAGGCCTTTCCGAAAGCTGATCAGGTACATCTGACTTCCTTAGGCTTTGGTTGTTGTTTTCTGGGGTGATAGTCGTGTGGTCCGATATATTTCCGCATAGGACCTGCAGGGCTGCTCGATCAGTCATTGGCATTAACAGGGCACGAGTGAAGGGTAATCGGGCAATGTCTGCGTTTGTTGTCCGGAATGGTTGCGTGTTTGTTAGGCATTATGATTTTGAGGATCGCCAGGGTAAATTTTGGTTCGCCGATGGAGTTGATTTAAATACGGTGGGTATTGTTCTTTGGGCCTTGAAAATTCAGGAGAGCATTGAGCATGCTTTGTTACTGTGGGGTAAATCGCATACTTGAGGGCTTCAAGATATGCTTGCTGTGTTGGGTTTCTGGGTTCCTTGGAGTTGGTGGTAAATTGGTGGGGAAGGGATTCATAATGGGTATGTTCCATCCCAAATTATACATTATTGGGGGGCTTATTTGGACTCCAATTGGGTGGAGTCCCGAAGAGCGGGTGTGGATTTAGCCATCTGTGGTTCGTCACACTGCCCCGGAGCCTGCAGGGAAACAGCTGGGGGTAAAATAGAGGAATGGGCAGATTGTCGTCAAATACTTCTTGTTGGCTTCTAAGATCTCCCTTTCCGTCTGGGTGAAGTTTTACGAGAAGGATGTCAGTGGTGTGATTGCGTGAAGCGTTAAATTCATTTAATTTGTATTTATTGTTTACTTATTATTGACTTGTTTGTTTGTTGACCCCTTCCCGCAAAATGATGGGTCTGGTACGTCAACATTGCAAGTAACTTCAAATTTAAAAAAAAATAAGAAATATAAATAAATAAAAGTTTTAAGTAATAAAAACAATAATCGCCCTGTTTCCCTGATCAAGTCCTTTATGATTCTATTAAAAAAAAACTATATATAATAGGTACCGCCGCGTTCGGAACGGCCTGAACTATAAAAATATCATGTTATTTTTACCACACGGTGAACACCGTAAAACAAATTTAATAAAAAACAATGACAGAATTAATTTTTTTGGTCACCTTGTCTCAGAAAAAATGTAAAAAAGTGATCAAAAAGTTGCAAGTACCCCAAAATGGTACCCACAAAAAACTACTCTTCGTCACGCTAAAAACAAGCCCTCACAAAGTGATCAACTGAAAATAAAAAAAGTTATGGCTGTCAGAAAATGGTGACACTAAAACATGAGGTTTTTTTTAGGAAAGAGAATTTTTATGGTGGGAAAGTAGTAAAACGTAAAAAAACTATATAAATTTGGTAACGTTCTAATCGTATCGACCCACAGAATAAAATTAACATGTTGTTAACTTGTATATACTTGTATATACTGCACGGTGAACACTGTAAAAAAAGAAAACAGTGCTAGAATTGCTGTTTTTTGGTTTTTGGTTTTTTGGTTTCCTCCTCTCCCCAAAAATGTAATAAATAGTGCTAAAAAAAAAATCACATGTACCCCAAAATGGAACCAATAAAAATTACAGTTCGTTCCACAAAAAACAAGCCCTCCCACACAGGGGCGGATTAAGGGTACCATGGGCCCCGGGCACTTTTTCAGGTCTGGCCCCCCCCCCCCCCCCCCCGCGCGCGAACTCCGAAGACTCTGTACCGTATATATTTGCAGATTTCTGTTTAGGTGGCCACAGACCTGGCACAGTTTTAATTTAGCTGTAAAAGCAGAATGAGCCATATAGAAGAAAGAAAGCAGAATACTTTGAGACACTGAAGTGGTCAGGAGCTTTATAACTTTTTTATTTTTACGTCAATGGACTGGTGTGTGAAGGATTATTTTTTTGCGGGAGGAGTTATAGTTTTTATTGACACCATGTAAAGTACCATATAATGGGTGAATTGGAAAAACTGAGATTCCTCCATGGTTTTTTGGATTTCGTTTTTACTGTATATATTTACCTTCTCTTAAGGTAAAAGTTTATTTAACATATACTTTTACCTTAAGAGAAGGTAAATATATACAGCCCCAGAACCAAGCTCAGTACATATATACAACACCAGAACCAAGCTCAGTACATATATACAGCACTAGAACCAAGCTCAGTACATATATACATCCCCAGAATCAAGCTCAGTACATAAATACAGCACCAGAACCAAGCTCAGTACATATATACAGCACTAGAACAAAGCTCAGTACATATATACAACGCCAGAACCAAGCTCAGTACATATATATAACTCCAGAACCAAGCTCAGTATATATATATATATATATATATATATATATATACAGCACCAGAACAAAGCTCAGTACATATATATATATATATATATATATATATACACACACAGCACCAGAATCAAGTTCAGTACATATATACAGCACCAGAACAAATACAGTTCAGTACAGAGATCATTTGCAAATTCAGTTAAACCCCTGTCATATAAATTTGTACATCATAAAACAACAGCTCCCAGTATAGCCTGAACAATGGTTAGGATATGCTGGGAGTTGCTCTTTAACAAAAAGAATGCTACCATCCGTCATCTTGCTTCAGATCATACAGTACTGATTGTAACGTCCATGGCCGTGGGCTGTCGGGTTTACTCACCCCCCGACGCCCTCAGCCATGGATCCGTGAGCGCTGGTCCCTGTCTCCTTCCTAGGAGACGCCAGCGCTCACTTCCGCTCCGTCCTGCTGTGTCCCGTAGGGTGCGTGCGCTCGCTCGTGCACGGCCTTAAAGAGCCAGCGCGCGCACAAATTAATCGTCATCATCATCAACTGCCCTGATTTCCTGGTCTATAAGATGGCCCCAGGCTTTCTGATCCTTGCCTGAGCGTTGTTAGTCTATCCCAGTCTGTCTCGCAAATGGTCCCTTAGTGTTTCCCGTTCCAGCTGTTACCCGTGCCATGTTACCCGTTCCTGTATTCCGTATTGTTCTAGTTCCTATGCCTACCTGCGTTGGAGTAGTGTCTTCTGCCACGTCCAGTGTCGTCTGCCACGTCCAGTGTCGTTTGCCACGTCCAGTGTCGTTTGCCACGTCCAGTGTCGTTTTCCACGTCCAGTGTCGTTTGCCACGTCCAGTGTCTTCTGCCACGTCCAGTGTCTTCTGCAACGTCCAGTGTCTTCTGCCACGTCCAGTGTCTTCTGCTTCATCGGATACTGCTCGCCACGTCTGGCGCGACCTGCCTCACCAGCCTCCACCCGTGCTGAAGCCACAGCCACCGTCCGGACTATTTCAGGTACCCAAGCGTTACTGTCTGCCATTGACTTTCGTATAGACTGTGACCTAGTCAGCTGCCTCCCCGCTACGGCGGAGTGGCCTAGTGGGTCCACATACCTTGTGTCCGTGACACATACCCTGTGTCCGTGACACTGATCAGTCACAGGCAGAATAAACATTTATATTGAGTGACTCACCGGTGACGCCTCAGATTCTTTTTCGTTCTTTTTCTCTTTTCTTCTCCATCCGGTCCAGACCTCTATGATGACTTCTCCCGGGCATGGCCCATTTCTGCAGTTTGCAGCTCAGATGTCTTTGGCTCCTCACTTTTCCAACATTTCCGCACCTGTAAACGAAGATAAAATTCTCATGATGCCACACTCTATGCTTCTAACTATAATAGTATCATACAATGAATATTATAGTACTATACACTGTACTCCTGAATATAATAGTATTATACACTGTACTCCTGAATATAATAGCACTATACACTGTGCCCCTGAGAGTGTGTGTGTGTGTGTGTGTGTGTGTGTGTGTATAGGAGACAGCATATCTATAGCGCTATGACCCTACAAACTATGGATAGGATTAGATACAGTGGCTTAGCACAGTATCATACATTATAGGATTAGATACAGTAGCTCAACAGACAGTATCACACATGATAGGATTAGATATAGGGACCAGCTCGCTGACATTGCGGATCCAGAACTGGACCTAGAAAAGGTAAGTATAAGAATTGTTTTGCTTTTTTATGTGTTACTAATTATTTTTCTGTGTTTGTGTTATTTTACAGGTTCAGTTGTTGGACTACGTCGGATTCGAGGACTACTTCAATGACAGCGTTTTTTTATTCTCAATAAAATGGTTAATGAGGGTTGTGTTTGTTTTTTTATTTCAATAAAATATTTTTTCTATGTATTGTATTTTTTTAAACTTTACTTTTACCGCCTTATTAATAGCTGCTGGCTGATTGACAGCATCCATTACTAAGGCGAGGCTTAATGTTAGCAGGCAGAGAGGCTAACACTAACCCCCATTACCCCGGTACCCAACGCCACCAGTGGTACTGGGAAGAGCCGGGTATGAATTGGTACCCGACCATCTGTAGTGATGGTCAGGTATCGGGTCAGCCACAGGCTGGTAATATCAGCCTGGGAAAGGCCAAAAACAGTGACCTTTCCCCCCCTGGTAATGCTAGGCTTCTGCTGTTGTATCTGGCGGGGTTCCCCCCATTTTTCATAACCAGCCAGCAGCAGCAGGTTAACATTACCAGGGGGGAAGGGCCACAGTTTTTGGCCTTTCCCAGCCTAATAATACCAGCTTGTGGCCGCCCCATTGCCCGACCATCACTACAGATGGTCAGGTACTGGATCGTACCCGGCTCTTCCGAGCACCCCTGGTTGCGTTGGGTACCGGGGTAATGGGGGTTAGTGTTAGCCTCTGTACCGGCTAACACTAAGCCTCACCTTAGTAATGGATGCTGTCAATCAGCCGTCGTCCATTACTAAGGCGGTAGTAATAAAGTTTAAAAAACAAAGACATAGAAAAAATATTTTATTGAAATAAAAACCACCCAGACAACCCTCATTAACCATTTTATTGATAATAAAAAAGCCGTCATCGAAGTAGTCCTGGAATCCGACATAGTCCAACGACCGAACCTGTAAAAAAAACACAAACACAACAAAAACGATTAGTAACACGTGTGGTAGGCTTATATACAGGGCCCATCAGACAGGATCACACATGGGCCATGTAACTAAGCCTACCATGTGCTTATGTAGGATGCTTAGATACAGGGCCAAATAGACAGGATCACACATGGGCCTTGTATCTAAGCCTACCATGTGATTGGCTTAGATACAGGGCCCAGCAGACAGCATCACACATCTGTGATCCTGTCTCATAGGCCCTCTAAGCCTGCATGGGCCCTCTAGGCTTAAAGGGATTGTCCAGTCCCTAAACATTGATGGCCTATCCTCAGGATAGGCCATCAATAGCTGATGGCTTGGGGTCCTTCTCCCGGGACCCCCAAATCAGCTGTTTTGAAGGGGCCGCAGCACACGTACGAGAGATGCTTCCCCTTCATTTCACGGATTCAGTGTGAGCAAGTGACCGGAATGAAGGGGAAGCACCAGCTCTCGTACGAGCGCTGCGTCCCCTTCAAAACAGGTGATTGGCGGGGGTCCTGGGAGTCGGACCCCAAGCCATCAGCTTCAAGCAGAAGGGGTATCAAACTTACCCTGCTCTTCAGCCGCGGCAGATGTCCGGAAACAGGAAGGTAAGTACTGTAGTTACTATAGTAACGGGTCGCGGCTCCTGTTACTATAGTAACGGGCCATGGCTGCAGTTACTATAGTAACTTTTTTATTGTGTAGTGCGTAGTGTAGTGTATAGCCACTGGTTGGGTGAGCGGTCCCACTTCACTCCGGTTCTCTGAACCGGCTGTCATTTTAACAGCCGGTAAGGGAGAACCGGGGCGAACTGGGCCCCCTTCCAGCCTCGGGCCCCGGTGCTCTTACCCATATTGCCCTCATTGTAATCCACCCCTGCTCCCACAGCTCCGTCAACGGAAAAATAACACGTTCTGACTCTCAGAATGCAATGAAGCAAAATTATGCTAAATGATAGAACATACTTTTTAGGTCCAGTAGTTTTTCACTAAAAACCCCACATCATCATTTGCATCGTAGATGCAGTGGAGATGAGGAAACTTTAGGGCCTTGTGCTGCTTATATGGCTAGTGAAGAAGTCAAAGATTAGGCAATACTGGAGCGCAGATATTTTGTACAATACCCAAAAAACCCGGCCTGCATAAAGGATTGGTTCAAAACGTACCACACCAATCCATGGATGATTAATTTTATTATTCATTCACCCCATTATTACATCATCCTATTATGCCCTGAGGTACTCCGCCCAGTTTACATATACCCTGATGAACTCCGCCCAGTTGAATATACCCTGATGTACTCCACCCAGCTTACATATACCCTGATGCACTCGGCCCAGTTTACATAGACCCTGATGTACTCTGCCCAGCTTACATAAACCCTGATGTACTTCGCCCAGCTTACATATACCCTGATGTACTTCGCACAGCTTACATATACCCTGACGTACTCCTCACATCTTACATATACCCTGATGTACTAAGCACTGATATCATATACCCAGTGGCGTAACTACCGCTATAGCAGCCGTAACGGGGCCCCCCATGGCCGGAGGCTTCGCTAGAAGCCGCTATGGCTGCTACAGCGTGACGCCACTGAAGGGGTTGTTCCTACAAAAGACATGTATCCCCTATCCACAGGATAGGGGATACATGTGTGATCGCTGGGACGCCCAGCGATAAGGAGAACAGGGGACCGAAAGTCCCCCGAATTTCTCCATGACAAACCTCGGACTTCCGGGGTCTGTCTGAAGCTCCATTGAAATGAATTGTGCACTGGTCGCGCTTGTGCGCATGCGTGACCAGCGCACCTTTCATTTTTATTGAACTGCGCAGACTCCGGAAGTCCGAGGTTAGTCATGGAGAACTTGGGGGGACTTTCGGTCCCCTGCTCTCCTTATCGCTGGGCGTCCCAGCGATCATACATCTATCCCCTATCCTGTAGGACAAACTATAGGCCGTTTTTTTTTGGGGGGGCTATATGGCGTTATTTACAGGGGGGGTCTGTATGGTGTTATCTATGGGGGGTCTGTATGGCGTTATCTACAGGGGGGGTTTGTATGGTGTTATCTACAGGGGGTACTCTGTATGGCATTATCTACAGGGGGGGTTCTGTATGGTGTTATCTACAGGGGGGGTCTGTATGGCGTTATCTCCAGGGTGGGTCTGTATGGTGTTATCTGCAGGGGGTGTCTGTATTGCGTTATCTACAGGGGGGGGGTCTGTATGGCGTTTTCTACAGGGGGGACTCTGTATAGTGTTATCTACAGGGCGGTCTGTATGGCGTTATCTACAGGGGGTATGTATGGCGTTATCTACAGGGGGGTCTGTATGGCGTTATCTACAGGGGGGCTGTATGGCATTATCTACAGGGGGGCTGTATGGAGTTATCTACAGGGGGATTGGGGCTGTAAGACGTTATCTACAGGGGGCTGTGTATGGTGCTATCTATAGGGGGGCGCTGTGTGGTGGAATCTATAGGGAGGCACTATCTACAAGGGGGTGGGGTTGTGTGATACCCAGCGAAGGGGGGCCCCAGTCAAAAGTTTGCTATGGGACCCAGTCTTTCCTAGTTACGCCCCTGTCTGATATACTCCACACAACTTACATATTCCCTAAAGTACTCCACCCAGCTTACATATACCCTGATGTACTCCGCACAGCTTACATATGCCCCCACATTATAAGCTGAAATAACAGTAAAACCCAAACAAAACTACTACCAAGCAAAATCTACGCTCCAAAAGCCAAATCGCGGTCCTTCTGAGCCTGACAGTGTGCCCAAACATCAGTTTATGACTACATATGGGGTATTACTGTACTCTGGAGAACCCGCTTAACAATTTATGGGTTGTGTGTCTCCAGTGTCACAAGCTGTGCACAACATATTGGTCACTGAAATGGCATATCATTGGAAAAATGGCAATTTTCAATCTGCACCATCCACTGTGCACTAATTTCTGCAAAACACTTGCGGGGCCAAAATGCTCACAATAGCTCTAGATGAATTGTCAGGGCTTTCCACTGTACTGGTACCTTAGCTCAGTACAACATGGTGTCTGAAAACTAATTTAGTAAAATCTCCACTCCAAAAACCAAATTGCGCTTCTTCCCTTTAGAGCCTTGATGTGTGTCCAAATAGCAGTTTATGACCACATGTGGGGTATTGCCGTACTCGGGAGAAATTGCTTTACAAATGTTGGGTGTTTTTTTCTCCTTTATCCCTTGTGAAAATGAAAATATTCAACTTTTTATTGGAAAAAATGTGATATTAATTTTTACGGCCTAATCCCAATAAGTTCTGCAAAAGACCTGTGGGGTCTAAATGCTCACTATACCACTATATAGATTCCTTAAGGTGTGTAGTTTTCCAAATGGTGTTACTTTTGGGGGGTCTTACTGTTTTGGCCCTGCAGGGGCTTTTGAAATGTGACATGGCACCCAAAAAAAAATTCCAGCTAAATTTAAACTCCAAGTTGCACTCCTTCCTTTTTGAGCCCTGCAGTGTGTCCAAACAGCATTTTATGACCACTTATGGGGTATTGTCATAATCGGGAGAAATTGCTTTTCAAATGTTGGAGTGATTTATCTTCTGTGCTCCTTGTAAATATTGAAAATGTCCACGTTTTATCGGGAAAAAATTTAGCTTTTCAATTTTATGGAATAATTCCACAAAATTCTGCAAAAGTACCTGTGGGGTCAAAATGCTTCCTATACCCCTAGATAAATTCCTTCAGTTGTGAAATTTCCCAAATGGGATCACTTTTGGGTGTTTCCACTGTTTTGGTCCCTCAGGGGCTTTGCAAATGCGACATGGCACCCTAAAACCATTGCAGCAAAACTTGAGCTGCAAAAGCCAAATGGTGCTCCTTCCCTTCTGAGCTCTGCCGTGTGTTATCACATATGGGGTATTGCCGTAGTCGGGAGAAATTGCTTTTCAAAATTTTGTGGGTCCTTTATGCCTTGTAAAAATTAAACATTTCTACATTTATTGGAAAAAATGCTGATTTTGATTTTCACGGCCTCATTCCATTAAATTCAGCAAAAAACCTGTGGTGTCAAAATGCTCACTATTCCCCTTGATAAATTCCTTGAGGGGTGTAGTTTGCAAAATGTTGTCTTTTTGGGAGTTTTTTCACTGTTTTGGCCCAACAAGACCTCTTCAAACCTGACATGGTGCCTAAAATATATTCTAATAAAATGGAGGCCCCAAAATCAACAAGGTGCTTCTTTGTTTCTGAGGCCTGTGTTTCAGTCCATAAGAGCACTAAGGCCACATGTGGGAATTTTTCTAAAAACTGCAGAATCTGGGCAATAAATATTGAGTCACGTTTGTTAAAACCCTCTGTTACAGAAAATAAAAGGATTACATATGAATTTCTGCAACAAAAAAAAACACGAAATTTGTACATTTCACCCCTACATTGCTTTAATTCTTGTGAAATGCATAAAGAGTTAAGAAACTTTCTTAATGCTGTTTTCAATACTTTGAGGGGATCAGTTTTTAAAATGGGGTGACTTATGGAGGTTTGTATTGTATGGGCCCCTCAAAGCCACTTCAGAACTGAACAGGTCCCTGAAAAAATTGCCTTTTGAAATTTTCTTGAATATGTGAGAAATTGCTGCTAAAGTTCTAAGCCTTGTAACGTCCTACAAAAGGAAAAGAATGTTCAAAAGACGATGCCAACATAAAGTAGACAAATGGGATATGTGAAATAGTAACTATTTTGTGTGGTATTACTATCTGTTTTACAAGCAGATACATTTAAATTGGGAAAAGCGCAAATTTTTGCAAATTTTCTCAACTTTGGTGTCCTTCACAAATTAATATTGAATTTACCGAGCAAATTTTTTCTCTAACATAAAGTATAATATGTCATGAGAAAACAATCTCAGAACCATTTGGATAGGTAAAAGCATTCCAAAGTTATTACCACATAAATTGTCACATGTCAGATTTGAAAAAATCGGCTTTGTCTTTAACCCCTTAACGCTCCAGGACATACTATTATGTCATGGTAAGTGCATCGTTCGCGCTCCATGACATAATAGTATGTCATGGAGTAAACACGGCGCCGTTCGTGCGGGCGCGTTCGTGAGCTGTGATAGCTGCTGTTTCCGACAGCAGACTATCACTACTCAATGTGCAGGGACCGATCGCGGTGGTCCCCGCAGATTTAACCCCTTAGAAGCCGCGTTCAATAGCGATCGCGGCTTCTTAGGGGTTAATCCGCCATCGCCGGCCTGCTACACGATAGTGGCCGGCGATGGTGACTATGGCAACCGGACACCAAAAAATGGCGTCCGGCTATGCAATAGACGGAAGCCTAATGGGTCCTGACAACGTCAGGACCCACTATGCTTGCTGTCAGTGAGTAGCTGACAGTTCTAATACACTGCACTACGCATGTAGTGCAGTGTATTAGAATAGCGATCAGGGCCTCCTGCCCTCAAGTCCCCTAATGGGACAAAGTAAAAAAGTAAAAAAAAAGTAAAAAAAAGTTGTGTAAAAATAAGAAAATAAAAGTTTTAAAAGTAATAAAAGTAAAAATCCCCCTTTTTCCCTTATCAGTCTTTATTATTAAAATAAATAAATAAACAAATAAACTATACATAATTGGTATCGCGCGTTATTTATCCCGCGCGGTGAACGCCGTAAAAAAAATAAATAATAAACCGTACCAGAATCACAATTGTTTGGTCACTTCACCGCCTAAAAAATGGAATAAAAAGAGATCAAAAAGTTGCATGTACCTAAAAATGGTACTGATCAAAACTACAGTTCGTTACGCAAAAAATAAGTCCTCGCACGGCTTTTTTGAAGGAAAAATAAAAACTTTATGGCTCTTAGAATAAGGTAACACAAAAAGTAAATGATTTATTACAACAAGTATTTTATTGTGCAAACGCCATAAGACATAAAAAAACTATAAACATCTGGTACCGCCGTAATTGTATCGCCCCGCAGAATGAAGTGAATGTGTCATTTATAGCGCACGGTGAACGCTGTAAAAAAAATAGAACAAAAAAACAATAGTAGAATTGCGGTTTTTTAGTCACCGCGCCACATAAAAATAGAATAAAAACTGATCAAAAAGCCGCATGCATGACATGAAAACTGCAATGGATTCCTCAAGGGGTCTAGTTTCCAAATTGGGGTCACTTTTGGAGGGTTTCCAATGTTTTGGCACCACAAGACCTCTTCAAACCGGACATGGTGCCTAATAAAAAAGAGGCCTCAAAATCCACTAGGTCCTCCTTTGCTTCGGAGGCCGGTGCTTCAGTCCATTACCGCACTAGGGCCACATGTGGGATATTTCTCAAAACTGCAGAATCTGGGCAATAAGTATTGAGTTGAGTTTCTCTGATAAATCCTTTTGTGTTATAAAAAAAATGGTATAAAGAGGATTTTCTGACAAAAAAAAAAGTACATTTCACCTCTACTTTGCTCTAAATTTCTGTGAAACACCTAAAGGGTTCATAAACTTTCTAAATGCTGTTGTGAATACTTTGAGGGGTCTAGTTTCTAAAATGGGGTGTTTGATAGGGGTTTCTAATATATGGGCCCCTCAAAGCAACTTCAGAACTGAACTGGAACCTAAAAAAATAAATAAATGAGGCAATACTTCGCTTCTCACATTATACTGATAATGAGTCGTGCCCACCCCGAGATGACCCCAGTTTTGACCGTTTGTATAAACTGAGACCCCTATTAGACCGTTTCAGTGCCCGGTTTTCCCAAGCATACACCCCCGAGAAGTGTATTTCTATTGATGAGTCCCTGGTAGATTTTAAAGGGAGGGTTCAATTCCGCCAGTACCTGCTGGGTAAGAGGGCAAGGTATGGCGTGAAGATGTATAAGCTGTGCGAGAGTGCATCAGGGTATACCTACAGATTTAGGATATATGAAGGAAAGGCCACCCCCAAACCAGACTGCATCCTGGACTACAATAGGTACATGGGAGGGATGGACTTGTCAAATCAAGTCCTGAAGCCCTACAGCGCCATGCGGTGTGGTATAAGAAGCTGGCCGGGCACATCATACAGATGGCTTTGTACAATACGTCGATGTGCAGGCCAGAGGGGAACTTTCCTGGAATTTCAAGATCTAATCTTTAGGGACCAGGAAGGGGGGGCACCCAGTACTTCTGGAAACGAGGCCACACGCATCGTACCAGGGCAACACTTTCCAAGAGAAGTTCCCCAAACCGGTGGAAAGGGAAAGAGTCAAAAGAGGTGCAGAGTCTGCTATAAGAGGGGGATAAGGAAGAACACAATATACCAATGTGACACGTGTCCCGAAAAACCAGGGCTCTGTATAAAAGATTGTTTTAAAATGTATCATACATCTCTTGATTTTTAATTTACCCTGATACACTCCGCACAGCTTAGCCCCCTCATCTTTCCCTTCTGAGCCCTGCCGTATGCCCAGCCAGCTGATAACAGCCACATGTAGGGTATTGCCGTACCCAGGAGAACCCACATTACAATTTAAGGGGTATATATCTCCGGTGGCGCATGCTGGGCACAATATATTGGACACTGAAATGGCATATATATATATATATATATATATATATATATATATATATATATATATATATATATATATATATAAAATTGCAAATCTCACACTGCACCATCTGCTGCGTATTATCTTTTACACAGTACCTGTGAGGTAAAAATGCTCACTACACCTCTAGATGAATGTCTTAAGAGGTGTAGTTTTTAAAATAGGGTCACTTCTCAGGGGTTTCAACTCTACTGGTACCTCAGGGGCTTCTGCATACATGACTTAGCACCAGAAAAGCTCCAGTAGGCCAAATGGTGGTCCTTTCCTTCTGAGCCCTCCCATGGGCCCAAACGGCACTTTATCACCACAAATGGGGTATTGCCGCACTAAGGACAAATTGGGCAACAAAATGGGGTATGTTGTTCCTTGTGAAAATAAGAAATTTTGATCAAAAATGACATCTTATTGGAAAAAATATCATTTTTTTCATTTCACAGCCCAATTCAAATAGGTGCTGTGAAAAAACTGTGGTGTCAAAATGATAACAAAAACCATAAATTAATTCCTTGAGGGGTGTAATTTCCAAAATGGGGTTACTTCTGGTGGGTTTCCATTGTTTTGATACCTCAACACCTCTTCAAACCTGGCATGCTGCCTAAAATATATTCTAATAAAAAAGAGGCCTCAAAATGCACTAGGTGCTTCTTTGCTTCTAGGGCTTGTGTTTTAGTCCACGAGCGCACTAGAGCCACATGTGGGACATTTCTAAAAACTGCAGAATCTGGACAATACATATTTAGTAGTATTTCTCTGGTAAAACCTTCTCTGTTACAGAAAAAAAATTGAATAAATTTGAAATTCAGCAGAAAAAATGAAATTTGCAAATTTCATTTCCACTTTGCTTTAATTCCTGTGAAATGCCTGAAGGGTTAAAAAACTTTCTATATGCTGTTTTGAATACTTTGAGGGGTGTAGTTTTTAAAATGGGGTGTTTTATGGGGGTTTCTAATACATAGGCCCCTCAAATCCACTTCAGAACTGAACTGGTACCTTCAAAAAAAGGCTTTTGAAATTTTCTTAAGAATATGAGAAATTGCTGTTTATGTTCTAAGCCTTGTAACGTCCAAGAAAAATAAAATAATGTTCAAAAAACGATGCCAATCTTAAGTAGACATATGGGAAATGTGAACTAGTAACTATTTTGGGTGGTATAACCGTCTGTTTTCCAAGCAGATGCATTTAAATTCTGAAAAATGCTATTTTTTGTAAATTTTCTCTACATTTTGCAATTTTTCACAAATAAAGACTGAATATATCGACCAAATTTTACCACGAACATGAAGCCCAAAGTGTCACGAGAAAACAATCTCAGAATCGCTTGGCTAGGTTTAAGCATTCCGACGTTATTACCACATAAAGTGAAATATGTCAGATTTGAAAAATGGGCTCTGAGCCTTAAGGCCCAAACTAGGCTGCGTCCTTAAGAGGTTAAGGCCAAAACAGGCTGTGTCCTGAAGGGGTTAATAAAATGGCTGCTGTGGCCAAGTCAATCCAATATTAGGTCTCCGTGTTTTTATTCGTGGGTGGGTAAATGGGCAAGTGTTTGAGTTGGCACTTTTAGTTAGAAATTATAGAAACCAGGACCAAACTCTATAATCCCCTAGTCATGGGCTACCTGGCTCCCCACAGCTTCAGGGGATGTGGAAAGACCAGCAGCGAGAGAGAGAAAGGAGGTGTTGGAAAGTGTGCATGGTGAAACCCAAGCAGTGAGGAAAACTGTGAAATTGACGGGACATGTGGTGAGTGCCCTTGAGCATCAAGCCAGATCTAACACATTGTACAAAGTTGCCTTATTTAACAAACTGTGTTATTGCATTTGTAACATTCAAGAATTCTGCCTCTCCAAGAGAGTTCATGTACAGTAAAGATTCTATGTGCCATCTCAATCGTGTCAGTGATAATCATTCCTATATAAATAGACCCGCAAGGGTTCTCCTGTGGTGGACTATTAATACTGCTATTAACCTATCGCGCCAGGGAATGAGGCCTGGGATCCATTGCAATGGGCCATATATCTCCCCATGCCAAAACCCCAGGACACAAACACCCGTGACTTTATGCTAATTACTTTCTTAATGCCCAACTGGGAGTGTTTTACTTTTGACCAAGTGGGCATTGTGGAGAGAAGTGTATGACGCTGACCAATCAGTGACCAATCAGCGTCATACACTTCTCTCCATTCATTTAATCAGCGCATAATGACCCCGTGTTGTTCACTATGTGCTGTCGCATACACACACATTAACGTTACTGAAGTGTCTTGACAGTGAATAGACATCACCTCCAGCCAGGATGCGATGTCTATTCACAATCCTGACACTTCGGTAACGTTTGTGTGGTACTTACAGCACAGCAAGCGTAATCTCGCTGTAGGCTGTTATTTACAGCGTGATCTCGCAAGATTATGCTTGCTGTGCTGTAAGTCCCACACAAACGTTACCGAAGTGTCAGGATTGTGAACAGACATCCCGTCCTGGCTGGAAGCGATGTCTATTCACTGTCAATACACTTCAGTAACGTTAATGTGTCAGTATGTGACAGCACATAGTGAACAACGCTGATTGGTCACTTATTGGTCAGAGTCATACACTTCTCTCCACAACGCCCACTTGGTCAAAAGTAAAAACACGCCCAGTTGGGCATTAAGAAAGTAATTAGCATAAAGCTAAAATCGCTCATAACTTGGAGAAAATAGATCGTTTTTCTAAATAAAAAACACTTCTGTTACCTACATTACAGCGCCAATCTCATTATGTTGGATATAGGGCACTTATAATGTGGCGACAGAGCCTCTTTAAGCCTGATCCTTTGTTCCGTAATTCTCTCCAGTTGAATAAACGTATACGCTTCCCCATCTATTTCCTATATTTTTAAATGGATATCAAAATGGATCCCATTGCAATAAATGAGATTCTATTTTAATAAAATTACATCAGTTTTTGTCAAATGTGGGGACAGACATCTTTTCACAGTGGAATAAATGGGACGACAGATGCAATGGATTGGATTGATGTCTGATGACTGTTTTCACCCATCGTGCCAGTTGTTCACCTAACATTTTGACATCCATTGAAGTGAAAGTGACTATTCATAAAGACAATTTGAAAAACCAACTTAGGTCATCAGTTGCATCAGTTATGAAGTCATTTGAAGTCTCTTAAGTGACAAAACGGATAACAATTACTGAAAGGAATAAGACAAATATTTGATGTCAAGGTCATAGAGCTTTGAACAAATACTTGGCTCAGAATTTTATGTTTTTCATTAGAGAATTCATTTTTAAAAGCAGTAAATAAATTAAAAAGGACCTGGCACCACTCCTGACATCTCTGTTTAAGTAAATACTTGTATTCTGCATGAAATAACAACCCTGGAGTATCTTTTCTTAAAATTCTGATTTGTACCATTCTTCTGTTATTCCTCCTAGAAATGTTTCAATAAATTGATAAATGGGTGCAACCAATTGGGGATGTGTGCCTACATACTCACACACCGTGCGAACAGTGTCAACAGTGGCAGGCAGTGCAGGGACACATCCCTTTGGCAAGGGAAATGGTAACACTTAGTTGTCAATTTAGTCATAGATTTTAAAGAGGCTCTGTCACCACATTATAAGTGTCCTATCTTCTACATAATGAGATTGGCACTGTAATTTAGGTGACAGCAGTGCTTTTTATTTCGAAAAACGATCTATTTTTACCACATTAGGAGCGATTTTAGCTTTATGCTAATTAGTTTCTTCATGCCCAACTGGGCGTGTTTTTACTTTTGACCAAGTGGGCGTTGTACAGAGGAGTGTATGACGCTGACCAATCAGAGTCATGCACTTCTCTCCATTCATTTAGTCAGCGCATAGGGATCCTGCTAGATCCTTATGTGCTGTCTTATACTAACACATTAACAATACTGAAGTGTTTAGACAGTAAATAGACATTCCTTCCAGCCAGGACGGGATGTCTGTTCACAATCCCGATACTTCGGTAACATTTCTAT
The DNA here is from genome assembly GCF_050947455.1 of Rhinoderma darwinii. NCBI lineage: Eukaryota > Metazoa > Chordata > Amphibia > Anura > Rhinodermatidae > Rhinoderma > Rhinoderma darwinii. The sequence continues at coordinate 350,985,171 of NC_134689.1, forward strand.
GGTACTTACAGCAGAGCAAGCGTAATCTTGCGAGATCACGCTATAAATGACAGGTTACAGGGAGATTACGCTTTGCTCTGCTGTAAATCCCACAGAAACAGCGAAGTGTCGGGATTTTGAATAGCATCCCGTCCTGGTTGGAAGGAATGTCTATTCACTGTCTAAACACTTCAGTAACGTTAAAGACATATAAGAGAGCACACCGTGAACAACGCAGTGTCACTATGCGACGACTAAATTAATGGAGAGAAGTGTATGAGGCTGATTGGTCACTGATTGTTCAGCGTCATACACTCCTCTGTACAACGTCCACTTGGTCTAAAGTAAAAACACGCCCAGTTGGGCATTAAGAAACTAATTAGCATAAAGCTAAAATCGCTCCTAACGTGGTAAAAAAAGATCGTTTTTCTAAATAAAAAAAAACTGCTGTTATCTACACTACAGCGCCCATCTCCTTATGTAGGAAAATGGGCACTTATAATGTGGTGACAGAGCCTCTTTAAGGATGAATAACAGAGGAATGGCATAATGCAAAATTATGAAAAAAGAAGCTCCAGAAATTTTATTTCATTGGGAAAATAAGGATTTACTAAAACAGACATGTTTGGAGCATACAATGCATAGTCACAAGAAAACACAATTAGTTCATTGTCATAGAACACGTTGAGCAGTCCAGAGATCTACCAGGTGCTGTTATTCGATGCACGTCATTACTCAGATTTGCACTATAAAAGAGGACACCATTGTAATGCAGCTGACTAACTGAAGTAATTAGATGGAATAGAAAAAAGTTGTTGAACCATATGAAGAGATGCAAAAGCTCAGAGAGTAACAAAAACAAACAAAAAAAGTCAGCAAAAGAGATATTTCAGGGTTTATTAGCCCTTCAAGTCAGAGTTAGAAAAATTAGATATATTCCAGAAGGAAGACACAAAGAACCCTGCGCTAGGAAAAATCCTTCACCTAAGGTGTCCCTTCTCCCCAACTCGGTCTCTGAGGTTTGTTTTATTAATGGACTGCATTTCATTGTGATTTGTTGTAATATAAACTATTTTGTGATACATTGCTTAATGAAAGTATTCAACCTCCTTGGTGTTTTTCCTGAGAGGTATGTACATTTTTATGTACATAAGACTTCCACTTTGAAGGTGTAAAATAATTTTTGACGCAAGCAATAATTAAGACAAAAAACAGAGAACTTTAATGTGCATAAGTATTCACCCCCTGAAAGTCAATACTCAGGGAAGCCACACTTTGCTGCAATTACAGATTCAAGTCTCTTAGGGTATTTCTCTATTAGCTTAGCACATATAGGCACTGGGATTTTTCTCCATTCTTTCAGGCAAAACTGCTCCAACTCCTTCAAGTTAGATGGGCTGTGTTGGTGTACAGCAGTCCTCAAGTCATGCCACAGATTCAATTCTCAATTCTTGGCCATTCCAAGACATTTGAATGTTTCCCCTTAACGACGAGCGACGAAGATATGTTATACACAGCCTGGCTCCTGCCGCAACTGCCAGAATCGAAGCGCGCTCTGATTACAGCAGTTTAACTCATTAGATGCCACTGTCAATAGCTCCCTCTGTCACCCCATCGACGCCCCTGCAAAGAAATCGCAGGGCGCTGTTGGGTTTCCATGGCAGCCGAGGGCCTAACAAAGGCCCCCAGGTTTGCCTTCAGCATCTGCCTATTAGGCCATGACGGAGGCATGGCCTAATAGATTGCCTGTCAGTTTTACACTCACAGGCAATAATGCTTTGGTATACTAAGTATACCAAAGCATTATATAAGCGATCAGCAGATTGCATGGTGAAGTCCCCTAGTGGGACAAAAAAATAAATGTAAAACAGTTAAATAAAGTTTATGAAAAAAAAAAAAAAAGATTACAGTAAAAATAAAACCAATATTTTTCCCCAAAAAGTAACACATACACATATATGTTATCACCGCGATCGTAACGACTCAAACAGTAAAGTTAACGCATTAATTAATCTGCTGGGTGAAAGGCGTCCAAAAAAACGCAAAAAAAATTGGCAACATTCCTTTTTTTCTCCCATTCCCACCATAAAAATTAAAATAAAAGTTAATCAATGAATCCCATGTCCGCCAAAATACTACCAATGAAAACTACACATTGTCCCGCAAAAAACAAGGCCAGATATGACTGCATCGACGGGAAAAAAAAAAGTTTTGCAAACATAGGAAAACATAAAACCTCTACATATTTGGTATTCCCATAATCGTGCCGACCCATAGGATAAAGGTAATATGTTATTTATGCCGAATAGTGAACGGCGTACATTTATAACGTGAAAAACAATGCTGGAATAGCAGTTTATTTTCAATTCTTTCCTAAAATAAAGTTAATAAAAGTTAATCAATATATTATATGCACCTAAAAATTATGCAATTGAAAAATACAACTCGTCCCGCAAAAAACAAGCCCTTATACGGCTATGTCGACGGAATAAAAAAAAAAGTTACGACTCTCAGGCTGGGTTCACACGGCCTATTTTCAGGCGTAATGGAGGCGTTTTACGCCTCGAATTACGCTTGAAAAGACGGCTACAATACGTCGGCAAACATCTGCCCATTGCTTTCAATGGGTTTGCCGATGTACTGTGCCGACGACCTGTCATTTTACGCGTCGCTGTCAAAAGACGACGCATAAAATTACAGCCTCGTCAAAACAAGTGCAGGACACTTCTTGGGGCGTTTTTGGAGCCGTTTTCTCATAGACTCTATTGAAAACAGCTCCAAAAACGGCAGAGAAAACGGCGCGAAAAACGTCACGAAAAAACCTGAGTTGCTCAAAAAACTTCTGAAAATCAGGTGCTGTTTTCCCTTGAAAACAGCTCCGTATTTTCAGATGTTTTTGGATCAGCGTGTGCACATACCCTTAGGGTATGTGCACGCGATAGCAGGCATTTACGTCTGAAAAGACAGACTGTTTTCAGGAGAAAACAGCTGCCTCGTTTCAGTCGTAAATGCTCCTCCTCGCATTTTGCGAGGCTTCTCTGACAGCCGTAAATTTTGAGCTGCTCTTCATTGAGTTCAATGAAGAACGGCTCAAATTACGTCTGAAAGAAGTGTCCTGTACTTCTTTTGACGAGGCTGTATTTTTACGCGTCGTCGTTTGACAGCTGTCAAACGACGATGCGTAAATGACAGGTCGTCTGCACAGTACGTCGGCAAACCCATTCAAATGAATGGGCAGATGTTTGCCGACGTATTGTAGCCCTATTTTCAGACGTAAAACGAGGCATAATACGCCTCGTTTACGCCTGAAAATAGGTCGTGTGAACCCAGCCTTAGAATGCAACAGTGAAAAAACAAAAAATAATCCTTGGTGATTAACGCATAAAATGGCCCGGTCATTAAGGGGTTAAACCACGCCAGTGTATCTTTAGCAGGATGTTTAGGGTCATTGTCCTGCTGGAAGGTGAACCCCCATCTCAGTCTCAAATTTCTGGCAGATGGAAACAGGTTTTCCTCAAGAATTGCTCTGTATTTACTGAAATCCATTGTTCCTTCAATCCTGACCATTTTTCTAGTCCCTGCCGATGAAAAGCATCTTCCCATCATGATGCTGTCCCATCATGCTTCACTGTGAGAATGGTGCTCTTGGGGTGAGGGGAAGTTTTGGCTTTGCGCCACACAGTGTTTCCCATGATGGCCAAAAAGTTACCTTTTATTCTCATTTTACCTGAGAACCTTCTTCTATGTGTTTGGGCAGTCTGCCACATGCTGTTAGGCAAACTCAAAATGTGTTTTCTTATGTGTTTCTTTAACCCCTTCCCGACATCCGCCGTATATATACGGCGCACACCGGGTGGGGGAATATGGAGCGGGCTCACGGGCTGAGTCCGCTCCATAGAGCGAGTGTGTCGGCTGTGTGTTACAGCCAACACATCCGGGTTATGAGCGGGATCGCGCTTTAGCGCGATCCCGCTTGTTTAACCCGTTAAATGCCGCTTTCAATACAGATCCCCTGTAACGACCCCCTGTAACGTCCCAACGGCCCCCCCGCGGCGAGATCGGGGGGAGCTGTTGGTTGGCACGGCTGCCTGGGGGCCTGACGAAGTCCCCCAGGTCCGCCTTCTTTGTACTCCTATGAAGCTCTGCCTCCGGCAGGGCTTCATAGGAGACTGTCAGAATCACGATATACTGCAATACATTAGTAGTAAAAATGAGTTAAATAAAGTTTTTTTTGTGTAAAAAAAAAAAAATCTAAAAATTAAAAGTAAAAAAAAAAACATTTTCCCATTTTCCCTCTAGAGCATAGTAAAAAATTAAATAAATAAACATAATTGGTATCGCCGCGTCCGTTAAATGCCAGAATGTCTATTTTTTGGTCACTTAATCTCCCACAAAAAATAAAATAAAAAGTGATCAAACCGTCGCATGTACACCAAAATGGTATTATTAAAAACTACAGCTTATCCCGCAAAAAATAAGCCCTCATACCACCTAATCGACGGAAAAATAAAAAAGTTATGGCTCTCAGAATTAGGCGACACAAAATACATTTTCTTTTTTACACCTATAAAAGTAGTAAAATATAGAAAAAACAATATATATTTGGTATCGCCGTAATCGTATTGACCCACAGAATAAAGTTAACATGTTGTTTTAATTGCACAGTGAATTTTGTAAAAACGGCGCGCAAAAAACCATGGAGGAATTTATGTTTTTTTCATTTTCTACCCCACAAATAATTTTTTCCCCGTTTCCTAGTACATTATACAGCAAAATAAATGATGCTGGAAAAACTACAACTCATCCCGCAAAAATTAAGCCCTCATAGTACTATATCGACAAAAAAATAAAGACGTTATGGCTTCTGGAACGTGGGGAGGAAAAAACGAAAATTAAAATCTTAAAGTTGTTTACGATGGGAAGGGGTTAAAGGCTTAGGAAACCTTTGCAGGTGTTTTGTGTTGATCCGCTGATTGGAGTGTGACACCATTAGTCTACAGTCTTGAACTTTTACCCAATGTCACGCTGCGGGGTGTGGATGTCACGATGCGGGGTGTGGACCCACTGGGCCGTACCGCGTAGCGGGGATGGCAGCTGGCCAAACCGGAAGGTACACAGTTCAATGGTTCAGCGAGAGTACCTGAGGCAATCGTAGGCAGTGGCGAGGCGGACACGTCCAGAACCAGGCGGTGGGAAGTCGTTCGGTGAGGCGTAGCAGGGTAGCGTAGACTGTAGCACAGCACGGCAGGTAGCACAGCACGGCAATAGCACTAGGTAGCACGGAAACAGGATACGGGATACGGAATACAGGAGCAAGGTACACTGGGAGGCTGGAAGACACTGGAAGACCATAAGCAAGACGAACAACGGGAAAACTAACAACGCTCTGGCAAAGGGCAAGAGGGCAGAGCCCTTTTTATAGCCCAGGGCATCCTGGGCCAGATTACAATTTTTTCAAAAATGCGCGCACTGGCCCTTTAAGGCCGTGCACGCGCGGGCGCGCGCACCCGCCGGAGACACTCGGAATCCGGAAGAGAGTGCCGGCGCCTGACTGGGGGACGACGCTGCAGGCAGGTAAGCTGTCCATGGCCATGGCCGTCGGGGTTAACGACCAATCGACGGACCGTGGCCATAGACGTTATACCCAATATTCTAATTTTCTGAAAGACTAAATTTTGGGTTTTCATTAACTGTTAGCCATAATCATCAACATTAAAAGAAAAAGATGCTGGAAATAGATCCCTCTGTATGTAATAAATCTATATAATATATGAGTTTCCCATTTTGAATTGAATTATTGAAACAAATAAATTTTTTGATGATATTGTAATTCATTGAGAGGGACCTGTATGGACTTGAGCGGAGCCCTTTTCGGTAGGAAGAAAATATTTAATAAACATTATATTGAAAATTATTTTTATTCTCCAAGAATTAGAGGGCTAAATAAAAGAGCTATATCCCGGACAAAGTCTTTAGCCTACAATAAGATAATCAATATGGATACAAGGTTAGGTAATATAAAATCTACCATGGTCTTTATTAGAGTCGTCCGTACACGTAGCAGCCGTGCTGCGTGAGTTGCCGTGCTGCCGAAAACTGCACATGGTTTTACTGTGAATTGCCGCTTTGTGCTGTGGTTTCTGCCGTGTGGCTTGCACTGGTAAAACTTCCTGAATCATGTACTTGATCTGTACAGGCCACGTGCCGCTGCGTGTACAGGCACCCTAATGGCTCATCCAAACAACCATACATTAAATAGTTGACCATTAATCAAACAAACAGTCATAAGCTCAACAACTGAGCCAGAATATCCGCTCAAATGTGTGATAATAAACAACTTATTCTAATAAAACTATAATTAGAAATAATCAATAGGAGGGAGGGTGGGTGCCTGCTTTAAAGGGACTAGGGCTTCAGCAAGAGTCTGTTTCCTGATGACCTCTGTTTAGGACCAGTAACGGGACCAGGGCTTGTCTCATGTCCAACGGGTTGTGGACCCACTAGGCTACTCTACCAGTAAGAGTAGCGGCTCGCAGCGGATAACAGGACACAGGCAGGTAGCAGGTCCCAGATAGAAGGCAGGTTACATGATGCAGGCTGGTGCTGGATTACTGGATGCAGGCTTGTACGGGATACAGGCTGATAAGTGATAGCAATGGCAGACAGGAACAAGCTAGTAACGGTCAACTAGATACAGGCTGATAACTGGAAGCAATAGCAGACAGGTACCTTCGCAGGATAACACTAGGTATTTCCAACCTTGCTCAGACAGGATGTGTCCAGTGAAGCAGACTCATATACCTGGTGATTGACAGGGATAGTCTGGAGAAGGATTTGGGTGCACTATAGTCAGACCCAGCAACACAAGGAAGTGCACGTTCATGGCAGTGTGGAGATCCAGGAACCGAACAACGTGTACCAAAGGTAACCTAGCTGTTGTGCTTGCTGGGAGCGCCGGCATTACAACTTGTAGAGAGAAATTTAATCGCAAAGTTCAATAAATGAATTGCTGTCTCTAGGGAAGAATAAACCTACCCAGAGACAGGCCTCAGAAACATGAAGGATCGACAGAGGGATATATATAATCACATGTGGATCCCTTCCAATTCTCTGGGATGCCTCATTATGAAATACTTTATCAGACTATGCTATGACTGGATTTTATTAATGTGTCTGCCTTATGGTTTAAGCAATATATTACAACACTTTGGACGCATATAAATGCTAAAAGTTTATTCAACCTTGACCGAGAATCATGGATCTGTGGTAGTTAAGTGCACTGTTCAATATAAAAATACCTGCTGGCGTGCACCTTGCTGATTAATATGGTGCTAGCGGCACTGGGGGAAAGACTAACGCACCTCTTGTACGGTTTTGGTTACTTTTTACTTCTGTTATTGGTGTACATCAGGGGCTGAGTTTCAGAGCCGTATCAGGGGTTTAGCACAGCGGGGCGAAACACATCTGAGTGGGCCCCAACCCAGTGGGCCCCACACAGTATATTGGCCACTTAGTGGCCCCCACACATTATAATGCCCTTATACCTGCCCCCACACAGGATAATGCCCCTACAGCTGCCACCACACAGTATAACGCCCCTATAGTGCCTTCCCACACAATATAATGCCCCCACACAGAATAATGCCACTATACTATAGTGACTTTCCACACAGTATAATGCCCCCCCCACAGAATAATGATCTCTTAGTGCCCCCCTACACAGTATAATGCCCCCATAGCTGCTCCCACACAGTATAATGTTCCTATAGCTGCCCCCACACAGTATAATGCCTCTCTAGTGCCTCCCCACAGTATAGTGCCCTTAAAAATGCCCCTACACAGTATAATGCCCCCATGGTTGCGAAACACAGTATAATGCCCCCATAGCTGCCCCACACTGTATAATGCCCCCATAGCTGCCCGCACACAGTATAATGCCCCCATAGCTGCCACATACAGTACAATGCCCCCTTAGCTGCCCTCACACAGTATAATGTCCCTATAGCAGCCCCCCATACCCAGTATAATTCTCCCACAGTGTCTAATATAAAATAAATACCCACTTAGCCTGTTCCCACAACGAGTAGAGGAGATGCCTTTGCTCCTCTGGTCTGTGCAGTATGTGGCTCGGCGCAGACAGGCGCAATTACATTACAACATCGCTCCTGTCTGAGCCGAGCTGCTCATGGCCAGCGTAACACAGTAAATGCCGGAGCAAGGAGCCATCAGCTCCTTCCTCCAGCATTGAATTCAACTGTACAGTTAAAACCAAGACATGCCACCGCTGGGGGACCGGCCCTGAGCCCCACCATCTCAGTGGGCCCGCGGCCACAAACCTTGCATCCTGCTAGCTACGCCTCTGCTGATTATAGAAGCAAAACCAGCCAAACAAACATATAATCAATCCTCTGTTCCCGCACAATATACTTGCTATTCCCAATGAAGTTGGGAGATATGAATGGATGCCAAACCTTCAGCGTCAGCTAATTCGAGGGTGAACAATAGGAAGCAGCTAGCAAAATCCAAGATGACTGATTCAACCCTTTCTAACTGTGGACAAGAATGCCTGTCTGAATCCAATTTTTCATGAATTTGTACCAGCTGTGCTTCCTGGTAATGACTGACCTGTCGTAATGACTCTGTTCTTTACTACATTTACAGTTCTTTTTCAGGGACTATTCTGAGTGTAATGTCCTGGGAATTCCCATTAAAGCACAGACCATCTCGTCTATGTTATATAGCATAAAAGTATTTGTAGCATTGTGCAATAGAGAAACATCTATAGCAATAGACAATAAAACAGAAATCACGGTGACGCATGCAGGGTTAAACCGGCCTCCCTAATATATAGCATATTATAGTTACAATACTCATCACATAGTGCTTACACTAGCCCATGTAACGAAGAGGGTACGAATAGTTATGGTTGAGTACCAGCCCTAAGCTTACAAACATAGGATGGTGTACATGGGGATAGCAGCATCCAGTAAGAATGCTAAAAAAAACTGAGTAAGTATTGACAAATGAATCTTATGTATATGTAAGCATAGCAAAAAAGTTATATTTATGTATAGACATTGATTATGTTTACAACCAGGGAGAAATAATATGTTTTCTGTGGACATTGGTCACAAAGGTGTAGCACACAGGTATTTGTCTGATGTCATGGAGGACATTTAGACATGGAGTTAATTACATAGTAGGTTCCAGACATGCAGGAAGGTGGCTCTGTAAGGCCCTGTTCACTTCATGCTATATCCATATACGCCAGGAAAAGCTTACGATGCATATCTCTGAAGGACGCGACCTATACAACTGTATAGACATGCAGTAAGATAAGATATCCATAGTCTCCTATTAAAATAAAAATTATACAGCGCGATATATGTTTTTATAGTGTAGTCTACTGCGTAGTATATATAGTGTAGTGTATTTATAGTGTAGTATACATTTTTCAGTTTACCGACATATACAGGCCCAACACAAAGAGGTATGGACTATTTCAATGTCTTGCCCACATTATGCTCTTTGGAGTACCAGCTAATGCTGAACACTGAGGAACCTGTGAAAGTTCTAACTGAGTAATGAGTAAAAAATGCTGCCATGTGTTAAAGGGGTTGTCCGACTTAGATGCTCTATTATGACATAAGGATGTAATAGGGGGAAGCCCCCAACTCAGGACAGCGGGGCTCTCCTTTCACCAGAGAGGAAAGCCTTACCACACAACTGAAATTCTGCAACAAATCTGCCACTTGTGAACATGGCCTAAGTTTCAGCAGTGGCGAGGGTCGGTCAAGTTCAATCAGTTCATAGCACTGGTTCAGGTGGCTGGTGAAGATCAATCAGGTCATATACATAGGGAATGGCCAAGGCAGCTAGAGATCAGAGGATAAAAATGACATCAATTGGCTATTCTCGATATTAACCCTTTTATATTTGCGGTGATTCATGTGCATATAAGCAGAAAATGCTAAAGAGACAGACCACACCACAGAGGGTATCAGATTATTACACAGATTATTATACATACTGTATATTTGCTATGTTGAATGCAAGAAGGATTAACCTATAAAAAGTTCTCATAGGCAACATTGCCCATTCGCAGGGTACTTTCTTTCGTTTGGTACTTGTCTGATCATGATGATGTTCAGTATCTGCCTTGCAAAGCTTCACCTTCTCTTCAATTAGCTTCAGTGCTGAAAGTTGTGGCCTTTCAGTTCCTACAAAGATGATCACATCTATGCTCACTCATTATCTCCCAGAGATCAGTGAGTTCTCATGATCTGAACGTATATTTTTCTCAGCTGTCAGCAGTAGGTACAATTACCAGGCTCCATATAGCAACAGAACGGGGGTAAAGGCACGGATGCCAGGGGTCAGTAGTTTATCCACAGAGCTAATTCTACTAATGATCAGAATGAGCCTTAACAATATATATATATATATATATATATATATATATATATATATATATATATATATATATATATATATATATATATATATATATATATATATATGTATATTTATCCCCTTAGTGACCAGCCCATTTTAGGCCCTAATGACCAAGCTATTTTATTCGTTTTTCTATAGTCACATTCAAAGAGCTATAACTTTTTTATTTTTTCATCTACATAGCTGTATGAGGACTTGTTTTTTGCGGGATTAGTTGTGCTTTTTAATAGCACCATTTTTGGGTACATATAATTTTTATATTAACTTTTATTAACCTTTTTGGGGGGGATTATAAAAAAAAACTGAAATCCATTGTTCTATGCGTTTTTAAATTGACGCCGTTCACTATGCGACGTAAATAACATGTTACCTTTATTCTATGGGTCGTACGATTACGGCGATACCACATATGTAGAGTTTTTTTGATGTTTTACGACTTTTGGACAATAAAAACACTTTTGAACTAAAATTATTTGCTTTTGCATCGTCGCTTTCCAAGAGCCGTAATTTTTTTATTTTTCCATCAATGTAGTGATTTTTTGGGCTTGTTTTCTGCGGGACAAGACGTAGTTTTGAATGGTACTGTTTTGGGGTGCATGGGACTTATTGATTCATTTTTATTATGACTTTTTGGGGGGGCAATGGAAAAAAATTGCAATTTCGCCATGGTTTTTTGCGTTTTTTTTTTACGGTGTTCACTTTGCGGTTTAAATTACATATTAACTTTATTAATGGAGTCATTACGGTCGCGGCAATACCACATATGTGTACTTTTTTTTTTTTTTACACTTTTACTAAATAAAACCACTTTTTATGGAAAAAAATGGTTTTATTAATTTTTTTACTGTACTTTTTATTAATAATCTTTATTTCACTTTAATGACTTATTTTATTAGTCCCACTAGGGGACTTTAGTGTGCGATATTCCGATCGCTGCTATAATGCTCTGGTATACTTCGTATACCAGAGCATTATTGCCTGTCAGTGTAAATCTGACAGGCAATCTGTTAGGACGTGCCTCCGGCGCGTCCTAACAGGCATATGTCCAAGGCAGACCTGGGGGCTTTTATCAGGCCCCCGGCTGCCATGACACCCCATCGGAGACCCGCGATTGCATTCGCGGGCCGCCGATGGGTGACAGAGGGAGCTCACTCCCTCTGTAAACAAAGTTAAATGCCACGGTCGCTATTGACGGCGGCATTTAACGGGTTAAACGGCCGCGATCGAAGTAAACTTTGATCGCGGGCGTTGGAGCAGGAGCTCAGCTGTCATTAGACAGCAGAGCCCCGGCTCCTGCCTGCACGGGAGACCCGTGCAGGACTTAGACTAGGCTGGCGTGAAAAGGCGTCAGCCTAGCCTAAAGCCCATTAGTGACCGACGTAAAAAGGCGTATTAGTGGTCACTAAGGGGATATTATTAAGGCTCATTCTGATCATTAGTAGAATTAGCTCTGGGGATAAACTGTATATATATATGTATATATATATATATATATATGTATATATCTATATATATATATCTATATATATGTATATATATGTATATATATACATATATATATATATATATATATATATATATATATATCTAACTATATACTGTATATATATATATGTATATATATATATATATGTATATATATATATATATATATATATATATATAGTGAAGGAAATAAGTATTTGATCCCTTGCTGATTTGCCCACTGTCAAAGACACGAACAGTCTAGAATTTTTAGGCTAGGTTAATTTTACCAGTGAGAGATAGATTATATATTTAAAAAACAAAACTGAAAATCACATTGTCAAAATTATATATATTTATTTGCATTGTGCACAGAGAAATAAGTATTTGATCCCTTTGGCAAACAAGACTTAATACTTGGTGGCAAAACCCTTGTTGGCAAGCACAGAAGTCAGACATTTTTTGTAGTTGATGATGAGGTTTGCACACATGTTAGATGGAATTTTGGCCCACTCCTCTTTGCAGATCATCTGTAAATCATTAAGATGTCGAGGCTGTCGCTTGGCAAATCGGATCTTCATCTCCCTCCATAAGTTTTCGATGGGATTAAGGTCTGGAGACTGGCTAGGCGGGGGGGGGGGCCCAATAAGAACTTTTGCATCTGGGCCCATGAGCCTTTAGCTACGCCCCTGTGCGCAACTAACATAGAGGGAAATACAGACATCAGCTATTATAGAATCTGTCCCAAACCTTTGCCATACAGTTTAACTGTTCCTATAACCTGGTGCTGTCAATAAAATGAACACTTTTAAAGCACCTACGTTAATAATATACAGTAAATGGCATTTTTGTTGCACTGTTCCAGTTTGATTGCTGCATTCTTCCAAGTAAAAAAAGAGTTAACTGCAACCACTGTCTCAGCCGTTTTGTCACCCGTCCTCCTGCACCTTACAACTTGGTGCTAGTCTGCAGGATGAACGCAACAAAGGTGATTGAAGGATTAACATTATCCTCCAGCCCAGCACATACAACTGTGTAATGTGGCGCCACATCTTAAATCTGAATTGCCGACTTCAGTTTGGAAGGCAAGCGAGAGGAAGTGGTCAGTCAGAAAGAAGAACATGCTGGGAGCAGTGCTAAATCAGCTCTCAGTCAACAACCACTACGGGGAAACAGCTCTTGAAGGAGGTACAGCAGAAAGTCACAAAGTTTTCTGCTGGGGAGACTGAAGTCTTAAAAGCACCTCCCAACGCTTTCTCTCTGAATGGAACACAAAATACCAACTGGGGATTCTCAAACTTTTCGGTAACACCTCGCCATTTCCCTCCAGAGATCTACCCTGTAGCAGGAGGCCAAGGTGTTACTGAAACTAATCCTAGACAGTCATGTCATGAGACAGACCAAGAGACCCTGGGCTTTCCCTCTCTTGTTAGTAAAGAAGACATTTGAAAGCTTGCGGTTCTGTGTGGATTGCAGGCTCATAACAGGTTGGCATCCCATACTGTACACAGTGTGTTTAGATAATTCCCCATTAGCCTTGCAAAGTACTTCTCTACTTTGGACTTAGCCAGTGGATACTGGCAGGTACCCATGGCCAAAAAAATAAAAAAAGAGAGGACCACATTCATCAGGCTTATGGTTTCTGTGAATGCCCTTTGGGCTCACTAACACCCCAACAACCACCCAGAGGCTTACGGAGCTATAGGGAGCTTAATTTTTAATGTCTGCTTATCTACCTAGATGACATCATCATCTTCTTAGCTACCTTTCCTGAACTTCTTTAGAGATTGGACTTGGTGTTGACCCAGTTGAAGAAGCATGAGCTAAAGTGGAAGCCCAGCAAGTGTCATCTGTTCAGAGAGATCATCAAGTACCTGGGACATGTTGTTTCCAAAGAGGGAATCCAGTCCATGAATTTAAAGTTACAAAGGGTGCAGCATTGGCTTGTGCCAAACAACATGACCAAGCTCCAGGCCTTCCTGGGACTAGTTGGATATTACTGGCGGCTTATAATAGTCTTTGTCAAGGTGGCCACAACCCTGTATGCGCTTCTCTAACCGTATCTCCCCCCGGAGCCATGAAGAGAAAAGCAATAGTGTGGGGGCTGATGCAGATTGGGCCTTCCAAGAATTGAATTGGTTGTTGACATGTGCCTCTATTCTGGTCCAAGCTGACTTTAACCAGCCTGTTGCCCTGTATAATAATTGGAGCTTGAAGGGACTGGGAGCAGTTCTGACACAAGTTCAAGTCTGCCATAAGTGAGTAATCGCCTATGCTAGCAGAACTCTGAGTGACGGAGAGAATAACCCAGAGAACTATAGCTCGTTCAAGCGGGAGCTGTTAGCAGTAGTGTGGGCTGTTACCGAGAAGTTAGTTGACATCTTGTTGGGGGGGGGGGTAGAGTTTGTAATGTGGACTGACAACACTCACTCATACATTTGGACACCGCCAATCTAGTGGCCTTAGAGCAGCATTGGTTGGCCAGGTTCTGCAAGTTCAAGTAGAAGGTATGGTACCACCCAGTCAATAGCAAAAGGAACAGTGATGTCCTATCCTGTAACCCAGTGGAAATAGTCAGTGGTCTCACTAACGTAGATTAGAGGAGTAGAGGAGATAGTCGTCCCCAACTTCATACTGATTGATAAAAAGGGAATGCATAGCTTCGGAAATGCCCCTATCCAGGATGCAGGGCGAATAGCAAGCCCAGTGGTGGAGTGGATTACCAAAAAGTGACGAAGAAAACAGTGGCAAGATAGGCAGGTCAATACAGTGAGAAAATGTCTTATCGATGAGTACCACCCCGGCTGCAGAGAAAGAGAAAGAGAGGGGCTCATATTCACAGGATGGTGACTGCTCCAAAAGCTAAACCAATTGGTCCTATGGGCAGGAGTGCTGTACCGACAGGTGAAGTTACAGACTGAGGTGGGCCTTATTTGGCAGATTGAGCCCTTTTTATAGTCCAGGCTGAAAAGGGATTGGGTAGGGAACATTTCACATGTGCACACGCTGGCTCTTTAAGGCCAGGGACGACCGCGCACCCTAGTGAAGACAGAGGAACAGTGCAGCCGCGTGTGCTGGCGTATCCGAGGAGGTAAATGCTGGCAAGCTCTCAGCTCGCAACTTCCGGTGAGTACAACATGCCAGCGGTCAGCGACCGTGGGCACAACAGTACTCCCCTGATGCCCCCTCTACTTAGGTCCAGAGCATAAGAGAAACTTCTTGATCAGAGCTGGGGCATTGATGTTCTATTATGGCTCTCAGGACCTCTCCTTAGGACCATACCCTTTCCAGTCCACCAGATAGAAAGTCTTTCCTCCTACCCTTTTTCAGTCCAGGATTTACTTTACCTCAAAAATGTCATAATAACCCGTGGGAGCAACTCTAGAACCAGGAGATTTGCTGTAGCGGATCAGGACCACAGCCTTTAAGAGGGACAAATCGTGATAATTGCTTTCTCCATTCTACACTGTTTCCTGCCCTATATGGGCATTTTCGATTGTACCTGCCCATACCCAAAATGGCCACTATAGCGTGACACGTCATATATTCGCGACAACATTTGTTATCCACGGCGCTCTCATGTTGCTGCGCACGCGCATGCGCGTTTCCGTCCTTGAGACGCATGCATGATGGCAACAATGGCGGCGTCCGTTACCCACTGATCAGCATTCAGGTAATTATATACGAATCGGTTTACTGGTGTATAACACCTGGTACATTTTAGATGCGCAACATTAGGCATTTTGAACACCTGACCGCTATTGGCTATCCTGAATAAACCCCTCCTGCCACTAAGTATAAATATAACGCCGGTCACCATACTAGTCAGTACCCCTTGAAAAAGCTATCCGCGAAACACGCGTCTGGGCTCTTGTTGTGGAGCTCATTTTAGGCTTAATATGCAACATACGGGTTGGTATAGCTTCTGGGACCTTTCTTGATTTTTTTGGTGATACCCCGGTTTCGATACTACTCTATTCACATTGACACTTATGGGTTTGTTACCAGTCTTTCTCATACATCATTTTTTCTGGGTCCATGTTATACTTTTCTGTTCAGGCATGTTTCCTTGAGACATATTCTGTGGTGTCTTTATTTCTTTGTATTTCATATTTATAGCATGTCTGTGAGAGTGACCCTTTATGGTATTGCATCATATAATGTTGAATTTATACCATTTTGAGTAGCCTATTGTTCTCCACATTTGTGTATTTTAATTGTTTGTGGTATTTTAGGTCCTGATGGCCAATATGTTTTTATGTTTATTGTAATAAAGAATTTAATATTTTTTGTAAGGTACTTATTGTACTTGGTGCTATTTTTCCCTTTGGGGAGATGTGATATGTCCTCACATAAAGTTATAGGTATTCATCATAAGTTTATACGATACAGGGTTTATTTGTTGTAAAACCTCGAAGGGACTGAAGAACCTGGGAGCGAATTTGTGGGAGGGAATCTTCAGACGAATATTCCTGGAAGAGAGCCAGACCTTGACTCCAGGGAGAAACTGAGGAGGAACCCTTCTCTTCTTATCAGCATATGCTGTCATGCGATCCACTACCTGAAGAATCGTGAACTTGGCTTGTTGCCAGATGGGAAGAAAAGTCCCAAATGAAGAATTGGCTGCAGGCACATGAGACATAATTGGCAATGGGAGAGGAACTTGTGGGTGCTGACTGTAGACAATATAGAACGGAGAGGAAGAACTAGACTCACTTGTATGGTTATTGGAAGATCAGTGATAAAGTCCATTGCAATGTGTTGCTAGGGAGCGTCAGGCACCGGCAGAGGTTGGAGCAAACCAGCAGGTTTAGAATGAGAGAACTTGTTTAGGGCACAAGTAGCACAGGAGGAAACAAAGTCCAAGTCATATCTAGGTAGCGAGGGCTGCCAATAATGACGAGTAAAAAAGTCCTGAGTCTTGCGGGCACCTGAATATCTGGCCAATTTGGAATTATGCCCCCAACGGAGAATTATTTTCCTACAGGAGTGCTCCAGCAACAATGGCAGAGGCATCAACCTCCACGGAAAACTGTTACGTAACATCAGGATGATGAAGAACAGAGGCAGACGTGAAAGCACTCAAGGTTGGAGATTGCTGACTCTGCCTCAGGGGTCCACTGCCTCCATAGCGTCCACTCCCTTTCTGGTAAGAGCTGAGATGGGAGCAGTAAGGGACGAGAAATTTGGGATGAACTGATGGTAAAAATGAGCAAATCCAAGAAATCTTTTATAGCTCGGAGACCCTGAGGATGTGGCCACTCCAAGACGGACTTCACCTTTTCCCCCTTAGCCGCAACAAGACTTGCTGCACATGCTACCGATGCGGGTTAAAATACTTACTATACCCCTAGATAAATACCTTAAGGGGTCTAGTTTTCTAAATGGGGTCATTTATGGGGAGTTTCTATCGTTCTGGCAGCTCAAAACCTCTCCAAATGTACAGTGGGGCCTAAAACATTTTCAAGCAAAATATGAGTCCTGAAAGCCTCCGGGTGCTCCCTCCCTTTCGGGCCCTGCCGTGTGTCCAGGCAACGCATTAGGATCACAATGGGGGCATTTTTGAAAACAGGAGAAACAGGGTGATAGATTTTGGGGTGTGTTTCTTCATTCTCATTGTTGCTTTACAAAGAAATCGGTCTTCAAAGTGATACTTTTATATAAAAAGTGATTTTTTTAAAATTTCACCTGCTATGCATTAAATTTAGCAAAAAATTGTGGGGTCAAAATACTCACTACACCGCTAGATAAATACCTTAAGGGGTCTAGTTTTCTAAATGGGGTCGTTTATGGGGAGTTTCTATCGTTCTGGTAGTTCAAAACCTCTCCAAATGTACAGTGGGGTCTAAAACATTTTCAAGCAAAATATGAGACCTGAAAGCCTCCGGGTGCTCCCTCCCTTTCGGGCCCTGCCGTGTGTCCAGGCAACGCATTAGGGTCACAATGGGGGAATTTTTTAAAACAGGAGAAACAGGGTGATAGATTTTGGGGTGTGTTTCTTCATTCTCATTGTTGCTTTACAAAGAAATCGGTCCTCAAAGTGATACTTTTATATAAAAAGTGATTTTTTTTAAATTTCACCTGCTATGCATTAAATTTAGCAAAAAATTGTGGGGTCAAAATACTCACTACACCCCTAGATAAATACCTTAAGGGGTCTAGTTTTCTAAATGGGGTCGTTTATGGGGAGTTTCTATCGTTCTGGTAGTTCAAAACCTCTCCAAATGTACAGTGGGGCCTAAAACATTTTCAAGCAAAATATGAGTCCTGAAAGCCTCCAGGTGCTCCCTCCCTTTTGGGCCCTACCGTGTGTCCAGGCAACGCATTAGGGTCACAATGGGGGCATTTTTGAAAACAGGAGAAACAGGGTGATAGATTTTGGGGTGTGTTTCTTCATTCTTATGGTCGCTTTACAAAAGAAATCGGTCTTCAAAGTGATACTTTTATGAAAAAGTGAATGTAATGATGGGGGTAAGGAAACAGACAAGTGAGCCCTAATCTACCCGCCACTCAGTCCCTGCCTACTTGCAACGACCCGCCCTAGGCGACGGGGTACAACTGGGCGACGGTCCCTACGCTCAATAAGTGCACGACAGACAAACAGACAAGGGTACACAGAAGCAAGGGAAAGGGGGCAGTTGCCCACGGCAACACCATGAGCAACAAGAGTGGTGAAAGAGCCGAGTCAAACCAGGAGTGTACGAGGTACCAAACGCAGAGCAGGAGAGTAGTGAACAAGCCAAGTCAAACCAGGAGTGTACGAGGTACCAAACGCAGAGTAGGAGAGTAGTCAGTAAGCCAGGGTCAATATGAAGCAGGGTCAAATGGTTCAAGAAGCTGCCGCAGGGCCAGGAAACAAAACGAGAAGAATCACAAGCAAGGAGGAACAAGAAAGGCAGGATAAATAGACAGAGGCCGGGAGCTAGCTCCGTCTGGCCAGGCTGTGATAGGCTCTCCCACTCCTAAGCCTGCCATCCTGAGTGGTGGAAGATGGAGTCAGTCTCACAGACATAGAAGCAGGTGCAGACTGATTACCTATGGGCGTGGATGCAGAAGCTGTGCCTGGCAGATCCTTAACAGTGAAATTATATTTTTTTTATGCCTGCTTTTCATGAATTCTTACAAAAAAACTGTGGGGTCAAAATACTTACAACACCCCTTAATAAATACCTTAAGGGGTGTAGTTTTCAAAATTGAGTCACTTGTGGGGGTTTCCACCATTCTGACACCTATGAGCCTCTGAAAACCTGGCTTGGTGCAGGAAAACAAAATGTACTTCAAAATTTATAAAATGATTACTAAACTTGTAAGTCTTCTAAATTGCTCAAAAATTATTATTTTTTTCAAAAGTGTTGCCAAAATAGAGTAAAGAGATGGAAATATATATTTAATTAAAAAAATTGTACAGTATGTATGTACATATGTGACCTATTGCAGTTAAAAATAGGGAAAAATGATAATTTTTACAAAATTTCTTCAATTTTTCTATTTTTTTATTAATTTCAGCAAATCGTATCAGTCTACTTTTACCACTAAAATAAAGTACAACATGTGACGAAAAAACAATGTCAGAATTACTTGGATATTCAAAACTTTCACAGAGTTATTCTCTGATAAAGTCAGACATACCAGATTTGACAAATTTGGCTTGGTCATTAAGGTCCAAACAAGCCTGGTCACTAAGGGGTTAAGTTGTCATTTTTACCGCACGGTGAAAGCCGTAAAAAAAAAACCCTAAACACAATGGAGAAATCACAGTTTTTTCCAATTTTTTGGGTTTCCCAGTATATATAATATGGTACTTTAAATGGTGCCATTAGAAACTACAACTCGTCCCACAGAAAATAAGCTCTCACACCACTCTATTGACTGAAAAATAAAAGCGTTATGGCTCTTGGAAGGCGGGGAGTGAAAAACAAAAATGAAAAAATGTCTGTCCTTAAGGGGTTAAGTAAAAATGTGCATCCTGAGTTTTACCATTAACTATAATGAAATCCAAAGCGCCCATATTAATCACAGTGCCCATTAACGATAATGCCTACCTAGAATGCCCAATTAATTATTATGTACACCCAGAATGCCCCCATTTATATAATGTCCTTTAGTGTGCCCCAGTAGTTATAATGAGCATCCAGAAGTCCTCATTAATTATAATGTCATCCAAGGTGCTCCAATTAATTATATGTAGCCAGTGTTCTTACATTAATTCTAATTCCACCCAGAGTGGAATGCCACTCAGCCTTTTTGAACCCTCTAGGCTTCCGTAGCTGTCAAGACTCTGACCGGTTCTTATGGTTACCAGGACGCTTTTGCCACACTCCAGCGTCTAGCCGTCCCTATGACAACCGGCAGCGGTGGCCCCCGTCTGAGCATACAGTATGGTTACACTCAGCCTAGCCTAACCGCAGCTCACGGACCCCGCTGTCTTTCTAGCCATACAGAGCAGCACCACATTTATATTCACGGAGCAGCAGTTGTTCGTTTTATTTTTTATCTGATTTATGATTTTATTGTATTTTTATTGTATTATTGAGATGAATGTATCATCCCACTATCAATACTAAGATTAAGATGATCAAATTCTTATAGGCTGGAGCTCCTGCCCATTACTTTTAGCACCATGACATCACTGTTATGTCATTGGCTACCACATTTCGGGCAGTTCTTTTTTAACTTGTTTTACATAAGTGTATGCACTATAAAGTCTGTGTTCTTTTCCCTGTTTGTATCTAGGGCCTGAGGAATACGCTGGTCCAGACCAAAAATTCTTAAACTTTTGGCATGGTCTTTTATTTGATGACATCAGCGCTGTTATTCAATATCTCGTATTTTATCCATTGTTGATGTTACATTAGTAAATGTCAGCCAAATATGAACATTTTTGCAGGAACTCCTAAATAAGGTCTGGTCACATCATATAATTCATAGGTGACATTAAATTAAATAAGGGCCCCATGTGTGCAATCAAAGTGTCACATGATCCGTCACATGATGTTAGTATAAATACACATGTTCTGAACGGCACCTTAGTCTGCAATACCACTAAGCAAGCAACATGAAGGCCAAGGAGCTCTCCAAACAGGTTGTGGAGAAGTATAGATCAGGGTTGGGTTATAAAAAAAAATCCCATGGAGCACCATGAAATCTATTATAACAAAATGGTATGAATATGGCACAACTACAAACCTGACAAGAGAAGGTCACCCAACAAAACAAACAGACCAGGCAAGAAGGGCATTATCGGAGATTCAACAAAGACACCAACAATAACACTGAAGGAGCTCCAGGATCCACAGCGGAAATGAAAGTTTCTGTCCATAGAACCACTATAGAGCCATACACCCCACAGAGCGGGGCTTTATGGTAGTGACAAAAAAAAAAAAGCCATTGCTTAACCCTTTCACGCCGCAGCCCTTTTTCAGATTTTCCTTCCAAAATCCATAACGCCTTTACTCTATCCGTCGATATAGTACTATGGGGGCTTGATTTTTGCAGGATGAGTTGTAGTTTTTCGTAGCACCATTTACTTTGCCATATAATGTACTAGGAAACGGGAAAAAAATTATTTGTGGGGTAGAAAATGAAAAAAACAGCGTTTCCTTCATGCTTTTTTGCGCGCCATTTTTACGGAATTCACTGTGCAATTAAATCAATTTTATTCGATGGGTCAATACGATTACGGCGATACCAAATATATATAGTTTTTTCTATATTTTACTACTTTTACAAGTAAAAACCTAAGTGTAAAAAAGAAAATTTATTTTGTTTTGGAAAATTCCGTGAGCCGTAACTTTTTTATTTTTCCGTCGATTAAGTGGTATAAGGGCTTATTTTTTGCGGGATAAGCTGTAGTTTTTAATAATACCATTTTGGTGTAAATGTGACGGTTTGATCACTTTTTATTTCATTTTTTATGGGAGATTAGGTGAACAAAAAATAGAGATTCTGGCGTTTACAATTTTTTTTTTACGGCGTTCACCGTGCGGGTTAAATAGTGCTATATTATGATAGTTCAGACTTTTACGGATGCGGCGATACCAATTATGTTTATTTCTTTAATTTTTTACTATGCTCTAGGGGGAAAATGGGAAAAGGCTGTTTTTTTGAACTTTTAATTTAATTATTATTATTTTTTTTTAAACAAATTTTTACTTTTTTTGCCATAGCAAACATCACCCCCCCCCCCCCCCCCCGATTGCATTGCGGGGGGCGCGATGAGCTGTTAGGGCATGACCACACATGGCGGAATTCCTCCGCAACTGTCCGCATCAATGCCGCACAGAATCTGCGTTGCAGATTCTGCAGCGGATCTGCACAAAATGTGCAGAAAATTGATGCGGACTGGCCGCTGCGGACTGCAGGAAAAGTGCTTCCCTTCTCCCTATTCAGTGCAGGATAGAGAGAAGGGACAGCACTTTCCCTAGTGAAAGTCAAAGAATTTCATACTTACCGGCCGTTGTCTTGGTGACGCGTCCCTCTTTCGGCATCCGGCCCGACCTCCCTGGATGACGCTCCAGTCCATGTGACCGCTGCAGCCTGTGCTTGGCCTGTGATTGGCTGCAGCCGTCACTTACACTGAAACGTCATCCTGGGAGGCCGGACTGGAGACAGACGCAGGGAGTTCTCGGTAAGTATGAACTTATCTATTTTTTAACAGATACATGTATATTGAGATCGGTAGTCACTGTCCCGGGTGCAGAAACAGTTACTGCCGATCGCGTAACTCTTTCAGCACCCTGGACAGTGACTATTTACAGACGTCTCCTAGCAACGCTCCCGTCATTACGGGAGCCCCATTGACTTCCTCAGTCTGGCTGTAGACCTAGAAATACATAGGTCCAGCCAGAATGAAGAAATGTCATGGTAGTAAAAACAATACGCTCCGCAGCACACATAAGATCTGCGGACTTCATTGCGGAATTTTGACTCTCCATTGAAGTCAATGGAGAAATTCCGCCATGAGTCCGCAACCAGTCCGCCACTGCTCCGCAACAGACAGAGCATGCTGCGGACACCAAATTCCGCTCCGCAGCCTATGCTCCGCAGCGGAATTGTACGCATCGTGTAAACGAACACTGCTAAATTAAAGTGAAAGTCAATGGAGAAACGGCTCCGCTGCGGATTAACGCTGCGGAGTGTCCGCAGCGGAATTTAAGTGAAATTCCGCTATGTGTGAACCCGCCCTTAAAGGGGGTCACCCCCCTCTTTCTGACTATTTAAATGCTGCGCTCCATACTTCCCCCTACCCGGCTATGACGTAACTGTATGTCATATGTCGGGAAGGGGTTAAATGGTTCAACAGTCTGGTTCAGTAGGCTACACAAATATGGGGAAGAATTCTGACTTGACAGTTGTCCGGAAGACAGTCATTGACACCCTCCACAAGGAGGGTAAGCCACAAAAGGACATTGCTAAAGAAGCTGGCTATTCACAGAGTGCTGTACCAAAGCATGTTAATGGAAAGTTGAGACGAAGGAAAAAGTGTGGTAGAAAAAGGTGAACAAGCAACAGGCATAACCGCAGCCTTAAAAGGATTGTCAAGAAAAGGCCAATCAAGAATCTAGGGGACATTCACAAGGAGTGGACTGCGGCTGGAGCCAGTGTTTCAAGAGCCACCACACACAGATGTATCCAGGGCATGGGCTACGGCTGTCACATTCCTTGTGTCAAGCCACTCATGACCCAGAGACAGCATCAGAAATTTCTTACCTGGGCTAAGGAGAAAAAGGACTGGTCTGTTGTTCAGTGTCCAAAGTCCTGTTTTCAAATGAAAGTAAATTTTGCATTTCATTTGGAAATCCATGTGTAAAGGATTTGCCTGATACAGCTTCTGTGTCGGCGCCCGTGGTTAATCAGCCTGCATCTGTTCCTAGGTCTGCTAGAGTGACTCGATCTGCTACCACTCAGGCTGGTAGGCTGAGTAGTGGAAGAGCCTATCCCCGCCTGGCCAGATGGTTCTAGCTCCCGCCCTTGGTCTACTTATACCTTTATTTGCTGCTTGTCCTTTGCCTGTGATTCTCTTGTTTCCTGGCTCTGCTGTTTCTGCTGTACCATTGACCTCTGCTTCATATTGACCCTGGCTTGACTGACTATTCTCCTGCTCAGCATTTGTTACCACGTACACTCCTGGTTTGACTCGGCTTGTCCACTACTCTGCAGCTCACGGTGTTGCCTTTGGCAACTGCCCTACTTCCCTTTGCTTCTGTGTACCCTTGTCTTGTTTTATCTGTCGTGCACATATTGAGGGTAGGGACCGTCACCCAGTTGTATGCCGTTGCCTAGGACGGGCTGTGCAAGTAGGCAGGGACTGAGTGGCGGGTTGATAGCTCACCTGTCTGTCTCCCAATCCTGTCATTACATAATCACAGGCCCATATACTTTTTCTACCCTGGTCCCTGACACACTATGGACCCCCTTGAGGCCCTGGCTCAGCAAATGCAAGGTCTCTCCCTATAGGTCCAAGACCTGGCTCAGAGGTGCAACCAGCGTGATGCTACCCAGGTAGTGCCCTCCACACCACCTCTTGAACTCCACCTCAAGTTGTCTGACCAGTTCTCAGGGGACCGGAAGACTTTTTTCTCCTTTCGGGAAAGTTGTAGGCTCTATTTCCGTTTAAGGCCCCACTCCTCAGGTTCTGAGAGCCAGCGAGTGGGTATAATTATGTCCCGACTCCAGGACGTCACCCAGGAATGGGCCTTCTCTTTGGCTCCTGACGCCCCTAAACTCTCTTCTGTGTTGGTGATGCAGGGATTATCGTCCGATTTGGTTTTAGGCCTTCCTTGGTTGCAGACGCATAATCCCACGTTTAACTGGAATGCTGGGGATCTTACTAAATGGGGTAATGAATGAATGACGTCATGTTTTTCTATTAATTTGGTTTCTCTCGCTGAGGCGGTGAACACTCTACCTGAGTTTATTCAGGATTTCGCTGATGTTTTTTCTAAAAAGGCTTCCGAAGAGATACCTCCTCATAGAGAGTACGAAAGCGCAATCGATTTGGTACCAGGAGCTAAGATCCCTAAAGGTAGGATGTTTAATCTCTCTTGTCCCGAACGTGAAGCCATGAGAGAATATATCCAGGAAAGCCTGGCCAAGGGTTACATTCGCCCCTCTACTTCTCGGTTAGGTGCTGGCTTCTTCTTCGTAGGGAAGAAGGGTGGTGGTCTTAGGCCGTGCATCGATTACCGAAACTTGAATAAGGTCACTGTAAGGAACCAATATCCCCTTCCTCTGATTCCTGATCTCTTCAATCAGGTTCAGGGGGCCCAATGGTTCTCGAAGTTTGAGCTTTGGGGGGCTTATAACCTTATCCGAATCAGAGAAGGGGATGAGTGGAAGACTGCGTTTAACACGCCCGAAGAGCATTTAGAATACCTCGCCATGCCCTTTGGGTTGTGTAATGCTCCCGCGGTCTTCCAGAATTTCATAAATGAGATTTTAAGAGACTACCTGGTGGTATTTCTTGTAGAGTACCTTGATAATATACTTGTGTTTTCCAAGGACTGGTCCTCCCACATTGAGCATGTCAGGAAGGTGCTCCAGGCCCTTCGGGAAAACAAACTCTTTGCTAAAACCGAAAAATCTGTGTTTGGGGTGCAGGAGATACCATTTTTGGGTCAAATCCTCACTCCTAACGAATTCCGCATGGACCCTGCCAAGGTTCAGGCTGTGGCTGAATGGGTCCGACCTGCCTCCCTGAAGGCTTTACAGTGCTTCCTGGGGTTTGCTAATTATTATAGGAGATTTATTGCTAACTTCTCGGTCATCACTAAGCCTCTTACGGACCTTACTCGCAAGGGTGCCGATCTCCTCCACTGGCCTCCGGAGGCGGTCCAAGCTTTTGAGGTCCTTAAGAGGTGCTTTATCTCTGCCCCAGTGCTGATTCAGCCTAACCAGATGAAGCCATTCATCGTGGAGGTTGACGCCTCCGAGGTGGGAGTGGGTGCTGTCTTGTCCCAGGGTACTAGGTCTCTCACCCATCTCCGTCCCTGTGCCTACTTCTCCAGGAAGTTCTCCCCCACTGAGAGTAACAATGACGTTGGCAACCGCGAACTCTTAGCCATTAAATGGGCATTTGAAGAGTGGCGCCACTTCCTGGAGGGGGCTAGGCACCAGGTAACAGTCCTTACCGACCACAAGAATCTGGTTTTCCTAGAATTTGCCCGGAGGCTAAACCCGAGACAAGCTCGATGGGCGTTGTTTTTTACTAGATTCAACTTTGTGGTCACCTATAGGACTGGGTCTAAAAATATAAAAGCTGATGCGCTGTCGCGTAGGTTCATGGCCAGCCCTCCTCCGGAGGAAGATCCTGCTTGTGTTTTGCCCCCAGGTATAATCATATCCTCTGTTGATTCTGACTTGGTCTCCGAAATTGCGGCTGATTAAGGTTCAGCTCCCGAGAACCTTCCTGAGAATAAGCTGTTTGTTTCCCTGCAATTCAGGCTAAGGGTACTCAGGGAGAATCATGACTCTGCACTATCTGGCCATCCAGGCATCCTGGGTACCAAGCACCTAATTTCTAGAACCTATTAGTGGCCTGGGTTGCCTAAAGACGTTAAGTCGGTGGTGTGGGTTGTAGTAGACCACTTCAGTAAGATGTGCCACATTGTGCCCCTCAAGAAACGACCCAATGCCAAGACGTTAGATACCTTGTTAATCAAACACATCCTGCGTTTCCATGGGGTTCCTGTCAATATTGTTTCTGACAGAGGGGTACAATTTTGTCATTGTTTTGGAGAGCTTTCTGTAAGAAGTTTGAGATTGATCTGTGGTTCTCCTCGGCCCTCCATCCTGAAACTAATGGCCAAACTGAGAGGACTAATCAGTCTCTAGAACAATATTTAAGATCTCTGTAATGGCAGGAAGGAGGTGAAGGGAAAGTGAGCCCTAATCTACCCACCGCCCTGTCCCTGCCTACTTGCAACGACCCGCCCTAGGCGACGGGGTACAACTGGACGGTGGTCCCTACGCTGTCTAAGTGCACGGGAGAACAAACAGGGAACACGCAAGGGAAGGGGCAGTAGCCCACGGAACGCCGCGAGGAAACGGAGCGGT
Organism: Rhinoderma darwinii; assembly: GCF_050947455.1. Taxonomy (NCBI): domain Eukaryota; kingdom Metazoa; phylum Chordata; class Amphibia; order Anura; family Rhinodermatidae; genus Rhinoderma; species Rhinoderma darwinii. The sequence goes on from NC_134689.1 coordinate 351,012,123, forward strand.
GAATGAATAGTCAGGACCAGGATGAAGTGGAGTATACCAACGTGAGCACGGAGAAGGAAGCAAGCCAGGGGCAAAGCGAAGCAGGTTAAGCGGAACTGCAGCAAGGCAGAAGCACGGCAGAAGCAGGCTGGAGCAAGCAGCAGTGGGGCCAGGAATCCAGAAGAATTACAAGCACTGAGGAAGAGAACACGGCAGGTAATAAAGGACAGGGGGCGGAGCTAACTCCGACTGACCAGGCCGCGATAGGCTCTCCCACTCCTGAGCCTGCCACCCTGGTTGGTGGGAGACGGTGTCAGTCTAACAGGTCTGGCCTCAGGTGTGGATTGATTAATCCCAGGAGTATACCTAGACGTAGTACCTGGCAGATCCCTAACAGTCTCCTTCATTCCCCTCGCCAAATTTTCCCTCAATAACCGGGTCAGTAACTCGTCAGGGGTCTCCCCCTTTCTCTGTAATTTTGGATTCAATCTACGGTTCCCCTCCGTTTCAACGGGTGGTTCCAACAATCCCGAGGTAGATTCCATTCATCTGGAACTGTGCACAGTCTGGACCCACGTTCAGAAGAACCTTGAGGCGTCCCAGAGCATACAGAAGATTTCTGCTAACCCCTTGTTTGTGGTTGGGGATCTGGTGTGGCTGTCTTCAAAATATTTGCGCATTAAAGTTCCGTCCTAAAAATTTGCTCCCCGGTATATAGGGCCGTACAAGGTCATTGAGGTCCTTAAGCCTGTCTCCTTCCGGCTGGAGTTACCCCCGTCTTTTCAAATACACAACGTGTTCCATGCCTCCCTCCTGAAACGCTGTTCCCCATCCTTGGCTACCTCGAGGAAACCTCCTGTCCCTGTTCTCACCCCTGAACAGGTAGAATTCGAGCTGGCCAAGATTGTGGCCAGCAGGATGGTCCAAGGCTCCCTCCAGTACCTGGTCCATTGGAGAGGATACGGGCCTGATGAGAGGACTTGGGTACCCGCCCCGGAAGTTCACACCGGGTTATTGCTCAGGAAGTTCCATCTTCGGTTCCCCAACAAGCCAGGTTCACCCAGGAAGGGTCCAGTGGCCCCTCATAAAAGGATTTGCCTGACACAGCTTCTGTGTCGACGCCCGTGGTTAATCAGCCTGCATCTGTTCCTAGGTCTGCTAGAGTGACTCGATCTGCTACCACTCAGGCTGGTAGGCTGAGGAGTGGGAGAGCCTATCGCAGCCTGGCCAGACGGTTCTAGCTACCGCCCTTGGTCTACTTATACCTTCATTTGCTGCTTGTCCTTTGCCTGTGATTCTCTTGTTTTCTGGCTCTGCTGTTTCTGCTGTACCATTGACCTCTGCTTCATATTGACCCTGGCTTGACTGACTATTCTCCTGCTCAGCATTTGTTACCACGTACACTCCTGGTTTGACTCGGCTCGTCCACTACTCTGTTGCTCACGGTGTTGCCGTGGGCAACTGCCCTACTTCCCTTTGCTTCTGTGTACCCTTGTCTTGTTTTGTCTGTCGTGCACTTATTGAGCGTAGGGACCGTCGCCCAGTTGAACGCCGTCGCCTAGGACGGGCTGTGCAAGTAGACAGGGACTGAGTGGCGGGTAGATTAGGGCTCACCTGTCTGTCTCCCTATCCTGTCATTACACAAGGTCCCAGAGTCTGGAGGAAGAGTGGAGAGGCCTCAATCAAAGTTGATTGCGGTCCAGTGTGAAGTTTCCACAGTCAGTGATGGTTTGGGGGCCATGTCATCTGCTGGTGTTGGTCCACTGTGTTATATCAAGTCCAGAGTCAATGCAGCCATCTACCAGGAAATTTTACAGCACTTCATGCTTCCCTCTGCCGACAAGCTTTATGGAGATGCTGATTTTATTTTCCAGCAGGACTTGGCACCTGCCCACACTGCCAAAAGTACCAATAACTGGTTTAATAACCACAGTATCACTGCGCTTGATTGGCCAGCAAACTCACCTGACCTAAACCCCATAGAGAATCTATAGGGTATTGTCAAGAGGAAGATGAGAGACACCAGACCCAACAATGCAGACTAGCTGTAGGCCGCTAACAAAGCAACCTGGGCTTCCATAACACCTCAGCAGTGCCACAGGCTGATCGCCTCCATGCCATGCCGCATTGATGCAGTAATTCATGCAAAAGGAACCCCGACCAAGTATTGAGTGCATATACTGTACATACTTTTCAGTAGGCCAATATTTCAGTTTTAAAAATCATTTTTGAAATTGGGCTTATATAATATTCTAATTTTCCGAGAGACTAAATTTTGGGTTTTCATTAACTGTTAGCCATAATCATCAACATTAAAATAAAAAAATGCTGGAAATGGAGCACTCTGTATGTAATGAATCTATATAATATATGAGTTTCACTTTTTTAATTGAATTACTGAAGTAAATTAACTTTTTGATGATATTCTAATTCATTGAGAAGGACCTGTACATGGCCCTCTTCACTGAGTCACATGTACGTTGCACAGAGATACTTTGTGCTGTGTCCAAGTCTTTAACCACTGCAGGAGCGAAAGCCTCTACGTGCAATTATCTACATTGCAAAGACTAAGGGTCCTTTTAAACGGGCCAATTATCGGGAAAACCAGCGTTCGGGGGCATGTACAGACTTGAGTGCCAAAGCATGTATGGTTTTAATGTGGGCCCCAGAGGGAGTGTCTTTTTTCATTTTTTTTTTAACAAACATTATTTTGAAACCTTGCAATCCTTATGACCACAGGTACATGCCCCTTTGCCTAAATTTTGGGCGCATCATACGTATAATTTAACAAACATTATAGTAAAACAGCAAATAAATAAAGGAAAAAAGGATACTCTTTTGGCTTTTAAGTGGAAGGCCACAACTTTTATTAACAACATTAACAATAACATCACGCACAGCTAACCTGGGCAGCATCCGCTCAGTATGTCCCAACACTGATTAATAGTGGACATATATGCTTTACCACATGGCAAAATAGCTTGCCATGCAAGCCAAACTCCGCCATAACGTGCGCCGTGTAAACCTATGCTGCGGGCCAGCCTCCACCCAACAGAAAGTGAAAGCGTGCCTTCTCAATTCTGCCACGTAATCACAGGAGAAAAACAACTCCCCTTATTTTCCCCTTTGAGCATCCGGTGGCGGACCACAACGTCCCCCATGTTTCTGACATAGTGCGACACTCGAACATTCAGTACACGTCTGGCCCGCTCAATAGCGGCCAGGTTGTGTGCTGCGTGCCACACAATGCGTGCTACCACCTCCGACCACACCAACACCATCCTCCGGAAAAAATCTGGGAATTCTATCCAAGTCAGACTTGATGAGCGAGATGAGCTCCGCTAGCTTCACCACACAAAGCTCATTTCTCCTGCGTGCACCACCAATACCACTGGACCAGAAGCTTCTCTGCTGAATATGACCACTTCAGGTAGCACTCGCAACCACTTCATTCCTCTGACGCCCTTCCAATATACATCAGCATCACCGAAACACGTGCCATTACCTGAGGCGTCAGTTTTTTTTTTTACCTGTGCACGCACAATTTGAAACAGTCCCAGTGGCATGCCTTCTCCCACCAAAACACCTAAACACCTTGCACTGGAGGGCACCAACTCATCGATGCGAAGGACAGCAAAAAAGTCCAAAACAAAGGACGTACGCAGCAACAATGCTTCAAACAGTGAAGTACAAACAGACGTTGAAGATCGAAAAAGATCCACCAAGAAATCTAAAGACACTGGATGTCTCAGATCAACCCGCGATAGTTACTTCTTCCAACCTTTAATCACCTGACCAACAAGGAACTGTTTTGTGACGTCATGGCAACCTTTTAACTTTAGCATAAAAGCCACCACAAACAGCCGTATGGAAACCAACGTAGCCGACACATCTAAACCTCTACTAAAAAAATAATAATCCAAGACCATGGTTGCATGAACCACATTGGAGGACGGGTAACGACCGCCTGCCACCGACAACCACTCATCCCAGGCCTCACTATGGCCACACCACATGGATGGATCAACATATTTTACAAGGTTTTTAAGTTGGCCTTGATCAAGCTGATAGGGTACGAATCCCCCACTTCCCGTGCCGATGGATGAAGCTCTCAAAAAGTACAAACCTGGAAGAGAGACAAAGCATCAGTAACATCGTTATGAACTCCTGGGACATGTCTAGCCCCGAACCAAATATTTAACTGCAGGCAACGTAACACCAAGCATCGAACCAGTGCCAATACTGGCAAATAACCAGAGGACAAACTATTCAAAACATGCACTACAGATAAATTATCACTCCAGAACACAATGCGATCATCGACCATATCGCTGCCTACAACTCAACAGCCACCAAAACTGGGAACAATTTCAACAAGGTTAAGTTCCTAACGATACCGAGAGCGGCCAAGCACCACTAGCTCTGAAAAAAGCACCAAAACCGAAGGCACCTTCCGCGTCTGTGAACAACTCTAATTCTGCGCTAGATCACTCCGCGTCCCGACACATGGCGCTACCATTATATCCTTGTAAAAAATTCCTGCCATACCAATGAATCAGCCTTCAAGGATTGAGTAATACGAATAAAATGATGAGGAGAAGCTGCCGCTCAGATCGCTAAAGACAACCTCCTACAAAATACCTTCACCATGGGCACAACCCTACAAGCAAATGTCAACAAACCCAATAGCGATTGCACCTGATGTAGCGTGCACTTCTTCGCCACTACAACTAACTAGCAAAGAGGACATCCTATCGATCTTATCCCTGGGCAGGCAAAAAAATCATGGCAACAGTGTCAAATTCTATGCCAAGAAAAGACACGTAGTGGCACCCTCCGTTTTATCAAGGGATAACGGTACACCAATAGTCAACATCAACTGATGAAAGGAATCTAAAAGAACCCTACATACCAGGGAACGTGCAGGACCTGCAAAAATAAAATCATTAAGATGGTGCAATAAAGAAGCAAAACCCAACTTGAAACGGACAATTGACTCCAAGAACATATTGAAGGACTCAAAATACGAATACAAAATAGAACACCCCATAGGGAGGCACATATCCACGTAAAGTATCCATCCAACATGCATCCTAACAAGTGAAAACACTCCAGGTGAACCGTCAGCAAACGGAACGCAGACTCTATGTCAGATTTTGCCAGCAACGCACCTTAAACGGCGTACCTCACTAGAGAAACAGCTTTATCGAAAGAAACGTAAGACACTGCCAACTCAAACTTAGAAATTCAGTCATTCACCGAATCGCCCTTAGGAAAAGAAAAAGGATGAATTAGGCCTAAACTTCCCTTGTTCACTTGAAGGTACCAGACCAAAGGGAAAAAACACAAATTACCAAAAAAAGGTGCAGCATAAGGGGGCCGGCTATGCGCCCCAAACGGACCTCCTCCTGCAATTTCTTTTATTTTTCTATTGATTTTTTTTGTTTGCTTTTTTAACATCCTTATTTTTCCGATTAACCCCTTCCCGTCGTAAACAACTTTCAGATTTTCATTTTCGTTTTTTCCTCCGCACATTCCAGAAGCCATAACGTCTTTATTTTTCCGTCGATATAGTACTATGAGGGCTTGATTTTTGCGGGACGAGTTGTAGTTTTTCGTAGCACCATTTATTATGCCGTATAATGTACTAGGAAATGGGAAAAAATTATTGATGGAGTAGAAAATGAAAAAAACAGCGATTCCTCCATTGTTTTTTTGCGCGCCGTTTTTACGGAATTCACTGTGCAATTAAAACAACATGTTAACCATTTAATATTTACCAAATATATATAGTTTTTTCTATATTTTACTACTTTTACATGTAAAAAGTGTAAAAAAAGAAAATTTATTCTGTGTCGCCAAATTCCGAGAGCCACAACTTTTTTATTTTTCCGTCGATTAAGTGGTATGAGGGCTTATTTCTTGCGGTATAAGCTGTAGTTTTTAATAATACCATTTTTGTGTACATGCTATGGTTTGATCACTTTTTATTTCATTTTTCGTGGGAGATGAGATGACCAAAAAATAGACATTCTGGCGTTTACAATTTCTCTTTTTTTTACGGCGTTCACCGTGCGGGTTAAATAATGATATATTGTAATAGTTCAGACTTTTGCGGACGCGGCGATACCAATTATGTTTTTTTTTTTTTACTATGCTCTAGGGGGGAAATGGGAAAAGGGGGTTTTTGAACTTTTAATTATTTTTTATTTTTTTTACACCAAAAAAACCTCTATTTAAGTCATTTTTACTTTTTTTAATAGTCGCCCTAGGGGACTTCAACCAGCGATCGTTAGATCGCTTGTACGATATACTGCAATACTAATGTATTGCAGTATATTGTGATTCTGACAGGCACTTATTAGCCGGAGGCAAGGCTTAATAGGTGTACAAAGATGGCGGACCTGGAGGGGTTCATTAAGTACCCAGGCAGCCATAGCAACCTTCGCCCCCACCCCCCCGATTGCGTTGCGGGGGGCGCGATGAGCTGTTAGAGGGGGTTGGCAATCTCTTTCTGACGATTTAAATGCTGCGGTCAGTATTGACCGCAGAATTTAACGAGTTAAACTAGCGGGATCGCGCTCGAGCGCGATGCCACTAGTTACTCTGAAGTGTCGGCTGTAACATACAGCCGACACCGTCATCGGATGGAGCGAGCTCATTGCGACTTTGGCGTATGGATACGTCAAATGTCGGGAAGGGGTTAAACCCAAATTACCAACATAACCGCAAACTTGACATGGACCACACATCCACTTGTTATACAGCAAACAATTACCAGAAACATATGGGATAAAGAGACCAAGAGCAAAACCGTCACTGATCAACTCGACTTCCTGTCACAATGGGTACAGATCGAGCCTCCGCCGCATCGCAGAGGTGCTCACCAGTGTTCCCTACCACACTGGAAGAGCAGGGCAGTCTGCCTCTGTTTTCGGAAGCAGCGGATCACTGAATGTACTCCTCCGCAGACAGAACACTCATGCCGAAATGTGCATGTAGAAGATAAATGGGCAGGAAAAAGGCAGTTTCGGGTAACGGTGCCAGACTCAGGAGGACAAGGAAAAAGGCCAGGTGAGTTTGATCAAGGTAATCTTTTATTCGAGCGTTTCTGGACCGGACTGGTCCCTTCGTCAGCCCAGTTACAATGTTTGCATGTGTAAGGTGCTTATATATGCAATAAAAGACCAGGAAAGAACCGGTGCACAGCAGTTGATTTTTCATTTAAAATCACAAAAGCCGTTATGGGATTGAAACCCTCCATATGGCTTAAAATTAACACCAAGTTTACTCAAAACAATACATATCATTGACATTTTTCAATTATCAGTATAAATTTATTCATTGAAATATTTCCGACTCTTAGAATATAATTTATTCTAGAGTTTTGCAGTAATGGATAATCGTCCAAAGTTTCCATTTGATCAATATTTATTCCAGATTACAAGTGGATATAAAAGTATATACGCATGTATTTATATAAAAAGTGTTTGTTATATCGTGGATACACTTTGCTTGTTTTTGTATTGTCAGTACTGTACATCATACTTATGCTTAATTAAAATAAGCTTGTGTCTCGTTCCATGTTGATCCTCCGTATATCCTGTTTTTCACGAAAAAAGGGGGGGGGTAGGATGTATATTTAATTATCATCACTCATATTCAATTTCTTTGCAATTAGAAGGACAAAAAAAAGGTATAAAAGCATTTATAAGAATTTATAAAAGTTAATAATAAAAGTGCAGGACTGCTTGTTATACGTTGCCTAAATCCAGGCATTTCTCATAAAAAATCGTTTTTTAAAAATGGGAGTTCATGGTTACAATAAAAAATCAGTTTCGTTATATTCGTTTGATGTGTATATATGCTCAAGGTGGAATCTGCTTTTAGGAAGAAGGCAGAGTTAGTGTGCAACTGATTAGGGATGCAGGCTCATCAGTATAATTAATCAATTTCAATAGTACTGTTCTCCGTGTCATTCTTGCGTTAATTCCACTCAGAAATTTTATATTTAGGGGGAATAGGAGGAAGATCCAATATTGTAAATGCATTGATTAAGTGACAAATATGATGTATATGTTAGGGATCTGCCAGGTACTTCATCTAGCTATACTCCTGGGATTAATCAATCCACACCTGAGGCCAGACCTGTTCGACTGACACCATCTCCCACCAACCAGGGTGGCAGGCTCAGGAGTGGGAGAGCCTATCGCGGCCTGGTCTCTCGGAGTTAGCTCCGCCCCCTGCCCTTTATTACCTGCCCTGTGCTCTCCCTCAGTGCTTGTAATTCTTTTGGATTCCTGGCCCCACTGCTGCTTGCTCCAGCCTGCTTCTGCCGTGCTTCTGCCTTGCTGCAGTTCTGCTTGACCTGCTTTGCTTGCCCTGGCTTGCTTCTGTCTCCGTGCCCGCTCGGGTGTACTCCTTCGTCCTGGTCCTGACTGTTCGTTCGCCGCCCCGTTTCCTCGTGGCGTTCCGTGGCTACTGCCCCTTCCCTTGCGTGTTCCCTGTTTGTCTTCCTGTGCACTTAGCCAGCGTAGGGACCGCCGCCCAGTTGTACCTCGTCGCCTAGGGCGGGTCGTTGCAAGTAGGCAGGGACAGGGCGGTGGGTAGATTAGGGCTCACTTTCCCTTCACCTCCTTCCTGCCATTACATAATTACAAGCCCTTACCTAGTCTACCCTTTCTCCTACGCTGACGCTATCATGGACCCCCTTGAGACCCTGACCCAGCAGATGCAGGGCCTCTCCCTACAGGTCCAGGCCCTGGCCCAAAGGGTCAATCAGGGTGACGCTGCTTTAGTAGTACCCCTCACCTCACCTCTAGAACCCGACCTCAAGTTACCTGACCGGTTTTCAGGGGACCGTAAGACGTTTCTCTCCTTCCGGGAGAGTTGCAGACTGTATTTCCGCCTAAAGCCCCACTCCTCAGGTTCCGAGAACCAGCGGGTGGGTATCATCATATCCCGACTCCAGGAAGGGCCCCAAGAGTGGGCCTTCTCCTTGGCTCCTGACGCCCCTGAACTTTCCTCTGTTGATTGTTTTTTCTCTGCCCTCGGACTCATTTACGACGAGACTGACAGGACTGCTTTAGCCGAGAGTCAGCTGGTGACCTTACGTCAGGGTAGGAGACCGGTTGAGGAATACTGTTCTGATTTTAGGAAGTGGTGCGTAGCTTCTCAGTGGAACGATCCGGCCCTAAGGTGCCAGTTTAGGTTAGGATTATCTGACGCCCTGAAGGATCTGCTGGTTAGCTACCCCTCGCCTGACTCCCTTGACCAGGTTATGGCCCTAGCAGTACGACTTGACCGACGTCTCAGGGAACGTCAGCTAGAACGCTTCAGTGTGCTCCCCTCTGACTTTTCTGCGATTCCCCCCGAGGTCCCGTCTCCTCGCCCCTCCACGGAGGACTCGGAGGTACCTATGCAACTCGGGGCCTCCATGTCCCCTCGACAACGTAGGGAGTTTCGCAGAATGAATGGTCTCTGCTTCTACTGTGGGGACGACAAGCATCTACTGAACACCTGTCCCAGGCGCAAGAATAAGAAGCCGGAAAACTTCCGCGCCTAAGTGATCATCGGGGAGGTCACTTGGGCGCACAGGTATTTCCCGTTAATGTGAAACGCAATAAAATTTTGCTTCCCTTTCAGGTCTCGTTTGCTGGCCGGTCTGCCACGGGCAGTGCTTTCGTGGATTCTGGCTCATCTGCTAATATCATGTCTGTGGAATTTGCTATGTCTCTAAAGATGCCTTGTATTGATTTACCTTATCCTATCCCTGTAGTAGGAATCGACTCAACCCCCCTTGCTAATGGTTATTTTACTCAGCATACTCCTGTTTTTGAACTCCTGGTTGGCTCCATGCATTTGGAGCAGTGCTCTGTACTGGTGATGCAGGGATTATCGTCTGATCTGGTTTTAGGCCTTCCCTGGTTGCAGTTGCATAATCCCACATTTGATTGGAATACTGGGGATCTCACCAAATGGGGTAATGAATGTCTTATGTCATGTCTTTCTGTTAACTCTATTTCTCCCCGGGAGGAGTGTTAGAATAGTTTTATTTTAAATTTATTGTTACTTCATGTAATAGATATTAAATGTGCATACAGGGTTCTCAGAAAATGCTTTAGCTAACAAAAGGTTAAATATGTTATATTCTTAAGTGTGTAAGTCGGTTGGATTTCTTAATAAAGATTGCAATCTCCAGAGGAAGTCCAACTGACCTAATCTCATTCTGAAGTGTAACATTTCATATGACAGGAAAGTCACAAACGGTTTTCAGTTGGTATATGTGTATATAAACCTATGCTTATGTAATGAAGGCAGACAACTGCTGAATTCGACTTGTCTCCTCATCGATGAGAATAAAACTCTTATTGGGATGAAAACTTGAATCATTATTGATAAGTATGGAAAATTCTTCTAACATCTTGGTCCTTCGAAGCCGGAAACCAATATTTCCAGACCCTCGTCCACCCGAGGACTGTACACCGTGCACGGGGTGAGTCATCAAAATACTCACTTAATTCAAAGACCTCCGGTTAAATTACCGTTAAAAAGAGGCCAGTCAGACGGAGGGACGAGGTGTGGAATGACGGTTTTTAAAAGAACATAGTAAGGAGAATTGAGGATTCGAGTTTTCATCTGAATAACGGTAATATAATTTTGTATATATGTGTTTTTATTATTTTTCATATTTAGATGTTATAAGGTTATGTGATAAAAAAACAAAAAAAAAAAAGATAACGTAAAAAACCTGAGTTGGAACTTAGGTACTAAGACTGGGTCTTAGTTATATTAAGCAGAGGTCTTAATATAAAAACCTGGGAATAGCGGTTCTCGAGGTTAGTAGTCCATAGCCTGTGTGAGAAGGCTACAGGTAATAAATAACTCCGTGCAGCACGTAAAAGATAAAGTACTTGGAGATTTGGAGGATCTCCTATAGATTATAGAGTATTATGATTATTTCTTAGAGTATTATGATTATTTCTTAGAGTATTATGATTATTGCTTATAGAGTATTAGGATTGTTTGTTTTATAAAGTTTAAGATTGTGACTAAAAGTATTGAATGATTGAGATAAACTAAATCCAAAGTTAAAGAAAGATAAAGACTTTCAAACTGTGGTGTAAAGACACATCCAGGACATCTGCTGCTGGTCTGACCAGCCTCTTATTGTCTCTGGACGCCCCTGACACCAGAAGTTTTAAGGTAATCAAGTATTTCTTTGGTGCAGTTGAAAGAAATGGTTGTTATAGATGAAACATATATGAGACTCCTTGACTGTGAAGAATGAATATATGAGGGTTAAATAAATAAAACCCTGTGTGTATAAGGGAGTCCAATTAGGAATGGTCCTTTGTAAAATTGTTACAAGGACAAATCAGTAGGAAAAATACTGTAAAACACCCAGGAACATGAAGTATATGACTGATCAGCATAATACTTGTAAATATTGTTGTGTTTTGTGTGTGTTCTGTGAAACTTTGGTGAAAATACCTTGTGGTCAAGATATACTAGGTATACAGAAATATAGAATATGATAGTAGGTTTTGTTATTCATATCGAATTTGTCTGTTTGTTAATCGTTAATCATGTGTCTTGTCTAAATGTGGTAAAAGTGAGAGTTGAGACAGTGTTTCACATTTTCGCGTCGTGGTCACCTTGGGTGAGCGACATTACTGTCTTGGGACTGTGTTTTTGTAAGCAGCTCTAGGCGTGTAGAGTGCAGCGAGTCCTACAGTCCAGGGAGAATAACGTTTTGGTGCAGCGAACACTGTTATTCAATATTCCCAACTGACCATCAAAATTCTACAAGACTCTTTGAATGAGATCAAATTAGAGTCAGATCATAGAACCAAGAACAAATAGAATAAAGGGATAAATTAATATTAGTAAGTCAAATTGTCACGTAGAAAAAAAAAGTGGATTAACATCTATTGTCCTGAAGGCTTCTCATTAAGTTTGGTTGGTCTTTTATTATTATTTTTATTTTATATGTGATGACTAAGATATTTAAAAATATTAGAAAAGAACAAAGGCACACCAGATTGTTTTAGAATGTTTTATTCTGATTGTATGTTTGGATTAATGTGGCTATTTCTACTGAAGGTTGGAGAATAGTCAAAATAATTGGTATAGGATACAAAGTTAATCAAATCTTTTAATATAAAAAGTGCTCGTAAGACGCCTATTCTAGAAAAAAAAAGAAAATAAACTATTTAGGTGTCCATTAAATACAGAGATCGACATATACTAAAATTGCTAAATTAGATTTACTTTCAAAAGGACACTGCTCGTAACATGTGTAACGTATCAGGGACAGTTTCAGGATGTGGTTGTTTGTGTTAAAAAGTATTAAATATTCCTTTAGAAGGGGATGTTAAGTATATGCACAAATTAGATGTGGTGAATGTACAATGATGATGATGATAAAGGTGTGGCAAATTTGGATTTAAAAGGACTTTGAGGGTAATTGAATGTTATAATTTAGTGAAGGAAAAAGAGAAGTGTGGTTTTGATTGTGTAAGACGACGGTTGGAAGAATCTCACAAAGGAGAACAAGGTAGAAGGTTGACAGAATGTTAAAATGATAAGGAATGTTAAAGAAGGTTGTTTATATAGTTCAAGATGAAAAACTTTCATAGAACAAAATGCTGGCTGGTTGAAAGACCATGAAATGATCGGAAAAGCAGAACTATAGAAGAGTGTGTCAATAATTGTTGATATGTATAGCATGTGCATAAAATAATAGCATTCAATAATAGTGACTGTAGTAGTGATAAAGAGTAATACAGATAGGTACATTGCAATGAGTAAGGTGGATGATAACAAGAAGTATGATGTAGACGTGTATACAGGGTGTTTGTTGCAGACTAGTCTGAGGAGGAAATGAAATTGTGTACTGTTTGATGTGAGAGGTTTTTCTCAATCCAGATTAAGAACTGAATTAATTGAATTTCAAATTATTATTATTATTATATGTAAAATTAGTGTGTAAAAAGTCCTAGAACATTGAACTAAAGTACAAGATTGTGTAAATAGACTGACTTTTTAATTAATTAAGTTAGCGGTGTAAAATCAGATTTTAAAGTTATAAATACAGTTTCCTTAATGTACGAATTTGCAAATGACAAAGACTTGTTTGATATGGAACATGAGTATGATTGTCACAGTTTAATGTAACTTGACGCCCAAGGGTTACCAGGTGTCACTGATGTACCTCTGACTAACTATGATGTTCAGTATTTTGTAGACGGATCCAGATACTGGAATGAGCTGACAGGACATTTCACCACCGGGTATGCAGTAGTCCAGGAAGGTAAGACAGTGCTGCAAAAGTCACTGCCCTCCAGCAGCTCTGCCCAGGAGGCAGAACTCATGGCACTCGCAGAAGCATTTAAGATGGGCACAGGTAAAAGGGTGAACGTCTATATAGACTCGAGGTACACCTTTGGAGTCTCACACGATTATGACACAATATGGCGAGCAAGAGGCTTTCTGACTGCAGCAGGCAAACCAATACAACACTGGTTTGCACCTGGATTTCAGAACGCAGCTGCTCAACATGTAGAGGGTTGCCTGACATGCGTCAGACACAACCCCGGTAAAATGATAAAAACACCCAGTAAGCACACGCCTTGCCTTGATTACCTCTTCCAGCGACTGCAGGTGGACTACATACAGCTACTCGAGGTAGGTGTATATGAATATGTCCTTGTATCTATTGAAATGTTTTCAAATTGACCTGAGGCATGGCCAGTAACCAAAAAAACATAGCTAAAAACACTGCTAGGAAAATACTCAGTGAAGTAGTATGCTAATATGGGGTCCTGAAGTAATCGAGAGTGACAGAAGAACCCACTTCATAGGAGAAGTATTAGGGCATATACTTACTAGCCTCGGCATCACACAGGCATTCCATACACCATATTATCCATGAAGGTAAACATCTAGATGAAGGAAGAAAGTCAGTAATACTCCAAGCACCGAAACCTCTGACAAAAAGACAAATGATGTCCTTTTTGGGTATGACTAACTTCTGCAGGAGTTGGATATGCTGATATTACAGGACCATTGATGTCTTTGATTTATGAAGAGGCATTTTTTTTTCAGATAAAACAGGTTCTTGTAGGATCTTCAGTGCTTGGACTAACTGATTATTTAATAAAAACAACAAAGAATTTTTTTTTTTAATTCAAACTGTTGATTGTAAAAATGGATACATGACTTCAGTGCTAACACAGGAGTATGGGGGAAAGGATAGACCTCTAGCTTACTACTCATCAAAACTCGACCCTGTAGCTAGAGCCTTACCTCCCTGTGTTCAATCAGTTGTAGCCGCCGCAGAAGCTATAAGAGCTTCCATCACATTAGTGTTATTTATGATAGAAAGATGTACCACTTTAAATTTTTCGACCTTGATGTCTACTGCGGAGGATGGTGCACCACATGATTGCCGATCCTCCATAGCAGAAAGAGTGTTACCAAGATCAGATCTTAAAGACATTCCACTACTAGATAGTGATCTCATACTGTTTGTAGATGGATCTTGTAAGAACAAATACATCCTACCCAGCAACTTATTCAGATGTGCAGTTATATTGAGCCATGGGACAAGCCATGTCTCAACAGGGGGGATGGTAGAAATCATATCTAAAGTGTTCACGGCATATGGCTTTCCTAACTACTCTAAAAAAAAATTCGTTTAACTAGTTTAACATGCGCCAAATATAATTCACAGGGGAATGTAAGACCAAAAAGAGAACAGTTCCCAAATCCACAATATCCATTCTAACACATTTGTATGGATTTCATTGAAGTTGTTTTTGCTTCCTAAGATATTAGGTATATGTATAAGGGTGTTGATTTGAAAAAATTTGGCTTGAGACACTTGTCAGATAAACTATCTGTGAATATTATGGTATCTATGGTATCTGTGAATATTATGGTATCTATGGTATCTGTGAATATTTCTGTGAGTAGATGTTACAGGTAATAAGCTCAGATTAAGGTACAAATCCTGCTGAAAAGGGTAACAACAAGTGTGACATAAAATGTACCCAGTAACTACATATTATCTATGTGCCCTGTCCAGAGGGACAGAGAAGTTTTTCTTATAAAGGTGTTTGTTTGATTTGATGTACAAGACTTGTCAATGAACTGATGAGACCCAAACATGAGAGGTGATAGCATGAGATTGGTGATAGAATTATTTTCTTAGTTGAGACCCTATTGTTTATATTGTCTGAGGTTTATATTTAGAATGTATGTAAATATGTCACGGTATTGTGAATAACAACTTGAGGTGTTTTATGTGGAGTTATGAGGTGAAGGTCACTGGTTGTTGTCACTCATATGTAAGAAGTACATGGCAGCAATGAGAGCCCAGAGGTCATGTGACCTGGGTGTCTTTAGGTTTGAGGAAGATGCTGCCCATAACCTGTTATATCTGCAGGGGTAAAAGTCGAATTAGAACAGTAAGTGACAGTGCGACAATTATGACCAATATGTACCGTGGTAGGAGAAGTTTGGATTATTGACAATGTTAGTAGGTTTAGCAGTAAAGAATGCTCATAATGTAGAGAAAGTGGCCGACAGATTGAACACTGCTCCCTTGGCATTTGCCAAGTAGTTGGCTCAACCTGTTGCCACTGTATAGACCTTTTTGGCCTTATGCAGGATAGAGCAAGCTAAGAAAATAAAGTCCGTAAGGGGGATAAGCCCTATTTTAAGTACCTGGCTTGGGTACAAAATGTCCTAAAATAAACAAAAGGTGGGAAAAATGAAAGTGATTAAAATAATGTTTAGATTAATTTATTTTGTGCAGCAGTCATCTTGTCTGGAAACCCCGTCTTGTTCTTATGTAGTGAATAAAAAATCATTGTTTCTTTAACACAAGTATATTAATGCTGATTTCGCATGTTATTAAAATTAGTTATTTTTGACATTAGTTCTTATGCGAAACTCAAAGGGAAGAATTATTGTTTAGTGATTATTGATGTATTTACCAAATGGGTAGACTATTTTTAATACCACAGTTACATCCATTCTCTAGGATGGATGAAGAGTTTGATTTTACACTTGCTGAATTTATGGCAAAAATGCTAACCAACAAGGAAGTTTCTATCTCTAATTGTATTCCAGGTGTACCTATACCTGAACCTGAACCTGTGAAGCCAGGAAATTGGATATTATTTTCATTGAAAAAGATCATATCAGGTTCTGCTTACCACACCTACGGCCGTACAGATAGCCGAATGTACCTCTAGGATACACTTATCACACTGTAAGGTAGTTAGGAAATTGCCACTATCCTCCTAGGCTATAAAAGACTGATTACAAAGGGTGGTCATTTGTTAGAAGTGACTGGTCTCAAACTTCAGCGAAGAAAACATCCAGAGCCTGGGAGGAGACAGGGCAAAATGTTATATGTTATTCTAGGTATTCTATGGGGGTCCAAGGTGTGTCAACCAAAGGTATGGGATCCCTGGGAAGCAGGGTCAGGGTATGATTTCCTAAAGACTTAGCTTAAAGAGTTAAATATTTTAATTTCACTGAAGGTAAGACTGCAACATATGAAATAGATTTCCGCGCTGTATTATAGATCAATGCAAGGATAGAAACATAGCTTACAAACTAGCATATTCAGATAAATACATTTGTACTATCTATGTAAATACCCTAATAAAAAGGATAAGGGACTATATGATATAGGAATTGATGTTTCAGGTACTGGCCTATAGGGCATTTCTTGCAACTGAAAGTTTTTTAGTTCCAAAGATAGACCGACCCTTTATAGTCTATCTGGCCAACTTCACTTATGAAGATAAATTGACATTAGAAACAGGTTACAGTGATAAACATGAATGGTTAGTCTGGATGAGATACACTGCAATCCATGATAATAGAACTAACTGTATCGCTTGCACAAAAGCTAGGCCTCATCTGGCTACTATATCTTTAATGCTATCAGATAAGGAGAACCCACAATGTCTGCAATGCATGTTATCTTTATATAATGCATCATATAATCCAGGTGATAAATTATGAAAGACATTCTCTTTATTGTACCCACCTGTGGGGAGAGATGAAATCCCTCCCTTAGTAGTGGCTTACCCAGGCAACTACACCTGCTTTCTGAGGAATGGGCAAGGTAAGAAAGTAGGGAACCTCACTGAACAATTTTGTGACCGATAATGGTAATTACTCCTCTAATTGGTTTACCAACCAGACAAGGGCAAGGACTAATCTCTGGTGGCTATGTGGAGAAAGGAAGGCCAAATGGCAGGGAAGCTGTACTCTGGTTCAGATTCTGATGCCATTCCACTTGTTTTTAGCACCTGAGTTTCAGAGAAGGAGAAAACGCCCTGGAGACTATCTGAATCGCTATAAGCGGTAGATCCCTGGAAGTTCCTTTGACCATAGAATATACATAGATGAAGTACGGGTACCCTACGGGGGGCCAAATGAGTTTAAGGCCCAAAATCAGATTGCATCAGGCTGCGAGTCTGTACTTTTCTGGTGGTCTACGATAAATAAGAATGTCGACTGGATTAATTATATTTATTACAATCAACAGAGATTTGTTAATTTTACCAGAGATGCAATAAAGGGCATTGCAGATCAGTTGGGACCTATATCTTTAATGACATGGCAAAATAGAATAACCCTGGATATGTTACTAGCAGAGAAAGGGGGTGTCTGCAAAATGTCTGTTGTACTTTTATTCCCAATAATGCAGCTCCTGATGACAGTATTACCAAGGCAATGGAAGAACTCAATTCCCTGTCCGAAGAGCTTGCGGGAATACTCCAGAATAAATGCTTCACCTCATGGATTGAGGGATAGTTTGGAAAATGGACTGGCCTGGTAACATCTGTACTCATGACCATTGCTGTTGTTGCCAGTATATTGACTGTTTGTCGATGCGAGACTCTGCATAAGAGGATTGATCCAAAGATTAATTGAGACCTCAGTGACAAAGACAATGTGCCAAAAGATTCAAAAGAAGAGAACCTGTCCTGGATAATCTTACAGAACATGTCTACATAAATTTATAAGAGGAGGGAATGTTAGAATAGTTTTATTTTAAATTTATTGTTACTTCATGTAATAGATATTAAATGTGCATACAGGGTTCTCAGAAAATGCTTTAGCTAACAAAAGGTTAAATATGTTATATTCTTAAGTGTGTAAGTCGGTTGGATTTCTTAATAAAGATTGCAATCTCCAGAGGAAGTCCAACTGACCTAATCTCATTCTGAAGTGTAACATTTCATATGACAGGAAAGTCACAAACGGTTTTCAGTTGGTATATGTGTATATAAACCTATGCTTATGTAATGAAGGCAGACAACTGCTGAATTCGACTTGTCTCCTCATCGATGAGAATAAAACTCTTATTGGGATGAAAACTTGAATCATTATTGATAAGTATGGAAAATTCTTCTAACAAGGAGGTAAACACGCTTCCTGAGTTTGTTCAGGACTTCGCCGATGTGTTTTCCAAGGAGGCCTCCGAGGTGTTGCCCCCCCATAGAGATTACGATTGCGCTATCGATTTGGTGCCTGGTGCCAAGCTTCCTAAGGGTAGGATATTTAATCTTTCATGTCCTGAACGTGAAGCTATGAGGGTGTATATCCAAGAATGCCTGGCCAAGGGTTTCATTCGCCCCTCGACTTCTCCTGTAGGTGCTGGCTTCTTCTTCGTGGGGAAGAAGGATGGTGGTCTTAGGCCGTGCATTGATTATCGTAACCTGAATAAGGTCACCGTAAGGAACCAGTACCCACTTCCTTTGATTCCGGATCTTTTTAATCAGGTTCAGGGAGCCCAATGGTTTTCTAAGTTCGATCTACGGGGGGCATATAACCTTATCCGCATCAAAGAGGGGGATGAGTGGAAAACTGCGTTCAACACACCCGAGGGTCATTTCGAATACCTGGTCATGCCCTTTGGGTTGTGTAATGCCCCTGCTGTCTTCCAGAATTTTATTAATGAAATCCTGAGAGAGTACCTGGGTAATTTTCTTGTTGTGTACCTTGATGACATACTGGTGTTTTCCAAGGACTGGTCCTCCCACGTGGAGCATGTCAGGAAGGTGCTCCAGGTCCTTCGGGAGAATAATCTGTTTGCTAAGACTGAAAAATGTGTCTTTGGGGTACAGGAGATACCATTTTTAGGGCAAATCCTCACTCCTCATGAATTCCGCATGGACCCTGCCAAGGTTCAAGCTGTGGCGGAATGGGTCCAACCTGCCTCCCTTAAGGCGTTACAGTGTTTTTTAGGGTTCGCCAACTATTACAGGAGATTTATTGCCAACTTCTCGGTCGTCGCTAAGCCTCTTACGGACCTTACCCGCAAGGGTGCCGATGTCCTCCATTGGCCCCCTGAGGCCGTCCAGGCCTTTGAGACTCTCAAGAAGTGCTTTATCTCGGCCCCCGTGCTGATTCAGCCCAACCAAGAGGAGCCATTTATTGTGGAGGTTGACGCTTCCGAGGTGGGAGTGGGGGCCGTCTTGTCCCAGGGTACCAGCTCCCTCACCCATCTCCGCCCCTGTGCTTACTTCTCTAGGAAGTTTTCGCCCACGGAGAGTAACTATGATATTGGCAACCGCGAACTTCTAGCCATTAAATGGGCTTTTGAGGAGTGGCGGCACTTCCTGGAGGGGGCCAGACACCAGGTAACGGTCCTTACGGATCACAAGAATCTGGTTTTCCTAGAATCGGCCCGGAGGCTTAACCCTAGACAAGCTCGGTGGGCACTATTCTTTACCAGATTTAATTTCTTGGTTACCTATAGGGCTGGGTCCAAGAATATTAAGGCTGACGCTCTGTCACGTAGTTTCATGGCCAATCCTCCTTCCGAGAAGGATCCCGCTTGTATTTTACCCCCTGGTATAATCGTCTCTGCCACGGATTCTGATTTAGCTTCTGATATCGCGGCTGATCAGGGTGCAGCTCCCGGGAACGTCCCTGGGGACAAACTGTTTGTTCCCCTGCAATACCGGCTGAGGGTACTCAGGGAAAACCATGACTCCGCTCTATCTGGTCATCCTGGCATCTTGGGCACCAAACACCTCATTACCAGAAACTATTGGTGGCCTGGGTTGCCTAAAGATGTTAGGGCTTACGTCGCCGCTTGTGAGGTTTGCGCTAGGTCCAAAACCCCTAGGTCCCGACCTGCGGGCCTACTACGTTCCTTGCCCATTCCCCAGAGACCTTGGACCCATATCTCCATGGATTTTATCACCGATTTGCCTCCATCTCAGGGCAAGTCGGTGGTGTGGGTGGTAGTCGACCGCTTCAGCAAGATGTGCCACTTTGTGCCCCTTAAGAAGCTACCTAACGCCAAGACGTTAGCTTCTTTGTTTGTGAAACACATCCTGCGTCTCCATGGGGCCCCAGTCAATATCGTTTCTGACAGAGGGGTACAATTTGTTTCCTTATTTTGGAGAGCTTTTTGTAAAAAGTTGGAGATTGATCTGTCCTTCTCCTCCGCCTTCCATCCCGAAACTAATGGCCAAACGGAAAGGACCAACCAATCCCTGGAACAATATTTAAGGTGTTTCATCTCTGACTGTCAATTCGATTGGGTCTCATTCCTTCCCCTTGCTGAATTTTCCCTGAATAACCGGGTCAGTAACTCGTCAGGGGTCTCCCCGTTTTTCTGTAATTTCGGGTTTAACCCAAGGTTCTCCTCCGTCTCCCCTGGTTGTTCCAATAATCCTGAGGTAGAGGAGGTTCATCGGGAACTGTGCACTGTCTGGGCCCAGGTTCAGAAGAACCTAGAGGCGTCCCAGAGCGCACAAAAGATTCAGGCGGATAGTAGACGTTCTGCTAACCCCCGGTTTGTCGTCGGGGATTTGGTCTGGTTGTCGTCCAGGAACTTGCGCCTTAAGGTCCCGTCCAGGAAGTTTGCTCCCCGATTTATTGGACCTTATAAGATCATTGAAGTCCTCAACCCTGTATCCTTCCGTCTGGAGCTCCCCCCATCCTTTCGCATACATGACGTCTTCCATGCCTCCCTCCTTAAACGCTGCTCCCCGTCCTGGTCCCCCTCGAGGATACCTCCTGTTCCCGTTCTCACCCCTGAGGGGGTGGAATTCGAGGTGGCCAAGATTATGGACAGTAGGATGGTCCAGGGCTCCCTCCAGTACCTGGTCCATTGGAGAGGATACGGGCCGGAGGAGAGGACTTGGGTACCTGCCCGTGATGTTCACGCTGGGGTATTGATCAGGAGGTTCCACCTCCTCTTCCCCACTAAACCGGGTCCCCTTAGTAAGGGTCCGGTGGCCCCTCATAAAAGGGGGAGTACTGTTAGGGATCTGCCAGGTACTTCATCTAGCTATACTCCTGGGATTAATCAATCCACACCTGAGGCCAGACCTGTTCGACTGACACCATCTCCCACCAACCAGGGTGGCAGGCTCAGGAGTGGGAGAGCCTATCGCGGCCTGGTCTCTCGGAGTTAGCTCCGCCCCCTGCCCTTTATTACCTGCCCTGTGCTCTCCCTCAGTGCTTGTAATTCTTTTGGATTCCTGGCCCCACTGCTGCTTGCTCCAGCCTGCTTCTGCCGTGCTTCTGCCTTGCTGCAGTTCTGCTTGACCTGCTTTGCTTGCCCTGGCTTGCTTCTGTCTCCGTGCCCGCTCGGGTGTACTCCTTCGTCCTGGTCCTGACTGTTCGTTCGCCGCCCCGTTTCCTCGTGGCGTTCCGTGGCTACTGCCCCTTCCCTTGCGTGTTCCCTGTTTGTCTTCCTGTGCACTTAGCCAGCGTAGGGACCGCCGCCCAGTTGTACCTCGTCGCCTAGGGCGGGTCGTTGCAAGTAGGCAGGGACAGGGCGGTGGGTAGATTAGGGCTCACTTTCCCTTCACCTCCTTCCTGCCATTACAGTATATGTAAAGGTTGTATGTGCCAGGCTTTGAACATACTTTATCTAAAATATTCTCAGATTTCAATGTATAGTCGGATCTATACCGCAAGTGCATACCGTATTACTTGTATTATTTTTATGTTACATTAGGAAAAAATTATCATTTTGATTTCCTTATTGTTATGTGAAATATATGATTTTTATCCAGTTCTGAAGGAAAAAACACTTTGTATATGATGGAACCTATCTATTAGTTCTGGATAACACATGTTCCAGTGATGGTTTTTAGATATCATTGGTATTTTCAATGGTTTCATTAAGTCCTTCAGGGCTCAGGCTATGATACTTATAAATCCAGTAAGCCTCCCAGTTTTTTAAAAGGGAGAACCTGTTATTGGTGGTATTTGGTATATGTTCCAGGGGTGTTACTGTTAGGGTATGTTCACACGGCCTATTTACGGACGTAAATCGGGCGTTTTTGCCCCGAATTACGCCCGAAAATAGCGCCTCAATAGCGCTGACAAACATCTGCCCATTGAAAGCAATGGGCAGACGTTTGTCTGTTCACACGAGGCGTATATTTACGCGCCGCTGTCAAAAGACGGCGCGTAAATAGACGCCCGCGTAGAAGAAGTGACCTGTCACTTCTTTGGCCGTAATTAGAGCCGTTATTCATTGACTCCAATGAATAGCAGCGCTAAATACGGCCGTAATTGACGCGGCGTTCAAGCGCCTGCACATGCCGGTACGGCTGAAATTACGGGGATGTTTTCAGGTTGAAACATCCCCGTAATTTCAGCCGTTACGGACCCCCGCCGTGTGAACATACCCTTACTGAAAAAGCTCCCTCATGTTGGTAATGGTGGTGTCTGGATACGCTATATTTCAAAAAAAGATTATTGGTATTAGACCTGTGTTTATTGATTCTAGTTCTCAGGGACTGTATGGTTCTACCTACATATATGTACATTCCAATAGGTATATGACATAATTAGAGGCACAGTTCATTAATTGTTTAATTGGGAAGTTTTATTTTGTGATGTTACAGGTTGATAAGGTTTTTCTGTGACTTATGGTGTCACAACATTGGCACATAGCTGAGTTGCATCTATAGTAGCCTACTATTTTTGGCATGAAGTTTGTGACAGATTTTATAATGATTTCTTTTAGTCAACTAGGTGTGACCATATTTTTTATACCTACGCCCTTTCCTATATCTGAAACCTGGTCTCGCACGTATGATTGATTTTAGGACCAGATCACTACGCAAGATGTTCCAATGCTTTTCCAAAATGGTCCTCAAGGTATTGTTGCCACTATTAAAATCAGTGATGAAATTATGTTTGCGTCTGATTATTTGTGAAACATCTGCTGTTGGTTTTGATTTGTATAAGAGGGTTTTTTGTGTGGTGGTTAGGGAGGATAAATATGCTGATCTTTTAATTTGTTTTGGATACTTCTTTTCCTTGAACCTCTTCTTTAGTATATTTGCTTGTTGACAATAGACTTTATTAGAGCTGCAATTCTTTGTGATCCTTTTGAATTGGTTATGGGGTATATTAGTGAGCCATGGTTTGAAGTGGGCACTAGAAAATTCATTGCAATTACACGTGCAAACATTGTAACTGAGCTGACGAAGGGACCAGTCCAGTCCAGAAACGCGTCATCGTTCGCATAAAAGATTTTCCTTGATCAAACTCCCCTGGCCTCGTTCCTTGTCCTCCTGAGCCTGGCGCCGTTACCCGACACTGCCTTTTTTCTTGCTGATTTATCTTCTACTTGCTCTGTCCCCGGTACTAAGGAATTTATCGCCGAGGGACTACAGTGGGTGGCAGCCGACAACCAACACCATTTCACTCCACGTATAGCCTCGGAGGAGCGCAGTTGATCCCTCACCTTTTTCATTCCGTTGTGACACGAAATGTGCAAGTGGCACAGAATCAGTGTCCTTCATTATATTGCCAGCAGGCCCCTGTGGGTTTATCGGCCGCAGGCCCTGAGACATCATGAGTTGGATCCAGACATCGGTGGCCTTTGTTGCCCATCCCACAGATGGGCTCAAGGCCGGACGACGCCTAAACTCTTCATCATAGCGCCACCAAGCCGCACCACCATGCAGCTTGAAGGCGCTATGCACTGTATCCAGGTAAACAAAACGTTCCGATCACCGCTCAGGGAACCTCTGGCAAAACCGAAAAACGTCTTTTTCTCAGAACCCTTTTCAAAAACACTCACCTTATCAATGGTCACCTGCTCCACCGAGACCAAAGACTAGATATCAACGTACTCCCCTTTTTGTATTTTTTCTCTGGTTTTCGGCAGACAAATGAGCACCTAGAGGAGCAATACCACTAAGACAGAGTTTCGAAAAGTCAATCCGGCCAACTCGGCTGACCACTCAGGCATGGGCTTAGGACACGCTGGCGCTGATGCTAACCCATTCACCTTGGAGGGATTTTCAAGAGAAGCTAAACACGACTTCAATACAGAAATCAAATAATTGTTGGCATTCAAACCAACATGCACGGGCCATGGGCTCGCCATGGTCGAACCTGTGCCGTAGTCCCGGAAGGTCCCAGGAGTAGCTCCGGAGGAGAGGAGATCGCAGCAGGGATCCCAATAGCTAGAGGTGCAGTCAGCTGGGAGACTAGAGGCTCGGAACAAGGGGTGCCGCTTCCGATGATTTGAAAGCTGCTGTGAACGATGCGATGGCCTCGCATGACTGCCAGTCTCAGAAGAACAGCTGCAGGTGGAGCAGATGGGTGAAACCTTCCGTAAGAAGGAACACCTGCCAGAGGATCTTGAGTATAGCCTATGGTCACCACGGTTACCATGCGAACGCCGCCTATGCCGGCGCCTACTGTACGTGCATACGAGCCCTCCCTTCACTGCCAGATGTATCAGAGGTGGATAAGGAGGACCTCTTGGAGGGGTAACTATGCATTTTTTTGAGCCCACCCTTTGCCTGCTTGAGCGAGGGGTACAGGAGCAGGGGGAATGGGGAGGAGTCGCCCCTCAACAAAATCAGTGGGGTGGGGAAACTTTGTGGGGAATGTGGGGGGGTGCAGGGATGCTGAGAACCGGCGATACATCAACAGCAATCACTAATGCAGCAGCGGTGCTGGCCCTTTAAGAGGACGGGGGAGCCTTGAAACCGCTCGCCCCCGCCGCGCACCTCGTCTATGCGGCGGGGCAGAGCAGGCTGTCCCCGCTGGAGCAGGGAAGTGTCCGGCCTGCGCTAGAGGCAGAGCCGGTTTCTATAAGTGTGCCCGTGCGACCTGACGGATGTGCGGACAGGGGCCTGCATCGCCACTAGAACCTGCGTCAGCGGCAGGGTGGGGGGAATAACAATGGATCGCCCGCTGCTATTCTCATTTGTGAGCAGGGGTGATCTAGACCTAGCGGCCGTAGCGCCAGCACGGCCGCCATGCTTAACATCGGGCAGAGGGTCGGGGCTGAGGCAGGCCGGGGGTCGAGACTGCTGTTGGGGCCTACCCACCGCATGTTGCCCCAGACCAGCATCAGGGGAGGGAGTGACCGGGGTAGGAGCAACAGGGGAAGCAGCGGCCGGGCAAGGAGTAATAGGAGGCAACTGCAAAGCCCTCTCTAGCCAGAAGGAATCCTCATTCCTCACCTTTTCCAAAAAGAAAGTGGTCAGCTCCTCAGAAGAGATAGAAGACACCCTCAACGTGTGCTGGATCAGCTTGAAGAGAGGTAAGTTTACAACAATGCACAGTTTATATAAATTCTGCAAACCCAACCCTAAGCTATATGTTATCAACAAGAAAAAGGTGGGGGCAGAAGAGGGAGCAGAAAAACACTTTATTCTCGCCCTGACCTGCATTTGCCCTCTTAACCCTTTCATTAACCTGTAGTCAATGGCACCTGCCTTATACAGTATGGTGCCTGCTATAAGCAATATCATAATCAATCGCCATCTATGCGGCTATTTATCAGCTGCCCAAAGTCAATACAGGAGGGAATGCCAAAGTATGTGAATTTATACTTTGAAAACTATGATTCCCTTTGGGATTGAACAATAAATTAAAGTTCAACATGTTTCTGTATCACAGCGTGGGTCCTGGGACTCTGCCTACGTGATTGTTTATTAGTTGGTGGTCAGAAGACTGGGGCCTGCACCACATGTGCTTATCCGCTTTTTTTGTTATTTTATTTGTTATTCATTATTATTGTAACGTTCGTGGTCGCTGACCACGAACTCCTTCCATCCAGTTGACGCCCTTCTCTCCAGAGATGTCTGCACATACGGCCATCCTGTTCCACAGTGACCACCAAGGTGCGCTATTCCTCCCATGCCTGAGCATGGTTTGTCGTATCCTAGTTTGCCTATGCAAATGGTCTCCTACTGTCTTCCAGTTCCCAGTGTTTCCTTTACCTGTATCCTGTATCCCGTGCTATCCTGGTCAAGTGCCGTGCTGAGCTGTAGTCGTGCTGTGCTGCATACCACGCCTGTCCTGCTACACCACGCCTGATGTCTGCCACTTGCCTAGTCCCAGCCGAGCCTGCCTTGCTACTGTCCGAGCTGCCACAGGTACCCTATACGAACTATTGACTGTTTCGTTGCGCCCTGTTGGCCAGCTGCCATACCGCCAAGGCGGTATGGTCCAGTGAGTCCACGAGCCCAACGTGACAGTACGCTCAGGCCATGGACCCCGCTGGTCGATCCAAAACCAAGATGACGTCACAAGAGATGCGGGCGGATATGCTGGACCTCCGGTCTCGACAGGACCAACTCCTCCAGGCCTTGAACGTTCTCGCATGTCGGCAGGAGGCAAAAGCTGCCGTTCCTCCTACTACACCTCCAGGCAGTGTTGATCCCCGTTTTTCTTTGCCACTTCCTGACTGCTATGATGAAAACGCAGGTACCTGTCGTGGATTTTTGAACCAGTGCCAGATCCACATCAGCCTGTATGCAAGGGCATTTTCGTCTGATTGAGCAAGGTCACTTTCATCATCTCTTTCCTCACTGGCAAGGCTCTTGCATGGGCGAATCTTATCTTGGAGAGACAAGGACCAGAGACCCGTGACTTCCAGGGCTTCCTCCAGACTTTTCGCATGGTGTTTGAGGAGCCTTGATGAGTCTCATCTGCTGTGGCTTCTTTGCTAAACATACGCCAAGGAGACACCTGCTTGGGCGAGTAAGCCATCCACTTCCGCACACTGGCGGGAGAACTGTTGTGGAACAATAAGGCCCTGGTGGCTACATTCTGGCAGGGACTGTCGCCTCGGATAAGGACCAACTTGCCGCTCGAGATCTACCGTCTAACCTGGAGGACCTCATCCTTCTGTCCGCCCGGATTTATATGAGGATCCGAGAATGCCTCCAAGAAGCGCGTTGGGTGGGAGGCCTCCCTAGTCCGGTCCCACCCTTGCAGCAACCTCTGCTGTCCTCAGGTGCCGATCCTCCTAAGGAGTCTGTGAGGATGGACCAGTGTAACCTATCTACCCAGGAGAAACAACGCAGACCAACTTCGGGACTCTGTCTATATTGCGGCCTCAGAGACCATCTTCTGCGTCTGTGTCCCCAAAAGTCCCAAAGCCTAGGGTTGCTAGGAGAGACAACCTTGGGTAAAAAAGGACTTCCGTCTAAATTGTCCATACCCGTGACCATAGTGTCCGAGCGAGAAAACGCATTGGGTATCTGCGTATCTGGACTCTGGATCCGCTCTTCAATTAACCACTACCACTCTGGAGAGGCCGTTGACAGTTGCATCGGTAAATGAACTACCTCTGCCAGACCCAGTTATAGTTGTGACCAAGCCGATGAGGCTCCAAGTGGGAGCTCTCCACTCCGAGCTGTTATCGTTCTTTGTCTTGTCCAAGGCCGTTAACCCCGTGCTGCTGGGCCTGCCTTGGCTCCGGTTACATGCCCCAGTCCTGGACTGGAACTCTGGAGAGGTTCTCCATTGGGGTCCCGAGTGTCACAACCGTTGCCTGGGACAGATTCGTTCGGCTCAGCCTCTTCTGCCTCAGTCTTTGGCAGGATTGCCTGGTCATTATGCGGCATTTTCGGACGTCTTCAGCAAGAGGGAGGCGGAGATGCTGCCCCCACACCGGGCGTATGACTGCCCTATTGAGCTGATTCCTGGTGCATCCCTTCCCCGTGGTAGGGTATATGTTCTCTCCTTACCAGAGACTCTGTCCATGTCCGCCTATCTTAAAGAGAACTTGGAGCGGGGCTTCATATGGAAATCTTCCTCCCCGGCAGGAGCCGGGTTCTTCTTCATCAAGAAAAAGTATGGCTCTCTGCGTCCCTGTATCGACTATCGGGGTCTCAACCAGATCACGGTGAAAAATAAGTATCCGTTGCCACTGATCTCAGAACTATTTGATCGTATACGTGGTGCCAAGATTTTTTCCAAACTAGACCTGCGTGGGGCTTTCAACCTAATCCGGATTCGCCGGGGTGATGAATGGAAGACTGCATTTAACACCCGTGATGGACGCTATGAATATCTAGTGTAACGTCCATGGCTGCGGACAGACGTTCAGACATACCATCTCACGGCTCCGGCCATGGACGTCTGTGTTCCCGGCTGCATCTTCCTTCAGGGAGACGCCGGCACTCACTTCCGGGTTCTGTGACTGGTTCCTGCAGGGCGTGCGTGCCCGCGCATGGCCTTAAAGGGCCAGTACGCGTTCAGCTGTCTATTATCAGTAATTACCCCAGAATGCTGCTGGACTATAAAAAGGGCTCTGCCCACTTGTTCCTTGCCTGAGCGTTGTTGTATACCTAAAGTTTGTCTTGCAAATGGTCTCCCAGT
This sequence comes from Rhinoderma darwinii, assembly GCF_050947455.1. Lineage (NCBI taxonomy): Eukaryota > Metazoa > Chordata > Amphibia > Anura > Rhinodermatidae > Rhinoderma > Rhinoderma darwinii. Next base: position 351,040,752 of record NC_134689.1, read on the forward strand.
GTTTTCCAGTTTCCAGTGTTACCCGTTCCTGCTGCCTGTACCCTGTATCCCGTGCTATCCGATCTACTGTGCCATCTACAGCGAAAGTTAAGTCGTGTCTTCCGCTGCATCTACTGTGCCATCTACAGTGAGAGTCAAGTTGTGTCTTCCGCTACATCTACTGTGCCATCTACGGTGAAAGTCAAGTTGTGTCTCCGCTACTGTCTACATTGCCTCAGGTACCCTTTCTGGACTATAGACATTGTTTTGTACCTAGTTGGCCAGCTGCTATCCCGCTATGCGGTACGGCCCAGTGGGTCCACACCCCGCGACGTGACAGTACGCTTAAGCCATGGACCCCGCTGGTCAATTCAAGGGCATGTCACCCTCCCAAGCCATGCAGGCAGACCTGCAGGATCTGCGAACACGACAGAATCAACTTCTTGTGGCAGTAGACTCCATGGCACAGCGGCTAGGGGCGCTGGCTACTTCCTTCTCTACTCCTATTCAAGCTCCTCTGATCGACCCTCCTGCTACACCTCCTGGCAGCTACGGTTCGGATCCTCGGTTCTCGCTGCCATTGCCACCTCGGTTCCATGGAGATGCAAGTTTGTGCAGGGGGTTTCTGAACCAATGCCATATCCATTTCACTCTGCACGTCCGAGCATTTCCTTCGGACAGAGCCAGATCGCCTTCATTATGTGTCTATTTGCCGGCAAGGCCCTGGCATGGGCGAATACTATCTGGGAACGACAGGGACTCGAGGCCCAAGACTTTCAGGGGTTCGTGCGGTTGTTCCGTACCGTATTCGAAGAGCCTGGATGAGTCTCGTCGGCAGCCACTGCTATCTTTAACCTTCGCCAGGAGGATGCCTCCGTGGGCGAATACACCATCCAGTTCCGGACCCTGGCAGGAGAATTGTCCTGGAACAATGAGGCCTTGGTAGCATCCTTCTAGCATGGTCTATCGCTCGAGATCAAGGACGAACTTGCTGCTCGAGATCTTCCAGCTGCCTTGGACGACCTGATTCTACTTGCTGCTCGAGTGGACATAAGGCTCAGAGAGAGATCTCAAGAGGTTCGACAGGAGAGACGGCTTCCAGGAGAGACTGGTGCCCAACTTCCAGCAACCCCTCTTGCCTTCTTCTTCTGCTCAGCCTGAGGTTCCGATGCAGATGGATCGGCTTAAACTGTCCGTTCAAGAGAAACAGCGCAGGCGCACCTCTGGACTCTGTTTATATTGTGACCTCACTGACCATGTCGTGCGTCTGTGTCCTCAGAAGCCAAAAAACCCGAACGCCTAGGATTGGTTGGAGAGACAACCCTGGGCGATACTGCATTTAATAGAGAACTCTCCTCCAAACGGCTCATTCCTGTGACCATCGTCGCTGGCGAGAGTCCCCATCCAGTCTCTGCCTACCTGGATTCTGGCTCTGCAGCCAATTTCATCTCCAAAGACCTTGTGGATCTTCTTCAGTTGCCCACTGTTCTGCGGGAAAGGCCGTTGATCGTTGCCTCGGTAGATGGACTGCCTTTGCCTGACCCAGTTTTGTCTGTGACCAAGCCGTTAAGACTCCAAGTGGGAGTACTTCACTCTGAACTCATCTCCCTGTTTGTCCTGCCCAAGGCCATCAATCTTGTACTGCTGGGTTTACCTTGGCTCCGTCTACACGCCCCAGTCCTGGATTGGAACTCTGGAGAGGTTCTTCAGTGGGGTCCCAAGTGTCTGAACTGCTGTCTGGTGCATGTCCATCCGCCTCATTCTCCTCCGCATCAGTCACCGGCAGGGTTGCCTCCTTGTTATTCTCTGTTCTCAGATGTCTTCAACAAGAAGGAAGCAGAGACATTGTCTCCACATCAAGCGTATGATTGCCCTATCAACTTGGTTCCCAATTCGTCCCCTCCTCGCGGTAGAGTATACCTTCTCTCCTTGCCTGAGACCCAGTCTATGTCAGCCTACATTAAGGAGAATCTGGAGAGGGGCTCCATACGAAAATCCTCATCCCCGGTCGGAGCCGGGTTTTCCTTTGTCAAGAAGAACGATGGATCCCTATGACCCTGCATTGACTACTGAGGACTCAACCAGATCACGGGGAAGAACAGGTACCCATTGCCTTTGATTTCAGAACTGTTTGATCGCATACATGGGGCAAATATTTTTTCTAAGCTAGACCTGTGGGGGGCTTACAATATAATCCGGATTTGTCAGGGTGACGAGTGGAAGACTGCATTTAATACTCGTGATGGACACTACAAATATCTGGTCATGCCCTTCGGCCTGTGTAACGCCCGCACAGTGTTTCAAGAATTTGTCAATGACATTTTTCGTGATCTCCTCTATATCTGTGTTGTGGTGTATCTCGATGACATTTGGATTTTTTTCCCCAAATCTTGTGACTCATCAGGGTCATGTCCGCCAGGTGTTGCTTCGATTAAGGGAGAATCATCTTTATGCCAAGCTGGAGAAGTGCGTGTTCGAAAATAAGTCTCTACCCTTCCTGTGTTATATCATCTCTGATAAGGGTCTCAAAATGGACCCTGGGAAGGTAAAGGCTGTCCTGGAATGGCCACGCCCCCAAGGCTTAAGGGCCATACAACGTTTCCTGGGATTCGCCAACTTCTACCGGCTGTTCATTCCCAACTTCTCTTCATTGACAGCTCCCATCTTGAGTCCCCACAGAATATTATCGACCCTTCCTGCATCTATTCTGTTAACCCTCTGCAAGTTAGAGACATTCCTCCGGGAAGGACCTTTGTACGTCTGGCAGACAGAGGAAGAATCCTTTGCTGGGGTCACAGTTCCAAGCTGGTAGGTCACACGGGTGCCCGTAAGACCCGAGACCTAATTGCCCGTCAGTTCTGGTGACCCACATTGCCCAAAGACTACATGGACTTTGTCTCTTCCTGCACGTTGTGCGCAGCAAACAAAGTTGCCCGCTCCAGACTTGCCGGTCTGCTCCAACCACTGCCTGTGCCCGATGCCCCCTGGCAGCATGTTGCTATGGACTTTGTCACAGATCTGGCTCTCTCTGCGGGATGCAGTTTGATCTGGGTGGTGGTGGATCGATTTTCTAAAATGGCTAATTTTGTTCCCCTGACTGGCCTGCCTTCTGCTGCTCGATTGGCCAACCTCTTCGTTCAACACATCTTCCGTCTGTACTGCTTGCCTCTGCATATTGTCTCGGATCAAGGGGTCCAGTTCACCTCAAAGTTCTGGAGAGCACTCTGCGGCCTCCTCGGTGTAAAGTTGGACTTCTCCTCGGCTTATCATCCTCAGTCCAATGGACAAGTTGAAAGGGTTAACCAGATTATGGAGAACTATCTGCGGTACTTTGTCTCCGGACGGCATTATGACTGAGTGCAGCTGCTTCCGTGGGCTGAGTTCTCCTATAGTAACCATTCTAGTGAGTCCACCACCTCCAGTCCGTTCTTCATCGTCTAAGGCCAACATCCTCGTATACCTCTTCCTGTCTCTACTATGTCCCAGATGCCTGCAGCTGACTCTACCTTCAGGGACTTTCTGCAGATATGGCAACAGACACGATTTTCTATTCTGCTGTAGGGGTGACCCTAAGTGTGATTATGTCCCAACGTAGGAGCTTTGACCCTGGAGGGAGGTTGAAATGTGATCAGCCTTTATCAAAGGGGGGGATATGTAGCAGTGCCATTACATTTAAAAAGGGTTATAAACATTATGTCCTTGGGAGGAAGGCAGTGTATTACTTCCTATACAATTGAATATACCAGACATAGTACTGGGTACTAGCATTAGCTGCAGTCATAAAAGAACCTATTGACAGAATCAATAGAAGTCCGAGGGTCTCAGGGGACTACGGAAATTAGAACAAATTCATGTGAAGTGACTCAACTCTTCTGTACTTGTACTCAAATAAATCAATAACACAAAAAGAGTAAACACAGCAGGTCAATACAGGGAACAGGATTATGGAGAAATGCACTAACTGTTACGTTGGTCAAAATTGACTAGAGATGAAATGAGGGACTGATGGCTACAACGTATACATATTAGAACGTATAAGTGTTGGTTAAGAGGGTTGACATTTTGTTAGCAGCAATAAAACTGATTTGCAAAAAAAATAAATATATATTATATATATATATTGTGACAACCTGGGGACCACTTGGACGAACAGATAGATGTGCAGAGCACAAAAGAGTCCCCAATTTCCCAGCTGCTATAGAATTGTTGTATTGATTAAAATATAACTTTTATTGTTTAAATTAGAAAAAAGTTGCAGCAGATAAGGTAAATAGTTGTACAATAGTTGGTTAGATTAAAATTACTTCAGAGCTGGTTAGTCTAACGTTGGAGATCTAATGTGTGTTTAGATCTCAGTGTGTCAGGCTGGACGGCAGCTGCAGACTGCTCGGGCAGCCTCTAATATGACACAGTAGTGGAGTTCATTTGTTAGACCAGCAATGATTTTAAAAAAGCGCTAGCCCCCCCAAACTTGTTTCACTGCTTCAGCAGCGTCCTCAGGGGATAATTTCAGGGCTATTACTCGCGGGTGTGATTTCCTCTTCCTTATATGGTGGGGAGACACACCTATCATGGTGTGTCATCTCCCTGGGGCGACCAATAGAAATTGAGAACCAGGACGAGCCTTCTCTATGTTTATCTGACACAGAGATCAACCTATCGTATGTGGGGGCCGTTATTCCGGACGCATGGCATACTTGGCGCATGAGTACTACAGTAGAATCAGGTGATAGAATTTGTAGCTGTCAGATGATCGTTATTATCATCGGACATGATGGTAATGTCCGAGGCTGATCGATGCATTATGTATACAGGTGCATTCTGTGTTGCCGGCTAGATATTAGTTTCTTATCATGCAGTGGAGGTATTTAATTAAATAAGTAGTCGGTTCCGTAGATATATATGTCTGTATACACAGTTAAGGATATCGTTGTTAGGATCAAACTATAAGTTGCGGCGCATGCGCGCCTTAGTTAGATCAGGTCACAGAATTGTGATGTTATTGAGAACCGCTGTTATCATTAAGAGAGAGAGGAGAGAGAATGTGCTCTGTGTTCAGACATACTACATCTTAACAGCTGCGTCTACGTTCACCTGCATATAGTATAACTCCCAAGTTTAGAAGTAGTTGCATCTAAATATATATATATATGTTGAGATGGTAGTAAAGTGTGGCCGTTATGGGGACCACTTAGCTCATAGGATCGCCATCTCCCGGGTGAGATGGTTGGCACACATAGAAAGTTCACTCCAACTCCTTGAATAAAAGGTTTAAACCAGCCGCAGCTAGCTTTATTGTCTTCACCACAGCAGTCAGTGTTACAACAATAAACATACAAAATAAACCCTAGGCCGTCCAGCCTTTAACTAACACATTCAGTGTCCCTCACTACGAGACACTGAGCCTTGTGCCCAGCACCTCAAAACCTTCACAGTTTTACCTCACACGGTGGTGACTCTCACGGGCTAGCATGCCAGTCTTCCCCAGACTGAGAGCCCTGTGTGAACTGCACACACCTGAATTAAAGAGCCGTCTCAGGTGAAGCCTAACTAAGCTCATCAGAAAGCCCAAGACTTGGACTGTCTGTATGGAGTGGAAGCCCGCCCTTCTCCTTCACACTCCAGCAAACCAGGCCTTATTCCAGGCTTTACACCCAAGCAGCAGCAGAGAAAACCCTCTCTGCTGTAATTGCTCCCTGGTTGCTTAAAACCCGAGTTTCTGCACTGTCCAGTAGCTGCACCATATTATTATAGCTACCCCGCTGTGTCCTCCACTGAAAAGCATAGAAACTATAAGTGAATTGGTTTGTATTAATAGCTACCAAGCTGTCATGTGTTTTTCTAACCTCAAGTTAGTAGAGCCTTACCTTGTGTACTAATCCAAAATGGCACTGGAGGCACATGGGAGTAACATCTGTATGGGAGTCAAATACACAATGTTGGCAGACATGCAGAGGGGAAAATAGGAAGAGAGAAGACAATATTTGTGTATACTTGTATAAAGATTAGTGACCGGGTGACCAAAATACTCTTAATTAAATAGCTCCAAAATGGTTGAATGTTTGTAAACGTTTTTTATCTAGAAGGGAAACATTCAGGTAAGTTTTATAATTTAGGTAAAAAACATTCACAGTAGTACACAACTTTATTCATACTTTTTCCGACTTAGATATGTGATGCATAGGGACTACCGAGGCCAAAATATCTCATTAAGTACCCTAATTTTCTGTCTTGCATTGTTGTGTTGTGGCTGTATTGTGTTCCCTTCACTGCACTGTAGGTGACACTTGTATCTTGAATCACTGGCGTAGCTATAGGGGTCGCAGCGGTCGCAATTGCGACCAGGCCCCGAAGCCAGGGGGGCCCACGGCCCCCCGCACCACATCAATAAAAAGTTACTATAGTAACTCGGGCCGCGGGCCCCTGTTACTATAGTAACATACTTTACTTACCTTCCTGGTTCCGGATGGCAGCGGAGGTCCTGACGTCAAGCGCTGTGCGCAGCGCATGACGTCACAGCGCTATGCGCCGCGCACAGCATCGAGACGACAGAACTCCCGCCGCGGCCGAAGAGGAAGGTAAGGTTAGCCCTGACTGGCGGGGTCCGACTCCTGGGACCCGCCAATCAGCTGTTTTGAAGGGGCCGCAGCACTCGTACGAGAGCTGTTCCCCTTCATTCCTGTCACTTCATTCCGGTCACACTGTGAATCCGTGTCTGCGATTCACAGTGTGAGCGAGTAGTGAAATGAAGGGGAAGCAGCTCTCGTACGAGTGCTGCGGCCCCTTCAAAACAGCTGATTTGCGGGTCCCGGGAGACACATTAGCTATTGATGGCCTATCCTGTGGATAGGCCATCAATGTTTAGGAGATGTTTAGGAGACCCAGCGATGCAGCTGAAAGCTGCAAACCGTCGGCCATGAGAAGTTTGCGGGGGGGGGGGGCCCAGTAAGAATTTTTGCATCGGGGCCCATGAGCATTTATCTACGCCCCTGTCTTGAATGAACAGGCAAAGATCTGACAATGACAGGTGAAGACATGCTGCACGAAGAAGAAGGCTTGTTCGGTTTACAACGAAGATGGTGTGTACATAATTTATTATTATCATTGATGAGGGACTGAGTTAAAGCAGGTGCTTGGTTGGCCAACACTCAAATTGCGGTGCTGGGTTGCACAGCCTGGAGGCCCGGGGCGTAGGTAAAGGCTCATGGGCCTTGGTGCAAGAATTCAGTTTGTGCCCCCCCCCTACCCCTTCCTGAACGGCACCAGACCCTTGCACACGCCTATGCCCAGCCGGCTTCCCGACAGACCCCATGGATTCTCCCACAGTATAATGCTTTCCATAGCTCACCCCACAGTATAATGACCCCATAGCTGCCCCCACACAGTATAATGCCCCTATAGCTGCCACATACAGTATAATGCCCCTCATACACTATAATGCCCCCATACAGTCTAATGCCCCCATAGCTGCCCCATACACTATAATGTCCCATACAGTATAATGCCCCCACAGCTGTCTGATACAGTATAATGCCCCACACAATATAATGCCCCCCATAGCTGTCCCATACAGTATAATGCCCCACACAGTATAATGCCCCACATAGCTACCACATACAGTATAATGCCCCCATACAGTATAAAGCCCCCATAGCTGTCCCATACAGTATAATGTCCCCCATATAAAGTATAATGCCCCTCATAGATGCCCCATACAGTATAATGCCCCCATACAATAGAAAGCCCCATAGCTGTCCCATACAGTATAATGCCCCCATACAGTATAATGCCCTCCATAGCTGTCCCATACAGTATAATGCCCCCATAAAGTATAATGCACCCCATCGCTGCCACATACATTATAATGCACCAATACAGTATAATTCCCCCTATAGCTGCCGCCATACAGTATAATGCCCTCCATAGCTGCTACATACAGTATAATGCCCCATACAGCATAATGCCCCCCATAGCTGCCCCATACACTATAATGTCCCATACAGTATAATGCCCCCCATAGCTGCCACATACAGTCTAACACCCCCATACAGTATAATGCCCCCATATTTGTCCCATACAGTAAAATGCCCCCCATACTGTATAATGCCCTCCATAGCTGCCACATAGAGTATAATGCCCCCTATAGCTTCCCCATACAGTATAATGCCCCTATAGCTGCCTCATACAGTATAATGCCCCCATAGCTGTCCCATACAGTATAATGCCCCCATATAGTATAATGCCCCCCTCAGCTATCCTATACAGTATAATGCCCCCCATATAGTATAATGCCCCCTCAGCAGCTACCATATGAGCCCCCCTCCCATACCCAGTATAATGCCCCCATATGTACGTACCTAATAGAAAAATAATAACATAATTACTTACCTATCCCCGTTCCCACGACGGGTGGAGAATCCTTCTCCTCCTCTGCACTGTGCTGTGGGTGACTCATAGCAGACAGGCCCGATGACGTCACTACATCGTGCCTGCCTGCGCCAAGCCGCCCACGGCACAGTGAATGCTGGAGCAAGGCTCCAGCTTTGCACTTAACTGTATTTGCATCCTGAGGACACAAATATAGTTAGAAACGTGGTTGTGTGGCAACGGGGACTGCGACCGCTGTGACCCCTATAGCTACGCCACTGCTGGAGACCATCATAGGCTGCTTCTGTTTTGTTCTGTAAGAGAGTGATGACACACGCGTGCGTGCGTAATCAGACCTAGGGGGGTACTGTTACTGTAAAAGCGGTTATCCCATAAATCAGCGTTCAGTGTTGGGGGGAATTTTGACTGCGTGCTGTGGAAGAGGAGAGTATTGGAGTAAGGTGTTGGGGAGGAAGGCGTTTGGAGTTGCTGTGAAGGTGAAAGGTGCAGAAAAAATTTATTTTTAAATTCAAAGTAAAAGTTGGCACTCTAATATCTGATTTTCATGATTTTCGGCATGGACGGTCGCGAAGTGTTACCGGCAGGCCGCCCACATATCGTGGGTCATGCACAGGGCCACGTACATTCATTTCTATGAGTCTGGACCACAAAACACGGCCGTAATATGACATGCCCTATCTTTTTGCTGTCCAGGCTCCTGGGCAATGCACGGACCGTGGAAACCACGGTCGTGTGCATCGACCTATAGAAATAAATAAGACTGCAATTCACCCGCAGACTTGCGGGTGAATTGCGGCCGCAAAAACACGTTTGTGTGCATGGGGCCTAAGGCACATGTACGCTAACTGTAAAAGAGGGTGGGGTAATGGTGGGATTGACCTGCTAGTGTCACCCACTATTATTACCACCTTTATAATCAGGGTCACTAGGGTTATGCCTAGCTTCCCTACCTTTTTCCTGTATTAACGTTAATCTAATGGCTTTGCAGCTAAGTAAGCGTATAAGACTGTACAGTAAATAAACGTAATATTTATTAACATACAGTAATCACTCTCATATATAAAATACAGTAACTAATCACAGTACAGTATAAACACGTGATTACAATCCTAATCTATACCGCCACCCACTTACCTAAACATACATAGAGGTTACGTTACAATACAATACACATAAATTACTTGTAATTCTCACACGCTCACTATCTCTGTCTCACTCACTCCTAATATAACTGTCCCTGTACACTAAGGCTGGGTTCACACGACCTATTTTCAGACGTAAACGAGGCGTATTATGCCTCGTTTTACGTCTGAAAATAGGGCTGCAATACGTCAGCAAACATCTGCCCATTCATTTGAATGGGTTTGCCGACGTACTGTGCCGACGACCTGTAATTTACGCATCGTCGTTTGACAGCTGTCAAACGACAACGCGTAAATTGACTGCCTCGGCAAAGAAGTGCAGGACACTTCTGTGCAACGTAATTTGACCCGTTCTTCATTGAAGTCAATGAAAAGCAGCTCAAGATTACGAGCGTCAAAGACGCCTCGCATAATGTGAGGAGGAGCTTTTACGTCTGAAATGACGCAGCTGTTTTCTCCTGAAAACAGTCTGTCTTTTCAGACGTAAAAGACAGTTCACGTGTGCACATACCCTAAGGGTTAATCAGGTAAAGTATTAACAATGGGAAGGGTTAAACTTTTCAAGAGTTAACCAGGGACTCAGGGGTACCAAGGGTTACTCAGGGCAGCAAGGGTTAATATAGGGACTCAGGGGAAGCAAGGGTTACTCAGGGAACTCAGGGCAGCAAGGGTTAACTTAGGGACAGCAAGGGTTACTCAGGAACAGCAAGGGTTATAGCAAGGGTTACTCACGGACAGCAAGGGGTTAACTCAGGAACAAACAGGGAGAGAGGGAGAGGTAAAGTGTAGCCGTGGCTACACCGATACGTAGCGTTTTCCTTGATGGAGCAGGGGAGCAGAGGCAGGAGCCGGAGCAGGTCATTGGTGGTGTGGTGAGGTCCCAGCTGGAGAGGTGAGCTTCATTGGTGGTGTGGTGGCAGGACCCAGCTAGCTCCAGCTAGCTTCAGCTGCTGAGCATACCGACGCAGGGCTATTTAACTCTGCCGGTACGCTCGCAGCAAAGGACGTGTGGCGCTTGCCCCCAGCTAACATGGGTCGGCATGGTGATAACATATCACCAGCCGACTCATGAGCGCCCGTGTGTAATCCCGCGTGAACGTAATCCCACGAGATCGCGTGCGAGTTTGCCCGTGCGCAGGAAGTTTGAAATGGAGACAGGAGATCAAACAGTATCTCCTGTCTACATGGTTTCCAAACAAAGCAGGGCAATGCTTATTGTCTCGCTTTGTTTGTGATTCATGACCAGGGCTGTGTGTCTACAGCCGTGGCTCATGAGACATTATATATACACGCATTATATATACAGTGAAGGAAATAAATATTTGATCCCTTGCTGATTTTGTAAGTTTGCCCACTGTCAAAGACATGAACAGTCTAGAATTTTTATGCTAGGTTAATTTTACCAGTGAGAGATAGATTATATAAAAAATAAAACAGAAAATCACATTGTCAAAATTATATATATTTATTTGCATTGTGCACAGAGAAATAAGTATTTGATCCCCTACCAACCATTAAGGGTTCAGCCTCCTCCAGACCAGTTACACGCTCCAAATCAGCTTGGTGCCTGCATTAAAGACAGCTGTCTTAAATGGTCACCTGTATAAAAGACTCCTGTCCACAGACTCAATTAATCAGTCTGACTCTAACCTCTACAACATGGGCAAGACCAAAGAGCTTTCTAAGGATGTCAGGGACAAGATCATAGACCTGCACAAGGCTGGAATGGGCTACAAAACCATAAGTAAGACGCTGGGTGAGAAGGAGACAACTGTTGGTGCAATAGTAAGAAAATGGAAGACATACAAAATGACTGTCAATCGACATCGATCTGGGGCTCCATGCAAAATCTCACCTCGTGGGGTATCCTTGATCCTGAGGAAGGTGAGAGCTCAGCCGAAAACTACACGGGGGAACTTGTTAATGATCTCAAGGCAGCTGGGACCACAGTCACCAAGAAAACCATTGGTAACATATTACGCCGTAATGGATTAAAATCCTGAAGTGCCCGCAAGGTCCCCCTGCTCAAAAAGGCACCTATACAGGCCCATCTGAAGTTTGCAAATGAACATCTGGATGATTCTGAGAGTGATTGGGAGAAGGTGCTGTGGTCAGATGAGACTAAAATTGAGCTCTTTGGCATTAACTCAACTCGCTGTGTTTGGAGGAAAATAAATGCTGCCTATGACCCAAAGAACACCGTCAAGCATGGAGGTGGAAACATTATGTTTTGGGGGTGTTTCTCTGCTAAGGGCACAGGACTACTTCACCGCATCAATCGGAGAATGGATGGAGCCATGTACCGTCAAATCCTGAGTGACAACTTCCTTCCCTCCACCAGGACATTAAAAATGGCTCGTGGCTGGGTCTTCCAGCACGACAATGACCCGAAACATACAGCCAAGGCAACAAAGGAGTGGCTCAAAAAGAAGCACATTAAGGTCATAGAGTGGCCTAGCCAGTCTCCAGACCTTAATCCCATCGAAAACTTATGGAGGGAGCTGAAGATCCGAGTTGCCAAGCGACAGCCTCAAAATCTTAATGATTTACAGATGATCTGCAAAGAGGAGTGGGCCAAAACTCCATCTAACATGTGTGCAAACCTCATCATCAACTACAAAAAACGTCTGACTGCTGTGCTTGCCAACAAGGGTTTTGCCACCAAGTATTAAGTCTTGTTTGCCAAAGGGATCAAATACTTATTTCTCTGTGCACAATGCAAATAAATATATATAATTTTGACAATGTGATTTTCAGTTTTTTTTTAATATAATCTATCTCTCACTGGTAAAATTAACCTAGCCTAAAAATTCTAGACTGTTCATGTCTTTGACAGTGGGCAAACTTACAAAATCAGCAAGGGATCAAATACTTATTTCCTTCACTGTATATACATATATATATATATATATATATATATATATATATATATATATATATGTATGCACATACACACAAAAATAGGGGACACTTCCCTTTACACTAGCTCTCTACATACATGCATACATATGAACAACCACCACTTACAGACATGCACACAAATGCACACTTGTTACATATCTACCAACAAGGGAGAAAAATATATTGTCCGCAAATCAATTTTTACAGTGCCCTTTTGTTGCTAAGCAAAAATATTAAATATGAATAGAAGGTTCTTACTACACATTTTGATCAACCTGTATAAGCCCACCTGTCACTTCACAATAACCTCCTTTAATTAGGTCCAGTATCGCATGGCAATCATTGCCACCACAGTATAATGCCTTTTATAGTGCCCCCACAAAGTATAATGCCCTTTATAGTGCCCCCACACTGTATAGTGCCCCCCACACAGTATAATGTCCCCTAAGTGCCCACACACAGTACAGTATATTGCCCCCACACAGTATAATTCCCCCTAAGTGCCACACACAGTATATTGCTCCGTGTAGTGCCCCTACACAGAATAATGTCCTCTTAGTGGCCCCCACACCGTATAATGCCCCGTTAGTGGCCCCCCACAGTATAATGTCCCCCCTCCTCTGGGTGCCACACACAAGCCCCCCTTGTATATAGTGCAACATTGTAGATACTGCCTTACAGCCCCCTGGAGAGAGTGCCATACAGCCCCCCACCTCCCCCTTGTAGATAGTGCCATACCGCACCCCACCTCCCCTTGTAGACAGTGCCCCACCTCCTTCTTGTAGACAGTGCCATGCAGCCCCCTACCTCCCCCTTGTAGATAGTGCCCCCTTAACAAATAAAACAAAAAAATTATACTCCCCTGGCCCTATTCCCACGACGAATGGAGCTGCTCTACAACGCCAACGGGATCCTTGTTTAGACCGGTGTGATCCAGTGATGTCATCACGCCGGCCTGCGCAGGGATCCTGTCAATGCGCCTGATAGGCCTGTAGCCTAGTAAATGGCAGAGCAGGGAGATACCTCCCTGCTCTGCCATAGTGTGATAGTTTCTGCGTTCTAAGGACGCAGATACTATTGAATGTAGCGTTGCATGCCACGGGCCCCGTAGCAGCTGCTATGGCTACTACAGCGGTAGTTATGCCACTGAGCAGAGAAGGAGCGCCCAGGTGGGAAAGGCAGCTGCAGAGTTGCCGGGCCCGGGCGCTTCAGAAACACAAGAAGGGGAAGGAAGCCAGCGCAGCGCCCCCTTCCACCTGCTGGAGTGATGCGCCCTGTGCGATGGCACAGGTTGCACAACCCAAAGGTCGGCCCTGCTTGGGGCTATTCAGTTTAGAAAAAAAACAGCTTAGGGGTGATCTAATTACAATGTACAAATATATAATTGGACAGTACATAGATCTTTCTAATGATCTTTTTACACCCAGGCCTCTATCAAGGAGGCATCCTCTATGTCTAGAGGAGAAAAGGTTTCACTACCATCACAGAATGGGATTCTGTACTGTGAGAGCAGTGGGACTATGGAAATCTCTGCCACAGGATGCTGTGATGGTTGATTCTTTGAACAAGTTCAAGATGCCTTTCTTGAGAAATATAATATTACAAGTTACGAGTACTAGATTTTGATTGCCACATTTGGAGTCAGGGAGGAATTTTGATTCTAATGAGGCAATTGGCATCCACCATATGGGATTTTTGCCTTCCTCTAGATTAACATAGTAGGATTATAGGTTGGACTTGATGGACCTGTGACTTTTATTTATTTTTTATTTTTTGACCCGCCTGAGGACACTGCCTGTTTTGACCTTAATTTCTTCAAATCCTACATGTGTCACTTTATGTGGTAATAACTTTGGAATGCTTTTATTTATCCAAGCGATTTTGTGACTGTTTTCTCGTGACACATTGTGCTTTATTATTTATGGTAAAATAGGGTAGATACATTTAGCGTTTATTTGTGAAAAACACCTACATTTAGAGAAAATTTGGAAACAGTTGCATTTTTCTAAATTTGAATGTATCTGCTTGCAAGACAGATAGTAATACAACACAAAATAGTTGCTAGTTAACATTTCCCATATGTCTACTTTTTTTAAAAATTTGTTTTATTCAACATATTACAAATACAGAACAACCTATAGAGGAAATGGTCAAGTACAACTCAAACATAATATGTAATAGAAAAAACATCTTTATTAATGGACAGAAACAAGAACAAATTAAAAATGAGTCATACAATGTAAAAAGGCGTCAGCCCATGCAGGATATATGAGATAGTAATGGGACATGAACATATATAGAAAGACCCAGTTAAATGGATGCTGATGTTAATAATAGTAGGCTAAATACATATGACTTGTAGAGAACGATATGTATATAAAGTGCTAGTGTGCAAAGGCAGTGTGCTTCCTATAAAGAAGACACCATACATTTGTGTCAAAGTATAGCAGGTGAATGCAAGTTACGTAGCAGAAATGCAAGGGGCTCATATGCACAAGATGTAGCCTAAATGCAATGAAAAAGCAGCCAAAAGAGTCAAATAACATGAATGATGGTACGTACCCAGATTCATATCACCGCATGGGGGAGACGCCAGACCCGACGCGCGTTTCGGCAGATGCCTTCGTCCGGGGTGGCGTCTTCCCAGCGGGACCCTCCCTTATATATTATTATAATCAGGTGTAATCCAAATCAGTGGGACCAGCGAGAGATGGTTGCTGGCGACAAGCCGGGGGTAGCAAGATGGCTACTGCCCCACTTCCGGACCCGCGTCATCGGAGCGGACATGAGCCGGCGGTGTCTGACAGCGCCGCACTCGTCCAGCTACGATTGGAGACTCGGCCGAAGTTGCGTGAGCCACTCCCCCACCCCCAGCCAGCGCACACCCCTCTGCCCCTGGGCCAATGAAAGGAATACGAGAACCGCAGCAAATGTTGATTTTGAGGAAAGATGTATGTGTATACATGTAGGACGACTAGAGGCACTAAAGGATATATATTTGACAAAGTGTAATATATACATGCTCATTATCAGCGGAAATTATATTTTAGGGACAAAGTCTCTGCCTCATAGAGACGCTATAAATGAATGGGTGCATGTGAAAATAAAGTGAGTGAATGAATGAATAAATCAGACGGTCCAAGAAAATAAAAGAAATACAAAATATGTATAATAAGGGACCGATGGCAACAAAGAGAAAACAAAAAGACACACATTAAAAAAATATAAGTGGAAAGAAAGAGATAATTGTGAGTTGTAGCAATTGACAAATTAGGGATAATGCAAAAATACATATATATATCTAAAAATGTGATTAACATTCAATATAAAATGAATAATACATACAAAATATTAAGTGCATGATTAACAATGGTTATGAATACATTAATAATGAAGATATACAGCAACTAATATGACAAATATATGGACATATATATATTTTAACGATATGTGTGCACGTAATCACAGAAATAAAGAGAAAATAAAAAATATATAAAAAATATATATATATATATATATATATATATATATATATATATATATATATATATATATAAATGTGGCTATAAAAATCGACTAGACCCTTGCGGGTCTAGGTTTTTAAACATGCTTTTTAATCAATTGTCATTTTATGTATATAATTGTTATCTTGTTAACTACCCTCCCTTGTGTTTTCTCAATTTTTATGATACATAGATACGCAGCTACGTTTGGAGTCATACATAGACGATACTAGAGGCCATGGATGTTGGAAAAGATCAAAATAGGATCTATGTTGTTCAATGAGCATTTCTATATATGCTTATTGTTCAGCCATTACGCATCATTTTTTCTTATTCTATATTGACATCTCTTGTTGGTAGATGAATGTCGATTTTTATAGCCACATTTATATATATATCTTTTTATATTTTTTTATTTTCTCTTTATTTCTGTGATTACGTGCACACAATTCTTGTGTGCGCGGTCTCACGGACACATATCGTTAAAATATATATATATGTCCATATATTTGTCATATTAGTTGCTGTATATCTTCATTATTAATGTATTCATAACCATTGTATTTATTTATTTATTTTAAACTTGTTTTTATTGAAAAGTGAGTTTGTTTTATCACATTATGAAGTATACAAAAAAAACAAATGTATAGGACAACAGCGTCCCAATCAATACAACTAAGCACTCGCAGGTGCTGTACAAATCTCAACAATATTGCCATCCTGTTTACTTCACTACTCAAAAGAGGCATAATAAAAATTCACAGATATTACATCCATTCACTTACATTTTCACAACTGTATAATGTTCGTACAATATGTTTATATATGAGAGGTCCGGGAGATCCACTACTTTATCCGTCTCATCCCTACCTGTCTATCGTCTCCTCCCTCCCCTCCTCGCATCCACTGCCATCTCTAGTTCCCTCGGGGTGTACGTTGTCTCAGTGCTGTTGCACCATATGTCCCATATTTTATGGAAGTTGTCCGGCCGATCTCTATGTTTAAAAATGATACGTTCATATGATATAGTGGAATTAACAATCTGCTTCCATGCTGCAACCTTAGGAGGTCGGCGATCCATCCATCTCATAGAGATGCCTTTGCGGGCCAAGAAAAGGGTCTCCTGCAGAAATATTTTGGTATGACGGGACCATATGTCTTCCTCCAGTATTCCAAATAGACACAATTCTGGAGTCCCTTCAACAGGAAAAGGTAGCATTAAGTTGAGGAAACCAATAATCTCTGACCAGTAAGAGCGGAGGTGTGGGCACATCCATACCATATGCCAGAAGTCAGCTGGGGCATGTGAACATTTCGGGCAAGCCGGTTCTGGTATGTATTTCATTTGAAATAGGCGCTGAGGCGTCAGATATGCCTGATGGATATAGTACAGCTGGATGAGCTTATTATTAGCAGCAGGTGACACATGTAAGTGTGATTGTAGTAGGTCTTCAATGGAGTCCTCCGTCAAAGAAGGGATTAGTTGAGACCACCTGGAAATAATCGGCAGTGGAGTCGCATTAGCCTTCTGTTCAATCAAGTGAGCGTAAATAGTAGAGATCAGACCTCTGGGGCCCTGTGACCGGACCACCCCGATGAGTGGGTAGGAGGAGATGGGTTGACGCTGTCTCGGGAACTGCTCAGCAAGGAGGTGACGCATCTGCAGATATTTGAAGAAATGTTGTCGAGGAAGCCGAAATTTTTCTTGCATTTGATCGAAAGACAGAAGTATATTATTTTCATACACGTCTCCGAGCACTGTGACACCTGCATCAATCCAGTATGCGGCATCTGGGAACTTTACCAAGGATTCCAACACCGTGTTATGCCACAGAGGAGTTTCCGCGGGGATGTCTGAAGAACTCGAGATAGTCATAGCCACTTTCCAAACTTCCCTTGCCACTCGACAGACAGGCAGTAAAGAGGATCTTGGCACGTCCTGATGAAACAACACCGGCCACAATGACTTATGTGCAGAATAGTCCAGTAACATACCCTCAAGGCCCGGGGGGCGTTTGGCTTGCGTCCAGGTGCCTAGGTATTTGAGTTGGCCGGCCAGATAGTATAGATAAATGTCTGGGAGAGCAATACCAGCCATCTCCTTCGGTCTTTGTAGCTTCTGTAAGGCCAGTTTTGACCTAGACCTTCCCCAAATAAAGGAAATGATGAGGGACTCCAGTTGCCGGAAGAAGGACTTTGGTATAGGAGTGAATATATGTTGTAGAATATAAAGACTCTTAGGAAGTATCACCATTTTAATCAGATTAATTCGTCCCATGACCGACAATGGGAGGGCCGCCCATATCTTAAACTTTTCTCTGGCAATGGATAATAGAGGATACACATTGAGTTGTAGGGAGAGTGCCGCCTTTCTGGTAATAAGTATACCCAGGTATTTAAATTGGTCAACTACAGAAAGTCCTTCTCTCGTGGAGCCCGCCGACTGCGTTTCCCCTGGCTGTAAAAACAAGATGGTCGATTTGGACCAGTTAATGCGAAGTCCAGAGTAATCTCCAAAGGTGTTGATAAGATGCATCATTCTCGGGAGGGAAGACTGTATCTGTGAAACAAATAACATAATATCATCTGCGTACAGTGCAATACGGTCCTCACCCGTCTTGTTTGGGACCCCTTTTACTTCCGGGTCTGATCTGATGAGTATTGCCAATGGTTCCATTGCCAGTGCAAAGAGCAGGGGTGACAGGGGGCAGCCCTGCCTAGTTCCCCTACCTAGGTCAAAGGAGGTAGATGTGAGGCCATTCAACGCTATATTAGCCCTGGGATGCTTGTAAATTATCTGTATCCATGACACAAATGCAGGGCCAAATCCAAAACTAGACAGAACACTGGCTAAGTAGGTCCATTCCACAGAGTCGAAAGCCTTAGCCGCATCCAAGGAGGCCAGGGCCCAGTCATTTTTGTTACGTTCGCCTATCTGCGCCACCGTCTGGACTCTCCTCAGGTTATCAGACGTACTCCTCCCAGGAATGAACCCAGATTGATCCGGGTGAATAATATCAGAGATGACGGAGTTTAGTCTAAGTGCCAGTACTTTAGTCAGCAGTTTGTAATCTGTGTTGAGCAGAGAGATGGGCCTGTAAGATCCGCAATCCATTGGTGTTTTATCCGGCTTCAGAAGTACAATTATAGTCGCATCATACATTGAGGCTGGCAGAGTCCCTTTTCCAAAGGAGGCATTCAGTATTTCTAGTAATTGTGGTAGGAGTTGCTCCTGATATTTGGTGTATACCTCTAGGGGGAGTCCATCAGGGCCCGAGGCCTTGCCCTTTGCCATGGTGGTCAAAGCTTCCGATAGTTCAGGTAGCGTAATAGGGGCTTCCATATACTCCCTCTGTGACTCCAGGTAATCCCTGATGTTCTGTGGAGACACCTGTATTTTAGATTCGTAGAGTTCTTTGTAGAATTCAGCGAAACGAGACATAATCCGCTCATTGTCGTGTACCACTTCCCCTGTCGCGGAGTGAATACGCAATATTGCTGGCGAGGTCGAATTACTATGAATCATGTGTGCCAGCAGACTGCTGGATTGATTACCCAGTTCAAAGTATTTCTGGTTGGAGAAGAATATGCGACGCTTCGTTTTTTCCTGAAGGAGATGAACATATTCCCTGCCTCTCTGTAGCCACGTCTGTTGGTTTAACGGAATGGGGTCCTCTATGAATGCGGCTTCCAAAGTTGTACATTCAGCTGCCAGCCGCTGTTCCACCCCAGAGGCCTGCCTTTTGTGGTAGGAGATCGAGGACTGCAAACACCCACGCAGGTATGCTTTCAGCGCGTCCCATAAGGCTGAGTGGTTGTCAAAGGGAAGATTTTCTGCAAAGAACACTGTCAGTTGATCCGGGATGCGGTCCTGATCCCCAAATACTTTAAGCCAGAATGGATGAAGCTTCCTAGGCCCTCTATATAGGTGATGGGGTCGTAGATTGAGCTTTACTATTATAGGCGAGTGATCTGACATTGCTCTGGGTAAATGAGAGATAAGTTCTAGCATGCCGTAAGTTTTGGCGTTACTGCACACATAATCAATCCTGGATAGCCAGTTTCTCCCAGGTGTGAAGCATGTGTATTTGCGGTCATTGGGATGGCGCTGTCTCCACATATCTATCCAACCCATCTCCCCCAAGAATCCAGCCAGCGGAGTAGACCCGGGTAGATGCCCAGGGACCGGTCCAGGATAAAACTTGTCTGTGGAAGGATCTAGAAGAAGGTTGAAGTCTCCCATACATATCACCCCAGCTGCCGGAAATTGGGATGCAAATTTAGCCGCCTCATATAACACATTCATGGAGGCCGGAGGAGGAAGATAAAGCCCAATCAGTATGAACTGCTGACCTTCAATCCATGCATGCACGAAAATTGACCTGCCCTCCTTGTCCGTCTGCACCACACCCGGTTCCCATCTGAGCGATCTATGTATCAAAATGGAAACCCCTCTAGAATATGTACTGTGCGTAGAATGGGCCGACCACTGAATCCATGTTCTATTTAAGCAGCTGGCGGTAGATTGTATAAGATGTGTTTCTTGAAGGCATATTATCTGCGGACCTTGCTGCCGGATAAATGAAAAAGTCAGGTTCCTCTTATGGTAGTCTCCCAGACCCCTCACATTCACAGAAAGAATAGATAATGTCATAATACTTCAATTGCTAAGAATATACCAGTAAGAGAACAATGATAAATGCTTTCAGTTGAGATATGCAGTAAAACAGTCAGGTTATCAGCAATAACAAATATAGAACAACCAATGCTATGCACTGATTGCTACGCTTTTTTATTATCACAAAAGTGATAATTAAGGCAAAAACGGGGGATCACCTATATATCAGATGACTAATACAGGTGAGCAAGAACAAAGGAAAAAGAAGGAAGCACAATTGAGGTAAAAGGAACCGGCGTTGTGATTCCCAATTTCGCGGGTAATTGTCCGCTAACTACAAACATTGCATACTGTTTTTCTAGAAAAGATAAGCCAGCTTCCACCCGCCCATTATGCAAATTATCAGCTTAACTTGAGAGGTCATGTATACAGAAAGTAATACCCTTTATAGTCATCTGCCTTACATCGCCCATTACATCAATATAATAATAAACAACGGTATTACTACATGTTCCGCAATTCTTCTCTCAGAACTTTGCATATAAGAAATTACAAGAATGTTATAAGGCAGAACTTGCATGAGAACACCATTTCAGGATAAGATAGACTAATACTCATCTGGACATCCAAAACGAGATCCCGTGCAGGAAGACCGGTGTAACAAAGTGTTCACGGTGAACAGTTCCATATGTTGTTGCAGTCTCCAGTTCTATCTTTGAGGAGAGCGTCCCAGGGAAGACAGCCATTCATCCGCTTCCAACGGTGTGTTGAAGAAAACCGTCTTGTCTTGGTGTATAACTCGCAATTGCGCTGGAAACGCCATTGAATAAAGAATTTGATGATCTCGCAACCGTTTCTTGACTTGTATAAATGAAGCCCTCGTTTTCTGTAATGCCGCAGAAAAATCCGGAAAGAGCAGGATAGTGGTATTCTGGAATCTGATTTCTCCATGCGTACGGGCAGCTTGCAGGATCGCGTCCCGGTCCCGACTGCTGAGAAAGCGTGCTAGCAGGGGTCTCGGTGGGGCGCCAGGCGGCGGTGGTCTGCCAGGTACACGGTGCGCCCTTTCAATGGTATAAGACGGCGACAATACAGCATTCGGTAGAATTTCTTTAAACCAGGTTTCAATAAAGGAACTGGGGTCTCTGCCTTCACAGCGCTCTGGGAGCCCAAGGATCCGTATATTATTGCGTCTCAGGCGATTTTCCAGGTCGTCTGCTCGCTGTAGCCATTGAGTAGCCACTCTGTCTAGCTGTGCCAGCTTTCCTGTCTGTGGCGCCACTTTATCTTCTAGCCCAGAAATGCGGTCCCCCGTCTCCCTCACCCGGTCCCTTAAGTTCTGCAGGTCCTGTCTGAGGAGACCCACATCCGACTTTACTTCAGCGATCTTTCCTGTCAGGGAAGAGGTGGAGAGCTGTATAGCGTCCAGGAGCCTGGTTGATACCTGTGCCAGCGTTAGTTCAGGCTCAGGGACAGGCTGAGCCTCTGGTTGTGCGCTCTCTGGTGGGGGAGGTGGCAAGGAGGAAGAGGCGTCGGCGCCATCTTGAGGAGCAGCGTGGGCAAACTCCTTCAACTTCTCTGCAGCCATGGAATGCCGTGTACGGTTCATGTTACCCTCTCTATGTCGGCGAGGTCGTCTTCTGGCTCTGTGAGGAATTGTAGCAGTATGTCAGTAGGATAAATGTAGGGAAATCGGGGCCGAAAGCGGAGCTCCTAAATCATGCGGCCGGTCCTGTCGGCAGTTGGCCACGCCCCCTTCATAACCATTTTTAATTATGCACTTAATATTTTGTATGTATTATTAATTTTATATCGAATGTTAATCACATTTTTAGATATATATATATATGTATTTTTGCATTATCCCCAATTTGTCAATTGCTACAACTCACAATTATCTCTTTCTTTTCACTTATATTTTTTTAATGTGTGTCTTTTTGTTTTCTCTTTGTTGCCATCGGTCCCTTATTATACATATTTTGTATTTCTTTTATTTTCTTGGACCATCTGATTTATTGATTCATTCACTCACTTTATTTTGACATGCACCCATTCATTTATAGCGTCTCTATGAGGCAGAGACTTTGTCCCTAAAATATAATTTCCGCTGATAATGAGCATGTATATATTACACTTTGTCAAATATATATATCCTTTAGTGCCTCTAGTCGTCCTACATGTATACACATACATCTTTCCTCAAAATCAACATTTTCTGCGGTTCTCGTATTCCTTTCATTGGCCCATGGGGGAGAGGGGTGTGCGCTGGCTGGGGGTGGGGGTGTGGCTCACGCACCTTCGGCCGAGTCTCCAATCGTAGCTGGACGCGGGCGGCGCTGTCAGACACCGCCGGCTCATGTCCGCTCCGATGACGCGGGTCCGGAAGTGGGGCAGTAGCCATCTTGCTACCCCCGGCTTGTCGCCATCAACCATCTCTCGCTGGTCCCACTGATTTGGATTACACCTGATTATAATAATATATAAGGGAGGGTCCCGCTGGGAAGACGCCACCCCCGGACGAAGGCATCTGCCGAAACGCGCGTCAGGTCTGGCGTCTCCCCCATGCGGTGATATGAATCTGGGTACGTACCATCATTCATGTGATTTGACTCTTTTGGCTGCTTTTTCATTGCATTTAGGCTACATCTTGTGCATATGAGCCCCTTGCATTTCTTGCTACGTAACTTGCATTCACCTGCTACACTTTGACACAAATGTATGGTGTCTTCTTTATAGGAAGCACACTGATTGCACACTAGCACTTTATATACATATCGTTCTCTACAAGTCATATGTATTTAGCCTACTATTATTAACATCAGCATCCATTTAACTGGGTCTTTCTATATATGTTCATGTCCCATTACTATCTCATATATCCTGCATGGGCTGACGCCTTTTTACCTTGTATGACTCATTTTTAATTTGTTCTTGTTTCTGTCCATTAATAAAGATGTTTTTTCTATTGTATGATCTTCCAATGGTATATAGTCTCGGTTACACACATACCATTAGACTGCTATATATAAAAGAGATATATACATTGTTTCCATTGGGCTAGAGATCATACTGTTGCTGCATGTGTACAAATTGGATATCTATATTACAAATACAGTATGAAAAGCAATTGGAGAATATATTATGAGAGCAGAAATTACATCACCGGCAGATAAGCGATATTCCATAATGATATATACATATATAACAAAAATGAACAATTCATCCAATTGCAAATCTACATAAATTAAGTATATGGAGTAAAAGGTGTGAAAACAGCCTACAAACTAAAAGTCGACATTTTAACAGAACAAAATGCCCATGCCATATTTTTTGTCATGTATAACAGGTATATGTCAGGTTATCAACACACTAAGGCCCCATGCACACGAACGGAAAAATGCCCATAATTACGGGTCGTAATTACGGCATGTTTTTACGTGCCCATGGACTTCTATTGGCCATGGGTACCTCCCCGTATGCCTATGGGAAGGTGCCCGCGCCGTTGAAAAATATAGAATAAATTACGGCACGGGCAGGCCCATAGAAGTCTATGGGGCTCCCGTAATTACGGGTGACTACGTGTGTGCACCCGTAATTACGGGTGACTACGTGTGTGCACCCGTAATTACGGGAGCATTGCTAGGCGACGTCAGTAAATAGTCACTGTCCAGGGTGCTGAAAGAGTTAAACGATCGGCAATAACTCTTTCAGCACCATGGACAGAAACTACCAATCACAATATAGATCAACCTGTAAAAAAAAAAAAGACGTTCATACTTACCCAGAACTCCCTGCTTCTTCCTCCAGTCCGGCCTCCTGGGATGAAGTTTCAGCCCATGTAATCGCTGCAGCCAATCACAGGCTGCAGCGGTCTCATGGACTGCCGCATCATCCAGGGTTGTCAGGCTGGATGTCGAAAGAGGGACGCGTCACGAAGACAACGGCTGGGTAAGTATGAATTTCTTTTACTTTTACTACGGAAAGGGCTGTCCCTTCTCTCTATCCTGCTCTGATAGAGAGAAGGGCTGCCGATTACTGCAGTGCAATTTTGCAAAGAAAACGTGCCCGTAAATACGGGTGGAATACTGGTGACACCAGACCCGTATTTACGGGCACGGGTCCGTAAATACTGGTGCAATACGGGTCGAATACATGTGACCATTTACGCCAGTATTTACGGGAGGGAAAAAATATGTTTGTGTGCATGGGGCCTTACACAGAAGATTTTACAAGATAAATACAACTCAATATTTATTGTCCAGAGATTCTGCAGTTTTTAGAAATATCTTGCATGTGGCTCCAATGTGCTAATGGACTGAAACACAAGCCTCAGAATCAAAGGAGCACCCATTGGATTTTGGGGCCTCCTCTTTATTAGAATATATTTTAGGCACCATGTCAGGTTTTAAGAGGTCTTGTGGGGCCAAAACAGTGGAAACACCCCCAAAAATACAGCATTTTAGAAACTACACACCCCAAGGAATGCTGTGAGCATTTTAACCCCACAGTTTTTTGTCAAATTTCTTGGAATTAGGCCATAAAAATGAAAGTCTACATTTTTTCACGCAAAAAGTAGTTTTAGGTCAGATTTCTTCATTTTCACAAAGATTAAAGGAGAAAAAGCCACCCAACATTTGTGAAGCAATTTCTCCCGGGTAAAACAACTCCCCATATGTCATAAACTGCTGTTTGGACACACCACAGGGCTCAGAAGGGAAGGCTTTTGGAGCTAAAATTTTGCTAGAATGTTTTTTGGGTGCTAGTTTGAAATTTGTAAAGCCCTGAGGGACCAAAACAGTGGAGACCCCTCAAAAGTGACTCCATTAGGGAATCTACACCCCTCAAGGAACCTAACTAGGAG
This sequence comes from Rhinoderma darwinii, assembly GCF_050947455.1. NCBI lineage: Eukaryota > Metazoa > Chordata > Amphibia > Anura > Rhinodermatidae > Rhinoderma > Rhinoderma darwinii. The sequence goes on from NC_134689.1 coordinate 351,066,144, forward strand.
TATAGTGAGCATTTAAACCCCACAGGTTTTTTGCAAAATGTATTGGAATTCGGCCGTGAAAAAAAAATACACATTGTTGTCCACTAAAATGTAAAATTGTTTCATGTTCACAAGAGATAAAAAAGAAAAATAACCCCAAAACTTTTAAAACAATTTCTCCCGAGTACAGCAATACCCCATATGTGGTAATAACCTGCTGTTTGGACACACTCAGGGCTCAGAATGGCAGGAGCGCTGTTTGGCATGCAGATTTTGCTGGATTCGTTTTTGGATGCCATGTCGCATTTACAGAGCCCCTAAAATACCAGTACAGTAGAAACTCCAGAGAAGTGACTCCATTTTGGAAACGACACCCCTCAAGGCATTAATTTAGGGGGTCGGGAACAATTTGATCCCACTGGTATTTCATAAATTTTATTAGAATTAGGCATGAAAGATTTTTTTTCCCCCAAAACTATGTTGTTTTAGCTACCAATTTTTCATTTTTACAAGGGGTAATAGGAAAAAAAAACACCACACAATTTGTTACTCAATTTCACCCGAGTAAGGCAATAACCCATGTGTGGCCCTAAATTTGCAAAGCTCCTAAGGTACCAGTGGAAAACACGAGAAGTGACCCCATTTTGGAAACTACACCCCTCAAGGCATTTATCATTTGCCTGGACATATGGCAGAGCTCAGGAGGGAAAGCACCATGAGCAAATGAGGTCTAATTGGTGTTTTTTCACAGCATTGGCCCACAATTGAAGGACTATGAGGTCAAACAGTAAAAAAAAAAAGACAAGAAGTGACCCCCATTTTGGAAACCATACTCCTCAAGGCATTTATTAATGGGTGCAGTGAGTATTTTGACCCAATACTACTCTTAGAAAATAATGTGCAGTGGATTTTCCACTGATATATGCCATTTTAGTGCACAATATGTTGTGCCCAGCTTTTGCCACCGAAGACAAATACCTCAAACTGTTAAGCGGGTACTCCTGGGTATGGAAATGCCATATATGTGAAGTATACCGCTATTTGGGCACGCTGTCGTGCTCAGAAGAGAGGGAGCGCGATATGGCTTTTGGAGCGCAGATTTTGCTTGGTAGTAGTTCTGTTTGTAATGTGGGGGCATATGTAATCTGTGCGGTGTACATCAGGGCACAATAAGAGGGTATAATAATATTTCACAGATAAGTGGCCAGTGTCGCACTGATAAATGGTGCCCAATGTTATCCCCCTTTTGGAACACACTCTGCACAATTTGTGTTTCATAATTTTTTTTGTTGCAACGGAGCGGTGTAAGGGCTTATTTTTTGCGAGTCAATCTGTAGTTTTTATCGGTACCGTTTTGGGGTACTAGCAAGTTTTTGATCACATTTTATTCCATTTTTTGAGAGGCGTGGTGACAAAAAACAGCAATTCTGCTATGGTTTTTTATTCTTTTTTTTTTTTTGAACATTCACCATACACTATAAATGACATATTTAATTTATTCTGCGGGTCGATGCGATTATGGTGATACCATATGTATATAGTTTTTTAATGTTTTTTGGCATGTGCACAATACAATCACTTTTTTTTTTTAAAATCATTTCGTTTTCGTGTTGCCATATTCTAAGAGCCATAACTTTTTTATTATTCCATCAATAAAGCGAGTGAGTGCTTGTTTCTATACCGGTCAGGGCCTCTGGCAGGGCCGATTTGCTTCCCGTAGAGGCGTATCGTGTGGGCTTATGCACTGAGCCAACGCCGTACTCAGCGGGTGTCAAGTGTGCTATGTTACAGCCGATTCTTCACTGCAATGATGTTTAACTACTTAAATGCTGGAGTCACTAGCGCTTGCGGCATCTAAGATTAGAAAAAGGAGTGTTAGCCCTCCGTCATCCTATCGCCCCCCCAAAAAAACACTGCGTGTTTCACTGTCTACAGGGAGCACTGTGTGTAGCACAATTATTTGTATGGGGCATAGCTTATGACACTCTTTACAGGGGGCACAGCGTGTGATACTATTCTATGGGGCACTGTGTGTGTGTTTATGTGCGTGTGTGACATGATTATATTCAGGGGGCACTGTGTGTATTTGGGAGGGTTCAGCCAACACTTATCTAATGTGAATGGCAACCATTACCAAAAAGTCATTAAAAGTCTATTTGTAAAATCACACTCATGTGAAACCACACACCCAAAACCACACCCACATTTTTACGCATGTGAATCTGTCTGGAATATTTACATGGGAATGGTGGTTGACCTATCTTCGCTGCCACCTATCTGTACATTGGGGCCTCTTGTACCACCCTTGCTCACTCTTAAGGATGTGTTGCCACCCCAGGCCCAACGATGGATACTGACTAGTACAGTCCTCACTAGTCCAACCTGGGCTCCTCAGTTCCAGCTCTCAAAGCAATCCCCATATACACAGAGGTATGCAGAAGCCTCTGGTCCACAGTCTGCTCCTCGCTGTGATTGCAGGACCTTTAGAAAGAACGTCACGTGATCAAAGCAACTTCAAGACTCCGGACACAGAAGAGAAAAAATCCTGAGAAAGGTAAGTGTTAAATGAAGTGTGTGTGTGTGTGTGTGTGTGTGTGTGTGTGTGTGTATATGTGTGTATGTGCGCACCCTACGGGACAAAGCGGATCAGAGCGGAAGTGGCTTGCATCTTCTTCCTAGGAGACGCCAGCGCTCACTGATCCATGGCTGCGGGCGTTGGGAGCAAACCCGACGGCCCGCGGCCATGGACGCTGCAGTGTGTATGTATATATATATATATATATATATATATATACAGTGAAGGAAATAAGTATTTGATCCCTTGCTGATTTTGTAAGTTTGCCCACTGTCAAAGACATGAACAGTCTAGAATTTTTAGGCTAGGTTAATTTTACCAGTGAGAGATAGATTATATAAAAAAAAAAACAGAAAATCACATTGTCAAAATTATATATACCTATTTGCATTGTGCACAGAGAAATAAGTATTTGATCCCTTTGGCAAACAAGACTTAATACTTGGTGGCAAAACCCTTGTTGGCAAGCACAGCAGTCAGACATTTTTTGTAGTTGATGATGAGGTTTGCACACATGTTAGATGGAATTTTGGCCCACTCCTCTTTGCAGATCATCTGTAAATCATTAAGATTTCGAGGCTGTCGCTTGGCAACTCTGATCTTCAGCTCCCTCCATAAGTTTTCGATGGGATTAAGGTCTGGAGACTGGCTAGACCACTCCATGACCTTAATGTGCTTCTTTTTGAGCCACTCCTTTGTTGTCTTGGCTGTATGTTTCGGGTCATTGTCGTGCTGGAAGACCCAGCCACGAGCCATTTTTAATGTCCTGGTGGAGGGAAGGAGGTTGTCACTCAGGATTTGACGGTACATGGCTCCATCCATTCTCCCATTGATGCGTTGAAGTAGTCCTGTGCCCTTAGCAGAGAAACACCCCCAAAACATAATGTTTCCACCTCCATGCTTGACAGTGGGAACGGTGTTCTTTGGGTCATAGGCAGCATTTCTCTTCCTCCAAACACGGCGAGTTGAGTTAATGCCAAAGAGCTAAATTTTAGTCTCATCTGACCACAGCATCTTCTCCCAATCACTCTCAGAATCATCCAGATGTTCATTTGCAAACTTCAGATGGGCCTGTACATGTGCTTTCTTGAGCAGGGGGATCTTGCGGGCACTGCAGGATTTTAATCCATAACGGCGTAATGTGTTACCAATGGTTTTCTTGGTGACTGTGGTCCCAGCTGCCTTGAGATCATTAACAAGTTCCCCCCGTGTAGTTTTCGGCTGAGCTCTCACCTTTCTCAGGATCAAGGATACCCCACGAGGTGTGATTTTGCATGGAGCCCCAGATCGATGTCGATTGACAGTCACTTTGTATGTCTTCCATTTTCTTACTATTGCACAAACAGTTGTCTCCTTCTCACCCAGCATCTTTCTTATGGTTTTGTAGCCCTTTCCAGCCTTGTGCAGGTCTATGATCTTGTCCCTGACATCCTTAGAAAGCTCTTTGGTCTTGCCCATGTTGTAGAGGTTAGAGTCAGACTGATTAATTGAGTCTGTGGACAGGAGTCTTTTATACAGTTGACCATTTAAGAGCTGTCTTTAATGCAGGCACCAAGTTGATTTGGAGCGTGTAACTGGTCTGGAGGAGGCTGAACTCTTAATGGTTGGTAGGGGATCAAATACTTATTTCTCTGTGCACAATGCAAATAAATATATATAATTTTGACTATGTGATTTTCTGTTTTTTTTAATATATAATCTATCTCTCACTGGAAAAATTAACCTAGCCTAAAAATTCTAGACTGTTCATGTCTTTGACAGTGGGCAAACTTACAAAATCAGCAAAGAATCAAATACTTATTTCCTTCACTGTATATGTGTGTGTATATTCATATGTGTGTGTGTATATATATATATATATATATATATATATATATATATATATATATATATATATATATATATATGTGTGTGTGTGTGTGTGTGTGTGTGTGTGTAAATTCATATGTGTGTGTGTATATATATATATATATATATATATATATGTGTGTGTGTGTGTGTGTGTGTGTGTGTCTTACGCAAGGGCATAGCTGGGAGGGGAATGCATGGGGTTTTCAGAGACTAGGCTGCTTGCAAACCTTGGGGACAGGCAGTTAGTCCGAAACAGCTTATGTTTTTCAGTGCACCCTTAAAGAGGCTCTGTCACCACATTATAAGTGCCCTTTCTTCTACATAATGTGTTCGGCGCTGTAATGTAGATTACTTCAGTGTTTTTTTATTTATGACCTATTTTAGATTTATGCTAATGACTTTCTTAATGCCCAACTGGGTGTGTTTTTACTTTTGGACCAAGTGGGCGTTGTAAAGAGAGGTGTATGACGCTGATCAATCAGCGTCATACACTTCTCTCCATTCATTTACTCAGCACATAGTGATCTTGCTAGATCATGATGTGCAGTCACATACTCACACATTAACGTTACTGAAGTATCTTGAGAGTGAATAAACATCGCTTCCAGCCAAGATGCGATGTCTATGCACAATCCCGACACTTCGGTAACGTTTGTGTGGGACTTAATGACAGCAAGCGTAATCTCGCTTGCTCAATCAAAATTATTATAATGTGGTGACAGAGCCTCTTTAATGCCCCATTTACATGACAGTTTTTAATGGCCGTGTGACTGCCGTTTTTTTAACGGCCGTCACACGGCTGCATTAAAATCTGTTAACCCCAATGGAGCTATTCTCACGGCCAATTTTTTGACGGCCCATGTAAGAGACCTTAAAAAAAGGACATGCCCTATTCATTCTCATGGCCACACGGTTCCCAGACAATTCAATGGGGCTGTGTAAAAAACGTCCGTCACTTGGATGCCATCCGCGTGACGGCCGTTAAAAAGGATCCCTGCCCTGAAGTCCCCAAGCAGAGCATCAGCTAGCGCTCTGCTCGGGGACTCCAGCACTGCTCCTGATGTCACTATCCATATATGGAAAGTGACGTCAGGAGTTTCACATCGCTCCTGCGCTGGACCCAGGAAAGGGAAGTATAATATTTGTTTTGCTTTTAAATGTGGAAGTAATTATTTATTTTTTGTTTTTTTACAGGTACGGTTATTGGACTACTTCGATTACTGCTTTTTTTTAATTCTCAATAAAATGGTTAACGAGGGTTGCATAGGTGTATTTTATTTCAATAAAATATTTTTTTTATATGTCTGCGGTTTTCTTTAACTAGCCTTTTCACCAGCCATCACTAAGCCCCTTCTTAGTAATGGATGCTGTCAATCAGACAGTGGCCATTACTAAGGCAGTAGTCATGGCCGGCCTTAGCTATGTGCGACACGTGCGGTCGCACAGGGCTCCGGCCACCATGCTGTAAGGGGGGCGCCAGTGGGTACAAGCACAAGAGAGGAGAAATGTTCCTCCCTCTGCACTGCTGCGTGAAGTGAGCGCTGATTGGAGGAGCAGCAGGTGCTTCTGTCTGCTCCACCAATCGGCACAGCCTGTATTGCAGTGTCACACACACTCAGCACCTCATCATCTCCTTCCTTCTGTGCTGCTGCCCCAGTGAAGACTCCTCCACGGAGCTCCAGAGTCAGATAAGAAGAGCAGCAGCTTTAGCTTAATTTATGTCTATTTATGTGCTGTGTGAGGGAGGAGGGAAGAGGGGGCTTTTAGTGATGTGTAACAGGATGTTTTTTTTTTTAAAGATCGATTTTGTGGGGGAGGGGAGACTAGGTTAGAGGTACTTTGTGTGTGTATTTTTTACAGATCGATTTTGAAGGTGAGGGGACATTGCCCTAAATGCTATAGGAGTGTGGGGGGATTCTTTATAAATGTATTTTGTGAGGAGGGGGACTTCTGTATAGTTTATTTTGTGGTGTTGGAGCTTATTATGAATCATGGGGAGGGGAACTTAGCGTTATGTATGGGGAGAAAGGATTCTTTAGGGTACGGCCACACGGAGCGGCCCTCACACTGTCGCAACGCGGCCAACAACCGCGCTGGCACTATGTAGGAGCGGCTGTCAAATACCTCGTTAAGGGGTATTCCGGTTACATTCGCCTCCGCACTGCCGCTCCATTCATTCTCTATGGGAGCGCCGGAGATAGCCGAGTGCAGTGTTCTGCTTTTTCCGGCGCTCCCATAGAGAATGAATAGGAGGTAACTTATTGTAATTTGCAAAATCGTGCGGCCATAAAGGGCGTATTCATTCATGGCCGCACGTTAACGCGGGTAAACCGTCCCTTTATCTGGAAAATCGTGCGGCCATGAATGAATACGCCCTTTATGGCCGCACGATTTTGCAAATTACAACAGCTTACTCCCTGTTCATTCTCTATGGGAGCGCCGGAAAAAGCAGAACACTGCACTCGGCTATCTCCGGCGCTCCCATAGAGAATGAATGCGGCAGTGCGCATGAGCGTGTAACCGGAATACGTGCGGCCATTAACAGGCTGTTTGACAGCCGCACTGAACATGGTGCCGGCGTGGTTGTTAGCTGCGTTGCGACCGTGTCAGGGCCACTCTGTGTGGCCTTACCCTTAGGCTGGATTCACACGAGCGTGTGCCTTTTGCGCACGCAAAAAACGCGGCGTTTTGCCTGCGCAAAATGCATTTGACAGCTGCGTGTGTCAGTCCCGTATGATGCGCGGCTGTGTGCTTTTTGCGCAGCCGCCATCATTATGACACTCCATTTGGATGTTTGTAAACAGAAAAGCACGTGGTGCTTTTCTGTTTTCATTCATCCTTTTCACAGCTGTTGCGCGAATCACGCTGTTCGCATGGAAGTGCTTCCGTGTGGCATGCGTGGTTTTCACGCACCCATTGACTTCAATGGGTGCATGATGCGCAAAAAACGCTCAAAGAACGGACATTTACGCAGCGGACTCATTGCACGGACGTAATTCCCGTTCGTCTGAATAAGCCATTAGAGATAATATTTGTGGGGAGAGCAACTTGATTGTAAGGGTAGGAACACACAGGGCGGATACGTAAAACAACACAGTGTATACGTCCTAAGAACCGCAGGGAATTTCACCTGAAAAACAGCACCAAATTTTGTTGTCGTTTTTTGGGCGGAAAGAATGCAGAAATAAATTTAAAAAAAAGCTAATACTCCCAGCCGTAGTCCCTCTCTCTCTGAGCGTAGCCCCGCCTCCTGCGATGACGCTGTCGTCCATGTGACCGCTGCAGCCTTTGATTGGCTACAGCTGTCACATGGGATGCATCGTCATCCCTGGAGGCCGGGCTACGCTCAGAACAGAATACGCATCGCTATGACTACGGCCGGGTGTACTACCCTTTTTTTTTCTCATTAGGGCGGGTTCACACATGGCGGAATTTCACTTAAATTCCGCTGCGGACACTCCGCAGCGTTAATCCGCAGCGGAGCCGTTTCTCCATTGACTTTCACTTTAATTTAGCAGTGTTCGTTTACACGATGCGTACAATTCCGCTGCGGAGCATAGGCTGCGGAGCGGAATTTGGTGTCCGCAGCATGCTCTGTCTGTTGCGGAGCAGTGGCGGACTCATGGCGGAATTTCTCCATTGACTTCAATGGAGATTCAAAGTTCCGCAATGAAGTCCGCAGCTGTCATGCACATGTCATGTGTGCTGCGGATACGTCTTGCTTTTTTAACTTGACATTTCTTCATTCTGGCTGGACCTATGTATTTCTAGGTCTACAGCCAGACTGAGGAAGTCAATGGGGCTCCCGTAATGACGGGAGCGTTGCTAGGAGACGTCAGTAAATAGTCACTGTCCAGGGTGCTGAAAGAGTTAAGCGATCGGCAGTAACTGTTTCTGCACCCGGGACAGTGACTACCGATCCCAATATACATGTATCTGTAAAAAAAAATGAAGTTCGTACTTACCGAGAACTCCCTGTTTCTGTCTCCAGTCCGGCCTCCCAGGATGACGTTTCAGTGTAAGTGACGGCTGCAGCCAATCACAGGCCAAGCACAGGCTGCAGCGGTCACATGGACTGGCGCGTCATCCAGGGAGGTCGGGCTGGATGCCGAAGGAGGGACGTGTCATCAAGACAACGGGCGGTAAGTATGAATTTCTTTTACTTTCACTAGGGAAAGTGCTGTCCCTTCTCTCTATCCTGCACTGATAGGGAGAAGGGAAGCACTTTTCCCGCAGTCCTAAGCAGCTAGTCCGCATCAATTTTCTGCACATTTTGTGCAGATCCGCAGCCGTAATCCGCAACCCGGATTAGGTGCGGCATTGATGCGGACAGTTGCGGAGGAATTCCGCCATGTGTGGTCATGCCCTTAGAGATTAACGATAAGCAAAGTTTTTATCATTGATCTTCCCCTTTGCTAACACTGACCAAATATCATTATAATTGGTCAGAAACTGGCGAATCATGATGATAATTGGCTAAACTAAATAGGCTTTTAACCCCTTAATGACCGGCCTATTTTAAACCTTAATGACCATTCCATTTTTTACGTTTTTCCATCGTCGCATTCCAAGACCTATAACCTTTTTATTTTTGCGTCGACATGGCTCTATAATGTCTTGTTTTCTGCGGGACAAGTTGTATTTTTTAATAGCACCATTTTGGGGGACATATTATTTATTGATTAACTTTTATAAACTTTTTTTTGGGAGGGAATAGAAAAAAACCTGAAATTTCGCCACCCTTTTTCACGTCATAAATCTACGCCGTTTACCGTGTGATATAAATAACACAGTAACTTTATTCAGCGGGTTGTTACGATTGCAACGATACCAAATTTGTATCGTTTTTGTATGTTTTACTACTTTTACACGCTCAAAATTATTTGTTTTTGTGTCTCTATATTTGAAGAGCCGTAACGTTTTTATTTTTTCGCCGATGCGGTTGTATGAGGGCTTTTTTTTTGCGGGAAGACTTGTAGCTTTTATTGGTACCATTTTGGAGTAGATGCGACTTTTGGATCACTTTTTATCAATTTTTTTTAAAGTCAGGATTCACAGAAAACAGCAATTTTTCCATAGTTTTTTATTACATTTTTTACGGCGTTCACCGTGCGGGTTAAATAATGTAATAGATTTATAGTCGGGGTCGTTACGGACGCGGCGATACCAAATATGTGTAACTTTGTAACTTTATTTTGGTTTTTTAACAGTAAAGCATTTTGTAAGGGGAAAAGCTGGGTTTTTCATTTTTTTTCACACTTTTTTTTTAATTTACTTTATAAAACTTTTTTTTAACTTTTTTACTAGTCCCACTAGGGGACTTTAATATGCGATTCTCCGATCGCTATTATAATACACTGCAATACTTTTGTATTGCAGTGTGCTACTTCCTGTCCGTTTAAAACGGACACATATCTGCTAGGTCATGCCTCCGGCATGATCTAGCAGGCATTCACTCCAGGCAGACCTGGGGGCCTTTATTATGCCCCCGGCTGCCATTAGAGACACAGACACTCGGCGATCGTATCGCCGGGTGTCGGTGGGAGAGAGAGGGAGCTCCCTCCCTCTCTCCAAAACCACTCAGATGCGGTGCACACTATTGTGCACCGCATCGGAGGGGTTAAACGGGTGAGATCGATACTAATATCGATCTCACCCGGCAGAGCAGGGACGCCCCCAGCCCTCAGCTACCTCTGGCAGCTGAGAGCAGGGAGATTTGACGCTCCCTGCTCTGTTTACTTTATCCTGATGCAGCGCCGTAAAAAGGCATATGCATCAGAATAAAGCCCGTTAGTGGCCGCCGTTAAAAGGCGTATTGGCGGTCACTAACGGGTATATGGGGGTATATTCAGGCTTAGTTCCTAGGGCAGCGTGAGTTGTAAATACGGCCCTGCTAAAGACGCAGATACTATTGAACACTATAGCAGAGCAGGGAGGTATCTCCCTGCTCTGCGTTCTACTAGACTGGTGGTTCCCAGCATGAGGTTCCCATGAGAACCCTCCAGGGGTGCCGCGACACTCCTCTGGACAACTGCCACGGACGTGCTTTCTCTCCTCCTCCTCATAGCGCAAAGTGGATGTGAGGAGGAGGAGGAGGAGATTTTTTTGCAGAACCCCTGTAGATAGCACCCCCTGACTAAATGGACAGAGACGTCAGGGGCTTCTCCTGGAGTGGAATCCCATGTCACAGCGTCGTCAACGCTGAGGACAGGGATTCCGCTTCAGGAGTTAGTTGCCCCTGATGTCACTGTTCATATATGGACAGAGACATCAAGCACTCCGTCAAGGAGCGGAATCCCCAGCCACAGGGAGCTACAGTGGCGCTATCTACAGGAAGGGAGTGCTACCTACACAGGGTGTGTGTGGCACTACCTACAAGGGTGTGTGTGGCACTACAAGGGATCTGTGTGGCACTACTTACAAGGGGGCTGTGCGGCAAGGGGGGGATTTGTGGCACTACTTACTGGGGATGCACAATGCATCGAAACTTCTATACTGTGCATCCCCAAATGGTTCGAGCCACACAGCTAAGTATAGTAATACATGATGAATGAGAGCGGGGCTGCGGCTGTGTAATACAGCCATTGCCCCGCTCCTGAGTCCTGACAAGTGCGCGCCGCGAGGATGATGCGATGCGGCCAGCGCTGCACTAATGAGCGGCGGCACTGAAAACAGAACATGGCGGCCGCACTGCAAAACACCCCCATGTTCTGTCTTCGGTGTCTGCGCCGCCGCTCATTAGTGCAGCGCCGACCGCATTACCTCATGCTGACCGCGTGCGCACTTCTGTCAGGAGTGGGGCAATGACTGTATTACACAGCCACAGCCCCGCTCTATAACGGCGGAGATCAGAGAAACCGCTCATCTCCGCTGCTATTCTCCTGAATGCTGCGATCAAAGCTGACTGCAGCATTCAGGGGAAAGTGAGGAGGGGGGATGCCCCTGGATCGCGTCACAGGGAATTCCTGTGATGCGATCGAGGGCCATACCATATATGGGCAGACAGCCCAGGGTCCATTGAAGGACCCCAGGGCTGTCCTACCATATTTCCTGTTAGGGCATACCCAAGTATGTCCTAACAACTGCCTGTGTACTATACATACACAGGCTAATGTACTGGCATATATCTGATATATGCCAGTATATTAAAGTTTAAAAATAAAGTAAAAACATAAAGTAATGTTAAATTTAAAAAAAATACACATACGCCTTTTTTACAATAAGCATTAAAATAAATCTCAATACATAAAATATACACACATTCAGTATTGGTGCGGCCGTAATAACCTGCACAACAATTTTTTTGCATAATTTATGATGTGTGCGCTGTAACATATAAATAAGTAAAAACTTCTTTCACTTATTAATGTGGGGCACGAGGTGTGATGAATTTAACCTCCATGTGCCTCAAATTAATAGTAATTAACCCCATCATGTACCTTACACATTAACCCATTATGACTGGGTTAATTACTATTAATGTGTGGCACATGGAGGTTAAATTCAGCATCACACCTCGCGCGCCTCACATCAGAAAATGGAAGAACTTTTTTTTATTACTGTTGGCAAAGTATCGTTTTGGTATCGAAATTGCAATACTACACAAAGTATCGGTATCGAAGTCCAAATTCAGGTATCGTGACATCCCTATTACCTACAAAGGGGCTGTGTTGCACGACCTACAGGGGGCTGTGTGGCACGAACTAAAAGAGGGCTGTGTGGCACGACCTACAAGGGGGCTGTGTGGCACTACCTACAATGGGCTGTGTGGTACTATCTACAGGGGGCATCTGTGAGTGGCAGGCTGATGGTCATTTTACTGTGAGTGGGGGCTGATGGTAGTTTTACTGTGAGTGGGGGGCTGATGGTAGTTTTACTGTGAGTGGGGGCTGATGGTAGTTTTACTGTGAGTGGGGGCTGATGGTAGTTTTACTGTGAGTGGGGGGCTGATGGTAGTTTTACTGTGAGTGGGGGGCTGATAGTAGTTTTACTGTGAGTGGGGGGCTGATAGTCATTTTACTGTGAGTGGGGGAAAACGGCTCCAATTACGTCTCAAGAAGTGACAGGCTTTCGACAGCGGCGCGTAAAAAAAATGACCGTCGGCACAGAATATCGTAAGACCCATTCAAATGAATGGGCAGATGTTTGTCGACTCTTTTGAGCCGCATTTTCGGACGTAATTCGGGGCTAAAACGCCCAAATTACGTCCGTAAATAGTGTGTGTGAACCCAGCCTTACTGTGAGTGGAGGGGCTGATGGTAATTTTACTGTGAGTCCCCCCACAGGTGGTTTCCACCTCTGACCTCCAATTGAAATTAATAGTAGGAAGAAAATAGCTGTGGCACTCGTTTGGAGCTTTTTTTGCTGTGTCTTTTGCATTCGCTTCAACGGCTTAAAAAAAAACGCTAAAAAAAACCCCATCAAATAACGCTGTCAATTCAAAATCAGATTTTTTTCTGCCTTACAAAAAACGCTGTGTGAACATACCCTAAGAATGTAGTGCTTATTTTTAGCTATTTTCTGTCTTTCTCTAAACAATTTTTGGTAGGGGGGCCCTGAGGATTTTTTTTTTTCCAGTGGTGGCTCAAGTCCGAAAAGGTTGTGAAACTCTGTAGCAGGCTACAGTGGCGCCTGCAGCCTATGAGGCGCAGGGACAGGATCCCTGCGCAGTCGGCGTGATGACATCTCTGGATCAAGCCGGCCTACTCAAGGATCCCGTCAGGTGGAGGTGGGGGCAGTATGGCACTGTCTACAAGGGGGAGGTGGGGGCTGTATGTCAATTTCTACAATGGCGAGGTGGGTGCTGTATGACACTGTCTACAAGGGGGCGGTGGGGGGCACTGTGTACAAGAGGGAGGTGGGGCTGTATGACACTACAAGGGGCAGATGGGGGGCTGTATGGCACTACAAGGGGCAGATGGGGGCTGTATGACACTACAAGGGGCAGATGGCGGCTGTATGGCACTGTCTACAAGGAGGAGGTGGAGGATTATGGCACTGTCTACAGGGAGGCTGTACGGCACAATCTACAGGGGGCACTTTATACTGTTTCATACTGTGTAGGGGCACTACAGGGGGCAATATAATGTGTGTGGCACTTAGGGGGCATAACACTGTGTGGGCACAATTAGAGGACAAAATACTGTGTCCTTGAAGGCGTTATAATATATTACATTATTAAATATTATTATTATACTGTGTGTGGGGCACTAAAGGGGCATTACACTGTGTGGGGCACTAAAGGGGCATTACACTGTGTGGGGGCACAATATAGGGCATTATACTGTGGGGAGGAATTATGCTTTTTTATGGGGCATTTTTTATAATGGCGTGGGGCGCCGAGAGATAATTTTGCACGGGGCGCCATCTACCCTAAGGCCGGCCCTGAATGGAGCCATCCTGTATTTGGTGATTTGGATCCACACATGGTCTCCATGACAACCCTGCAACTGACAAAAATCACATCAGGAAGTTGGCAGTTTTACTTCATGGGCTTTGGGCCTGTGTCTTGAAGCGATCATATCTCCGCACAGAAGTAAGTTATTAAATGATCTTTTTCACGTTTTCAGTGTACATTAAGGGTATTTTGTCTTCTGGTGGACATCTCTTTACTATCAGGACAGGTTATTTGTAACATGACTTATGTAAGCCATAACACCTAAAGAACAGCACAAAATTAATGAATGGGGAAGAGGGGGGAGGTAGACCTCCAGCTCACCGTTTGGTTGTGTCTGAGTGCAGACAGCGCCCGGATTCCCGCGCGGCCAGCGGTACACAACAGGAAGAAAAAACAGAACCAAGATCCAGCGCTGGGTGTGCGTTAAAAAGGAACTCCTGTTCCAATTTTATTGGTATAACAAAGATAAAAATGATAGAACTATATGGAGTAGTTCTGTGGCAGAGTACAGGAATGAATGTTAGGTGAAGGATAGCAGTAAGCCCTGTTCAAATGTGCCTACGCGTTTCTGACACGTCTGTGTCCTTATTCATGGCTTGCATGCCATGAATAAGGACACAGACGTGTCAGAAACGCGTAGGCACATTTGAACAGGGCTTACTGCTATCCTTCACCTAACATTCATTCCTGTACTCTGCCACAGAACTACTCCATATAGTTCTATCATTTTTATCTTTGTTATACCAATAAAATTGGAACAGGAGTTCCTTTTTAACGCACACCCAGCGCTGGATCTTGGTTCTGTTTTTTCTACCTAAAGAACAGATCCCTCTTTGGCTAGGGCTACATGACAAAATACAATCGCCCACAAAGCGACTTCAGTGCTTCGCTATAGAAACAAAGTCACGAGGTTCCTTGCAACTATGGCATAAAGTCCGCTATTGGTTGACATTTTTTTTACGGTTGCAAAGTCACTTGCGACTTTTTCTTCCATTGGGAAACATGAAGGGAGAATTGCTAAGCAAAATGCGCCAAGAAAGTGGAGTAAATAGCCTTACACCAAATTAATTATGTTTTAGACACTTTTTGCACCATCTTTGACAATTTAAAAAGTGTCTAGAAAAAGCAGTGTGGTTAAGAGGAGTTGTAAAAGAGGGCAAATTTCTAAACATCTAGCGCCATTTTCTGGTGCAAAATATCGGTTTAAAATACAGAGCCGCCAGGAGGTAACAAAAGAAAGAGAAAAGTGTCTTGCCAGTTGTGCCAAACATATCATTCTCCATGCACCGTTCTGCCAAATTTGACGTCGTTTCTAATTGTCTAGTTGTATCCTGTCTAAAGTCCCTTTTACACCATCCGACACTCGGCCGGTGAAGCGAGCGCCGATCAACGAGACATCGTTGATAAGCGCTCGCTTGCTCCTGTCTCACGGAGCTATGGATAGGGACGAGCGGTCGTTATTCCGTTTACACAGGGAGATATGCTGCCGACAACGATAATCTTTTACTTTTTTAAAACGATACGATCAGAAGATGATGGAGCGTTTGCTAATTTCTCTGCTGATCGCTTCCTTGTTTACACAGGGCAATTATGAACAACGAGCGTTAGGCTGGGTTCACACGTGGCGGAATTTCACTTAAATTCCGCTGCGGACACTCCGCAGCGTTAATCCGCAGCGGAGCCGTTTGTCCATTGACTTACACTTTAATTTAGCAGTGTTCGTTTAGACGAGGCGTAAAATTCCGCTGCGGAGCATAGGCTGCGGAGCAGAATTTGGTGTCCGCAGCATGCTCTGTCTGTTGCGGAGCAGTGGCGGACTCATGGCGGAATTTGGTGTCCGCAGCATGCTCTGTCTGTGGCGGACTGGTTGCGGACTCATGGCGGAATTTCTCCATTGACTTCAATGGAGATTCTAATTTCCGCAATGAAGTCCGCAGCTGTCATGCACATGTTATGTGTGCTGCGGATCCGTCTTGCTTTTTTAACTTGACATTTCTTCATTCTGGCTGGACCTATGTATTTCTAGGTCTACAGCCAGACTGAGGAAGTCAATGGGGCTCCCGTAATGACGGGAGCGTTGCTAGGAGACGTCAGTAAATAGTCACTGTCCAGGGTGCTGAAAGAGTTAAGCGATCGGCAGTAACTGTTTCTGCACCCGGGACAGTGACTACCGATCCCAATATACATCTATCTGTAAAAAAAAATGAAGTTCATACTTACCGAGAACTCCCTGCTTCTGTCTCCAGTCCGGCTTCCCAGGATGACGTTTCAGTCTAAGTGACGGCTGCAGCCAATCACAGGCTAATAACAGGCTGCAGCGGTCACATGGACTGCCGCGTCATCCAGGGAGATCGGCCTGGATGCCGAAGGAGGGACGCGTCACCAAGACAACGGGCGGTAAGTATGAATTTCTTTGACTTTCACAAGGGAAAGTGCTGTCCCTTCTCTCTATCCTGCACTGATAGGGAGAAGGGAAGTACTTTTACCGCAGTCCGCAGCAGCTAGTCCGCATCAATTTACTGCACATTTTGTGCAGATCCGCAGCAGAATCTGCAACGCAGATTCTGTGCGGCATTGATGCGGACAGTTGCGGAAGAAATCCGCCACGTGTGGTCATGCCCTAATATGAGTGCTCGTCTGCACGATAATTGCCCAGTGTAAAACCCCCTTAACATTACAACAGCAAGGGATATGTTCACACGCAAACTCAAAAACGTCTGAAAATACAGAGCTGTTTTCAAGGGAAAAGAGCTCCTGATTTTCAGACGTTTTTTAAGCCACTCATGATTTTTGCTGCGTTTTTCGCTGTGTTTTTTACAGCCGTTTTTGGAGCTGTTTCCTATAGAGTCTATGAAAAACGGCTCCAAAAACGTCCCAAGAAGTGACCAGCACTTTTTCACTACCGTTTTTTTATGCGACCGTTTTTCAAAGCGACCGCGTAAAAAAACGGCCCGTCGGAACAGAACGCAGTTTTGCCCATTAAAATTAATGGGCAGATCTTTGGAGGCATTCTGCTTCCGATTTTTCGGGCGTTTACGGACCGAAAAACGGCCAAAAATAAGCCATGTGAACATACCCTAAGGGTCCATTCAGACCTTGACACTGTGTTTTTGGATGCAGTTTGTAAAGCACCTCAACCGAAACGTCTCAATGGACCGTAAATCTGCTGCATTAAGTTTGGGATAACTCTATGATTTACAGGCGAACCGATGTCACTGCGGAACTCTAACCCTACACACCCAGGGAAAATAAATGTTCTGGGTTTACTTATAAACTATAGCTCTGGGTGGGTTAACCGCTTCATCACCAGGGTAATTTCATATTAATGACCAAACACAGTGGAGATAAGGCCCTGTTCCCACTGCGTTTTTTTACACTGGTTTTGACGCAGAAGCCCTGTTGAAATCCGCACCAAAAAATGCCCCATATCACCCTCCATTGATTTCAATAGGAAGTAAAGGTGGAATTTTTCCCTAGCGTTTTTTATCCGCTTCCCCAATCAACTGCTACATGTATATATACCCTTTACATGCTGGTGCGACGGCTATAAAACATTTTTTTGTTAGGTCACCTAAATATTATTTTTATTATGAAAAAGTTCTAAATTTAAAATGCAAACTAAGGCTATGTTCACACGGGGTATTTTGCAGGAGGAATATCTGCCTCAAAATTCCGTTTGGAAGTTTGAGGCAGATATTCCTCTCCCTGCACGCTGATTTTCGCGGCGATTTGCCGTTTTTCGCCCGCGGCCATTGAGCGCCGCGGGCATAAAACAGCGCGAAATACGCTTTCTCTGCCTCCCATTGAAGTCACCGAAGATAGGGCATGTCGCTTATTTTTCCCGCAAGGCAGTTTTACTGCTCGCGGGAAAAAGACGGCGACGCCTCCCATTGAAATCAATGGGAGGCGTTCTCGGGCCGTTTTTGCCGAGTTTTGCGACGCGGTTTCCGCGTCAAAATACCCCGTGTGAACATAGCCTAAAGCGTCTTTTTTTCAATTTTTTTCTTTCAGTTTTAATTATAAATTGTATATAGTTGTAGTAAACAAAGTTTTATTGTAGGTTACAATTTCTGTTAACCTCTTGGCAACATCCACCGTACGTGTACGGTGGATGTGCGCCCTCACAATATAGCGCTTTCTATTGAAGTGAATGAGAGAAGGCGGCTGCAATACCTGTGAATCGCCTTTACATCTGTGTCGACGATTCATAGTGAGCAAGTAGAAATGAAGAGTAAGCAGCTATTGATGATGTTTTTTTGTTTTTTTGTTTTTTTTTAGGGACTGGATAACCCCTTTAATTACAAAAAAACAGTATAAGGCCGGATTCACACGAGCGTGTGCGTTTTGCTCACGCAAAAAACGCGCTGTTTTGCGCGCGCAAAAGGCACTTAACAGCTCCGTGTGTCAGCCCCGTATGATGCGCGGCTGCGTGATTTTCGCACAGCCGCCATCATTATGACACTCCGTTTGGATGTTTGTAAACAGAAAAGCACGTGGTGCTTTTCTGTTTTCATTCATAGTTTTACAGCTGTTGCGCGAATCACGCTCGTCCCACGGAAGTGCTTCCGTGTGGTGCGCGTGATTTTCACGCACCCATTGACTTCAATGGGTGCGTGATGCGCAAAATACGCGCAAAGAACGGACATGTCGTGAGTTTTTCGCAGCGGACTAACGTAAAAATCACGCAACTGTCTGCACAGCCCGATAGACTAATATAGGTCCGTGCGACACACGTGAAAATCACGCGCGTCGCACGGACGTATATCCCATTCGTCTGAATAAGCCCTTACTTTAAGAAATAAACCTTTTACCATTTTTCATGTAAAATAATAAAAAAATATATGTAATTGGTATTGCCGCATCCGTAAAAATCCAAACTATTAAAATATTACGGAATTTAACGCGCACTGTTATCACCGTAGGAAAAAAAAAATCACTATGTCAGGATTGCTGTTTTTTGGTTACCTTGCTCCTCAAAAAAATGTAATAAAAAGTGATCAAAATGTTGTTTGTACCCCAAAATGGTACCAATAAAGAATACAACTCACCCCGCAAGAAAACAAACCCCAAGGCCGGGTTCCCACGTAGCGTAAAATTCCACAGCATTTACAGTAGAAGCAAAGTGGATGAGATTCCGAAAATCTAATGCCCACGCTGCGGGGAAGAAACGCAGCGTAAACTTTAAGAAATTGATCTGCGGTGCAGAATTTAATTCCGCAGCATGTCAATTTATGCTGCGTTTTTGTTGATTTTCCGCCACAATGTGGTGCGGTTTTTGGACGGAATGTACTACGAGTTCCAGGTCAGATACGCTTCGTGGTTTTTACGCAGCATATCCATCCTGTGGGAACCAGGCAAATGCGCACGATACTTATTACATGCGGGAAAAACGCAACGTAATACAGTACCAGCATAAACAATGAGATTCCAGGAAATCTACATGCTGCGGTATTTTCCCGCACATAAATTGTCCTGCGGTGCGGATTTTAAAATGACGAATTCTATCTGCCTAGTGCAGAGGAAAATCGCACCAAAACATGCAGCATGAAAACACTGCAATTTACGGTACAGCAAAGCGAATGAGATTTAGCAAATCTTAGCCACATCAATTTAGGCTGTGTATTCTAAACGGAGATGCTGCATTTTTGGCCCATATACTTGAATGTGGAGCATAAATTCCACACTAAAATATGCAAGTTAAGTTTTAAACAGTGTTTACACAGCGGAAACTCAGTTGAAAACCGCTGAAAATCTGAAGGTGCACATATAGTTTGCTATAATCAATTCTTGACACTAAATCGCAGCGTTTCTGCAGCAATGTGCGCAGCAAAAATTCACTATTTGCTGAGGATTTCTGAGAAAGATTTGTAACCATTTTTTGACAGAAAATCAGCAGTGTATCCGGTGTGTGGGAAGATACCCTAAGGCCGGGTTTATACATTTTGCGTGCGCAAATGGCACTTAACAGCTCCGTGTGTCAGCCCCGTATGATGCGCGACTGCGTGATTTTCGCGCA
Source organism: Rhinoderma darwinii (assembly GCF_050947455.1). Lineage (NCBI taxonomy): Eukaryota > Metazoa > Chordata > Amphibia > Anura > Rhinodermatidae > Rhinoderma > Rhinoderma darwinii. Next base: position 351,085,962 of record NC_134689.1, read on the forward strand.
CCCGCCTTCATTATGACACTCCGTTTGGATGTTTGTAAACAGAAAAGCACGTGGTGCTTTTCTGTTTTCATTCATCCTTTTCAGTGCTGTTGCGCGAATCACGCTTCTCCCACGGAAGTGCTTCCGTGTGACATGCGTGGTTTTCACGCACCCATTGACTTCAATGGGTGCGTGATGCGCGAACAGCGCACAAATATAGAACAGGTCGTGAGTTTTTCGCAGCGGACTGAAGCTGCGTAAAAATCACGCACCTGTCTGCACGGCCCCATAGACTATCATAAGTCTGTGCGACGCGCGTGAAAATCACGCGCGCTGCACGAACGTATAACACGCTCGTGTAAATGAGCCCTAAGGGTCAGTTCACACTGCATTTTTTGGTGCTTATATTGACGTGGTGCGATTTTAACAGCTCTGAATCAGCGCCCTAAATCGCCCCGCATTGATTTTAAAGAGAGGCAGATGCAGTGTTTTTCCTGGGCGGCATGCTTTTTCTTTGGATTGGTTTCCACCTCTGACCATTAAGGGCAATGGGAGGCAGAAAAAAAAACCGCAATGCTCGTTAAGGGCATGGCCCCACATGGCGGTTTTCCTCCGCAGCTGTCCGCATCAATGCCGCAGAGAATCTGCGTTGCAGATTCTGCGGCGGATCTGCCCAAAATGTGCAGTAAATTGATGCGGACTAGCTGCTGCGTACTGCGGTAAAAGTGCTTCCCTTCTCTCTATCAGTGCAGGATAGAGAGAAGGGACAGCACTTTCCCTAGTGAAAGTAAAAGAATTTCATACTTACCGGCCGTTGTCTTGGTGACGCGTCCCTCTTTCGGCATCCAGCCCGACCTCCCTGGATGACGCGGCAGTCCATGTGACTGCTGCAGCCTGTGATTGGCTGCAGCCGTCACTTAGACTGAAACATCATCCTGGGAAGCCGGACTGGAGACAGAAGCAGGGAGTTCTCGGTAAGTATGAACTTCTATTTTTTTTACAGGTTGCTGTATATTGGCATCGGTAGTCACTGTCCAGGGTGCAGAAACAGTTACTGCCGATCGCTTAACTCTTTCAGCACCCTGGACAGTGACTATTTACTGACGTCTCCTAGCAACGCTCCCGTAATTACGGGAGCCCCATTGACTTCCTCAGTCTGGCTGTAGACCTAGAAATACATAGGTCCAGCCAGAATGAAGAAATGTCATGTCAAAAAAGCAAGACGCATCCGCAGCACACATAACATGTGCATGACATCTGCGGACTTCATTGCGGAATTTAGAATCTCCATTGAAGTCAATAGAGAACTTCCGCAATGAGTCCGCAACCAGTCCGCCACTGGTCCGCAACATCCATTGTATTCTGCGGACACCAAATTCCGCACCGCAGCCTATGCTCCGCAGCGGAATTTTCAGCCACGTCTAAATGAAGCCTACTAAAAAGAAGTGGAAGGCAATGGAGAAACGGCTCCGCTGCGGATTAACGCTGTGTAGTGTCCGCAGCAGAATTCAAGAGCAATTCGGCCACGTGCCCTAAAAGTAATTTTTGCCTCTTCTTTTTTTTTTATTTTTTAAAGAGGCTCTGTCACCACATTATAAGTGCCCTATCTCCTACATAAAGAGATCGACGCTATAATGTAGGTGACAGCAGTGTTTTTTATTTACAAACAACGATCTGTTTTCACCACTTTATCATTGATTTTAGATTTATGCTAATGAGTTTCTTAATGCCCAAGTGGGCGTGTTTTTACTTCAGACCAAGTGGGCGTTGTGCAGAGGAGTGTATGACGCTGACCAATCACTGACCAATCAGCGTCATACACTCCTCTCCATTCATTTAGGCAGCGCATAGGGATCCTTTTAGGTTGTGCGGTCTTATACTAACACATTAACGATACTGAAGTGTTTAGACAGTGAATAGACATTCCACGGGATGTCTATTCACAATCTATGCATTTCTATGCGTTTCTGTGGTAGTTACAGCAGAGGAAGTGTAATCTTGCGTGATTACGCCGTAAATGACAGGTTACAACGAGATTACGCTTCCTCTGCTGTAACTACTACAGACAGAGTAACGAAGTGCAGAGATTGTGAATAGACATCCCGTGGAATGTCTATTCACTGTCTAAACACTTCAGTATCGTTAATGTGTTACTATAAGGCCGGATTCTCACGAGCGTGTGCCTTTTGCGCACGCAAAAAACGTGGCGTTTTACGTGCACAAAAGGCACTTAACAGCTCCGTGTGTCAGCCCCATATGATGCGCGGCTGCGTGATTTTCGCGCAGCCGCCATCATTATGACACTCCGTTTGGATGTTTATAAACAGAAAAGCATGTGGTGCTTTTCTGTTTACATTCATAGTTTGACAGCTGTTGCCCGAATCACGCTCGTCCCACGGAAGTGCTTCCATGTGGTGCGCGTGATTTTCACGCGCCCATTGACTTCAATGGGTGAGTGATGCGCGAAATACGCCCAAAGAACGGACATGTCGTGACTTTTTCGCAGCGGACTCACGCGGCATAAAAATCACGCAGCTGTCTGTACGGCCCCATAGACTAATATAGGTCCGTGCGACGCGCGTGAAAATCACTCGCGTTGCACGGACGTATATCCCGTTCGTCTGAATAAGCCCTAAGACAGCACATACTGATCTAAAAGGATCCCTATGCGCTGCCTAAATGAATGGAGAGGAGTGCATGACGCTGATTAATGAATGGAGAGGAGTGCATGACGCTGATTGGTCAGCGTCATACACTCCTCTGTACAACGCCCACTTGGTCTAAAGTAAAAACACGCCCACTTGGACATTAAGAAACTCATTAGCATAAATCTAATAAAGTGGTGAAAACAGATCGTTTTTTTAAATAAAAAGCACTGCTGTCACCTACATTATAGCGCCAATCTCCTTATATAGGAGATAGGGCACTTATAATGTGGTGACAGAGCCTCTTTAACCAAAAACCCCACGTGTTGTGGTCGTATCAGGGTTCATAGGTAGACCAAGGCCAGTTTTCAGACTAGCGTAACACGTTTTTTAAAACCAGACTTAGGCTTCATGCACACGACCGTGCTCGTAATTACGACTCGTAATTACGAGCACGGGCGGGCACGGCCGGCCACGTCCAGCCGGCCGCTTTTGCGAGCCGTGCTCCCATTATAAAGTATAGGAGCACGGCCAGTAAAATGAAAAAATAGAACATGTTCTATTTTTTTAATGGCACGGGCACCTTCCCGTGAGAAAACGGGAAGGTGCCCGTGACTAACAGAAGTCTATGGGCCCGTTATTGCGGGTCGTAATTACGACCCGCAATAACGGGTGTTTTTACGGTCGTGTGCATGAGGCCTTAGTCATCTTTTATTATATAAAAGCAGTAAGGCTAGATTCACCCGGGCATTGTGCATCTCGGACGTGAAAAACTGTAGTTTTTCACGTCTGAGGTGCATCCGTGCTCTGCACTGCGGGATGCGATATCACGCATCCCCCATAGACTAGAGTCTCTGGAGGGATGCGTGACAAAATAGGACATGTCCTATTTTCTTACAGACCCTTCACATGGTCTGTTGAAACAACGGCCGTGTGAACGACCAGATTGAATTATATAGGTCCGTATGACGGCCGTTGAAACAAGGCCGTCACACGGACGTTTAACACGTTCGTGTGAATAAGGCCTTAGTCTTATGAACTTTTCCACTATGTACACTTTTTGTAGCCAATTTTGATTTTTATTGCTCCAGTGCATTTAAAATTAAAAATGAAGCCACCTTGTAAATCTTGTAAATTCCCTACCGATCCGTGTCTACAGGTCCTATGCAGGTCTTAGGGTCTCCATGGTAACTGACACTAAACAAACCCTTTTACGTATGACCGAAAAGCACAGCATGGATCTAAAGTGGTTCAAAATAAAGTAGAAATGCGGCTGTCAGCAAGCATATATTCAAATATGAACCAGATCCGGGGGTGTATACCCCTAAGGCATCCAAAGCACTATATATGACCGAGAAGAGAAAAAGTGCCAACAAACAAGAACATGTAGAAAAATAGAAAAAATGCTTTAATGAAAATGACACATGAATATATAATAATAAAAAGAATCCATAAACCAACAGGTTAAAAAAGACTAATACGCCATGCAATATGCAAGAAAGGTAACGTCTAAAGTAGACGAGCAATGGTGACAACCAAATGGTGTGATCTAATGATCAGGGTACGTAGATACATAAATATGAGTAAATATAACTGACTGCAAATGTGTGTCAGATAAGGTAATTAGAGAGAAAGTATATACTCTAAGGTACAAAAGATAGTACCATAAATGAATACCATTAGTAGATGAATATGAAAAAATGTGTGGAAATGAAACACATACCCATTGATCAACCAGATGAATGCACGGCGATATGTCTGCCCCAACGCGCGTTTCGGCGCAACTGCCTTCGTCTGGTTGAACGAAGGCAGTTGCGCCGAAACGCGCCGAAACGCGCGTTGGGGCAGACATATCGCCGTGCATTCATCTGGTTGATCAATGGGTATGTGTTTCATTTCCACACATTTTTTCATATTCATCTACTAATGGTATTCATTTATGGTACTATCTTTTGTACCTTAGAGTATATACTTTCTCTCTAATTACCTTATCTGACACACATTTGCAGTCAGTTATATTTACTCATATTTATGTATCTACGTACCCTGATCATTAGATCACACCATTTGGTTGTCACCATTGCTCGTCTACTTTAGACGTTACCTTTCTTGTATATTGCATGGCGTATTAGTCTTTTTTAACCTGTTGGTTTATGGATTCTTTTTATTATTATGTATTCATGTGTCATTTTCATTAAAGCATTTTTTCTATTTTTCTACATGTTCTTGTTTGTTGGCATTTTTTTTCTCTTCTCGGTCATATAAACCCTTTTACGTGTAGTCTTATTCCGCAGTAATACTCCCTTTCATTTGTCCCATTTTTGTCGCTAACCTACTGAATGTATATTAGGACCAATTAGAGCAGACATGGGCAAACTACGGCCCGCGGGCCACATACGGCCCGTTAGGCTTTTTAATCCGGCCCGCCGAACTTGTCCAAATTATAGTAAAAACCTCCTTTTTTTTCCCCTTTCCCTGCAATGCCCACGTTTTCCCAATAGATGGCGCACTCAAAACACATTGACCGTTGTTAATGTGGCGCGTATTTCTCTTTATTTCACTTTAATTTTCACTTCGTTTCACGTCACCATTAAGCCCTTCTGTGAAAATGAGCGGACCAAAGGAGAGGGTGTCCGTGGCGAGTTTGTAGAGCGCGCGGTCAGGACAATCCATCCATGATTTTGCGGAGTTTAACACAAGTAGATATTATTGAGGTTGAGTATTTCGTTGTGTAATAATATGTTTTGAATGTTGAAAGTGATTCCATTTTTCAATAAATGTTGATTTCTTTAACTTTGCACCTTCGATTGAAACTTATTAAAAAGAGACGCAATCTTGATAAATCACAGTGCGTATGTTATTTTAATCTATTTACATTTCCTCCTCCCAGTATCTGCGAAATAGTATGTAAATGCCATATCTTGCATATTCCTTGAGACAAATTTATTAACTGATAAGGGCTATTTTTCACATTTGAAAGACAGTTAATAAATTGGGTTGTAGTGTTCTTACTGTGCTATGAGGTTTGCACACACTACATTTAATGCTTTAGTATATCCGGCCCAAACACTCCCTCCAAATGCTCCTGGCCCGGCCCCTCTGTCAAATTTTAGAACCCATTGTGGCCCGCGAGTCAAAAAGTTTGCCCACCCCTGAATTAGAGGATAGATGGAGTGAAGTATAACTGCAGAATCAGACTGCACGGGATCTATTTGAGGTATAAGGCTGGGTTCACACGACCATGTTACGTCCGTAATGGACGGATCGTATTTGGGCCGCAAGTCCCGGACCAAACACAATGCAATTTTAAACGTTTGATGATAGTGTAGTGTAGTTACTCTTTAAATATAACACATTTTGAAGCTGGCATGTACTCAGTAAAGTATCTGATGGCACTGACCTAAAAAAGGAAACAAAAAAGGAGCAGGTCACATTGTTGGCTAAATAAAAATAGAACTCAACATTTATGTCAAACACAGTAAAAGCATGAAAAGTATAAAAGTAAAATGTATTAATCTGTTTGTCATCAGAACCCTACTCTCAATACATTAAAGGAAAACCGTCTAAAAATAAATTAAAAAAGAAAAAAAAAACTCGCACTGCTACTACAAATAATTAGTTTTGCTACAAAAAAAGTGGCCTGGTTGCCCATAACAACCAATAATTTAGGTTGCTTTATGATTATAGGTAGAATTCTGATTATTGTAACTAACATTGTGACATCATCATGGAGCTTATAATTCCCTACTGTGTACATGCATGATGAAGTAACTAGCAGGAACTCCACTGTGCCTATGATCCTCGGTATACGTTTTCTTCATGTAAGTACAATGTTTCTTTTTTAGGCCCTGTTCACACAAAGTTTTTTTGGCGCTGACTTTGATGCGGAATCCGTATCAGAATCAGTGCTAAAAAAAACAGCCAAAATCGACCCCTTTGATTTCAATCGGAGGCAGAGGCGTGTTTTTTTTCCCCCAAGCAGCTTATAGCCTCTTGCGGGGAAAAAAAGTGGCAAGTAATGGTTTCCGCCACTGACCTCCCATTAAGAGGCAGAAAAACCCCACGCCGCCCGCTTCTGAGCATTTTTCACGTTGTTTTTACCTTCAGTTGCCCATGGCAAAAAACGCCACGAAATATGCTGCATAAAACGCAGGGAAAAAAGCGCAGGCAGGTCACAGTCTGCCTCAAAATTCCTGAAGTCTGCCTGCAAAAAACTCTGTGTCAACAAGGCCTAAGAATGAAATATGATATGAACTGTAACAATGTATTGCCCTGTACCCATTAGTTGAACGCAAACTCTGCTGGGAATGTCCAGGAGACTCTTATAAAAAGGGGGAGGCCTCCTGGAAGAGTAGGCTCTTCTGGGGGCCATGCTGTCAGTGCTGTGCAGGTAGAAGGGAAAAACATATACAAAAATAGAAAAAAAAGGTATCCACACATACACTTATACTGTACAGCATTCATAGGGTTCTATTGTGCAGACTTATGCAAAATATTTCCTTTTGACTGATGATTGACAGTATTGCGTCTGGATAACTTTTTTCTTAGGATACTGCAAAGTGTATGCCACTATGTTTCATAATGGACGTCAATGGACAACAAATCATAGGTATACGTTTGCATACATTTAAACAGTATGGGTGTATTCACACGTGGTCATATCGTGGTTTTGCTTAAATTTTGATGTGATGTCATCCCAACATGTGAATGTTCCCTATATGTTTGGATCCTACTGAAGAGACAAAAGATAAAATGTAAAGTGACTGTTGCAAGGGAAATGTATCACTACATACCGGTCGTTCAAACGAATAACTATCCATGTAATGAATGGAAGCGCCGGATTCAGCAGAGCCGGCCAGCTGCCACTATGACGTCCATGTGTCCTAATATGCATATGCACAGGCAATGGCATAATTACCGCTGTAGCAGCCGTAACGGGCACGCATTCCCCCGCTATGGCTGCTACAGCACGACGCCACTAAAGGGGTTGTTCCTACTAAAGACATGCATCCCCTATCCACAGGATAGGGGATACATGTGGGTACGCTGGGACGCCCAGCGATAAGGAGAACGAGGCAAAGTCCCCCGAAATTCTCCATGACAAACCTCGGACTTCCGGGGGTTTGTCGGCAGCTCCATAGAAATTAATTGTGCACTGGTCGGAGCTTGTGCGCATGCGTGACCAGCGCTCCTTTCATTTTTATTGGACTGCGCAGACCCCGGAAGTCCGAGGTTTCTCATGGAGACCTTCGGGGGACTTTCGGTCCCCTGTTCTCCTTATCGCTGTCAGCGATCACACATGTATCCCCATCCTTGTTCTTGATAGAGGTAACCCAGATGACTTAGGGCGTAGTAGCTAGGGGTGCAGAGTTAGCAGTTGCACCTGGGCACTGTAGCCCAAAGACCCATTTGAAACATAGCATACAATTAATATACATGGAACATGGTAGGTGTGGGGGGGGGGGTCGAGTTACAAATTTTTGCACTTCTGTTGATGACATATTCCACAAAAAATTGACACAGTAAACAACACAGTACAAGCATAATGCACTCCCAAAAAACACAAACATAAGAAAAAGAAAGCAAATCAAGGAATATATGAAATTCTCCCACACCAAGTAATTTAACGTTCACTCTTTTTTACAAAGATATAATAAAAAGCACACTCAAAATAGAGTCTTTAAAACACGTAAAGGCTATGTACATGTTTAAATCTAATTTTCCTTTAAAGAGGCTCTGTCACCAGATTTTGCAACCCCTATCTGCTATTGCAGCAGATAGGCGCTGCAATGTAGATTACAGTAACGTTTTTATTTTTAAAAAACGAGCATTTTTGGCCAAGTTATGACCATTTTTGTAGTTATGCAAATGAGGCTTGCAAAAGTCCAAGTGGGTGTGTTTAAAAGTAAAAGTCCAAGTGGGCGTGTATTATGTGCGTACATCGGGGCGTTTTTAATACTTTCACTAGCTGGGCGCTCTGAAGAGAAGTAACATCCTCTTCTCTTCAGAACGCCCAGCTTCTGACAGTGCAGATCTGTGACGTCACTCACAGGTCCTGCATCGTGACGGCCACATCGGCACCAGAGGCGACAGTTGATTCTGCAGCAGCATCAGCGTTTGCAGGTAAGTCGATCTTACCTGCAAACGCTGATGCTGCTGCAGAATCAACTGTAGCCTCTGGTGCCGATGTGGCCGTCACGATGCAGGACCTGTGAGTGAAGTCACAGATCTGCACTGTCAGAAGCTGGGCGTTCTGAAGAGAAGAGGATGTTACTTCTCTTCAGAGCGCCCAGCTAGTGAAAGTATTAAAAACGCCCCGATGTACGCACATAATACACGCCCACTTGGACTTTTACTTTTAAACACACCCACTTGGACTTTTGCAAGCCTCATTTGCATAACTACAAAAATGGTCATAACTTGGCCAAAAATGCTCGTTTTTTAAAAATAAAAACGTTACTGTAATCTACATTGCAGCGCCTATCTGCTGCAATAGCAGATAGGGGTTGCAAAATCTGGTGACAGAGCCTCTTTAATTAATCAATGTTTTATTTGATTTTAAACAACTTTTAAATTTTATTTAAAAAAAATTGACTTTTTGAGATACAGCTTCTATGTATTTTTTTATACATGTTAGCTGTATCCTGCCGTCAAAGCCGATTCGGTCAGGTCAGAAGGTTCATGAATTTAGGTGTAATCATTATGAGCTGGATCCTGCGTGACTTAACCAGCTTTCACCGGACCTGTGAGTGCAGCTGAGCTGTCGGAATGGGCTTTGACGGCAGGATACAGCGTCTATGTATACAGGATACATGGAAGCTGCATCTCAAAAAGTTAAAAAAAAAATTATACTGTCGGTGATGATTCAACAATTTTAGGCCGTATTCAGATGAACGTACGTAGAATACGTGTCCGTGTGACAGCCATTAAAACAACGGCCGTCACACGGACGCATGTATTTCAATGAGACCGTTCACATGGTCGTTGTTTCAACAGACTGTGTGAAGGGTCCGTTGACACATAGAATATGTCCTATTTTCTTCCGTTTTCACGGATCTGTCCATAGACCTAAGTCTATGGGGATACGTGAAAACGGGATCTCCACGGGGCTACTCAGACGTGAAAAAATTAGATTTTTCATGTCCGATTTTCCCTACGTTCGTCTGAATAAGGCTTAAGAGTGTGTAGAGACACAGCCGTTTGACAAGAGGAAAGGCAACACCCAGTTGTCAATTTATATCCAGTAGGAATAACACATACCTCCCAAATGCCCCGGATTCAGAGGGACAGTTCCGGATTCCGGGCGGTGTCCTGCTGTCCCGGGCGGCCCTGGGGTATATCTTGCTGTTAACTGTGTCTGCATCCTCAGGACGCAGATACAGTTGAACCCAGTGCTTAAGTAGGGAACCATCAGATCCCTGCTGCAGCATTAGTTCAGAGCGAAGGAGCAGAGGGAGCTCCTCCACTCGCCGAGGACTCCCTGGGCACAGCGCTACTTTAAGCACTGTGCCAGGGGAAGCCCTTGACGTCCCTGTCCATTTACGGACAGTGACATCAGGGGTTACTCCTGGAGCAGAATCCCCTGACAGAGCGTCGGCAACGCTCTGGCAGGGGATTCCGCTCCAGAAATAGCCCTTGACGTCAGTTTCCATGCATTAAAGTCCCAATGGCGCCATCTACAGTGGGGGGCACTATCTACATGGACACTGTGGTGCTATATATGGGCACTATTCTAAAGGGGACACTGTGGCACGGTCTACATGGGCACTGTGGCACTATCAGGGCACTTTATATGTGGGCACTGGCACTATGGGCAGTTAAGGGGGCATTATAATGTATGGGGAAGCTGTGGGGGCGTTATACTGTATGGGGAAGCTGTGGGGGCATTATACTGTATTGTGGCAGCAATGGGGGCATTATACTGTATGGGGCAGCTATGGTGTAATTATACTGTATGGTGCCAGGTATGGAGGAATTATACTGTATGGTGCATCTATGGCAGCTAGGGGGCATTATACTGCATGGGGGCAGCTTTGGGGGCATTATGCTGTATGGGGGCAGCTTTGGGGGCATTATGCTGTATGGGGCCATTATGCTGTATGGGGGCAGCTATGGGGGGCATTATGCTGTATGGGGGCAGCTATGGGGGCATTATGCTGTATGGGGCAGCTATGGGGGGCATTATGCTCTATGGAGCAGCTATGAGGCACATTATGCTGTATGGGAGATTTTTGGGGGCATTATACTTAATGGGGCAATCTGTGTGGGCATTATATTGTATGAGGGCATCTGTGTGGGCAATATACTGCATGGGAGAACCTGTGTGGGCATTATAATGTATGAGGGCATCTGTGGGCATCCCACCGTATGGGGCATTATGCAGTATGGGAGATTTTTTGGGGCATTATACTTAATGGGGCAATCTGTGTGGGCATTATATTGTATGAGGGCATCTGTGTGGGCAATATACTGCATGGGAGAACCTGTGTGGGCATTATAATGTATGAGGGCATCTGTGGGCATCCCACCGTATGGGGCATTATCAGTATGGGAGATTTTTTGGGGCATTATACTTAATGGGGCAATCTGTGTGGGCATTATAGTGTATGAGGGCATCTGTGTGGGCAATATACTGCATGGGAGAACCTGTGTGGGCATTATAATGTATTGGGGCATCTGTGTTGGCTTTATACTGTATGGGGCATCTATGGGGCATTATACTGTATGGTGGCAGCTATGGGGATATTATACTGTGTGGGAGGCACTATGGGAGCATGATACTGTGTGGGCTGAACCAGGTGTGTATGGGCGGGGATTGGGTGGGATTAGAGGCTGGGCTTAAACAGAAAAAAAATTGCCGCGATGCACTACGGGCACCGCATCAGTTGTCCCTCTTTGTGATACTTTAAAGTTGGGAGGTATGATAACAGAGAAATAGCACATTGTAGGGTCCTAAGAAATTGTGCTCCAGAATTTTTATTTAATGGGTAATACAAGCATTTACTAAAACAGACATGTCAGGAGAGCTGATAGGTCCTCTTCAATTGTTATGTATTCTGCCAGTTACTGCGTCTGATCAGTGCTGTATTCTCCTCTATAGTCTGCAGTGTAATAATAGTATGCAGAGTGTCAGCATAGAACGGGTATCTGACCAATACATGGTCACTGTATGGCGGTATCATTGGTTATTTTGGTGCTTGTTTAGTGGCAGCATACGCCTGTCCCTGACCATGTGACTAGGTATTTCTATGTTTACTTTTATTTTCCTTCTTGTGTTGATGATGTCATTTACATATTGAAGTGAGTAGCGAGGGGTGTGACCAAAGTAACGCAATAGTCGCTGCTATTTTTCTGCGTTATGTGGGTGACTGGGGCCATATTGTATGTGGGCTGGTGGGATTTGTATACAGGGGCAGATTTTTAGTTCTAGTTTGGCCTTGCCTGTGAGCATAATGATTTGACTGCTGAGAAGTGATCTCTACAGAACAGGGTTTATTTAAACAATAGGTCATTTTCTGAGGAGACATTCCCTCTTAAGGGTTAAAATACTAGTGTAAAGAGGAGTGTAGACATGTCATATAGTGTTATGAAGGGGAGTGGACTCAACGGTGAAATTTGATGATTATGGGTAGGGACACACAGTGTAAAACACTGCGGATTTTCCGCAAGGGATTTCATTGTGGAAAATCTGCAGCGTATTACAGTAGCAGCAGAGTGGATGAGATTAAAAAAAAACAAAAAACAAAGAAATCGTTCTTATATTGACCTGCGGTGCTGTTTTATCATTTTGCAGCCTGTTAATTCATGTTGCGGAATCGCTGCTCTTCTGTTGCGGGTTTTCCCCATCGAATTCAATGGGGAGGTAATAGCTACAACATATAGACAAATTTGGTGATTTTTGTGGTGGAAATGCTGCAATTCCACTGCAAAAATCGTAAATCCAGAGAAAATAAGAAGCTTTTTTTCGGTTTAAATATAATAAAGAACTTCATACTTACCCCCGGGTGTTGTTATAGCGACGCGATTCTCTATTCTAAGTGCAGCTCGGCCTCCTGAGATGAAGTTTCGTCTCATGTGACTGCTGCAGCTAATCAAAGCCTGCAGCGTCATTTCAGGAGGCCTGGCTGTACCCAGAGCAGAGGGATGCTGGGTCGGACTGTCCCACCAGAGGATCCTCTGGTGTGATCAAACTTTAACACAATGATGGGCCCAAAAGGTCTAGCCGAGGACAACCCCATTTGTATATGACTATATATGACTGTATGTGCAAAGATAACAAAGATTATGATACAAATCAAAGTGGACATGCTCATTTTCTGCGTAGATGGAGAGTGGGCCCTCAGGAGATTTTTTTCTAGTGGGCCCAAGGCATTCCAGTCCGACGCTGGAGGGACACGTCGCTATGACAAAGGATAACGGGATAAGTATTAACTTTTTTTTCTACCAGTATTTCCACAGCGGAGATTCCGCCCAAAAAACTGCACCACAATTTGGTGCGGTTTTTCTGGCGGTATTCTCTGCAGCTTCCACGACGTATATGCTGTGTGCTTATACGCATTGTATCCCGCTTGTGTGCACTTACCCTATAAGTTACATACATCTACCGTTCAGGAGGGGGACGCCTCACAGCAATTCAGCAATAATGTGAGAAGCCAATGTGTGACACCTCCATAAATAGGGAAACCGCCACTTATCTTTGATCAGTCACATTATCTCACCCATCCAGTATGATAAAGGCACTAACATAACACTAAAATGTGGCTATTGGGCAAATCTTCATTTTTACAATTAACTTGCTTACCTTATAAACTGCATAGAAAAATGCAACTGAGCAAATAATTGTATCCTGTGATTTCACACATAAGATCATGGAGTCATGCGAAACATAAGAGCCGCTGTTTGTGCAGAGACCGGATATTGCAGGTGTAATACTACATATATGCAAGAGCACATGTCGTAGGAAAATTCTTGTTTTACCTCAGTTATAACTTTTCCTTATAAAGTCAATAGGGAAAAACACCACAGAAATAAAGACTCAAAAAGTGCAGCAGTTTCCAAGAAACTAAATACGGACACAAATCTGTAATGTCACCATTTTCTGTTTGAGATAGAATAAATCATTTCCTTTCCACACACATATAAAAGCTTGTTGCTTTATTAAAACAAAACAAAAGCAGTCATTGGTTTGAACCGAGCCCACCCTTGTAGTTTACTCAGTGGTATAAACCAGTTGGCAGCATCTGATTGGACAGTTTGAATGATACCTTCCTCAGAGTTCCACTGCACCAGCCATCTCCATAGAAATGCAGATGTAAGTTGAGCGGATAATAGACAGCGAGAGACACGAGGTCTGTGTAAGAGACGATGTTTATATATAACTGACCGCAAATATGGCAGGTACACAGTTTCCAACATTTGAATTTTTTTTCCAGGGACACTTAGGGTGTGGTGTCTTTGGTGGGTGTGCGAACAAAATTTCTGCACTAGTTTGGCCGACAATTACTATGGTGGCCGCTATGTCTCTGGTTATCCGGTTGTTTACAGGCAGGTGATGTCTCACTTTATCACTAGGGCTAGGCAAACTGTGCTGACCACTACTGGTAGCGTAAGAACCAGCGTAGATAGTGCACACTCAGTACCCCTTGTAGATGGTGCCCCACACTGCCCCCAGAAGATATTGCCACACACTGCTCCCTGTAAATTGTACCAAAACACTGCTCTTTGTAGATAATGTCACAGTGCCGCCTGTAGATAGTGCCCCAGTGCCCCCTGTAGATAATACCACAATACCCTCTGTAGATAGTGCCACACAGCCCCCCTGTAGATGTCACCACACAGACCCCCTGTAGATGGCGCCACACAGACCCCATGTAGATGACGCCACACACCCCGTGAAGATGACGCCACACACATCCCCTGTAGATGACGCCGCACACACACCCTGTAGCCTGTAGATGACGCTGCATATAACCCCTGTAGATGGCGCCGCACACACAGCTTGTAGATGGTGCCGCGCACACCCCCTGTAGATGGCGCCGCGCACACCCCCTGTGGATGATGCCGCGCACACCCCCTGTGTATGATGATGCCGCGCACAGCCCCTGTGGATGATGATGTCGCGCACAGCCCCTGTGGATGATGCCGCGGACACACCCCAGCATTTTGGCTGTCATTGGAGCATTGTGGCTGTCATGATTTGTTAATTTAGGAGAGCAAAGAATAAAAATAAATTTTAGTCGGAAAGCCGAGAAAGAGTTATGCAGGCTCAATAGAAAGTCCGTACACAGCTCACTAAGCTTTCCGAGAAAAGCTGATCAGAAACTAAGCGACAAAGCGCTCGCCCGAGTACTTCTTTCGCTTTGAACGTTTTAGCGATCGGTGGGGGTCTGAGTGCTCAGACAACCACTGATCAATAGTTCTGATATGCTACTGAAATGTGTAAAGTTTTTTTACACATTAAATGCTGATAAAATTTCTATAGAATGTATTATCATGAAGTAAAGTAGGTGTGATAGAAATAGTTCATTCACTTTTGAAAATAAAATGATTTTGAGTTGGACTTCGCTGGTCAGATGCGGTTTGGTTGAGTTATTCTTGATTTAATAATTCCTTTGCCTAATGACAATGACATTTCCAAGCCCAGTATATTTTGTTTGTCACTATGTTACACAATCTTTCTGGTTATCAGCAGTGTCCATGAAACTCTTCCCTAAATTAAAGGGAATGTGTCGCGAATTAAAAAATTTAGTAAGTTACTTATTTGTATTATATTTTTTAAGGCTTTTTTGCGGTATTTTTTTTTCTTCCACAAGGTGGAAAGTATTAAAAATAAAATTTTAATGTGACGTTTTCCTATGTTGGCCACCAGGGGGAGCACTTCCCAAAATTACAGCAAGGGGGATCAGGCAATGCAACCTGACTTACAGCTGCTGTAAATGTGGGAGGGAGACTCACCCGCTCTCTATTTTTGGCTACAAGCCAAGAAAAGGTGTCTTCAATTTGCTAAGCAGTGTCCAGCTCCCATTTTGGGAGTATTTTTGGCAGAAGCTACAGGACAGACCAAAAGGCCGCCCCAGTGCCCGACCATAACTACAGATGGTCGGATACTGGATCGTACCCGGCTCTTCCCGATGTACCTGGTGGCGGTGGGTACCGTAGTAATAATGGGTTAGTGCCAGCTTTTTCTACTGGTTAACACTAAGCCCCGCCTTAGTAATGGACGTCATCAAACAGACAACTGCCATTACTAAGGTGGTAATAAAGCATTAAAAAAAACACAGAGACATAAGAAAATCATTTTTTATTGAAAGAAAAATTCCCACACAACCCTCTTTCAACATCTTATTTAAAAGAAAAAAAAAAGAAGATCATCGAAGTAGTCCAACGAATCTACGACGAAGTCCAAACGGTCAAGTGGAACCTGCAAAACAAAAAAAATAACAGTTAATAATATGCTGCTGTTTCTTCTTTCCTCGCTTCTACATGTAGTTACACGGCGGCTCACAGTTGGAGCAAGGAATGACGGAGCAGCAGTGCTCGCCGCTGATCCTTCAAAACAGCCGCCAATCAGCTGTTTTGAAGGAACAGAGGCGAGCACCATTGCTCCATAGAGTGCCCCCCCAGACGCACACTAAACCCCCCCCCCCCACAAACTTGCAACCGCGCCACACACAAAACCATGCACGCACACACCTTACCTGCATGTTTGGGGTGTGTGTGTGTGTGAATGTGGGGGAGGTGCTCGACGGAGCAGCGGTGCTCGCGGCTGATCCTTCAAAACAGTTGATATGCGGCTGCGAAGGATCAGCGGCGTTCGTGTGCAGCTGATCCTGAATAGACGCCAATCAGCTGTTTTGAAGGAACTGTGGCAAGCACTGCTGCTCCGTCGAGCGCCCCCCCATACACAAACCCCCCCAAACATGCAACCGCACCAAACACAGACCCCAACACACACAAAATTCCCCCCCATGCACACACACACAAACTTCCCTGCACGCACATGCACACACACACACCTTACCTAAATGTTTGGGGGGGTTTGTGTGTGGGGGGAGCACTCGACGGAGCAGAGGTACTCGCCGCTGATCCTTCAAAACAGCTGATAGGCGACTGTGAAGGATCAGCGACGCTCGGGTGCCGCTGATCCTTCATAGTCGCCAATCAGCTTGTTTGAAGGAACAGCGGTGCGCACAAACAAATCCCCCAAAACATGAAACCGCGCCAGATCCCCCCCCACACACACACAAAAACGCCCCCCCCCCCCACACACACACACACAAACGCACACGAACAATCCCCACGCGCTCACACGTACACACCTTACCGGCAGCTGGTCTTCTCCAAAGTGGCGCCGTCTTTCCCCCCAACAAGCCAGCTTCTCTGCTGGATCGCTCTGAACTGAGCATGCGCATTGCAGTGCGAGACGGCAGAAGCACAGTATGTAACAATCGGCTCCCGTTCGTTATGCCCTATAGCTGCCATATTTCATCTGTGTATGTGTCGTTAAGCGACACGTCAGCGACATATCAGCCCCCAGTGAATTAAAAAAGTGTTAACCCCTTACAGACGTGAACAATTATCAGATTTTAATTTTCATTTTTTCCTCCCCACTTTCCAAAAGCCATAACTTTTTAATTTTTCCGTCGATATAGTCCTATGAGGGCTTGATTTTTGTGGGACGAGTTGTAGTGTTTCGTTGCACCATTTATTGTGCCATATAATGTACTAGTAAACAGGAAAAAAATTATTTGTGGGGTAGAAAATGAAAAACACATGGATTCCTCCATTGATTTTTGCGCTTCATTTTTATGGAATTCACCTTTCAATTAAAATATGTTAACTTTTTTCTGTGGGTCAATACGATTACGGCGATACTAAATATATATAGTTTTTTCTATGCTTTACTACTTTTACAAGGAAAAAATTAAGCGTAAAAAAAATAAAAATTATTTTGTGTTGCCAAATTCTGAGAGCCATAACTTTTTTATTTTTCCGTCGATTAAGTGGTATAAGGGCTTATTTTTTGCGGGTTTAAGCTGTAGTTTTTAATGCTACAATTTTTGGAGTACATGTAAGATTTTGAACACTTTTCATTAAATTTTTTGTGGGAGATGAGGTGACCAAAAAATATAAATTCTGGCATTTACATTTTTTGTTTTTTACGGCGTACATCGTACGGGTTAAATAAGAATATATTGTAATAGTTCAGACCTTTACGGATGCGGCGATACCAATTATGTTTATTTTTTTTATTTTTTTTCCAATGCTTTAGTGGGTAAATGCGAAAAGTGTTTTTTTTTTAACTTATAATATTTTTTTTTTATTACATTAACAAAAAAGACTTTATTTTACTAATTTTAACTTTTTTTTTTATTAGTCCCCTCTAGGGGACTTCAACTAGCGATCCACTATATACTATAGCCGTCCAAAATTTTGCATGCTCCGTTAGACTTCTATGGGTGAGTCTGTGCCGCAATTGCAGACAGGAATAGGATATGTTCTATATTTTGCTTTTTAGTTCTACGGCCCGGACACACATCCGTAAATATACGGAAAGGTGTCCTTGGCCAATAGAAATTTGTGGGTCACCAGATTATCCTTAATTATGGATTTGTAATTACAGATAGAAACTTTGGTCATGTGCATGGGGCCTCATTTAGGGGTTTTGCTCAGAGCCAAATACATGTTACTTGTGACTTCTTGAGGCTTATGGTCAGGATGGGGTGGTCTGTGCATCCTCTTGCATTGTAAGACTTGAGGCGGGATCTCTAGTTTGACTCCTCAGAAGGTATCCCAGAAAGGGTTTGATTGCCCCTTTTGAAATAATTTTTGTTTTATCAGAAACTAGGCACAGTAACATCTCTTTACTGATCCAACACATCTATAGCATATACCAGGAACGTATTATCACACCTCTTTCTTTCTTTTTTCTAGGTGTCTATTTGAAAGTGAAGAGAAGCGAGATATGGAATTCTCCAGTCAGCGGCAATAGAGGAATCAGAGGATGGGTAATTCATATTATTAATTACTGATAAATATCAGGCTAGTTTCTAGCGGTGGACTTTTAGAGGTGTGGTAATCCCTTCCTGGTATATAAGGATATATTTCTAGTAGTACATATATTGGCTATAGATATGTAAGGGCATTGTAAATGCCTTTGTGTTCTACACATGGGTGGGCTGCATTTGACTTTCCAACATACACATTCATCACCATCTCCACTTCCCCAATGGGAAATTTTTGGCTGGCATGTTGGGTATTGTGGCTTGCATAGGGAGAATTGTGAGCATTGTGGCTGTCCTCGCGGAATTGTAATTAGCATTGAAGGCATTGTTGCTGTCATTAGATGGCATTGTGACTTAGTTGGAGATATGGTATTAAAATTGGCATTGTGTTTGGGAAAGTGATAGTTGTCATGAGAACATTTTGTTTGTCTTGGGGCATTATGGTTCTCTTAAGAGGCAATAAGTGAATTGTGGTTGTCATGGTTGTATTCCGAATAGCAAAGGGGGCATGGAGGATAATGTGGCTCACTTTGAGGAACTTGTGGCTGTAATAGAGCTATTGTAGTTGGGATAAGGAACATTATGGTTGTCACGTGGCATAGTGGCTCTTATGAGTGCATTATTGCTTGAATGGGAGCCATTGTGGCTGGTATTTGGATATTTGGATAAGACATATAGCGGGTGTTCTGTGGGCATTGCGTCTTGCATTAGAAACATTGTGCGTAGAATGGGGGCAATCTAGTTGGAATAGGGCCATTAATGGCATTGTAACTGGCATGGAGGGCATTGTGTAATTTCCGCATTTTCGTAGGCAAAAGGGGAATTGAGAGCATTGTGGCTGTAATGGAGATATTGTCGCTGGGCTCAGGGACAGTGTGGCAGTCATGTGGGCTTAATGGCTCTTATAGGAGCTTTGTGGCTGGCACGTGGGCATTACTGCTGCCATAGTAGGAATTGTGGTTGACATAGGGACTTTGTAGTTGTCATGGGGGCATTGAGGTATGCAAAAAAGGCATTCAGGCCATTGTGGCTGATATGGAGTGCAATGTGGCGTTTGTGGTGGCATTGATGCTGGCATAGATCAATGGGCTTTCTGGTTGTTCGATAAATTTGTAATTGGCACTTAGGGCATTGTGGCACAGTGGCTGGCATGGAGGACAATTTACGATCATGGGGGCATTGGGGCTGGCATAAGAGGCATTGGCAGCACTGTGTCTGCGCTAAAGTACATTGTGGCTCGCATAGTGGCATTGTGGCTCCTGGCATAATGACTGTAATGGGGCATTGTAGTTGTCATAGGGCTATTGAAGCCATTGTGGCTGTCATGGTTGTATTGCAGTTAACTTAGGCGGCATTTAGAGCAATGTGGTTTGGATAAGGGGCATTGTGAAAGGAATAAGGGACACTGGACTTTGTATCGGTCATGGGGACATTTTAGCTGCCATATGGGATATTGGTTAGAAGCATTATGGCTGTCACGTGGTATTGGATGTAATGGGGGCTTTGTGGTTGGTTGGCATTGTGGTTGGCTGGCAGGGAGGAAGTTGTGGCTAACATTGAGGATATTATGACTGGGATATGGGGCATAGCGAGTGTCATGAGGATATTGTGGCTTGCAGGTGTCATTATGGCTGGCACGGGGACTTGTGTCTGTCATGTCTTGGTTAGCAAAGGGGAAAGTGAGTTCATTGTGGCTTTAATAAAGGCATAGTGGCTTGCAAAGGAGCATTGACAGTTGGTGGTTTCCATTTTGGCTTTCGGGCTGGCATAAGGGGCATTGACAGCATTGTTGCATGGATAAAGTACATTGTGGTCGCATGATTGTTGATTTTCTGGTGGCTTTGTGGCTGTCATTTAGGGCATTTGACTGTCATAGTGGCATTGTGTCCCTTATAAATGACATTGTGGGTTTCATGAGGGCATAGTCACTCTTATAGGAGCATTATTGCCAGCATTGGGCATTGTAAATGCCTTGGTGTCATTGAGCGCAATGTCATTGTCATTGGCGCATTGTGCCTTACATGGGAGCTTTGTGGCTGTCATGTGGTTAATTGTAGTTTGCATATAGATACTGGAGGCCATTGTGTGTTGAATAAAGGACATTTGGGTGGTCATTGTAGCTTGGATAAGGGGTATCACCGGCATTGCTGCTGGGATAAAGTACACTGTAGCTGGCATGGGGACTTTGTGGCTGGCATAGTGGCCACTGACAGCGTGGTTGCTGCCATTAAGGCATTTTTGTGGAGATAACGTAGATTGCGTGTGTCATGGGATCAATGGGGGTGTCATGGGGTTTTAGTGACTTAGGAGACCATGTAAATGACATGGGGCATAATGTGGCTATTATAAGAACCTTGTGGCTGGCATGGCGCATTGTAGATGGAATAAGGTGCATTGTGGGTGTTGTGAGTGCATTGTGGCTAACCTGAAAAGCATTGTGGCTTTTTTTAAGGTCTTGTAGCTGGCACGGTAGGCACTACGGTTGTCATGTGGGAATTTTGGTTGGCTTAGCAGGTATTGAAGGCATGGTGATTTGCATAGGGGGCATTGATGACTTTGTGGTTGTTATGTGGCGGAAATGTGGCTGGCACTGAGGACTTTGTGGCTGTCATTGGAGCCATTTAGATGTGGTGGGACAATGTAGCTGTCATAGGTGCATTTTGGCTGTCATTGGAAAATTGTGACTGTCGTGGCTTTTTGATTTAGGGTTTGCGTGGACGATGTTTCTTTTTTTACTATGAGAGGCACAGTATAGTTGATGTGTCTAATTTTCTTTGCCTCTCTAGTGATTTGGCCACAAGTTGCAAGTCAGCATCTAGCTATTTTCGCTACTAGTGATATAACTTTGTGTCTTAACCTGGCGCATGTGAGGTCTTTGTTGTATTTGTGATATTCTTCATGATTGACTGATAATAGCTATATTGTGTCCTCTCTAGGTCACATTTAGGCCCATGTCATATATGAGTTGTAAATGGTCCACTGAATAGATTGTAGAATGGTTTTCTGTTTTATACAGATGTGGAGGAGAGTGCTATTTCTTCTAGACATCTGATCTTTGATGTGATTTGTGCCTAATTTTGGGGTTGTGATCAGAGTTGATTATATCCTACTTATAGCTTCTAGTCAAGATGGGGTGGTTTGTGCATACTCTTGGATAGGAAGACTTGAGGTTGGATCTCTAATTTGGCTCCTCAGACTGTATCACAGAAAGGGTTTAATTGGCCCTTAAAATATTTGGGGGTTTCATTAGAAACTAGGCACACTAAAATCTCTTTACTGTTTCCAATACATCTATAGCATATACCAGGAATGTATTATCACACCTCTTTCTTGATTTTTTTTTCTAGGTGTCTATTTGAAAGTGAAGAGAAGCACGATATGGAATCCTCCAGACAGCGGCAATAGAGGAATCAAATGACTGGTAATTAATATTATTATTAATTACTGATAATTATCAGGCTAGTTTCTAGCTCTGGACTTTCAGAGGTGTGGTAATACCTTCCCGGTATATAAGGATATATGTCTAGTAGTACATATATTGGCTATAGATATTTAAGGACATTGTAAATGCCTTTGTGTTCTACACATGGGTGCACTGCATTTACATTCCAACATACACATTCATCACCATCTCCACTTCCCCAATGGGAAATTTTTGGCTGGTATGGAGGGTATTGTGGCTGGCATAGGGAGAATTGAGGGCATAGGGTCAGTCCTCGCGGAATTGTAATTAGCATTGAAGACATTGTTGCTGTAATACGATGCATTCCGTGATTGTTGTTGTCAGAGGACATTGTGGCTTTTATGGTAACATCGTGACTGGGAATTAGGGATAGTGTGGCTGTCATGAGGACATTGTGACTTTTTTGGAGGCATTGTGATATTTGTGTTGGGATTGTGACTGGTAAAGTGAACAATGAGGGCATTGTGACTTAGTTGGAGATGTGGTATTAAAATGGGCATTGTGTTTGGGAATGTGGTAGGTGTCATGAGAGCATTTTGTTTGTCTTGGGGCATTATGAAGAGGCAATAAGTGAATTGTGGTTGCCATGGTTGTATTCCGAATGGCTAAGAGGGCATGGAGAGTAATGTGGCTGGGATAAGGGACATTGTGGATGTCATGTGGCATAGTGGCTCTCATGAGTGCATTGTTACATGAATGGGAGCCATTTTGGCTAATATTTGGCTATTTGGATGACATATAGCCGGTGTCATGTGGACATTGTAACTGTCCTCGCGGAATTGTAATTAGCATTGAAGGTATTGTTGCTGTCATTAGATGGCATTGTGACTTAGTTGGAGATGTGGTATTAAAATGGGCATTACGTTTCGGAAAGTGGTAATTGTCATGAAATCATTTTGTTTGTCTTGGGGCATTATGGTTCTCTTAAGAGGCAATAAGTGAATTGTGGTTGTCATGGTTGTATTCCGAATGGCTAAGGGGGCATTAAGGATAATGTGGCTGGCATTGTGGGACGGCTAAGGGGGCATTAAGGATAATGTGGCTGGCATTGTGGGACCTGTGGCTGTAATAGAGCTATTGTAGCTGGGATAAGGGACATTTTGGATGTCATGGGGGCATAGTGGCTCTTATGAGTGCATTGTTGCTTGAATGGGAGCCATTGTGGCTGGTATTTGGCTATTTGGATAAGATATATAGTGGGTGTTCTGTGGGCATTGCTTCTTGCATTGGGGGCATTATGCGTAGAATGGGGGGGCAATCTAGTTGGAATAGGGCTATTAATGGCATTGTGAAAGGCATGGAGGGCATTGTGCCATTTCTTCATTTTCATTGGCAAAAGGGGAATTGAGACCATTGTGGCTGTAATGGAGATATTGTGCCTGGGCTCAGGGACAGTGTGGCAGACATGTGGGCATAATGGCTCCAGAGGAACACTGTGGCTGGCACGTGGGCATTGCTGCCATAGGAGGAATTGTGGTTGACATAGGGACTTTGTAGTGTTCATGGGAGCATTGAGGTATGCAAAAAAGGCATTCAGGCCATTGTGGCTGATATGGAGTGCAATGTGGCGTTTGTTACATAGTTACATAGTTACATAGTTAGTACGGCTGAAAAAAGACACATGTCCATCAAGTTCAACCAAGGGAAGGGAAAAGGGAAGGAAAAATTTCTACACATAGGAGCTAATATTTTTTTGTTCTAGGAAATTATCTAACCCTTTTTTAAAGCCATCTACTGTCCCTGCTGTGACCAGCTCCTGCGGTAGACTATTCCGTAGATTCACAGTTCTCACTGTAAAGAAGCCTTGTCGCCTCTGCAGCTTGAACCTTTTTTTCTCCAGACGGAGGGAGTGCCCCCTTCTTTTTTGAGGGGGTTTTACAAGGAACAGGATTTCACCATATTTTTTGTATGTGCCATTAATATATTTATATAAGTTAATCATGTCCCCCCTTAGTCGTCTTTTTTCAAGGCTAAATAGGTTTAATTCTTTCAATCTTTCCTCATAACTTAAATTCTCCATGCCCCTAATTAGCTTCGTTGCTCTTCTTTGTATTTTTTCCAACTCCAGGGCATCCTTTCTATGAACTGGAGCCCAGAACTGGACTGCATATTCTAGATGAGGCCTCACTAATGCTTTGTAAAGTAATATTACATCCCTGTCCCGCGAGTCCATGCCTCTTTTAATACACGACAATATCCTGCTGGCCTTTGAAGCAGCTGATTGACACTGCATGCTGTTATTGAGTTTATGATTTACAAGTACACCCAGATCCTTCTCAACAAGTGAATCCGCCAGTGTAGCTCCCCCTAGGACATATGATGCATGCAGGTTGTTGGTACCCAGATGCATAACTTTACATTTATCTACATTAAACTTCATCTGCCAAGTGGACGCCCAAACACTTAGTTTGTTTAAATCTGCCTGTAATTCATGAACATCTTCCATAGTCTGAACTATATTGCATAGCTTGGTGTCATCTGCAAAAATAGAAATAGTGCTATTAATCCCATCCTCTATATCATTAATAAATAAGTTGAATAATAGGGGTCCCAGCACTGAACCCTGGGGTACACCACTTATAACCGGTGACCATTCAGAGTAGGAATCATTGACCACAACTCTCTGGATACGGTCCTTGAGCCAATTCTCAATCCAATTACAAACTATATTTTCTAAACCTATAGTCCGTAATTTACCCATTAGGCGTCTATGGGGGACAGTGTCAAATGCCTTTGCAAAGTCCAAAAACACTAAATCCACAGCGGCCCCTCTGTCTAGACTTCTGCTCACCTCTTCATAAAAACAGATTAGGTTAGTTTGACAACTTCTGTCCTTAGTAAAACCGTGCTGGCTGTCACTTATAATGCTATTTATTGTCACATAATCCTGTATATATTCCCTCAATAGCCCCTCAAACATTTTCCCCACGATGGATGTTAAGCTTACTGGTCTATAATTACCCGGGGAAGACATAGAGCCCTTTTTGAAAATAGGCACCACATTTGCCCTGCGCCAGTCCCTTGGCACTATACCAGTCACTAGAGATTCTCTGAATATTATGAAAAGGGGGACAGAAATAACTGAACTAAGCTCTTTAAGAACTCTAGGGTGTAACCCATCTGGTCCCGGGGCCTTGTGCACATTTATTTTATTTAATTTAGCTTGGACCATCTCTACATTCATCCAATTCAGTATATCAACTGATATATTAACAGCACTGGCACCGGCTACATCAGCTGCTCCTTCTTCAGTTGTATATACAGAGCTAAAGAACCCATTTAGTAACTCTGCCTTCTCTTGATCCCCTGTGATCAACTCCCCATTACCATTATCTAGGGGTCCCACATGTTCAGACCTGGGCTTTTTTGCATTTATATGCTTGAAGAATTTTTTGGGATTTGTTTTACTATCCTTGGCCACCTGCCTTTCATTTTGTATTTTTGCTAATTTTATTACATTTTTACAGATTTTATTAAGCTCCTTATATTTTACAAAGGCTACAGCTGTACCCTCAGATTTGTATTTTTTAAATGCCCTTTTTTTGTCATGTATTGCCCCTTTCACAGAATGTGTAAGCCATGTGGGGTTTAATTTGAGTCGTTTATACTTGTTACCTGTAGGAATAAATTTTGCACTATAATAAATCAAAGTAGATTTGAAAATCTCCCATTTATCATTTGTTCCATTATTTGACATTAGTTCTTCCCAGTCTATATCCTGAATTGCAGCCCTCATCCTGGGGAAATTGGCTTTCTTAAAATTAAATGTTTTTGCCCTCCCAGCCTGCGTTTGTTTTTTACAGTATAGGTAAAATGTAACTATATTATGATCACTGTTACCGAGGTTTTCACGAACATTGACATTCCCAACAAGATCTGCATTATTAGAAATGACCAGATCCAACAGAGCTTCACCTCTAGTCGGGTCTTCCACAAACTGGCCCATAAAATTTTCCTGCAACAGGTTGAGGAAATGTCTCCCCTTTGCAGTTGAAGCCGAACCATGACACCAATTAATATCCCGGAAATTAAAATCTCCCATTATCACTACAGTACCCGCCTGTGCAGCCCGCTCCATCTGTTTATATAGCTGAACTTCCATCTCCTCAGTTATATTGGGGGGTCTATAGATTACACCAAAAGTAATTTTTTCAGTGTTTACCTCCCTTTCTAGTTCCACCCACAAGGTTTCAACCTTGTGGTGGCATTGATGCTGGCATAGATAGAATTGAGGGATTTCTGGTTGTTCGATAAATTTGTAATTGGCACTTAGGGCATTGTGGCTCACATATGAGTAATTTTTGGGGATAGTGGCTGTCATTGGGGGGCATTGTGGATTTTAGGTAAGCATTGTGTCTGGTAAAGTGGACAATGAGGACATAGTGGTTGTCATGGGGCATTTTAGTTGTCCTGGTTCTATTGATGTTGGCTTAGGGAGCATTGAGGACAATATGGCTGGCATTGAGAGCATTAGATTATCATGGAGCATAGTGGCTGGGATAAGGGACATTGTGGACCTTGCAGATGTCATGGCTGCATTTTGACTGGGAAATGGGACATTGTTGATTTCATGGGGGCAATTTAGCTGGCATTTAGAGCACAGTGGCTGGCATGGAGGACAATTTACGATCATGGGGGCATTGGGGCTGGCATAAGAGGCATTTGCAGCACTGTCTGCGCTAAAGTACATTGTGGCTCGCATAGTGGCATTGTGGCTCCTGGCATAATGACTGTCATGGGGAATTGTAGTTGTCATAGGGCTATTGAAGCCATTGTGGCTGTCATGGTTGTATTGCAGTTAACTTAGGCGGCATTGAGAACAATGTGGTTTGGATAAGGGGCATTGTGAAAGGAATAAGGGACACTGGACTTTGTATCTGTCATGGGGACATTTTAGCTGCCATATGGGATATTGGTTAGAAGCATTATGGCTGTCACGTGGTATTGGATGTAATGGGGGCTTTGTGGTTGGCTGGCAGGGAGGAAGTTGCGGCTAACATTGAGGATATTATGACTGGGATATGGGACATAGCGAGTGTCATGAGGATATTGTGGCTTGCAGGTGTCATTATGGCTGGCACGGGGACTTCTGTCTGTCATGTCTTGGTTAGCAAAGGGGAAAGTGAGTTCATTGTGGCTTTAATAAAGGCATAGTGGCTTGCAAAGGAGCATTGACAGTTGGTGGTTTCCATTTTGGCTTTCGGGCTGGCATAAGGGGCATTGACAGCATTGTTGCATGGATAAAGTACATTGTGGTCGCATGATTGTTGATTTTCTGGTGGCTTTGTGGCTGTCATGGAGGGCATTTGACTGTCATAGTGGCATTGTGTCCCTTATAAATGACATTGTGGGTTTCATGAGGGCATAGTCACTCTTATAGGAGCATTATTGCCAGCATTGGGCATTGCTGCTGGGATAAAGTACACTGTAGCTGGCATGGGGACTTTGTGGCTGGCATAGTGGCCACTGACAGCGTGGTTGCTGCCATTAAGGCATTTTTGTGGAGATAACGTAGATTGCGTGTGTCATGGGATCAATGGGGGTGTCATGGGGTTTTAGTGACTTAGGAGACCATGTAAATGACATGGGGCATAATGTGGCTATTATAAGAACCTTGTGGCTGGCATGGCGCATTGTAGATGGAATAAGGTGCATTGTGGGTGTTGTGAGTGCATTGTGGCTAACCTGAAAAGCATTGTGGCTTTTTTTAAGGTCTTGTAGCTGGCACGGCAGGCACTACGGTTGTCATGTGGGAATTTTGGTTGGCTTAGCAGGTATTGAAGGCATGGTGATTTGCATAGGGGGCATTGATGACTTTGTGGTTGTTATGTGGCGGAAATGTGGCTGGCACTGAGGACTTTGTGGCTGTCATTGGAGCCATTTAGATGTGGTGGGACAATGTAGCTGTCATAGGTGCATTTTGGCTGTCATTGGAAAATTGTGACTGTCGTGGCTTTTTGATTTAGGGTTTGCGTGGACGATGTTTCTTTTTTTACTATGAGGGGCACAGTATAGTTGATGTGTCTAATTTTCTTTGCCTCTCTAGTGATTTGGCCACAAGTTGCAAGTCAGCATCTAGCTATTTTCGCTACTAGTGATATCACTTTGTGTCTTAACCTGGCGCATGTGAGGTCTTTGTTGTATTTGTGATATTCTTCATGATTGACTGATAATAGCTATATTGTGTCCTCTCTAGGTCAAATTTAGGCCCATGTCATATATGAGTTGTAAATGGTCCACTGAATAGATTGTAGAATGGTTTTCTGTTTTATACAGATGTGGAGGAGAGTGCTATTTCTTCTAGACATCTGATCTTTGATGTGATTGGTGACTAATTTTGGGGTTGTGATCAGAGTTGGTTATATCCTACTTATAGCTTCTAGTCAAGATGGGGTGGTTTGTGCATACTCTTGGATAGGAAGACTTGAGGTTGGATCTCTAATTTGGCTCCTCAGAATGTATCACAGAAAGGGTTTAATTGGCCCTTAAAATATTTGGGGGTTTCATTAGAAACTAGGCACACTAAAATCTCTTTACTGTTTCCAATACATCTATAGCATATACCAGGAATGTATTATCACACCACTTTCTTGATTTTTTTTTCTAGGTGTCTATTTGAAAGTGAAGAGAAGCAAGATATGGAATCCTCCAGACAGCGGCAATAGAGGAATCAAATGAATGGTAATTAATATTATCATTAATTACTGATAATTATCAGGCTAGTTTCTAGCTCTGGACTTTCAGAGGTGTGGTAATACCTTCCCGGTATATAAGGATATATGTCTAGTAGTACATATATTGGCTATAGATATTTAAGGGCATTGTAAATGCCTTTGTGTTCTACACATGGGTGCACTGCATTTACATTCCAACATACACATTCATCACCATCTCCACTTCCCCAATGGGAAATTTTTGGCTGGTATGGAGGGTATTGTGGCTGGCATAGGGAGAATTGAGGGCATAGGGTCTGTCCTCGCGGAATTGTAATTTGCATTGAAGACATTGTTGCTGTAATACGATGCATTCCGTGATTGTTGTTGTCAGAGGACATTGTGGCTTTTATGGTAACATCGTGACTGGGAATTAGGGATAGTGTGGCTGTCATGAGGACATTGTGACTTTTTTTGAGGCATTGTGATATTTGTGTTGGGATTGTGACTGGTAAAGTGAACAATGAGGGCATTGTGACTTAGTTGGAGATGTGGTATTAAAATGGGCATTGTGTTTGGGAATGTGGTAGTTGTCATGAGAGCATTTTGTATGTCTTGGGGCATTATGAAGAGGCAATAAGTGAATTGTGGTTGCCATGGTTGTATTCCGAATGGCTAAGAGGGTGTGATCGCAATTTGAGTCACGTTACGCCTTGATCTCCATGCAGGTTCAAATCAGGTGGGGGGGTGCGAGCTCGGAGAAGCAACAGATACACTGAGACGTTTCTCAAAGTAAAAATCCTTCTGACTTTATTTAACCGTAGTGGTCGCTTTTATAGCATCAGAACAAAGAACATTCCATAACATATGAGTCATCTGTATAT
Source organism: Rhinoderma darwinii (assembly GCF_050947455.1). NCBI lineage: Eukaryota > Metazoa > Chordata > Amphibia > Anura > Rhinodermatidae > Rhinoderma > Rhinoderma darwinii. The sequence goes on from NC_134689.1 coordinate 351,115,590, forward strand.
TCAATCCTTACATCCTTCTTTCCCATAAAACTCATTGGTGGAACACAAGGTATTCCCTTTGGTTTCCTTTTATGCTTAGGGGGGTTGGTCAAGTGATTGACCACCATCTGTTCGCAATTTCAAGAGACGGCAGAAGCAGCTGCAAACTATTTCCTCTCTTAACCTTTCTAAAATACCCATTCTATTGTAACACATGTTCTCCTCTATAACATTTCACTCCTTGGGGCCCCAGATACATTATACATATATTTATACCATAACAATCCCTCCTTTTGTGATTTTACCAACACCTAAATTCCAATGCTACTTCTATCTCCTGATAGCAAGGCTTCGATCCATTTCTTCACTTGATTCACACAGGTATGTAGGTGGGGTAATCTCACAACATTCTTTCATCATAATGTATAGGCCCCTGATTGAATGCTTCCCTTATTTTGCAAAATGTATAACAATTAAAACATGTAAGCAATACAAATAATATCATTAAACAAATCAATGGTTGGAATAACACATGCAGTATCTTAGTGGCAGTGGGGGAAAATCCTGTAAATATGTCATACCAATGATGGGCACTAGCATCTTTTATTGCTGACGATAAATGTATTACTTCCTTAGCTGCTATTGTAGCCAATACTTTCACTTTACTTAGAGTTACATTATGGGCTGCTATCAATTTCTTTACGTCTTTAGACTTTTGTAACACTTGTTTTAACTCTTCCAGTGGCAAACTAAAATTTCCATAGGGCAAAGGTTCAGGTACCCATATAGTGGACATTATTTCTTCTAAAGTAGGCAGGAACACTATAGTTTGGTTCCCCCAAGTCAAATGCGTCACATTGTATAGACATCCTGAAAATGGTCCTATGAGATTAAACTGGCTAAGGGTCTGCTTGTTGTTAGTTATTAAACATACATGCTGTGGACCTACTTCAATATAAACCTGTAGGTTAGCTTCTGGGATTATAGTGAGTGCGCATACATTATCCTGGTGCTGCATTAGACAGGGTTCATATATCCCTGACTGCTGATTACATACATATCCATGCTCTGTTAACTGGCACAAATCTATATTCCTTGTCTTATTTTGAGAATCTATGTGTGTTCCTTTCATTTCTGGCATCCAATATTTTCCTAATAATGTCACCGGATCAATCATTACCATTGGCATAACAATAAATTTGCATAATAGAGTAGGATTTTTCACATGAAATGCTATTAGTCTTCCTGCGCACCATTTAGGTGTACACTCAGTATACTCAGGCTGTAACAATAACCACGTATCATTTCTCTCTCCTATGGGCAGAATGTCTGTCCATTGCCTAACATGACTACTAAACAATTTATTCTTAAAATTATTCATCTGTTCTTGTTGCCACATCGTTTTAAGCGTACATACTGTCCAATTTACAAAAGTTGATACATTCTGTAATGTTCTATATTCGGTTAGCATACTTTCATTAAAAACATTTAGAAACAGTTCATCTATAGCTAACCCTTTTTGCTGTAAGTGAAAGGTAGTAGGTAACCATGAGGCACCTATCCTTAATGCAGTAGATGTGTCGTCTCCCACTGAGTTTAATTTGTTCATAACTGTTTCTACCTGTATACCATTCAATACTCCTAATCCCGTTCCTACCCCTCCTAATAGCGGGTCATACCATTCTCTTTTTTTTGTCTATGACAGCTGGGGGATTCAGGGAAGGAAATATTGAAGTGTACATTCTTTTTCTGCTGTTGGGTTACAGCGCTCTTACAAGTGTGTGGGATTCTTTCCAGACTTTGTACTGTTATATGTGGCTTAAAACTATCTCTTAAAATTGTTATCAAGAATACAAAATATCTTCTATTTCTTATTTGGCTATTATTCATACATAATATCATCCCATCAGTTTCTTTTATTACAATCGTAGAGTTGAGCCTCTCCTTGTTGCATCTTTCATAAATCTTATTTATCATTTCATTTCTATTTTTACTGGTTGTATATTTCTATAGATACTGTAAATCTGGTTCATAACAACAAAACAACAGCCCCGGCGTCTCTTCTTGTATGCTAATGTTGGCTGTTTTGTCTATGTGAAGGTACACAGTCCCTCCATGTGGTCCTTTTCTCCAAGTCCCTTCGGTTGTAGTCACATTTGTAGTATAACACGGGTCATTGGCCTTACAGGTGTAGTTACCCTGCTTTCTATCCACTGTGGCATTCGCCCACACTGTCCTGAACTGTTCCAGTGATTCTGTACTGATTACGTGTACAGGAGTAGCAGTTCTGCCTTTTTGTATAAGAGCACACGCAACAACCGCCGCAACAACCGCAAAGATCTTCATTCTTCTGGCTGAAGAACCTTTTTACAATGACTGGTGTGAATCCAGCTTGCCTTTCCTTCGAGCTTCACTGAGGTGCTTGTAACGAGTAGGACTTGAAAAGGACTTGAAACGGTCCGTCAAATCTTGGGTCTAGACTTTTCCTCACGTGTCTTTTGACAACGACCCAATCTCCTGGTTCTAGCTTATGCGTCCCTTCAACTGAATCGGGATCTAGAATGGAAGCAAAAACTTGTGCATACACCTTGGTCAATTGTTTGTTCAGCGTTTATACATAATCTGTTAGTCTACCATACTGCATTTGGAGCACCTGTGGAAAATAACATCCTAATCTGGGAGCCGACCCAAATAAGATCTCATATGGGCTGAGACCTGTTCTTTTTGTGGGCGTGTATCTTACTGAGAACAAGGCTAATGGTAGACACTCGGTCCATGGTTTCCCGGTTTCTACCATTACTTTTTGGATTTTCAATTTGAGAGTCCCATTTAGTCTCTCAACCTTCCCACTACTTTGTGGATGGTATGGTGTATGTAGGGCTTGACTTATGCCTAGAGCTGACAACACATAGTTCATGATTTCACCCGTAAAATGAGTTCCTCTGTCGCTCTCCATCATCTCTGGAACTCCATATCTGCACACCACCTCGTTGATCAGTTTCTTTGCTGTGGCTACGGCTTGTAGCTTTGGTTACTGGAAAAGCTTCTGGCCATCCTGAAAAGAGATCAATACAAACAAGCACATACTCATAGGTACCAACTTTGGGTAGTTGAATATAGTCTATCTGCAGTCTCTGGAACGGATATATAGGTCTGGGTGTGTGCTTCTGTGGTACTTTTACAGTTCTTCCAATATTATGTGTTGCACAGATCATGCATCCTTGTGTAAAACTGCTGGCCATCACACTAAACCCTGGAGCATACCTGGTTTTGTTAACCAAGTCCATCATTGCCGTTTTTGACTGGTGTGTCTCTCCATGTGTTATCTGGGCCATCATTGGGAACATTGTCTTAGGCAGGCACAGTTTATTCTGGCACTGCCAGAGGCCATCTTTTCGTAGCGTTGCTCCTTGGGCCGTCCACTTGTCTTTTTCTTCTTCTGTTGCTTGTCCTTGAAGTTTTTGCAGTAGTTCCGGGCTTACAGCTGGTCTTGTTTCCTCTGGATCTTTTATCTGATATACGGCTGCTAACACGGGTAGCTTCTGTGCTGCTTGCTTTGCCGCTTCGTCTGCCAGGGCATTTCCCCTTTTGTCTCTGGTGAACTCACCTTAGTGTGAGCTTTAATTTTTACTACTGCTACTTCTGTGGGTAACATCAGGGTCTCCATCAAGTATTTTACAAAGTCTGCATTCTTTACAGGTGTACCTGCAGAGGTCAAAAACTGTCTAGCCCTCCATATGGGGCCATAATCGTGTGCAATCCCAAAAGCATATCGAGAGTCAGTGTATATATTTGCTGTCTTTCCTTCTGCATGTTGGCATGCTGCTGCCAGGGCCTTAAGCTCCGCTTCTTGTGCTGAGCGGGACGCTGGTAAGGAGGCTGCTTCTAGGACTACATCTTCGGTGGTTACTGCATATCCTGTAAGAAAAGATCCTTCTACACAATACCTTGAACCATCCACAAAGAGTATTAGGTCTGGGTTTTGGAGTGGGGTATCTTTTACATGTGCGAACCCCACTGTTTCCTGGGCCATAAGGGCCATACAATCATGTTCATCAGTTTCAGACAAAAATTGTGACCATACTTTACCTACGTCTTCTCCCCCTTGCTCCAAAGGCAGTAAGGTAGATGCGTTCAATGTAGTACAGCGGTGTAAAGTAACCTGCTCAGGAAGAAGAAGAGCACAGGTTAATCTCAAATGTCTTGCAGTGGACAAATGCTTAGGTTGTACTTGAGTTAGAATAGCAGTAATATCATGTGGTGGAAATGCCAGGACCAAATCTGAGGCCTTGTTTAGCATTGAATTTACAGCAATAATAACTTTCACACATGATGGGGAACCTCGGGCCACAGGGTCTAGTCTAGCTGAATAATATGCTACCGGGCGCTGCTGTGGTCCATGACTTTGTGTGAGAACTGCAGTGGCATGTCCATTTTGTTCAGTCCAGTACAAAGTATATGATTGCGTAGAGGTACTCCATGGATTGGTGTCACAAGCCGCTACCAAACACAACTCCTCCTCATTCAGCTGATAATCCAAAATACTTTGAGAATCTCACTTTTATCAGGTTCTGCAAATACTTGATTAATACAAAAACAAATAAAAATAAAACATTCCCAAAAACTTTACATCAAATTAACAATGTCCAGACAAGTTTTGTTTTGCCTTCTCCCTCATCTAAATCCATAAAAACTCGTGTGAGTGACGTCACATCGCCTCCTGTGTAACTTTGCTGGAGGGGGATGGTCTCTTACACATAAACCACAATTGTACCTGATCAGTTCCTTCACCCTTCCCCCCTTTGTGGACTCTGCGAGAGTGATGTAGCAGAGTTCAAAACTACATCTCAACATAACACTAGTTTAACCCCTTGTAATGTACAACAGCCTGAAACAAAAATGACTTTTTCCTGACAAACATTTGATCTTTACAATGACATAACTCATGTATGAAATCAAAAAAATAAAACAATTGTAGTTAGTTATTCAATAAAACAGAAAATATTATCTCTGATAACATTAATTACTGCAAACCAATAAACAGTATAACGGTGGGGGCACATACATTTTCAAAACCCCCCGTGTCTCACAGTATCTGTAGTTTAATACATCTGAATTATCAAAACACATGAAATCTGATCACATCATAACACATAAATATCGTAACTTTTATAACCAACAGCGCTTGCGCAAAAGAGAAGAAATTTATTTCAGTTTGTACACATTACTGATATATATATATATATATATATATATATATATATATATATCTCAGCAGTGCATATTGAGATCCCTTTGTCTCATCAGCCCTGCAGACTGCACCCAGTCAGCCCCCCTCCTCCTCCTCCCAAACACAGCACACTCTAGGGGGGAGGGAGGGGGGTCACAAACTCGCAGCTTCTCACAACTTCTTCTCTCACAATCTTAACACTTTCAATGCCGGCAAAACAACATACGTATCTGCAATCATTTATCACACCATTGTATAGGAATTAGCTACGTTAATGTTTAACCGTACAATCTGTCGGCCACCATCTCTATATTATGATGACGTGTTGTTTCATCAGTAAACTAGACTGGAACTTCTGTAAATAGAAAAAAACACTACAAATGACAAAATTAACAAGGTGATTATTTCATACTGATTTGGATGGGCCGGGCGTGGCCACATCAGGGGCAGGGGGGGGGGCAGCCTCTCCCATTAGAAACAGTGCGCAGGGGGTTTCCCACCAACAATGAGGACACACTCAACATGAGGTACGGACGCCATTACCGGGCGTCGGCTGGTCCTGTTTTCTAATACATACAAAATGACACAAAGTCATACAAAATATCTATATCAGCATTTAATGTTGTGTCCATTCATTTCAAGAACAAGATTACATTTCTTATCTCACTAGCAGCTGTTCTCCACCTCCCCCTTCTCTTATCACACTAGTTGATTCTAAATTATACCATATGGGAATTTACTATAAGGTCATTTGCAACATTAAAACAACTACTACTTCTATCACTTCCTTTGCTTTAAACTTTACTTTATAAAATATGAATTTCCTCTGACACTTTTCATCTTTCAGCCATCCACGTTTTGTGTCACAACATTCATTCCATTTTTCTGCGTCTAACCGTCCATGGGATTCTAGACCACATGCTTTCATTAATTTTTTTTATTTTTTTTTATTTATTTATTTATTTATTTTTTTGTTCCCTGCGTTGCCTTTTTACCTTCTCTTTCTGCTACTACCTGTTTGGCGGTTTGTCCTTTGGGGTGCTCATCTCGTACTCTTGTTACAGATTCTAGCTACTGACAGATGAATTCCATTCTCATCTGTTTTAGACAGTTTCTAGTTTCCGTACTTACTCTTGTTACAGATTTTAGCTACTGACAGATGAATTCCATTCTCATCTGTTTTAGACAGTTTCTAATTTCCGTACTTACTCTTATTACAGATTCTAGCTGACAGACGAATTCCATTCTCATCTGTTTTAGACAGTTTCTAGTCTCCGTACTTAATAGGGACACCAGTTCCCCATTGTCTAGTTATAAGTGGTCGCCTATAGGCAGACCCTAAGTTATGTAGGGGGTAGTTTTCCTGATAGGTGAATTTCTGGATTTACGATCCCCTAGTAAGCTTACACCCTTTTAACAGGTGCTTGCTCACCCATATGCCATACCTCAAACTCTCGTTTGCCGTGACTGTTTCCCATAGCCCTGCTATGATGGAGGGGACTCTTTCCTTCTCTCTCAGTTTTTATCTTCACTAACAAACACTATGGCTATTGGCTGTTAGGGAAAGTCCCACACTACCTTTCTCACCTATTTTATACAGTTACTTATCCCCTCAAAACCCTTTTAAACCTTCTTCTACTCTGGCCAGAGAATTAAATTCCTTTTATAACTAGCTTACTTTCTTCTTATTCACTTTAAACACCACTCAAGGAGATATCCTCCACACCATAACAGTAATATGACAAATATTCCTGATCCAAATAATAAGGAAAACGTAAAATCAAGCTGTTCATTTGACATGCCGGATTATCGGATTGCAGAAAATTCTGGAATTTTGAGCTGAAAATCAGTGCATGATAATCCCCGCAAGTACCTCAATGCTGTACACACATTTTCGGTATTTTGCCGGATTATCAGATTGCACAAAATTTTCGATTTTCGGGCTAAAATTTAGCCTATCATAATCCCCGTAGTCACCTGAAGCATGTACACATGTTTTTGGTAATTTGCCGGATTATCGGAAGTTTTTTCCAAAAACAATTTCCTTATTCTAAAATGCATTTGTGACACAAAACTGGGTTTCTACAACATTCATACAAATACTGTCATGGAGATCAGGCACTTTATCCTGAGGGTAGGATTACATATAGACTTGACCAGATTTTTACACTAAAAATACCCTCATGTGGCCCCTCTATCCCTCAGGAGTACTACCGGGAAGGTGACCTACCAGACAGGAAGGTGCAGAGCAGAGTTTGTAAGAATTAAGTCTTCTTACCTTGCTGCAGCAGTGGTCTGCACGTTCCTTCGTCCGGGTGGTCGCCACTCTAGTCCCGGGAGATCCCCTAGGTGGGGTGCCGTCCTTCTGGTCAAGTCCCTGGTTCGGGCGCCAATTTCTGTGATCGCAATTTGAGTCACGTTACGCCTTGATCTCCATGCAGGTTCAAATCAGGTGGGGGGGTGCGAGCTCGGAGAAGCAACAGATACACTGAGACGTTTCTCAAAGTAAAAATCCTTCTGACTTTATTTAACCGTAGTGGTCGCTTTTATAGCATCAGAACAAAGAACATTCCATAACATATGAGTCATCTGTATATTCAATCCTTACATCCTTCTTTCCCATAAAACTCATTGGTGGAACACAAGGTATTCCCTTAGGTTTCCTTTTATGCTTAGGGGGGTTGGTCAAGTGATTGACCACCATCTGTTCGCAATTTCAAGAGACGGCAGAAGCAGCTGCAAACTATTTCCTCTCTTAACCTTTCTAAAATACCCATTCTATTGTAACACATGTTCTCCTCTATAACATTTCACTCCTTGGGGCCCCAGATACATTATACATATATTTATACCATAACAAGGGCATGGAGAGTAATGTGGCTGTCATTGAGGGACTTGTGGCTGTAATAGAGATATTGTGGCTGGGATAAGGGACATTGTGGATGTAATGTGGCATAGTGGCTCTCATGAGTGCATTGTTACATGAATGGGAGCCATTTTGGCTGGTATTTGGCTATTTGGATAAGACATATAGCCGGTGTCATGTGGACATTGTAACTGTCCTCGCGGAATTGTAATTAGCATTGAAGGCATTGTTGCTGTCATTAGATGGCATTGTGACTTAGTTGGAGATGTGGTATTAAAATGGGCATTGTGTTTGGGAAAGTGGTAGTTGTCATGAAATCATTTTGTTTGTCTTGGGGCATTATGGTTCTCTTAAGAGGCAATAAGTGAATTGTGGTTGTCATGGTTGTATTCCGAATGGCTAAGGGGGCATTAAGGATAATGTGGCTGGCATTGTGGGACGGCTAAGGGGGCATTAAGGATAATGTGGCTTGCATTGTGGGACGGCTAAGGGGGCATTAAGGATAATGTGGCTGGCATTGTGGGACTTGTGGCTGTAATAGAGCTATTGTAGCTGGGATAAGGGACAGCAGTAAGAATTTTTTTTTAAATATCAAGACAACATATATCCCACCACAAATTAAATAGCATCATGTATCAGGTTCACTTCTGTTTGCGATAATAGAAATAAAAATCCAATCTTTTCCATAGCAGTTTATTTTACACAAATATTCCTACAGATCAAGAAAATCAAAGCTGAAGACTGAGGTAGATATAGAAAGTAGAGGGCCCCTGTTCAAGACCAGTATGTCCTCCAGTGCTGGTCTTTGGGTGTGACAACTTAGTCTAATGCCCAGCGCTCATTTCCTAGGGTGCTCCCAAAGGACTAATTCCTTACAACATGAGCGTGGACTATGTAAACCTTTACTACCTTGAACCACCGGGGAATTTATGATGAATTCCTTCACTATTTAGGCACTGTACGACTGAAAAATTAACCCTATAAGTCAAACTCGGGAACAAGACAATTTGAGTCAATTATTTTTCTAAAAAGCAAAGATATAAAGCCTCTACCCTCTGGGTTAGTTTAAGGCCCAAAGAGAGGTGACAAACCCCATGGAATCCGTTTTACCACAGACCGTGCATATGTCATCCCAAAGGGGCCATTATAACCACTAGTGAGGGAGAGTAGAAGCAGTACAATATAGGGTTAATTTTTCAGTGAAATTATCATGAATGAGATTAGTTCATCATAGCATTCGCGAGATGCGTTCCACTTACCAGTGCGTGTCATGATTCATTTTGGAATTGACGGGTAGGAGCAGTCCTGCGCGAGACATTAGGTCTAGCGCATGCGCAGTCACTCTCGGAAGACACCGAGAAACTGAAACAACATGGAGGAAGTGAGGGGATCCACCGGTTGGTGAGCCCAATATGAATGATTAAAAGTTTCTAATTTTGCACACCTGCACTTTACTTATTGGCACTTACCCAATTCGATCATATTTAGGCATTTTTTATACAGTATGGGCGATATGCCCTCCTAATAATTTTTGCATAAAGTGATTATCAGATCCTGTTTAACACATTGGAGATTTTTTTACTGTACACTGTGTATTTGAATCAGAGAACCATGCAATATTGTATTTTGTATTGCTCTATTATGTATTTTGGTAAATTATGTATTTATATGTGCACTGTTCACTGAGATGTATTGCTTGATAAAGGCCCCATGGAGTAGGGCTGAAACATCGCAAAGGGTGATTAAAGTGATCCTATTTTTTCACTGAGTTTGGAGTGCTGTCTTGTATCTTGGATTTTGCTAAATACATATATATATACATATATATATATATATATATACATATATATATATATATATATATATATATATATATATATATATATATATATATATATATATATATATATATCTCCAGAACACCCTTTTGACATAGGTTTGCGCCTTAGAAAGCTAGGGGCACATTAGTAGACATTTGTATACGTTTCATTTTACACTTGATGTATGCAGCAGTTGTGGCATGGGAATAGCTAGGGAGGCTACTGGAGTGCTTGCCCAAAGTGTGGATTGTGAAGTGGGCCCACTCCATATTTAAAAACAATAAAGTAAGAAATATTAGATTAATCAGCGGTGCACACAACTTCCTGATGCTGGATGGTGTTAAGAACTAATCCACAGGCGCTCAGAGCTGAAAAGAGCCGGGAGCAAGGAGGGTAAGTATATGGTCTGGGGTCTGAAATAAAGTCTTGGGTCTGGGTCAGAATTAATTTAGGGGTAAGGTCTGGGGTCTAAATCAATTGAGGAGTCTATTCCGAGGAAAGGATTTATTTTTGGGTCTGTTCTGGGTCTGAATTAATTTTGGGGTCTGTTCTGAGGTATGGATTCATTTTGGGGTTTGGTTAGGGGTCTTAATTTGGGGGTTTATTGGTATAGTGGTACTATTTATGTGTACTGTATAGCGCACTATTTATGTGTGCGATATACAGCACCACAATTGATGTGTTACTGTCAATCCAAATTGTAACTGTAATCCTGCCTCTGTAAATGGGAACCCATTTTAACACATTATTTAAGTGTAACTCTGCATTAGTGTGTGTGTGTGTGTGTGTGTGTGTGTGTATATAGGGTGGTCTTCTGGGGAGGTTTTACTGTTTGCTTTTATATATTCACACATATATATATATATATATATATATATATATATACATATATATATATATATATACTGAATATAACTATGTCTATCTATCTATCTATCTATCTATCTATCTATCTATCTATCTATCTATCTATCTATCTATCTATCTATCTATCTATCTATCTATCTATCTATCTATCTATCTATCTATCTATCTTATCTATCTATCTATCTATCTATCTATCTATCTATCTATCTATCTATCTATCTATCTATCTATCTATCTATCTATCTATCTATCTATCTATCTATCTATCTATCTATCCTGTAAATCCTCCCCAAAAGAACACCCCTTTACATTTTATCAGGGGAGTGGCACAATGAAGCTTTTGCCTGGGTGAAAGAAAGTCTAGTTACATCTCTGGTTGTGGTATGTACATGGCCGGCCTTAGCTATGTGCGACACGTGCGGTCGCACAGGGCGCCGGCCACCATGCTGTAAGGGGGGCGCCAGTGGGTACGAGCACAAGAGAGGAGAAATGTTCCTCCCTCTGCACTGCTGCGTGAAGTGAGCGCTGATTGGAGGAGCAGCAGGTGCTTCTGTCTGCTCCACCAATCGGCACAGCCTGTATTGCAGTGTCACACACACTCAGTACCTCATCATCTCCTTCCTTCTGTGCTGCTGCCCCAGTGAAGACTCCTCCACGGAGCTCCAGAGTCAGATAAGAAGAGCAGCAGCTTTAGCTTAATTTATGTCTATTTATGTGCTGTGTGAGGGAGGAGGGAAGAGGGGGCTTTTAGTGATGTGTAACAGGATGTTTTTTTTTTTAAAGATCGATTTTGTGGGGGAGGGGAGACTAGGTTAGAGGTACTTTGTGTGTGTATTTTTTACAGATCGATTTTGAAGGTGAGGGGACATTGCCCTAAATGCTATAGGAGTGTGGGGGGATTCTTTATACATGTATTTTGTGGGGAGGGGGACTTCTGTATAGTTTATTTTGTGGTGTTGGAGCTTATTATGAATCATGGGGGAGGGGAACTTAGCGTTATGTATGGGGAGAAAGGATTCTTTAGGGTACGGCCACACGGAGCGGCCCTCACACCGTCGCAACGCGGCCAACAACCGCGCTGGCACTATGTAGGTGCGGCTGTCAAATACCTCGTTAAGGGGTATTCCGGTTACATTCGCCTCCGCACTGCCGCTCCATTCATTCTCTATGGGAGCGCCGGAGATAGCCGAGTGCAGTGTTCTGCTTTTTCCGGCGCTCCCATAGAGAATGAACAGGGAGTAAGCTGTTGTAATTTGCAAAATCGTGCGGCCATAAAGGGCGTATTCATTCATGGCCGCACGTTAACGCGGGTAAACCGTCCCTTTATCTGGAAAATCGTGCGGCCATGAATGAATACGCCCTTTATGGCCGCACGATTTTGCAAATTACAACAGCTTACTCCCTGTTCATTCTCTATGGGAGCGCCGGAAAAAGCAGAACACTGCACTCGGCTATCTCCGGCGCTCCCATAGAGAATGAATGCGGCAGTGCGCATGAGCGTGTAACCGGAATACGTGCGGCCATTAACAGGCTGTTTGACAGCCGCACTGAACATGGTGCCGGCGTGGTTGTTAGCTGCGTTGCGACCGTGTCAGGGCCACTCTGTGTGGCCTTACCCTTAGGCTGGATTCACACGAGCGTGTGCCTTTTGCGCACGCAAAAAACGCGGCGTTTTGCCTGCGCAAAATGCATTTGACAGCTGCGTGTGTCAGTCCCGTATGATGCGCGGCTGTGTGCTTTTTGCGCAGCCGCCATCATTATGACACTCCATTTGGATGTTTGTAAACAGAAAAGCACGTGGTGCTTTTCTGTTTTCATTCATCCTTTTCACAGCTGTTGCGCGAATCACGCTGTTCGCATGGAAGTGCTTCCGTGTGGCATGCGTGGTTTTCACGCACCCATTGACTTCAATGGGTGCATGATGCGCAAAAAACGCTCAAAGAACGGACATTTACGCAGCGGACTCATTGCACGGACGTAATTCCCGTTCGTCTGAATAAGCCATTAGAGATAATATTTGTGGGGAGAGCAACTTGATTGTAAGGGTAGGAACACACAGGGCGGATACGTAAAACAACACAGTGTATACGTCCTAAGAACCGCAGGGAATTTCACCTGAAAAACAGCACCAAATTTTGTTGTCGTTTTTTGGGCGGAAAGAATGCAGAAATAAATTTTAAAAAAAGCTAATACTCCCAGCCGTAGTCCCTCTCTCTCTGAGCGTAGCCCCGCCTCCTGCGATGACGCTGTCGTCCATGTGACCGCTGCAGCCTTTGATTGGCTACAGCTGTCACATGGGATGCATCGTCATCCCTGGAGGCCGGGCTACGCTCAGAACAGAATACGCATCGCTATGACTACGGCCGGGTGTACTACCCTTTTTTTTTCTCATTAGAGATTAACGATAAGCAAAGTTTTTATCATTGATCTTCCCCTTTGCTAACACTGACCAAATATCATTATAATTGGTCAGAAACTGGCGAATCATGATGATAATTGGCTAAACTAAATAGGCCTTTAACCCCTTAATGACCGGCCTATTTTAAACCTTAATGACCATTCCATTTTTTACGTTTTTCCATCGTCGCATTCCAAGACCTATAACCTTTTTATTTTTGCGTCGACATGGCTCTATAATGTCTTGTTTTCTGCGGGACAAGTTGTATTTTTTAATAGCACCATTTTGGGGGACATATTATTTATTGATTAACTTTTATAAACTTTTTTTTGGGAGGGAATAGAAAAAAACCTGAAATTTCGCCACCCTTTTTCACGTCTTAAATCTACGCCGTTTACCGTGTGATATAAATAACACAGTAACTTTATTCAGCGGGTTGTTACGATTGCAACGATACCAAATTTGTATCGTTTTTGTATGTTTTACTACTTTTACACAGTAAAAACGCTTTTTTTTCAAAATTATTTGTTTTTGTGTCTCCATATTTGAAGAGCCGTAACGTTTTTATTTTTTCGCCGATGCGGTTGTATGAGGGCTTTTTTTTTGCGGGAAGACTTGTAGCTTTTATTGGTACCATTTTGGAGTAGATGCGACTTTTGGATCACTTTTTATCAATTTTTTTTAAAGTCAGGATTCACAGAAAACAGCAATTTTTCCATAGTTTTTTATTACATTTTTTACGGCGTTCACCGTGCGGGTTAAATAATGTAATAGATTTATAGTCGGGGTCGTTACGGACGCGGCGATACCAAATATGTGTAACTTTGTAACTTTATTTTGGTTTTTTAACAGTAAAGCATTTTGTAAGGGGAAAAGCTGTGTTTTTCATTTTTTTTCACACTTTTTTTTTAATTTACTTTATAAAACTTTTTTTTAACTTTTTTACTAGTCCCACTAGGGGACTTTAATATGCGATTCTCCGATCGCTATTATAATACACTGCAATACTTTTGTATTGCAGTGTGCTACTTCCTGTCCGTTTAAAACGGACAGGTATCTGCTAGGTCATGCCTCCGGCATGATCTAGCAGGCATTCACTCCAGGCAGACCTGGGGGCCTTTATTATGCCCCCGGCTGCCATTAGAGACACAGACACTCGGCGATCGTATCGCCGGGTGTCGGTGGGAGAGAGAGGGAGCTCCCTCCCTCTCTCCAAAACCACTCAGATGCGGTGCACACTATTGTGCACCGCATCGGAGGGGTTAAACGGGTGAGATCGATACTAATATCGATCTCACCCGGCAGAGCAGGGACGCCCCCAGCCCTCAGCTACCTCTGGCAGCTGAGAGCAGGGAGATTTGACGCTCCCTGCTCTGTTTACTTTATCCTGATGCAGCGCCGTAAAAAGGCATATGCATCAGAATAAAGCCCGTTAGTGGCCGCCGTTAAAAGGCGTATTGGCGGTCACTAACGGGTATATGGGGGTATATTCAGGCTTAGTTCCTAGGGCAGCGTGAGTTGTAAATACGGCCCTGCTAAAGACGCAGATACTATTGAACACTATAGCAGAGCAGGGAGGTATCCCCTGCTCTGCGATCTACTAGGCTGGTGGTTCCCAGCATGAGGTTCCCATGAGAACCCTCCAGGGGTGCCGCGACACTCCTCTGGACAACTGCCACGGACGTGCTTTCTCTCCTCCTCCTCATAGCGCAAAGTGGATGTGAGGAGGAGGAGATTTTTTTGCAGAACCCCTTTAGATAGCACCCCCTGACTAAATGGACAGAGACGTCAGGGGCTTCTCCTGGAGTGGAATCCCCGGTCACAGCGTCGGCAACGCTGAGGACAGGGATTCCGCTTCAGGAGTTAGTTGCCCCTGATGTCTCTGTTCATATATGGACAGAGACATCAAGCACTCCGTCAAGGAGCAGAATCCCCAGCCACAGGGAGCTACAGTGGCGCTATCTACAGGAAGGGAGTGCTACCTACACAGGGTGTGTGTGGCACTGCCTACAAGGGTGTGTGTGGCACTACAAGGGATCTGTGTAGCACTACTTACAAGGGGGCTGTGCGGCAAGGGGGGGATTTGTGGCACTACTTACTAGGGATGCACAATGCATCGAAACTTCTATACTGTGCATCCCCAAATGGTTCGAGCCACACAGCTAAGTATAGTAATACATGATGAATGAGAGCGGGGCTGCGGCTGTGTAATACATCCATTGCCCCGCTCCTGAGTCCTGACAAGTGCGTGCCGCGAGGATGATGCGATGCAGCCAGCGCTGAACTAATGAGCGGCGGCACTGAAAACAGAACATGGCGGCCGCACTGCAAAACACCCCCATGTTCTGTCTTCGGTGTCTGCGCCGCCGCTCATTAGTGCAGTGCCAACCGCATTACCTCATGCTGACCGCGTGCACACTTCTGTCAGGAGCGGGGCAATGACTGTATTACACAGCCGCAGCCCCGCTCTATAACGGCGGAGATCAGAGAAACCGCTCATCTCCGCTGCTATTCTCCTGAATGCTGCGATCAAAGCTGACTGCAGCATTCAGGGGAAAGTGAGGAGGGGGGATGCCCCTGGATCGCGTCACAGGGAATTCCTGTGATGCGATCGAGGGCCATACCATATATGGGCAGACAGCCCAGGGTCCATTGAAGGACCCCAGGGCTGTCCTACCATATTTCCTGTTGTTAGGGCATACCCAAGTATGTCCTAACAACTGCCTGTGTACTATACATACACAGGCTAATGTACTGGCATATATCTGATATATGCCAGTATATTAAAGTTTAAAAATAAAGTAAAAACATAAAGTAATGTTAAATTTAAAAAAAATACACATACGCCTTTTTTACAATAAGCATTAAAATAAATCTCAATACATAAAATATACACACATTCAGTATTGGCGCGGCCGTAATAACCTGCACAACAATTTTTTTGCGTAATTTATGATGTGTACACTGTAAAAAATAAATAAGAAAAAACTTCTTTCACTTATTAATGTGGGGCACGAGGTGTGATGAATTTAACCTCCATGTGGCTTAAATTAATAGTAATTAACCACATCTTGTACCTTACACATTAACCCATTATGATTGAGAAACATGATGGGGTTAATTACTATTAATGTGTGGCACATGGAGGTTAAATTCAGCATCACACCTCGCGCCTCACATCAGAAAATGGAAGAACTTTTTTTTATTACTGTTGGCAAAGTATCGTTTTGGTATCGAAATTGCAATACTAGACAAAGTATCGGTATCGAAGTCCAAATTCAGGTATCGTGACATCCCTATTACCTACAAAGGGGCTGTGTTGCACGACCTACAGGGGGCTGTGTGGCACGAACTAAAAGTGGGCTGTGTGGCACGACCTACAAGGGGGCTGTGACGCAAGGGGGCTGTGTGGCACGACCTACAAGGGGGCTGTGTGGCACGACCTACAAGGGGGCTGTGTGGCACGACCTACAAGGGGGCTGTGTGGCACGACCTACAAGGGGGCTGTGTGGCACGACCTACAAGGGGGCTGTGTGGCACGACCTACAAGGGGGCTGTGTGGCACTACCTACAATGGGCTGTGTGGTACTATCTACAGGTGGCATCTGTGAGTGGCGGGCTAATGGTCATTTTACTGTGAGTGGGGGCTGATGGTAGTTTTACTGTGAGTGGGGGCTGATGGTAGTTTTACTGTGAGTGCGGGGCTGATGGTAGTTTTACTGTGAGTAGGGGGCTGATGGTCATTTTACTGTGAGTGGGGGCTGATGGTAGTTTTACTGTGAGTGGGGGCTGATGGTAGTTTTACTGTGAGTGGGGGGCTGATGGTAGTTTTACTGTGAGAGGGGGGCTGATGGTCATTTTACTGTGAGTGGGGGCTGATGGTAGTTTTACTGTGAGTGGGGGAAAACGGCTCCAAGTGACAGGCTTTTCTTTGACGCGGGCGTCTCTTTTACGCGCCGTCTTTTGACAGCGGCGCGTAAAAAAAATGACCGTCGGCACAGAATATCGTAAGACCCATTCAAATGAATGGGCAGATGTTTGCCGACTCTTTTGAGCCGCATTTTCGGACGTAATTCGGGGCTAAAACGCCCAAATTACGTCCGTAAATAGTGTGTGTGAACCCAGCCTTACTGTGAGTGGAGGGGCTGATGGTAATTTTACTGTGAGTCCCCCCACAGGTGGTTTCCACCTCTGACCTCCAATTGAAATTAATAGTAGGAAGAAAATAGCTGTGGCACTCGTTTGGAGCTTTTTTTGCTGTGTCTTTTGCATTCGCTTCAACGGCTTAAAAAAAAACGCTAAAAAAACCCCCATCAAATAACGCTGTCAATTCAAAATCAGATTTTTTTCTGCCTTACAAAAAACGCTGTGTGAACATACCCTAAGAATGTAGTGCTTATTTTTAGCTATTTTCTGTCTTTCTCTAAACAATTTTTGGTAGGGGGGCCCTGAGGAATTTTTTTTTTCCAGTGGTGGCTCAAGTCCGAAAAGGTTGGGAAACTCTGTAGCAGGCTACAGTGGCGCCTGCAGCCTATGAGGCGCAGGGACAGGATCCCTGCGCAGTCGGCGTGATGACATCTCTGGATCAAGCCGGCCTACTCAAGGATCCTGTCAGGTGGAGGTGGGGGGCAGTATGGCACTGTCTACAAGGGGGAGGTGGGGGCTGTATGTCACTTTCTACAATGGGGAGGTGGGTGCTGTATGACACTGTCTACAAGGGGGCGGTGGGGGGCACTGTGTACAAGAGGGAGGTGGGGCTGTATGACACTACAAGGGGCAGATGGGGGGCTGTATGGCACTACAAGGGGCAGATGGGGCCTGTATGACACTACAAGGGGCAGATAGCGGCTGTATGGCACTGTCTACAAGGAGGAGGTGGAGGATTATGGCACTGTCTACAGGGAGGCTGTACGGCACAATCTACAGGGGGCACTTTCTACTAGGGGGGCTGTGGGGGCATTATACTCTGTGGAGGACATCATACTGTGTAGGGGCACTACAGAAGGCAATATAATGTGTGTGGCACTTAGGGGGCATAACACTGTGTGGGCACAATTAGAGGACAAAATACTGTGTCCTTGAAGGCGTTATAATATATTACATTATTAAATATTATTATTATACTGTGTGTGGGGCACTAAAGGGGCATTACACTGTGTGGGGCACTAAAGGGGCATTACACTGTGTGGGGGCACAATATAGGGCATTATACTGTGGGGAGGAATTATGCTTTTTTATGGGGCATTTTTTATAATGGCGTGGGGCGCCGAAAGATAATTTCGCACGGGGCGCCATCTACCCTAAGGCCGGCCCTGAATGGAGCCATCCTGTATTTGGTGATTTGGATCCACACATGGTCTCCATGACAACCCTGCAACTGACAAAAATCACATCAGGAAGTTGGCAGTTTTACTTCATGGGCTTTGGGTCTGTGTCTTGAAGTGATCATATCTCCGCACAGAAGTAAGTTATTAAATGATCTTTTTCACGTTTTCAGTGTACATTAAGGGTATTTTGTCTTCTGGTGGACATCTCTTTACTATCAGGACAGGTTATTTGTAACATGACTTATGTAAGGGTATGTTCACACGGCCAAATTTCAAACGTATACGAGCCGTATTATGCCTCATTTTACGTCTGAAAATACGGCTCCAATACGTCGGCAAACATCTGCCCATTCATTTGAATGGGTTTGCCGACGTACAGTGCAGACGACCTGTTATTTACGCGTCGTCGTTTGACAGCTGTCAAACGACGACGCGTAAAAATACAGCCTAGTCAAAAGAAGTGCAGGACACTTCTTTCAGACGTTTTTGGAGCTGTTTTCTCATAGACTCCAATGAAAACAGCTCCAAAAACGGACGTAAAAAACGCCGCGAAAACGGCGCGAAAAACGCCGCGAAAAATGCGAGTTGGTAAAAAAACGTCTGAAAAGCAGGGTCTGTTTTCCCTTGAAAACAGCTCTGGATTTTCAGACGTTTTTGTTGACTACGTGTGAACATACCCTAAGCCATAACACCTAAAGAACAGATCCCTCTTTGGCTAGGGCTACATGACAAAATACAATCGCCCACAAAGCGACTTCAGTGCTTCGCTATAGAAACAAAGTCACGAGGTTCCTTGCAACTATGGCATAAAGTCCGCCATTGGTTGACATTTTTTTTACGGTTGCAAAGTCACTTGCGACTTTTTCTTCCATTGGGAAACATGAAGGGAGAATTGCTAAGCAAAATGCGCCAAGAAAGTGGAGTAAATAGCCTTACACCAAATTAATTATGTTTTAGACACTTTTTGCGGCCCGAGGCGTTCTCGGGCCGTTTTTGCCGAGTTTTGCGACGCGGTTTCCGCGTCAAAATACCCCGTGTGAACATAGCCTAAAGCGTCTTTTTTTCAATTTTTTTCTTTCAGTTTTAATTATAAATTGTATATAGTTGTAGTAAACAAAGTTTTATTGTAGGTTACAATTTCTGTTAACCTCTTGGCAACATCCACCGTACGTGTACGGTGGATGTGCGCCCTCACAATATAGCGCTTTCTATTGAAGTGAATGGGAGAAGGCGGCTGCAATACCTGTGAATCGCCTTTACATCTGTGTCGACGATTCATAGTGAGCAAGTAGAAATGAAGAGTAAGCAGCTATTGATGATGTTTTTTTTTTTTTTTTTTTTTTTTAGGGACTGGATAACCCCTTTAATTACAAAAAAACAGTAAAAGGCCGGATTCACACGAGCGTGTGCGTTTTGCGCACGCAAAAAACGCGCTGTTTTGCGTGCGCAAAAGGCACTTAACAGCTCCGTATGTCAGCCCCGTATGATGCGCGGCTGCGTGATTTTCGCACAGCCGCCATCATTATGACACTCCAATTTGATGTTTGTAATCAGAAAAGCACGTGGTGCTTTTCTGTTTTCATTCATAGTTTTACAGCTGTTGCGCGAATCACGCTCGTCCCACGGAAGTGCTTCCGTGTGGTGCGCGTGATTTTCATGCACCCATTGACTTCAATGGGTGCGTGATGCGCAAAATACGCGCAAAGAACGGACATGTCGTGAGTTTTTCGCAGCGGACTCACGCTGCGTAAAAATCACGCAACTGTCTGCACAGCCCGATAGACTAATATAGGTCCGTGCGACACACGTGAAAATCACGCGCGTCGCACGGACCTATATCCCGTTCGTCTGAATAAGCCCTTACTTTAAGAAATAAACCTTTTACCATTTTTCATGTAAAATAATAAAAAAAAATATGTAATTGGTATTGCCGCATCCGTAAAAATCCAAACTATTAAAATATTACGGAATTTAACGCGCACTGTTATCACCGTAGGAAAAAAAAAATCACTATGTCAGGATTGCTGTTTTTTGGTTACCTTGCTCCTCAAAAAAATTTAATAAAAAGTGATCAAAATGTTGTTTGTACCCCAAAATGGTACCAATAAAGAATACAACTCACCCCGCAAGAAAACAAACCCCAAGGCCGGGTTCCCACGTAGCGTAAAATTCCACAGCATTTACAGTAGAAGCAAAGTGGATGAGATTCCGAAAATCTAATGCCCACGCTGCGGGGAAGAAACGCAGCGTAAACTTTAAGAAATTGATCTGCGGTGCAGAATTTAATTCCGCAGCATGTCAATTTATGCTGCGTTTTTGTTGATTTTCCACCACAATGTGGTGCGGTTTTTGGACGGAATGTACTACGAGTTCCAGGTCAGATACGCTTCGTGGTTTTTACGCAGCGTATCCATCCCGTGGGAACCAGGCAAATGCGCACGATACTTATTACATGCGGGAAAAACGCAACGTAATACAGTACCAGCATAAACAATGAGATTCCAGGAAATCTACATGCTGCGGTATTTTCCCGCACATAAATTGTCCTGCGGTACGGATTTTAAAATGACGAATTCTATCTGCCTAGTGCAGAGGAAAATCGCACCAAAACATGCAGCATGAAAACACTGCAATTTACGGTACAGCAAAGCGAATGAGATTTAGCAAATCTTAGCCACATCAATTTAGGCTGTGTATTCTAAACGGAGATGCTGCATTTTTGGCCCATAGACTTGAATGTGGAGCATAAATTCCACACTAAAATATGCAAGTTAAGTTTTAAACAGTGTTTACACAGCGGAAACTCAGTTGAAAACCGCTGAAAATCTGAAGGTGCACATATAGTTTGCTATAATCAATTCTTGACACTAAATCGCAGCGTTTCTGCAGCAATGTGCGCAGCAAAAATTCACTATTTGCTGAGGATTTCTGAGAAAGATTTGTAACCATTTTTTGACAGAAAATCTGCAGTGTATCCGGTGTGTGGGAAGATACCCTAAGGCCGGGTTTATACGTTTTGCGTGCGCAAATGGCACTTAACAGATCCGTGTGTCAGCCCCGTATGATGCGCGACTGCGTGATTTTCGCGCACCCGCCTTCATTATGACTCTCCGTTTGGATGTTTGTAAACAGAAAAGCACGTGGTGCTTTTCTGTTTTCATTCATCCTTTTCAGTGCTGTTGCGCGAATCACGCTTGTCCCACGGAAGTGCTTCCGTGTGACATGCGTGGTTTTCACGCACCCATTGACTTCAATGGGTGCGTGATGCGCGAACAGCGCACAAATATAGAACAGGTCGGGAGTTTTTCGCAGCTGACTGACGCAGCGTAAAAATCACGCACCTGTCTGCACGGACCCATAGACTATCATAAGTCTGTGCGACGCGCGTGAAAATCACGTGCGCTGCACGAACGTATAACACGCTCGTGTAAATGAGCCCTAAGGGTCAGTTCACACTGCATTTTTTGGTGCTTATATTGACGTGGTGCGATTTTAACAGCTCTGAATCAGCGCCCTAAATCGCCGCGCATTGATTTTAAAGAGAGGCAGATGCAGTGTTTTTCCTGGGCGGCATGCTTTTTCTTTGGATTGGTTTCCACCTCTGACCATTAAGGGCAATGGGAGGCAGAAAAAAAAACCGCAATGCTCGTTAAGGGCATGGCCCCACGTGGCGGTTTTCCTCCGCAGCTGTCCGCATCAATGCCGCAGAGAATCTGCGTTGCAGATTCTGCGGCGGATCTGCCCAAAATGTTCAGTAAATTGATGCGGACTAGCTGCTGCGTACTGCGGTAAAAGTGCTTCCCTTCTCTCTATCAGTGCAGGATAGAGAGAAGGGACAGCACTTTCCCTAGTGAAAGTAAAAGAATTTCATACTTACCGGCCGTTGTCTTGGTGACGCGTCCCTCTTTCGGCATCCAGCCCGACCTCCCTGGATGACGCGGCAGTCCATGTGACTGCTGCAGCCTGTGATTGGCTGCAGCCGTCACTTAGACTGAAACGTCATCCTGGGAAGCCGGACTGGAGACAGAAGCAGGGAGTTCTCGGTAAGTATGAACTTCTATTTTTTTTACAGGTTGCTGTATATTGGCATCGGTAGTCACTGTCCAGGGTGCAGAAACAGTTACTGCCGATCGCTTAACTCTTTCAGCACCCTGGACAGTGACTATTTACTAACGTCTCCTAGCAACGCTCCCGTAATTACGGGAGCCCCATTGACTTCCTCAGTCTGGCTGTAGACCTAGAAATACATAGGTCCAGCCAGAATGAAGAAATGTCATGTCAAAAAAGCAAGACACATCCGCAGCACACATAACATGTGCATGACATCTGCGGACTTCATTGCGGAATTTAGAATCTCCATTGAAGTCAATAGAGAACTTCCGCAATGAGTCCGCAACCAGTCCGCCACTGGTCCGCAACATCCATTGTATTCTGCGGACACCAAATTCCGCACCGCAGCCTATGCTCCGCAGCGGAATTTTCAGCCACGTCTAAATGAAGCCTACTAAAAAGAAGTGGAAGGCAATGGAGAAACGGCTCCGCTGCGGATTAACGCTGCGGAGTGTCCGCAGCAGAATTCAAGAGCAATTCGGCCACGTGCGGCTTTGCCCTAAAAGTAATTTTTGCCTCTTCTTTTTTTTTTTTTTTTAAAAGAGGCTCTGTCACCACATTATAAGTGCCCTATCTCCTACATAAAGAGATCGACGCTATAATGTAGGTGACAGCAGTGCTTTTTATTTACAAACAACGATCTGTTTTCACCACTTTATCATTGATTTTAGATTTATGCTAATGAGTTTCTTAATGCCCAAGTGGGCGTGTTTTTACTTCAGACCAAGTGAGCGTTGTGCAGAGGAGTGTATGACGCTGACCAATCAGTGACCAATCAGCGTCATACACTCCTCTCCATTCATTTAGGCAGCGCATAGGGATCCTTTTAGGTTGTGCGGTCTTATACTAACACATTAACGATACTGAAGTGTTTAGACAGTGAATAGACATTCCACGGGATGTCTATTCACAATCTATGCATTTCTATGCGTTTCTGTGGTAGTTACAGCAGAGGAAGTGTAATCTCGCGTGATTACGCCGTAAATGACAGGTTACAACGAGATTACGCTTCCTCTGCTGTAACTACTACAGACAGAGTAACGAAGTGCAGAGATTGTGAATAGACATCCCGTGGAATGTCTATTCACTGTCTAAACACTTCAGTATCGTTAATGTGTTACTATAAGGCCGGATTCTCACGAACGTGTGCCTTTTGCGCACGCAAAAAATGTGGCGTTTTGCGTGCACAAAAGGCACTTAACAGCTCCGTGTGTCAGCCCCATATGATGCGCGGCTGCGTGATTTTCACGCAGCCGCCATCATTATGACACCCCGTTTGGATGTTTATAAACAGAAAAGCATGTGGTGCTTTTCTGTTTACATTCATAATTTGACAGCTGTTGCCCGAATCACGCTCGTCCCACGGAAGTGCTTCCGTGTGGTGCGCGTGATTTTCACGCGCCCATTGACTTCAATGGGTGAGTGATGCGCGAAATACGCCCAAAGAACGGACATGTCGTGACTTTTTCGCAGCGGACTCACGCTGCATAAAAATCACGCAGCTGTCTGTACGGCCCCATAGACTAATATAGGTCACTCGCGTTGCTTGGACGTATATCCCGTTCGTCTGAATAAGCCCTAAGACAGCACATACTGATCTAAAAGGATCCCTATGCGCTGCCTAAATGAATGGAGAGGAGTGCATGACGCTGATTGGTCAGCGTCATACACTCCTCTGTACAACGCCCACTTGGTCTAAAGTAAAAACACGCCCACTTGGACATTAAGAAACTCATTAGCATAAATCTAATAAAGTGGTGAAAACAGATCGTTTTTTTAAATAAAAAACACTGCTGTCACCTACATTATAGCGCCAATCTCCTTTTGTAGGAGATAGGGCACTTATAATGTGGTGACAGAGCCTCTTTAACCAAAAACCCCACGTGTTGTGGTCGTATCAGGGTTCATAGGTAGACCAAGGCCAGTTTCAGACTAGCGTAACACGTTTTTTAAAACCAGACTTAGTCATCTTTTATTATATAAAAGCAGTAAGGCTAGATTCACCCGGGCATTGTGCATCTCGGACGTGAAAAACTGTAGTTTTTCACGTCTGAGGTGCATCAGTGCTCTGCACTGCGGGATGCGATATCACGCATCCCCCATAGACTGGAGTCTCTGGAGGGATGCGTGACAAAATAGGACATGTCCTATTTTCTTACAGACCCTTCACATGGTCTGTTGAAACAACGGCCGTGTGAACGACCAGATTGAATTATATAGGTCCGTATGACGGCCGTTGAAACAAGGCCGTCACACGGACGTTTAACACGTTCGTGTGAATAAGGCCTTAGTCTTATGAACTTTTCCACTATGTACACTTTTTGTAGCCAATTTTGATTTTTATTGCTCCAGTGCATTTAAAATTAAAAATGAAGCCACCTTGTAAATCTTGTAAATTCCCTACCGATCCGTGTCTACAGGTCCTATGCAGGTCTTAGGGTCTCCATGGTAACTGACACTAAACAAACCCTTTTACGTGTAGTCTTATTCCGCAGTCATACTCCCTTTCATTTGTCCCATTTTTCTCGCTAACCTACTGAATGTATATTAGGACCAATTAGAGGATAGATGGAGTGAAGTATAACTGCAGAATCAGACTGCACGGGATCTATTTGAGGTATAAGGCTGGCTTCACACGACCATGTTACATCCGTAATGGACGGATCGTATTTGGGCCGCAAGTCCCGGACCAAACACAATGCAATTTTAAACGTTTGATGATAGTGTAGTGTAGTTACTCTTTAAATATAACACATTTTGAAGCTGGCATGTACTCAGTAAAGTATCTGATGGCACTGACCTAAAAAAGGAAACAAAAAAGGAACAGGTCACATTGTTGGCTAAATAAAAATAGAACTCAACATTTATGTCAAATATACAGTAAAAGCATGAAAAGTATAAAAGTAAAATGTATTAATCTGTTTGTCATCAGAACCCTACTCTCAATACATTAAAGGAAAACCGTCTAAAAATAAATTAAAAAAGAAAAAAAAACTCGCACTGCTACTACAAATAATTAGTTTTGCTACAAAAAAAGTGGCCTGGTTGCCCATAACAACCAATAATTTAGGTTGCTTTATGATTATAGGTAGAATTCTGATTATTGTAACTAACATTGTGACATCATCATGGAGCTTATAATTCCCTACTGTGTACATGCATGATGAAGTAACTAGCAGGAACTCCACTGTGCCTATGATCCTCGGTATACGTTTTCTTCATGTAAGTACAATGTTTCTTTTTTAGGCCCTGTTCACACAAAGTTTTTTTGGCGCTGACTTTGATGCGGAATCCGTATCAGAATCAGTGCTAAAAAAACCAGCCAAAATCGACCCCTTTGATTTCAATCGGAGGCAGAGACGTGTTTTTTTTCCCCCAAGCAGCTTATAGCCTCTTGCGGGGAAAAAAAGTGGCAAGTCGTGGTTTCCGCCACTGACCTCCCATTAAGAAGCAGAAAAACCCCACGCCGCCCGCTTCTGAGCATTTTTAACGTTGTTTTTACCTTCAGTTGCGCATGGCAAAAAACGCCACGAAATATGCTGCATAAAACGCAGGGAAAAAAGCGCAGGCAGGTCACAGTCTGCCTCAAAATTCCTGAAGTCTGCCTGCAAAAAACTCTGTGTCAACAAGGGCTAAGAATGAAATATGATATGAACTGTAACAATGTATTGCCCTGTACCCATTAGTTGAACGCAAACTCTGCTGGGAATGTCCAGGAGACTCTTATAAAAAGGGGGAGGCCTCCTGGAAGAGTAGGCTCTTCTGGGGGCCATGCTGTCAGTGCTGTGCAGGTAGAAGGGAAAAACATATACAAAAATAGAAAAAAAAGGTATCCACACATACACTTAGGCCTCTTTCACACGACAGTGAAAAACGGCCATGTGATGGCCGTCCTTTTAACGGCTTTCACATGGCCGTTTTCAGAACAATGATATTCTATGGGTGCATTCACACGGCCGTTTTTTTAACGGCCCGTGAATAATGGCCGTCAAAAAATAGGACATGTCCTATTTTTGGCCGCTTTAACGGCCTGACGGCCCCCATAGAAGTCAATGGATCCGTTTTTAACGGCTGTCAATACATGTAACAACCGTTAAAAATGGATCTGTTACATGGGGATTGGCAAGGGAACTACTAGTTCCCTTGCTGGCTATCGTTGGCATACTCACGTTTGCGGCGCTTCTTCAGGTGTGGTCACTAGTCTGTGGTCACTCGGGTTTGAAGGCGCCTCGATGACGTCATCGCCCCGTCGCGCTGCCTTGCCAGATCCCATGCAGACGAGTGACAATACCTGAAGAAGAGGAGAGACGGCGCTGCTCTCGTGAGTATGTTGCATGATCTATAGGCAGGCTGGTGTGGCATCTACAGGGAGGCTGGTGTGGCATCTACAGGGAGGCTGGTGTGGCATCTACAGGGAGGCTGGTGTGGCATCTACAGGGAGGCTGGTGTGGCATCTACAGGCAGGCTGGTGTGGCATCTACAGGCTGGGTGGTGTGGCATCTACAGGCAGGCTAGTGTGGCATCTACAGGCAGGTTGGTGTGGCATCTACAGGGAGGCTGGTGTGGCATCTACAGGGAGGCTGGTGTGGCATCTACAGGGAGGCTGGTGTGGCATCTACAGGGAGGCTGGTGTGGCATCTACAGGGAGGCTGGTGTGGCATCTACAGGGAGGCTGGTGTGGCATCTACAGGGAGGCTGGTGTGGCATCTACAGGGAGGCTGGTGTGGCATCTACAAGGAGGCTGGTGTGGCATCTACAAGGAGGCTGGTGTGGCATCTACAGGGAGGCTGGTGTGGCACGATCTACAGGGAGGCTGGTGTGGCACGATCTACAGGGAGGCTGGTGTGGCACGATCTACAGGGAGGCTGGTGTGGCACGATCTACAGGGAGGCTGGTGTGGCACGATCTACAGGGAGGCTGGTGTGGCATCTACAAGGAGGCTGGTGTGGCATCTACAAAGAGGCTGGTGTGGCATCTACAGGGAAGCTGGTGTGGCACGATCTACAGGGAGGCTGGTGTGGCACGATCTACAGGGAGGCTGGTGTGGCACGCTCTACAGGGAGGCTGGTGTGGCACGATCTACAGGGAGGCTGGTGTGGCACGATCTACAGGGAGGCTGGTGTGGCACGATCTACAGGGAGGCTGGTGTGGCACGATCTACAGGGAGGCTGGTGTGGCACGATCTACAGGGAGGCTGGTGTGGCACGATCTACATGGAGGCTGGTGTGGCATCATCTACAGGGAGGTGTGTGGCATATACAAGGAGGCGTGTGGCATCATCTATAGGGAGGCGTGTGGCATCATCTACAGGGAGGCGTGTGGCATCATATACAGGGAGGCGTGTGGCATCATATACAGGGAGGCGTGTAGCATCTACAGGGAGGTGTGTGGCATATACAAGGAGGCGTGTGGCATCATCTATAGGGAGGCGTGTGGCATCATCTACAGGGAGGCGTGTGGCATCATATACAGGGAGGTGTGTGGCATCATATACAGGGAGGCGTGTGGCATCATCTACAGGGAGGCGTGTGGCATCATATACAGGGAGGTGTGGCATCATATACAGGGAGGCGTGTGGCATCATATACAGGGAGGTGTGGCATCATATACAGGGGGCGTGTGGCATCATCTACAGGGAGGCTGTAAATAGTGTCTAGGTGAACATGTGACCTTCCTTTGGTTGTTTTCAGGGGGTTGGGACAAAAAAAGCCTGACCAATGAAATTCATCAGTTTTTTTAACGGCCATGAAAAACTGATGCAAAATGGATGTCAAACGGCCATTAAAAACGGACAGACGGACTTGAAATGGATGAAAATTTAGAGACACACTGATGCAAAATGGCCATGAAAAACTGACAGTTGATCAGTTTTAAATGGACATTTTTTTTCACTGTCGTGTGAATAAGGCCTAATACTGTACAGCATTCATAGGGTTCTATTGTGCAGACTTATGCAAAATATTTCCTTTTGACTGATGATTGACAGTATTGCGTCTGGATAACTTTTTTCTTAGGATACTGCAAAGTGTATGCCACTATGTTTCATAATGGACGTCAATGGACAACAAATCATAGGTATACGTTTGCATACATTTAAACAGTATGGGTGTATTCACACGTGGTCATATTGTGGTTTTGCTTAAATTTTGATGTGATGTCATCCCAACATGTGAATATTCCCTATATGTTTGGATCCTACTGAAGAGACAAAAGATAAAATGTAAAGTGACTGTTGCAAGGGAAATGTATCACTACATACCGGTCGTTCAAACGAATAACTATCCATGTAATGAATGGAAGCGCCGGATTCAGCAGAGCCGGCCAGCTGCCACTATGACGTCCATGTGTCCTAATATGCATATGCACAGGCAATGGCATAATTACCTCTGTAGCAGCCGTAACGGGCACGCATTCCCCCGCTATGGCTGCTACAGCACGACGCCACTAAAGGGGTTGTTCCTACTAAAGACATGCATCCCCTATCCACAGGATAGGGGATACATGTGGGTACGCTGGGACGCCCAGCGATAAGGAGAACGAGGCAAAGTCCCCCGAAATTCTCCATGACAAACCTCGGACTTCCGGGGGGTTTGTCGGCAGCTCCATAGAAATTAATTGTGCACTGGTCGCGCTTGTGCGCATGCGTGACCAGCGTTCCTTTCATTTTTATTGAACTGCGCTGACCCCGGAAGTCCGAGGTTTCTCATGGAGACCTTCGGGGGACTTTCGGTCCCCTGTTCTCCTTATCGCTGCCAGCGATCACTCATGTATCCCCATCCTTGTTCTTGATAGAGGTAACCCAGATGACTTAGGGCGTAGTAGCTAGGGGTGCAGAGTTAGCAGTTGCACCTGGGCACTGTAGCCCAAAGACCCATTTGAAACATAGCATACAATTAATATACATGGAACATGGTAGGTGTGGGGGGGGGTCCTGTTACAAATTTTTGCACTTCTGTTGATGACATATTCCACAAAAAATTGACACAGTAAACAACACAGTACAAGCATAATACACTCCCAAAAAAAAAAAAAAATAAGAAAAAGAAAGCAAATCAAGGAATATATGAAATTCTCCCACACCAAGTAATTTAACGTTCACTCTTTTTTACAAAGATATAATAAAAAGCACACTCAAAATAGAGCCTTTAAAACACGTAAAGGCTATGTACATGTTTAAAGATAATTTTCCTTTAATTAATCAATGTTTTATTTGATTTTAAACAAATTGTCTTTTTGAGATACAGCTTCTATGTATTTTTTATACATGTTAGCTGTATCCTGCCGTCAAAGCCGATTCGGTCAGGTCAGAAGGTTCATGAATTTAGGTGTAATCATTATGAGCTGGATCCTGCGTGACTTAACCAGCTTTCACCGGACCTGTGAGTGCAGCTGAGCTGTCGGAATGGGCTTTGACGACAGGATACAGCGTCTATGTATACAGGATACATGGAAGCTGCATCTCAAAAAGTAAAAAAAAAAATTATACTGTCGGTGATGATTCAACAATTTTAGGCCGTATTCAGATGAACGTACGTAGAATACGTGTCCGTGTGACAGCCATTAAAACAACGGCCGTCACACGGACGCATGTATTTCAATGAGACCGTTCACATGGTCGTTGTTTCAACAGACTGTGTGAAGGGTCCGTTGACACATAGAACATGTCCTATTTTCTTCCGTTTTCACGGATCTGTCCATAGACCTAAGTCTATGGGGATACGTGAAAACGGGATCTCCACGGGGCTACTCAGACGTGAAAAAATTTGATTTTTCATGTCCGATTTTCCCTACGTTCGTCTGAATAAGGCTTAAGAGTGTGTAGAGACACAGCCGTTTGACAAGAGGAAAGGCAACACCCAGTTGTCAATTTATATCCAGTAGGAATAACACATACCTCCCAAATGCCCCGGATTCAGAGGGACAGTTCCGGATTCCGGGCGGTGTCCTGCTGTCCCGGGCGGCCAGGGGTATATCTTGCTGTTAACTGTGTCTGCATCCTCAGGACGCAGATACAGTTGAACCCAGTGCTTAAGTAGGGAACCATCAGATCCCTGCTGCAGCATTAGTTCAGAGCGAAGGAGCAGAGGGAGCTCCTCCACTCGCCGAGGACTCCCTGGGCACAGCGCTACTTTAAGCACTGTGCCAGGGGAAGCCCTTGACGTCCCTGTCCATTTACGGACAGTGACATCAGGGGTTACTCCTGGAGCAGAATCCCCTGACAGAGCGTCGGCAACGCTCTGGCAGGGGATTCCGCTCCAGAAATAGCCCTTGACGTCAGTTTCCATGCATTAAAGTCCCAATGGCGCCATCTACAGTGGGGGGCACTATCTACATGGACACTGTGGTGCTATATATGGGCACTATTCTAAAGGGGACACTGTGGCACGGTCTACATGGGCACTGTGGCACTATCAGGGCACTTTATATGTGGGCACTGGCACTATGGGCAGTTAAGGGGGCATTATAATGTATGGGGAAGCTGTGGGGGCGTTATACTGTATGGGGAAGCTGTGGGGGCATTATACTGTATTGTGGCAGCAATGGGGGCATTATACTGTATGGGGCAGCTATGGTGTAATTATACTGTATGGTGCCAGGTATGGAGGAATTATACTGTATGGTGCATCTATGGCAGCTAGGGGGCATTATACTGCATGGGGGCAGCTTTGGGGGCATTATGCTGTATGGGGGCAGCTTTGGGGGCATTATGCTGTATGGGGCCATTATGCTGTATGGGGGCAGCTATGGGGGGCATTATGCTGTATGGGGGCAGCTATGGGGGCATTATGCTGTATGGGGCAGCTATGGGGGCATTATGCTCTATGGAGCAGCTATGAGGCACATTATGCTGTATGGGAGATTTTTGGGGGCATTATACTTAATGGTGCAATCTGTGTGGGCATTATATTGTATGAGGGCATCTGTGTGGGCAATATACTGCATGGGAGAACCTGTGTGGGCATTATAATGTATGGGGGCATCATGCAGTATGGCAGATTTTTTGGGGGCATTATACTTAATGGGGCAATCTGTGTGGGCATTATATTGTATGAGGGCATCTGTGTGGGCAATATACTGCATGGGAGAACCTGTGTGGGCATTATAATGTATGAGGGCATCTGTGGGCATCCCACCGTATGGGGCATTATGCAGTATGGGAGATTTTTTGGGGCATTATACTTAATGGGGCAATCTGTGTGGGCATTATATTGTATGAGGGCATCTGTGTGGGCAATATACTGCATGGGAGAACCTGTGTGGGCATTATAATGTATGAGGGCATCTGTGGGCATCCCACCGTATGGGGCATTATCAGTATGGGAGATTTTTTGGGGCATTATACTTAATGGGGCAATCTGTGTGGGCATTATAGTGTATGAGGGCATCTGTGTGGGCAATATACTGCATGGGAGAACCTGTGTGGGCATTATAATGTATTGGGGCATCTGTGTTGGCTTTATACTGTATGGGGCATCTATGGGGCATTATACTGTATGGTGGCAGCTATGGGGATATTATACTGTGTGGGAGGCACTATGGGAGCATGATACTGTGTGGGCTGAACCAGGTGTGTATGGGCGGGGATTGGGTGGGATTAGAGGCTGGGCTTAAACAGAAAAAAAATTGCCGCGATGCACTACGGGCACCGCATCAGTTGTCCCTCTTTGTGATACTTTAAAGTTGGGAGGTATGATAACAGAGAAATAGCACATTGTAGGGTCCTAAGAAATTGTGCTCCAGAATTGTTATTTAATGGGTAATACAAGCATTTACTAAAACAGACATGTCAGGAGAGCTGATAGGTCCTCTTCAATTGTTATGTATTCTGCCAGTTACTGCGTCTGATCAGTGCTGTATTCTCCTCTATAGTCTGCAGTGTAATAATAGTATGCAGAGTGTCAGCATAGAACGGGTATCTGACCAATACATGGTCACTGTATGGCGGTATCATTGGTTATTTTGGTGCTTGTTTAGTGGCAGCATACGCCTGTCCCTGACCATGTGACTAGGTATTTCTATGTTTACTTTTATTTTCCTTCTTGTGTTGATGATGTCATTTACATATTGAAGTGAGTAGCGAGGGGTGTGACCAAAGTAACGCAATAGTCGCTGCTATTTTTCTGCATTATGTGGGTGACGGGGGCCATATTGTATGTGGGCTGGTGGGATTTGTATACAGGGGCAGCTTTTTAGTTCTAGTTTGGCCTTGCCTGTGAGCATAATGATTTGACTGCTGAGAAGTGATCTCTACAGAACAGGGTTTATTTAAACAATAGGTCATTTTCTGAGGAGACATTCCCTCTTAAGGGTTAAAATACTAGTGTAAAGAGGAGTGTAGACATGTCATATAGTGTTATGAAGGGGAGTGGACTCAACGGTGAAATTTGATGACTATGGGTAGGGACACACAGCGTAAAACACTGCGGATTTTCCGCTAGGGATTTCATTGTGGAAAATCTGCAGCGTATTACAGTAGCAGCAGAGTGGATGAGATTAAAAAAAAAACAAAAAAACGAAGAAATCGTTCTTATATTGACCTGCGGTGCTGTTTTATCATTTTGCAGCCTGTTAATTCATGTTGCGGAATCGCTGCTCTTCTGTTGCGGGTTTTCCCCATCGAATTCAATGGGGAGGTAATAGTCACAACATATAGGCAAATTTGGTGATTTTTGTGGTGGAAATGCTGCAATTCCACTGCAAAAATCGTAAATCCAGAGAAAATAAGAAGCTTTTTTTCAGTTTAAATATAATAAAGAACTTCATACTTACCCCCGGGTGTTGTTATAGCGACGCGATTCTCTATTCTAAGTGCAGCTCGGGCTCCTGAGATGAAGTTTCGTCTCATGTGACTGCTGCAGCCAATCAAAGCCTGCAGCGTCATTTCAGGAGGCCTGGCTGTACCCAGAGCAGAGGGATGCTGGGTCGGACTGTCCCACCAGAGGATCCTCTGGTGTGATCAAACTTTAACACAATGATGGGCCCAAAAGGTCTAGCCGAGGACAACCCCATTTGTATATGACTATATATGACTGTATGTGCAAAGATAACAAAGATTATGATACAAATCAAAGTGGACATGCTCATTTTCTGCGTAGATGGAGAGTGGGCCCTCAGGAGATTTTTTTCTAGTGGGCCCAAGGCATTCCAGTCCGACGCTGGAGGGACACGTCGCTATGACAAAGGATAACGGGATAAGTATTAACTTTTTTTTCTACCAGTATTTCCACAGCGGAGATTCCGCCCAAAAAACTGCACCACAATTTGGTGCGGTTTTTCTGGCGGTATTCTCTGCAGCTTCCATGACGTATATGCTGTGTGCTTATACGCATTGTATCCCGCTTGTGTGCACTTACCCTATAAGTTACATACATCTACCGTTCAGGAGGGGACGCCTCGCAGCAATTCAGCAATAATGTGAGAGGCCAATGTGTGACACCTCCATAAATAGGGAAACCGCCACTTATCTTTGATCAGTCACATTATCTCACCCATCCAGTATGATAAAGGCACTAACATAACACTAAAATGTGGCTATTGGGCAAATCTTCATTTTTACAATTAACTTGCTTACCTTATAAACTGCATAGAAAAATGCAACTGAGCAAATAATTGTATCCTGTGATTTCACACATAAGATCATGGAGTCATGCGAAACATAAGAGCCGCTGTTTGTGCAGAGACCGGATATTGCAGGTGTAATACTACATATATGCAAGAGCACATGTCGTAGGAAAATTCTTGTTTTACCTCAGTTATAACTTTTCCTTATAAAGTCAATAGGGAAAAACACCACAGAAATAAAGACTCAAAAAGTGCAGCAGTTTCCAAGAAACTAAATACGGACACAAATCTGTAATGTCACCATTTTCTGTTTGAGATAGAATAAATCATTTCCTTTCCACACACATATAAAAGCTTGTTGCTTTATTAAAACAAAACAAAAGCAGTCATTGGTTTGAACCGAGCCCACCCTTGTAGTTTACTCAGTGGTATAAACCAGTTGGCAGCATCTGATTGGACAGTTTGAATGATACCTTCCTCAGAGTTCCACTGCACCAGCCATCTCCATAGAAATGCAGATGTAAGTTGAGCGGATAATAGACAGCGAGAGACACGAGGTCTGTGTAAGAGACGATGTTTATATATAACTGACCGCAAATATGGCAGGTACACAGTTTCCAACATTTGAATTTTTTTTCCAGGGACACTTAGGGTGTGGTGTCTTTGGTGGGTGTGCGAACAAAATGTCTGCACTAGTTTGGCCGACAATTACTATGGTAGCCGCTATGTCTCTGGTTATCCGGTTGTTTACAGGCAGGTGATGTCTCACTTTATCACTAGGGCTAGGCAAACTGTGCTGACCACTACTGGTAGCGTAAGAACCAGCGTATATAGTGCCACACTCAGTAACCCTTGTAGATGGTGCCCCACACTGCCCCCAGAAGATATTGCCACACACTGCTCCCTGTAAATTGTACCAAAACACTGCTCTTTGTAGATAACGTCACAGTGCCGCCTGTAGATAGTGCCCCAGTGCCCCCTGTAGATAATACCACAATACCCTCTGTAGATAGTGCCACACAGCACCACTGTAGATGTCACCACACATACCCCCTGTAGATGGCGCCACACAGGCCCCATGTAGATGACGCCACACACCCCCTGAAGATGACGCCACACACATCCCCTGTAGATGACGCCGCACAGACACCCTGTATGTAGCCTGTAGATGACGCTGCATATACCCCCTGTAGATGGCGCCGCACACACAGCTTGTAGATGGTGCCGCGCACACCCTCTGTAGATGGCGCCGCGCACACCCCCTGTGGATGATGCCGCGCACACCCCCTGTGTATGATGATGCCGCACACAGCCCCTGTGGATGATGATGCCGCGCACAGCCCCTGTGGATGATGCCGCGGACACACCCCAGCATTTTGGCTGTCATTGGAGCATTGTGGCTGTCATGATTTGTTAATTTAGGAGAGCAAAGAATAAAAATAAATTTTAGTCGGAAAGCCGAGAAAGAGTTGTACAGGCTCAATAGAAAGTCCGTACACAGCTCGCTAACCTTTCCGAGAAAAGCTGATCAGAAACTAAGCGACAAAGCACTCGCCCGAGTACTTCTTTCGCTTTGTACGTTTTAGCGATCGGTGGGGGTCTGAGTGCTCAGACAACCACTGATCAATAGTTCTGATATGCTACTGAAATGTGTAAAGTTTTTTTACACATTAAATGCTGATAAAATTCCTATAGAATGTATTATCATGAAGTAAAGTAGGTGTGATAGAAATAGTTCATTCACTTTTGAGAATAAAATGATTTTGAGTTGGACTTCGCTGGTCAGATGCGGTTTGGTTGAGTTATTCTTGATTTAATAATTCCTTTGCCTAATGACAATGACATTTCCAAGCCCAGTATATTTTGTTTGTCAGTATGTTACACAATCTTTCTGGTTATCAGCAGTGTCCATGAAACTCTTCCCTAAATTAAAGGGAATGTGTCGCGAATTAAAAAATTTAGTAAGTTACTTATTTGTATTATATTTTTTAAGGCTTTTTTGCTGTATTTTTTTTTCTTCCACAGGGTGGAAAGTATTAAAAATACAATTTTAATGTGACGTTTTCCTATGTTGGCCACCAGGGGGAGCACTTCCCAAAATTACAGCAAGGGGGATCAGGCAATGCAACCTGACTTACAGCTGCTGTAAATGTGGGAGGGAGACTCACCCGCTCTCTATTTTTGACTACAAGCCAAGAAAAGGTGTCTTCAATTTGCTAAGCAGTGTCCAGCTCCCATTTTGGGAGTATTTTTGGCAGAAGCTACAGGACAGACCAAAAGGCTGCCCCAGTGCCCAGCATAACTACAGATGGTTGGATACTGGATCGTACCCGGCTCTTCCCGATATACCTGGTGGCGGTGGGTGCCGTAGTAATAATGGGTTAGTGCCAGCTTTTTCTACTGGTTAACACTAAGCCCCGCCTTAGTAATGGACGTCATCAAACAGACAACTGCCATTACTAAGGTGGTAATAAAGCATTAAAAAAAACACAGAGACATAAGAAAATCATTTTTTATTGAAAGAAAAATTCCCACACAACCCTCTTTCAACATCTTATTTAAAAGAAAAAAAAAAGAAGATCATCGAAGTAGTCCAACGAATCTACGACGAAGTCCAAACGGTCAAGTGGAACCTGCAAAACAAAAAAAATAACAGTTAATAATATGCTGCTGTTTCTTCTTTCCTCGCTTCTACTGTGAATCGCCATGTAGTTACACGGCGGCTCACAGTTGGAGCAAAGAATGACGGAGCAGCAGTGCTCGCCGCTAATCCTTCAAAACAGCCGCCAATCAGCTGTTTTGAAGGAACAGAGGCGAGCACCATTGCTCCATAGAGTGCCCCCCCACACGCACACTAAACCCCCCCCCCCACAAACTTGCAACCGCGCCACACACAAAACCATGCACGCACACACCTTACCTGCATGTTTGGGGTGTGTGTGTGTGTGTGTGTGTGTGTGTGTGAATGCGTGGGAGGTGCTCGACGGAGCAGCGGTGCTCGCGGCTGATCCTTCAAAACAGTTGATATGCGGCTGCGAAGGATCAGCGGCGTTCGTGTGCAGCTGATCCTGAATAGACGCCAATCACCTGTTTTGAAGGAACTGTGGCAAGCACTGCTGCTCCGTCGAGCACCCCCCCCCCATACACAAACCCCCCCAAACATGCAACCGCACCAAACACAGACCCCAACAAACACAAAATCCCCCCCCCTTGCACACACACACAAACTTCCCTGCACGCACACACACCTTACCTAAATGTTTGGGGGGGTTTGTGTGTGGGGGGGGGCACTCGACAGAGCAGAGGTACTCGCCGCTGATCCTTCAAAACAGCTGATAGGCGACTGTGAAGGATCAGCGACGCTCGGGTGCCGCTGATCCTTCATAGTCGCCAATCAGCTTGTTTGAAGGAACAGCGGTGAGCACAAACAAATCCCCCAAAACATGAAACCGCGCCAGATCCCCCCCCCCACACACACACACAAACGTACACGAACAATCCCCACGCGCTCACACGTACACACCTTACCGGCAGCTGGTCTTCTCCAAAGTGGCGCCGTCTTTCCCCCCAACAAGCCAGCTTCTCTGCTGGGTCGCTCTGAACTGAGCATGCGCATTACAGTGCGAGACGGCAGAAGCACAGTATGTAACAATCGGCTCCCGTTCGTTATGCCCTATAGCTGCCATATTTCATCTGTGTATGTGTCGTTAAGCGACACGTCAGCGACATATCAGCCCGCAGTGAATTAAAAAAGTGTTAACCCCTTACAGTCGTGAACAATTATCAGATTTTAATTTTCATTTTTTCCTCCCCACTTTCCAAAAGCCATAACTTTTTAATTTTTCCATCGATATAGTCCTATGGGGGCTTGATTTTTGTGGGACGAGTTGTAGTTTTTCGTTGCACCATTTATTGTGCCATATAATGTACTAGGAAACAGGAAAAAGATTATTTGTGGGGTAGAAAATGAAAAACACATGGATTCCTCCATTGATTTTTGCGCTTCATTTTTATGGAATTCACCTTTCAATTAAAATATGTTAACTTTTTTCTGTGGGTCAATACGATTACGGCGATACTAAATATATATAGTTTTTTCTATGCTTTACTACTTTTACAAGGAAAAAATTAAGCGTAAAAAAAATAAAAATTATTTTGTGTTGCCAAATTCTGAGAGCCATAACTTTTTTCTTTTTCCGTCGATTAAGTGGTATAAGGGCTTATTTTTTGCGGGTTTAAGCTGTAGTTTTTAATGCTACAATTTTTGGAGTACATGTAAGATTTTGAACACTTTTCATTACATTTTTTGTGGGAGATGAGGTGACCAAAAAATATAAATTCTCGCATTTACATTTTTTGTTTTTTACGGCGTACATCGTACGGGTTAAATAAGAATATATTGTAATAGTTCAGACCTTTACGGATGTGGCGATACCAATTATGTTTATTTTTTTTTATTTTTTTCCAATGCTTTAGTGGGTAAATGCGAAAAGTGTTTTTTTTTTTTACTTATAATATTTTTTTTTTATTACATTAACAAAAAATACTTTATTTTACTAATTTTTACTTTTTTTTTTATTAGTCCCCTCTAGGGGACTTCAACTAGCGATCCACTATATACTATAGCCGTCCAAAATTTTGCATGCTCCGTTAGACTTCTATGGGTGAGTCTGTGCCGCAATTGCAGACAGGAATAGGATATGTTCTATATTTTGCTTTTTAGTTCTACGGCCCGGACACACATCCGTAAATATACGGAAAGGTGTCCTTGGCCAATAGAAATTTGTGGGTCACCAGATTATCCTTAATTATGTATTTGTAATTACAGATAGAAACTTTGGTCATGTGCATGGGGCCTCATTTAGGGGTTTTGCTCAGAACCAAATACATGCTACTTGTGGCTTCTTGAGGCTTATGGTCAGGATGGGGTGGTCTGTGCATCCTTGCATTGTAAGACTTGAGGCGGGATCTCTAGTTTGACTCCTCAGAAGGTATCCCAGAAAGGGTTTGATTGCCCCTTATGAAATAATTTTTGTTTTATCAGAAACTAGGCACAGTAACATCTCTTTACTGATCCAATACATCTATAGCATATACCAGGAATGTATTATCACACCTCTTTCTTTCTTTTTTCTAGGTGTCTATTTGAAAGTGAAGAGAAGCGAGATATGGAATTCTCCAGTCAGCGGCAATAGAGGAATCAGAGGATGGGTAATTCATATTATTAATTACTGATAAATATCAGGCTAGTTTCTAGCTGTGGACTTTTAGAGATGTGGTAATCCCTTCCTGGTATATAAGGATATATGTCTAGTAGTACATATATTGGCTATAGATATGTAAGGGCATTGTAAATGCCTTTGTGTTCTACACATGGGTGGGCTGCATTTGACATGGGTGGGCTTGCATAGGGAGAATTGTGAGCATTGTGGCTGTCCTCGCGGAATTGTAATTAGCATTGAAGGCATTGTTGCTGTCATTAGATGGCATTGTGACTTAGTTGGAGATGTGGTATTAAAATGGGCATTGTGTTTGGGTAAGTGGTAGTTGTCATGAAATCATTTTG
The DNA here is from genome assembly GCF_050947455.1 of Rhinoderma darwinii. Classification (NCBI taxonomy): domain Eukaryota; kingdom Metazoa; phylum Chordata; class Amphibia; order Anura; family Rhinodermatidae; genus Rhinoderma; species Rhinoderma darwinii. The sequence continues at coordinate 351,155,315 of NC_134689.1, forward strand.
TTTGTCTTGGGGCATTATGGTTCTCTTAAGAGGCAATAAGTGAATTGTGGTTGTCATAGTTGTATTCCGAATGGCTAAGGGGGCATTAAGGATAATGTGGCTGGCATTGTGGGACGGCTAAGGGGGCATTAAGGATAATGTGGCTGGCATTGTGGGACTTGTGGTTGTAATAGAGCTATTGTAGCTGGGATAAGGTACATTGTGGATGTCATGGGGGCATAGTGGCTCTTATGAGTTTATTGTTGCTTAAATGGGAGCCATTGTGGCTGGTATTTGGCTATTTGGATAAGATATATAGTGGGTGTTCTGTGGGCATTGCTTCTTGCATTAGGGGCATTGTGCGTAGAATGGGGGCAATCTAGTTGGAATAGGGTTATTAATGGCATTGTGAAAGGCATGGAGGGCATTGTGCCATTTCTTCATTTTCGTTGGCAAAAGGGGAATTGAGAACATTGTGGCTGTAATGGAGATATTGTGGCTGGGCTCAAGGACAGTGTGGCAGACATGTGGGCATAATGGCTCCAGAGGAACACTGTGGCTGGCACGCGGGCATTGCTGCCGTAGGAGGAATTGTGGTTGACATAGGGTCTTTCTAGTTGTCATGGGAGCATTGAGGTATGCAAAAAAGGCATGCAGGCCATTGTGGCTGATATGGAGTGCAATGTGGCGTTTGTGGTGGCATTGATGCTGGCATAGATAGAATTGAGGGCTTCCTGGTTGTTCGATAAATTTGTAACTGGCACTTATGGCATTGTGGCTCGCATACGAGTAATTTGGGGATAGTGGCTGTCATGGGGGGTAATTGTGGATTTTAGGTAAGCATTGTGTCTGGTAAAGTGGACAATGAGGACATAGTGGTTGTCATGGGGCATTTTAGTTGTCCTGGTTCTATTGATGTTGGCTTAGGGAGCATTGAGGACAATATGGCTGGCATTGAGAGCATTAGATTATCATGGAGCATAGTGGCTGGGATAAGGGACATTGTGGACCTTGCAGATGTCATGGCTGCAAATGGGACATTGTTGATTTCATGGGGGCAATTTAGCTGGCATTTAGAGCACTGTGGCTGGCATGGAGGACAATTTACGATCATGGGGGCATTGGGGCTGGCATAAGAGGCATTGGCAGCACTGTGTCTGCGCTAAAGTACATTGTGGCTCGCATAGTGGCATTGTGGCTCCTGGCATAATGACTGTCATGGGGCATTGTAGTTGTCATAGGGCTATTGAAGCCATTGTGGCTGTGATGGTTGTATTGCAGTTAACTTAGGCGGCATTGAGAGCAATGTGGTTTGGATAAGGGGCATTGTGAAAGGAATAATGGACACTGGACTTTGTATCTGTCATGGGGACATTTTATCTGCCATATGGGATATTGGTTAGAAGCATTATGGCTGTCAGGTGGTATTGGATGTAATGGGGGCTTTGTGGTTGGCTGGCAGGGAGGAAGTTGTGGCTAACATTGAGGATATTATGACTGGGATATGGGACATAGCGAGTGTCATGAGGATATTGTGGCTTGCAGGTGTCATTATAGCTGGCACGGGGACTTATTTCTGTCATGTCTTGGTTAGCAAAGAGGAAAGTGAGTTCATTGTGGCTTTAATAAAGGCATAGTGGCTTGCAAAGGAGCATTGACATTTAGTGGTTTCCATTTTGGCCTTCGGGCTGGCATAAGGGGCATTGACAGCATTGTTGCATGGATAAAGTACGTTGTGGTCGCATGATTGTTGATTTTCTGGTGGCTTTGTGGCTGTCATGGAGGGCATTTGACTGTCATAGTGGCATTGTGTCCCTTATAAATGACATTGTGGGTTTCATGAGGGCATAGTCACTCTTATAGGAGCATTATTGCCAGCATTGGGCATTGTAAATGCCTTGGTGTCATTGAGTGCAATGTCATTGTCATTGGCGCATTGTGCCTTACATGGGAGCTTTGTGGCTGTCATGTGGTTAATTGTAGTTTGCATATAGATACTGAGGCCATTGTGTGTTGAATAAAGGACATTTGGGTGTTCATTGTAGCTTGGATAAGAGGTATCACCGGCATTGCTGCTGGGATAAAGTACACTGTAGCTGGCATGGGGACTTTGTGGCTGGCATAGTGGCCACTGACAGCGTGGTTGCTGCCATTAAGGCATTTTTGTGGAGATAACGTAGATTGCGTGTGTCATGGGATCAATGGGGGTGTCATGGGGTTTTAGTGACTTAGGAGACCATGTAAATGACATGGGGCATAATGTGGCTATTATAAGAACCTTGTGGCTGGCATGGCGCATTGTAGATGGAATAAGGTGCATTGTAGGTGTTGTGCGTGCATTGTGGCTAACCTGAAAAGCATTGTGGCTTTTTTTAAGGTCTTGTAGCTGGCACGGCAGGCACTACGGTTGTCATGTGGGAATTTTGGTTGGCTTAGCAGGTATTGAAGGCATGGTGATTTGCATAGGGGGCATTGATGACTTTGTGGTTGTTATGTGGTGGAAATGTGGCTGGCACTGAGGACTTTGTGGCTGTCATTGGAGCCATTTAGATGTGGTGGGAAAATGTAGCTGTCATAGGTGCATTTTGGCTGTCATTGGAAAACTATGACTGTCGTGGCTTTTTGATTTAGGGTTTGCGTGGACGATGTTTCTTTTTTTACTATGAGTGGCACAGTATAGTTGATGTGTCTAATTTTCTTTGCCTCTCTAGTGATTTGGCCACAAGTTGCAAGTCAGCATCTAGCTATTTTCGCTACTAGTGATATCACTTTGTGTCTTAACCTGGCGCATGTGAGGTCTTTGTTGAATGTGTGATATTCTTCATGATGACTGATAATAGCTATATTGTGTCCCCTCTAGGTCACATTTAGGCCCATGTCATATATGAGTGGTAAATGGTCTACTGAAAAGATTGTAGAATGGTTTTCTGTTTTATACAGATGTGGAGGAGAGTGCTATTTCTTCTAGACATCTGATCTTTGATGTGATTGGTGACTAATTTTGGGGTTGTGATCAGAGTTGATTATATCCTACTTATAGCTTCTAGTCAAGATGGGGTGGTTTGTGCATACTCTTGGATAGAAAGACTTGAGGTTGGATCTATAATTTGGCTCCTCAGAATGTATCACAGAAAGGGTTTAATTGGCCCTTAAAATATTTGGGGGTTTCATTAGAAACTAGGCACACTAAAATCTCTTTACTGTTTCCAATACATCTATAGCATATACCAGGAATGTATTATCACACCTCTTTCTTGATTTTTTTTTCTAGGTGTCTATTTGAAAGTGAAGAGAAGCAAGATATGGAATCCTCCAGACAGCGGCAAAAGAGGAATCAAATGACTGGTAATTAATATTATTATTAATTACTGATAATTATCAGGCTAGTTTCTAGCTCTGGACTTTCAGAGGTGTGGTAATACCTTCCCGGTATATAAGGATATATGTCTAGTACATATATTGGCTATAGATATTTAAGGGCATTGTAAATGCCTTTGTGTTCTACACATGGGTGCACTGCATTTGCAGTCCAACATATACATTCATCACCATCTCCACTTCCCCAATGGGAAATTTTTGGCTGGTATGGAGGGTATTGTGGCTGGCATAGGGAGAATTGAGGGCATAGGGTCTGTCCTCGCGGAATTGTAATTAGCATTGAAGACATTGTTGCTGTAATACGATGCATTCCGTGATTGTTGTTGTCAGAGGACATTGTGGCTTTTATGGTAACATCGTGACTGGGAATTAGGGATAGTGCGACTGTCATGAGGACATTGTGACTTTTTTGGAGGCATTGTGATATTTGTGTTGGGATTGTGACTGGTAAAGTGAACAATGAGGGCATTGTGACTTAGTTGGAGATGTGGTATTAAAATGGGCATTGTGTTTGGGAATGTGGTAGTTGTCATGAGAGCATTTTGTTTGTCTTGGGGCATTATTAAGAGGCAATAAGTGAATTGTGGTTGCCATGGTTGTATTCCGAATGGCTAAGAGGGCATGGAGAGTAATGTGGCTGGGATAGGGGACATTGTGGATGTCATGTGGCATAGTGGCTCTCATGAGTGCATTGTTACATGAATGGGAGCCATTTTGGCTGGTATTTGGCTATTTGGATAAGACATATAGCCGGTGTCATGTGAACATTGTAACTGTCTTCGCGGAATTGTAATTAGCATTGAAGGCATTGTTGCTGTCATTAGATGGCATTGTGACTTAGTTAGATATGTGGTATTAAAATGGACATTGTGTTTGGGAAAGTGGTAGTTGTCATGAAATCATTTTGTTTGTCTTGGGGCATTATGGTTCTCTTAAGAGGCAATAAGTGAATTGTGGTTGTCATGGTTGTATTCCGAATGGCTAAGGGGGCATTAAGGATAATGTGGCTGGCATTGTGGGACGGCTAAGGGGGCATTAAGGATAATGTGGCTGGCATTGTGGGACTTGTGGCTGTAATAGAGCTATTGTAGCTGGGATAAGGGACACTGTGGATGTCATGGGGGCATAGTGGCTCTTATGAGTGCATTGTTGCTTGAATGGGAGCCATTGTGGCTGGTATTTGGCTATTTGGATAAGATATATAGTGGGTGTTCTGTGGGCATTGCTTCTTGCATTGTGGGCATTGTGCGTAGAATGGGGGCAATCTAGTTAGAATAGGGCTATTAATGGCATTGTGAAAGGCATGGAGGGCATTGTGCCATTTCTTCATTTTCGTTGGCAAAAGGGGAATTGAGAACATTGTGGCTGTAATGGAGATATTGTGCCTGGGCTCAGGGACAGTGTGGCAGACATGTGGGCATAATGGCTCCAGAGGAACACTGTGGCTGGCACGTGGGCATTGCTGCCATAGGAGGAATTGTGGTTGACATAGGGACTTTGTAGTTGTCATGGGAGCATTGAGGATATTCAAAAAAGGCATTCAGGCCATTGTGGCTGATATGGAGTGCAATGTGGCGTTTGTGGTGGCATTGATGCTGGCATAGATAGAATTGAGGGATTTCTGGTTGTTCGATAAATTTGTAATTGGCACTTAGGGCATTGTGGCTCGCATATGAGTAATTTGGGGATAGTGGCTGTCATGGGGGGGCATTGTGGATTTTAGGTAAGCATTGTGTCTGGTAAAGTGGACAATGAGGACATAGTGGTTGTCATGGGGCATTTTAGTTGTCCTGGTTCTATTGATGTTGGCTTAGGGAGCATTGAGGACAATATGGCTGGGATTGAGAGCATTAGATTATCATGAAGCATAGTGGCTGGGATAAGGGACATTGTGGACCTTGCAGATGTCATGGCTGCATTTTGACTGGGAAATGGGACATTGTTGATTTCATGGGGGCAATTTAGCTGGCATTTAGAGCACAGTGGCTGGCATGGAGGACAATTTACGATCATGGGGGCATTGGGGCTGGCATAAGAGGCATTGGCAGAACTGTGTCTGCGCTAAAGTACATTGTGGCTCGCATAGTGGCATTGTGGCTCCTGGCATAATGACTGTCATGAGGCATTGTAGTTGTCATAGGGCTATTGAAGCCATTGTGGCTGTCATGGTTGTATTGCAGTTAACTTAGGCGGCATTGAGAGCAATGTGGTTTGGATAAGGGGCATTGTGAAAGGAATAAGGGACACTGGACTTTGTATCTGTCATGGGGACATTTTACCTGCCATATGGGATATTGGTTAGAAGCATTATGGCTGTCGCGTGGTATTTGATGTAATGGGGGCTTTGTGGTTGGCTGGCAGGGAGGAAGTTGTGGCTAACATTGAGGATATTATGACTGGGATATGGGACATAGCGAGTGTCATGAGGATATTGTGGCTTGCATGTGTCATTATGGCTGGCACGGGGACTTGTGTCGGTCATGTCTTGGTTAGCAAAGGGGAAAGTGAGTTCATTGTGGCTTTAATAAAGGCATAGTGGCTTGCAAAGGAGCATTGACATTTGGTGGTTTCCATTTTGGCCTTCGGGCTGGCATAAGGGGCATTGACAGCATTGTTGCATGGATAAAGTACATTGTGGTCGCATGATTGTTGATTTTCTGGTGGCTTTGTGGCTGTCATGGAGGGCATTTGACTGTCATAGTAGCATTGTGTCCCTTATAAATGACATTGTGAGATTCATGAGGGCATAGTCACTCTTATAGGAGCATTATTGCCAGCATTGGGCATTGTAAATGCCTTGGTGTAATTGAGCGCAATGTCATTGGCGCATTGTGCCTTACATGGGAGCTTTGTGGCTGTCATGTGGTTAATTGTAGTTTGCATATAGATACTGAGGCCATTGTGTGTTGAATAAAGGACATTTGGGTGGTCATTGTAGCTTGGATAAGGGGTATCACCGGCATTGCTGCTCGGATGAAGTACACTGTAGCTGGCATGGGGACTTTGTGGCTGGCATAGTGGCCACTGACAGCGTGGTTGCTGCCATTAAGGCATTTTTGTGGAGATAACGTAGATTGCGTGTGTCATTGGATCAATGGGGGTGTCATGGGGATTTAGTGACTTAGGAGACCATGTAAATGACATGGGGCATAATGTGGCTATTATAAGAACCTTGTGGCTGGGATGGCGCATTGTAGCTGGAATAAGGTAAATTGTGGGTGTTGTGAGTGCATTGTGGCTAACCTGAAAAGCATTGTGGCTTTTTTTAAGGTCTTGTAGCTGGCACGGCAGGCACTACGGTTGTCATGTGGGAATTTTGGTTGGCCTAGCAGGTATTGAACGCATGGTGATTTGCATAGGGCGCATTGATGACTTTTTGGTTGTTATGTGGGGGAAATGTGGCTGGCACTGAGGACTTTGTGGCTGTCATTGGAGCCATTTAGATGTGGTGGGACAATGTAGCTGTCATAGGTGCATTTTGGCTGTCATTGGAAAATTGTGACTGTCGTGGCTTTTTGATTTAGGGTTTGCGTGGACGATGTTTCTTTTTTTACTATGAGTGGCACAGTATAGTTGATGTGTCTAATTTTCTTTGCCTCTCTAGTGATTTGGCCACAAGTTGCAAGTCAGCATCTTGCTATTTTCGTTACTAGTGATATCACTTTGTGTCTTAACCTGGCACATGTGAGGTCTTTGTTGAATGTGTGATATTCTTCATGATGACTGATAATAGCTATATTGTGTCCTCTCTAGGTCACATTTAGGCCCATGTCATATATGAGTTGTAAATGGTCCACTGAATAGATTGTAGAATGGTTTTCTGTTTTATACAGATGTGGAGGAGATGCTATTTCTTCTAGACATCTGATCTTTGATGTGATTGGTGACTAATTTTGGGGTTGTGATCAGAGTTGATTATATCCTACTTATAGCTTCTAGTCAAGATGGGTTGGTTTGTGCATACTCTTGGATAGGAAGACTTGAGGTTGGATCTCTAATTTGGCTCCTCAGAATGTATCACAGAAAGGGTTTAATTGGCCCTTAAAATATTTGGGGGTTTCATTAGAAACTAGGCACACTAAAATCTCTTTACTGTTTCCAATACATCTATAGCATATACCAGGAATGTATTGTCACACCTCTTTCTTGATTTTTTTTTTCTACGTGTCTATTTGAAAGTGAAGAGAAGCAAGATATGGAATCCTTCAGACACGGGCAATAGAGGAATCAAATGACTGGTAATTAATATTATTATTAATTACTGATAATTATCAGGCTAGTTTCTAGCTCTGGACTTTCAGAGGTGTGGTAATACCTTCCCGGTATATAAGGATATATGTCTAGTAGTACATATATTGGCTATAGATATTTAAGGGCATTGTAAATGCCTTTGTGTTCTACACATGGGTGCACTGCATTTACATTCCAACATACACATTCATCACCATCTCCACTTCCCCAATGGGAAATTTTTGGCTGGTATGGAGGGTATTGTGGCTGGCATAGGGAGAATTGAGGGCATAGGGTCTGTCCTCACGGAATTGTAACTAGCATTGAAGACATTGTTGTTATAATACGATGCATTCCGTGATTGTTGTTGTCAGAGGACATTGTGGCTTTTATGGTAACATCGTGACTGGGAATTAGGGATAGTGTGGCTGTCATGAGGACATTGTGACTTTTTTGGAGGCATTGTGATATTTGTGTTGGGATTGTGACTGGTAAAGTGAACAATGAGGGCATTGTGACTTAGTTGGAGATGTGGTATTAAAATGGGCATTGTGTTTGGGAATGTGGTAGTTGTCATGAGAGCATTTTGTTTGTCTTGGGGCATTATTAAGAGGCAATAAGTGAATTGTGGTTGCCATGGTTGTATTCCGAATGGCTAAGAGGGCATGGAGAGTAATGTGGCTGTCATTGAGGGACTTGTGGCTGTAATAGAGATATTGTGGCTGGGATAAGGGACATTGTGGATGTCATGTGGCATAGTGGCTCTCATGAGTGCATTGTTGCATGAATGGGAGCTATTGTGGCTGGTATTTGGCTATTTGGAAAATACATATAGCCGGTGTCATGTGGACATTGTAACTGTCCTCGCGGAATTGTTATTAGCATTGAAGGCATTGTTGCTGTCATTAGATGGCATTGTGACTTAGTTGGAGATGTGGTATTAAAATGGGCATTATGTTTGGGAAAGTGGTAGTTGTCATGAAATAATTTTGTTTGTCTTGGGGCATTATGGTTCTTTTAAGAGGTAATAAGTGAATTGTGGTTGTCATGGTTGTATTCCGAATGGCTAAGGGGGCATTAAGGATAATGTGGCTGGCATTGTTGGACGGCTAAGGGGGCATTAAGGATAATGTGGCTGGCATTGTGGGACTTGTGGCTGTAATAGAGCTATTGTAGCAGGGATAAGGGACATTGTGGATGTCATGGGGGCATACTGAATTATGAGTACATTGTTGCTTGAATGGGAGCCATTGTGGCTGGTATTTGGCTATTTGGATAAGATTTATAGTGGGTGTTCTGTGGGCATTGCTTCTTGCATTGGGGGCATTGTGCGTAGAATGGGGGCAATCTAGTTGGAATAGGGCTATTAATGGCATTGTGAAAGGCATGGAGGGCATTGTGCCATTTCTTCATTTTCGTTGGCAAAAGGGGAATTCAGAACATTGTGGCTGTAATGGAGATATTGTGCCTGGGCTCAGGGACAGTGTGGCAGACATGTGGGCATAATGGCTCCAGAGGAACACTGTGGCTGGCACGTGGGCATTGCTGCCATAGGAGGAATTGTGGTTGACATAGGGACTTTGTAGTTGTCATGGGAGCATTGAGGTATGCAAAAATGCATTTAGGCCATTGTGGCTGATATGGAGTGCAATGTGGCGTTTGTGGTGGCATTGATGCTGGCATAGATAGAATTGAGGGATTTCTGGTTGTTCGATAAATTTGTAATTGACACTTAGGGCATTGTGGTTCGCATATGAGTAATTTGGGGATAGTGGCTGTCATGGGAGGGCATTGTGGTTTTTAGGTAAGCATTGTGTCTGGCTAAAGTGGACAATGAGGACATAGTGGTTGTCATGGGGCATTTTAGTTGTCCTGGTTCTATTGATGTTGGCTTAGGGAGCATTGAGGACAATATGGCTGGCATTGAGAGCATTAGATTATCATGGAGCATAGTGGCTGGGATAAGGGACATTGTGGACCTTGCAGATGCCATGGCTGCATTTTGACTGGGAAATGGGACATTGTTGATTTCATGGGGGCAATTTAGCTGGCATTTAGAGCACAGTGGCTGGCATGGAGGAGAATTTACGATCATGGGGGCATTGGGGCTGGCATAAGAGGCATTGGCAGCACTGTGTCTGCGCTAAAGTACATTGTGGCTCGCATAGTGGCATTGTGGCTCCTGGCATAATGACTGTCATGGGGCATTGTAGTTGTCATAGGGCTATTGAAGCCATTGTGGCTGTCATGGTTGTACTGCAGTTAACTTAGGCAGCATTGAGAGCAATGTGGTTTGGATAAGGGGCATTGTGAAAGGAATAAGGGACACTGGACTTTGTATCTGTCATGGGGACATTTTAGCTGCCATATGGGATATTGGTTAGAAGCATTATGGCTGTCACGTGGTATTGGATGTAATGGGGGCTTTGTGGTTGGCTGGCAGGGAGGAAGTTGTGGCTAACATTGAGGATATTATGACTGGGATATGGGACATAGCGAGTGTCATGAGGATATTGTGGCTTGCAGGTGTCATTATGGCTGGCACGGGGACTTGTGTCTGTCATGTCTTGGTTAGCAAAGGGGAAAGTGAGTTCATTGTGGCTTTAATAAAGGCATAGTGGCTTGCAAAGAAGCATTGACATTTGGTGGTTTCCATTTTGGCCTTCGGGCTGGCATAAGGGGCATTGACAGCATTGTTGAATGGATAAAGTACATTGTGGTCGCATGATTGTTAATTTTCTGGTGGCTTTGTGGCTGTCATGGAGGGCATTTGACTGTCATAGTGGCATTGTGTCCCTTATAAATGACATTATGGGTTTCATGAGGGCATAGTCACTCTTATAGGAGCCTTATTGCCAGCATTGGGCATTGTAAATGCCTTGGTGTCATTGAGCGCAATGTCATTGTCATTGGCGCATTGTGCCTTACATGGGAGCTTTGTGGCTGTCATGTGGTTAATTGTAGTTTGCATATAGATACTGAGGCTATTGTGTGTTGAATAAAGGATATTTGGGTGGTCATTGTAGCTTGGATAAGGGGTATCACCGGCATTGCTGCTGGGATAAAGTACACTGTAGCTGGCATGGGGACTTTGTGGCTGGCATAATGGCCACTGACAGCGTGGTTGCTGCCATTAAGGCATTTTTGTGGAGATAACGTAGATTGCGTGTGTCATGGCATCAATGGGGGTGTCATGGGGTTTTAGTGACTTAGGAGACCATGTAAATGACATGGGGCATAATGTGGCTATTATAAGAACCTTGTGGCTGGCATGGCGCATTGTAGATGGAATAAGGTGCATTGTAGGTGTTGTGAGTGCATTGTGGCTAACCTGAAAAGCATTGTGGCTTTTTTTAAGGTCCTGTAGCTGGCACGGCAGGCACTACGGTTGTCATGTGGGAATTTTGGTTGGCTTAGCAGGTATTGAAGGCATGGTGATTTGCATAGGGGGCATTGATGACTTTGTGGTTGTTATGTGGCGGAAATGTGGCTGGCACTGAGGACTTTGTGGCTGTCATTGGAGCCATTTAGATGTGGTGGGACAATGTAGCTGTCATAGGTGCATTTTGGCTGTCATTGGAAAATTGTGACTGTCGTGGCTTTTTGATTTAGGGTTTGCGTGGACGATGTTTCTTTTTTTACTATGAGTGGCACAGTATAGTTTTTTTTGCAAAATCTCTTTTTATTAAACTGATAAACATAACATACAAGGGAAGACATCATACGATACAATACAGGTCAGGTATCAGGGTTTGCAAAATGAAAACAAAGCAGGAATACGAGTCATGGGTGTCATTACACCTCTCTGAAAATGACGTCAGATAGACATCGCAAAGGAAACAACATCCTCACAATACAAGCTAACCCACAAAAACCCTGAACTGACATGCATCTCAGGTAAGGGTTCAAAATAGCTAAGACATAATACGAGGAAATAAAAACATGGTAGTAGCATCCTCCGGTGTCACGCCTTTATGTCACTTTACCATATTACAATGGTCGAAAATATGCAAACAGGACTCGACTTGACTTGACTTGAATTGAAGGGTCTCTTAATGCATAACATAACGTGAATAACAGATTGTGCTGAGTTATGGAGACAGTGTTTATGGATACAGTGTAGGCCGGACTCAAAAAATGCATAAAGAAAATATAACACACATGGTATACTCTCCCCTCCTGTCCACATATCGTATATCATATATCATGCCCCTTCGCACCCCTACCCCAGACCATCCAGTAGTACATACCTCCCCCAATCTACTCGTGAAGAGGAGCAGGCAAGCGGATCACGCTTGTTCTTATGACCCCCCCACCCCCCTGACCAACCATGGTTTCCATATCTTCAGATATCTCTCCCTTGAATGATTTATCCAGGCAGCCATTTCCTCCAATCTACATATCTGCTGCATTTTATCTAACCATAGCTCCACTGTCGGCGGGTAAGGCTGTCTCCAAAAGGTAGGTACTAGCAATTTAGCAGCAGAGATCATGTGGGTCGGGAGACTGTGTACAGACGGAGTAAAATCAGGTATTGGCAACCAGAGCAGTACCAATGCAGGTGTTAGTGTAATATTTGTAGAGCAGACAGAATTTATTATTTTTTCAACCCCCCTCCAATTGCTTAACATTTTGGGGCACGACCACCAGATGTGAAGGAAGGTGCCTGGACCCTCTCGGCACCTCCAACATAAATTCTCAGGGACTAAACCTATAGAGGATAGGAAGTCCGGGGTTCGGTACCAACGCGTAACCAGCTTGTAGGAATTCTCTCGTATGCGTACACACGTAGAAAACCCCTGAGCGGCTTTTAATATAAACCCTACTTCCTCTTTGGAGAAAGACAAGCCCAACTCCCTTTCCCACTGTCTCACAAAATGAGGTTTTTGCGAAGATGTCTCCAATAGAATGCCTTTATACAATTTAGACAGAACCTTAGGCGGGGTGGCCGGTAATAATATATAGTTTTCTAACCAGGTCGGGTCTACTTTTAAAGGAGGTGACTGAGCTTTGAACATAGCAATGGTAGTTGTATAATCTGCCAGTTGTAGTGCGTTTGGTTGTTTCAGATCCCGTCCCCTAAAGACCGAGCGCAAGTCAGGCGGCCCATCTAGCCCCCACAATTCAGATATTTGTACCTTATTTAAGCACCTCCAAAAATCTGCTGTTCTATCGGACGGTCTACCCAAATATGAGGGCAGGACACTCAAGGGAGCAAGGGGTGAGAGGAGCTGTTTTGACATATTCAAGGCTCTTGCCGTGTGACACACCGCCATCGTTCCCCTGGGCAAAAATGGGCAAAAATGATTGGGCAAAAATATCCCTTTGGGTAGTGCGAGGCAGAACGAACCCATAGCAATCCAAGCATCTCTGGTCCCATGAGGATTCTTTCCATAACCACAGACAGAGAGGTATTACCCCCGTCTGCCAGTTGCGTCCAGCGGGCTAAATGGTTCGCTATAAAATATGTTTCCAGATCCGGTAAGGAGATGCCCCCTTGCTCCTTCTTTTGTATCAGGAAGGAGTATGCTAATCTGGACCTCTTAGAACCCCATAGAAAGGAAATGAACAGGGACTTGAAGTTCCTAAAGTAGCTCTTCGGAACATCTATAGGTAAAGCACACACCAGATACGTAATCTGCGGAAGTATGTAAGTGGCGAGTAAGTTCTTCCTACCAAACCACAACAGAAACGGTAGTCTCATGGATAACAATTGCTTACGGATCTTGGCAAAGAGGGCTTTATAATTGAGACTAAAGAGCTCCCTCAGGTCAGCAGGAATCATAACCCCCAGAAATTTTATAGCCCTGGGTGGCCACCTGAAGGGGGTACAACTTTGCAATTTAAGAATGGTCCGGGAGGAGACATTAATATTTAACGCTTCCGACTTGCTGAGATTTATTTTGAAGTTGGAAACAAAACCAAACTCATCGAATAGCGTCAGTAGGTGTGGCAGGGCCGACAGTGGGTTGGTGATAAATAAAAGGAGATCATCGGCGAATGCTGCAATTTTATGCACTACCGCCCCTACCTTCAATCCTCTAACCTCTTCATGTTGTCTAATATGTAATAATAGTGGCTCTAGAGCCAAAATAAAAAGAGCCGGGGAGAGGGGACAGCCCTGTCTTTTTTTAAATCAAACCAGTTTTTATTGATAATACAACATATATCATACAACTCATGTACATTAACTTGGTTCCAACCGTCAATACATTTTCAGTTTTGTACAACATATACAGTTATATGTATCCTAACTCCCACTTCCCTCCATCCCAACTCCCCCCCCCCCCCCCCCCCGCAGTACCTCCTCCTTTCCCTGACTCCTATAACCATTCTCTCTCCTGCCTCCTACTGATATATCCATACTTGCCTCCTGATCATTCCACCTTAAGGTGTATTCTACCTCCCTGCAGTGCCATAATTGTGTTCCCATTTTCCCCATTGCTTATCGTATTTGTGTATTGCCCCACGTTTTAGGTATATCCGATGTTCCAATGCCACCGTGTGATTAACGTATTCCACTAGCTCAGACCCCTCCGGGGGATCCGCATTCAACCAATATTTTGCTATTAGTTTCCTAGCATGATACAAAACCTTTTTTATAGCCAGCAATTCAGCTCCATCACCTCCCTCCTCCCCCATGCAGCCCAAAACATAGATCTTAGGTTCCAACGGAAAAACTCTCCCAAATACCCTCTCTACCATGCCTCCAACCTCCTTCCAGTAATCATTCAGCTTCGGACAACTCCAGAACATATGCTTTATGTCTGCCCCCTCAAACGAACACCTGGGACACTCCTGCGTTGGTCTGAGTCTCATTTGCATTAACACCTTAGGTGTCCTGTACACTCTATGTAGGAGAAAAAGTTGTGACCTCCTGTGTGCTACATTAATGGAGAGCATTTTGGGCGATTCCAGTATCTCCTCCCACTCATCATCAGTTATATTCCCCACATCCTCTTCCCATTTGCATCTGATCACCCCCATCGGATCTCCAAGGAATTTGGAAAGTAATGTACCATAGATCACAGAAATAATCCCTTTAGTGTCTTTTGCTCCCAATACCTGCTCCATCACTCCCATAGTAGAGCAGCCCAAGTCCACCAATCTACCCTGGGCCTGCGCCGCATGCCGCAACTGGAGGTATTGATAAAACATCCGATGTGGGAGTCCGAACTCCTCCTGTAACTGTGAGAACAATTTGAGACTTCCCCCCTCATATACCTGGTATACATATCTGACCCCAGCTTGTTCCCACTCCTGAAAGCCGTCCAAGATATGGAATTCCCATAAGTATGGATTATCCCATAGAGGCATATAATTGGAGCACCCAGTAACGCCCAGTATTTTTTTGCATTCCCACCAGACCCTATGTATCAATAACAAAGTCGGTTTCCCTTTCGCCTCCCTCCTCAGTTTATGAGACTCCATTGCCTCTAGTATATCCTCGCCCCGACTCAAATGATGCACCAGTTTCCCACTAGAGTCCCACTCTTCCCTATTCTTCCAACCTTTAAAATGTTGTGCTTGGGCTGCTAAGTAATATATCCACGCATTTGGAATAGCTAATCCTCCCTTTTCCGTTGGTAATTGTAATTTTTCCAATTTAATCCTGGGGATCCCCCTTTTCCACACTAAGTCCCTAAACAGATTATGTATTCTCCTGAACCAGTATTTAGGCAACCACACTGGGGCATTATACACCACATAAAGAACCTGAGGCATCAGAATCATTTTAATCAGGTTTGCTCTTCCTAGCGCTGAAAGTGGTAGTCCAAGCCATATTCTGGTCTTATCTTTTAGTTTGTCCAATAATGGTTTCACATTCAGCGCAACAAAATCCTGCACCCTCCCCGAGACCTTAATCCCCAGATATTTAAATTCCTTAACACAAGGTACAGCAATTCCCCCCACCACCAGTGGCCCCTCCAATGGTTTGAGTGGCAGCAATGTCGACTTACTCCAATTAATTTGAAGCCCTGAAAATTTGCCAAACCGTTCCAATATGGTCATTATCAACGGCAGTGACCGAACTATCTCTCCCAGGAATAGTAAAATATCATCCGCATATAATGCTATGCGTTCCTCCAGCTCCCCACATCGAAACCCTTCTATACCCGGATGTTGCCTTACCACATTTGCCAGAGGTTCGATCGCTAGAGCGAATAATAGCGGGGAAAGTGGACATCCCTGACGCGTCCCCCTCTCTAGTCTAAAGGAATCTGACATCCGCCCATTGGCTCGAATCCTAGCCACCGGTTCCTTATACAGCAATTTTACCCATGTTATAAAATTATTCCCAAATCCGAACCGCTCCAAAACAGCCCACAGATACCCCCACTCCACACTATCAAATGCCTTAGCCGCGTCTAAGGACAACACTGCTCTACCTTGTGTATCTGCAGCCTCTGTCTGCAAATTCAAGAATAATCTTCTCAGATTAACTGCTGTAGATCTTGATGGCATAAATCCCGACTGATCCGGGCCCACTATCTTAGTCACCACTCTTGTCAGCCTATTAGCCAGAACCTTTGCCAAAATTTTTACATCTGCGGACAGCAGGGATATTGGTCTATAAGAATCCGGCTGTGCTCGATCCTTCCCCTCTTTAGGAATGACTACTATTGCCGCTTCATACATAGTCTGTGGCAATCGTCCCCTGGCAAAACTATCTTGGAACACCTCTAATAACTCTGGCAGAAGCTCCCCCCCATATGTTTTGTGCATCTCAGTAGGTATACCATCCATGCCTGGAGCCTTTTCATTTGCCATAGAACTCACTGCTTCCTGCAATTCCTCCAATGTAATTGGCTCTTCCAGCCACTCTCTCTCCTCCTCCCCTAAGGTAACCCACTCCATTTCCTCTAGATAGTCTGTCAATAGATCTTCCGGATAATCTACCCTCGTACGATACAGCTCGGTATAGAAGGACTTCAACACATCCAGTATGTCCCCTGTTTCTCCAACCAGTGTCCCCTCTTTATCCTGCAATTGGTGGATGAACGCACCCTCCCGCTGAGGCCTAGCCATATTTGCCAACAATCTGCCCGTCATTTCCCCCTCCTCATAATATTTTTGCTGCAAAAACAACCTTTTATTAGCTGCCTGTTCTAGTTGATGTTCCTTTAGTAATTTTAGGGCTACCTTCCACTGGGCCTTCGTTTCTGCTGTATTATTAGCTACATGAGTCTCCTCGGATAATGTCACCCTTTCCAGTAGATGTTTTCCCACCTGTCGTGATCTATTTTTAATGGTCGTGATTTCACGGATATACACCCCCCTGATATTCGCCTTCATAGCATCCCATAAGATATCTATAGGTACCGTACCTTTATTAAACTCAAAGTACTCCTGCAAGCTCGCAGTTATTATCTCCTCCCCCACTAGTCGTATCCAGAACGGATTTAGCCTCCAATGCAGTCTTAGCCCCCCTATCTGCGGACTAGTTCGAACTTTCAATATCATTGGGGAGTGATCAGACAGTGACCTTGGCAGATATTCCACCCCTTCCACACACTCAATCCCTAACCCGTTACTAAACATCAAATCTATTCTAGACAACGATCCATAAGTAGATGACACACAAGAATATTGCGTAGTAGAGGGCCACTTTGCCCGCCAAATATCCGTGTACCCCACCTCTATCATGTACTTCCCAAACCGCGTCAGAACAGCCTCACCTACCCCCCCCCCCTTTTGGAAATTTATCACGTCTTATATCCATTACATTGTTGAAGTCTCCCATAAGTATAGTCGGGACCATCGGCCAACTAGCCAGCCTTTCCAACACTTCTCTTATTGGAACCACCGAGTATGGGGGAGGCACATACAGTACCACAATTATACATTCCCAATTAAACAACTTACAATGTACCCCTACATATCTGCCCTCTCCATCTTTAAAGGAAGCCAAACAGCAAAAAGGTACATCCCTATGAACCAGGAGACTAACCCCCCTTGAATATGTGGAATGATAGGAGTGAAAGCTGTGTCTAATCCACACCCTATGTGCCTGTTGCACAGTATCAGCGGTAAGATGCGTCTCCTGTAGTCCCATCACTCCAGCAGACTGCCCTTTCAGAAAGTCAAATATAGCTCGCCGTTTTGTTGCCTCTCCCATACCTCTCACATTCCAGGACAAAAGATTTACCCTACCCCCCATCTATCCATTTTTTTTATGAACTGACAGAGGCCATTACCCTTGAATCCAGTGCCAATCAGAGCGTACTGCATTTCCAACTCCCTTTCCCTCCAAAACATTCTCCTCCCTCCTCCCCCCTCCCTAGCCCGCCCAACATTCCAGAAACTTACCCTCCAAAGAGGGCCCGGGCTGGTGAAGAAATCTCCACCAATGTGACTGTTCAGCTTCCCATTTACACTGCAGAAACACATCTTTTCCCACAATATAAACCTGAGAACCACAAACCTCCCGCCACCTTACTACCATAGACATATAGCATTTTAGTGACTCCAACATCTTCAATTAACCTGACATCTCTCTTTCCTTCAGCATTATAAACCTAGAGGCTGCAGCCCCAAATTAGAACAGTAAATAAAATGCAGAAAAAACAATGCCTTATTCCCCTGTGCGGCGCATCCTCCTTTTTCATAGTAAGCAGAGTCCCCTCTTCAACCATCCACCTGATAATCACGCAGCAGCTTCCTCTCGATTCTGACGAAGTCGATCCTCGTGACTGTCCAGCCATCTTAACGCATCTTTTGAGTTCTCAAAAAATTGTACAGATCCCAGCGCCGCAACTCGAAGTTTCGCCGGGTACAGCATGGAGTATTGAACACGCAGATCCCTCAGTCGTCGTTTGATATCCAGAAATTGCATCCTTCTTTTCTGGACCTCTACAGAAAAATCCGGGTAAAATGACACTTTCACACCATTCACCCGTATATCTTGCTTTTCCCGGGCCTGGCGAAGAATTAAATCTCTGTCCTTATAATGAAGCAGCTTTACCAGCACAGGTCTTGGCGGCCGTCCAGGTGGACCCGGGCGAGTTGGTATTCTATGGGCTCTTTCCACCGCAAACAATGGTGTCAACGACTCCTTGCCAAACACCTCCAGTAACCATTTTTCGAAATAGGAATCCGGATTGGACCCTTCCACTTTTTCGGGTATTCCCACCATCCGTACGTTATTGCGACGTAGACGGTTCTCCAGGTCATCCGTTTTAGATAACAAATAAGTAACATCCACAGCTACCGCATTTACATCTCTCCTCATGGGCAGCATTCTGTCTTCCACATCACTGACTCTACCTTCCACCGCTGTTGTACGCTCCGACACCTTCTGCAGATCGTGCCGTATTATGGAAATATCCTCCTTTATTCCGCCCACCTGGCAAGTGAGTTTAGCTAGCGTGGCATTACATAGGCTTACCGCCGAAAAAACATCTGCCAACGTAGGCCCAGGCTTATTTGAATTGTGCGGGCCTCGATCCAGCCCTCCTCCTGAGCTGCCTGCAACATCTTCTCCATTCTCCTCCTCCTCCTCTGAGTCCACCTGTGCCCGCAGCGGTTCATATCTGGACCCGGAGCAGCCTGCCTGCTTTTTCCCTCCTCCTGTCATCTCTCCTCCAGCATCTGCCTTCACGGGTGTCTTTCTGGCAAAGCGCTCCAGTCGGGATGCCGCCGCCCCTCTCAAGTCTCTGCTCTCTGCCATCACGCACATGTCGGCGCCATCTTGTAATCCCAGCTCACCTTCCTCTGCCGCCTTAGACTTCCTTGAACGGGTCATTACAGCCTCCAGATTCTGCAGAATAGTGTCACCAGGTTCTCCTCCTTCTCCCCTCTCTGCACAGGTATGTCTTTGTTAGAGAAATTCAGCCACAGGATGTATTTCAGGATATCGGCAGCGGGAGCTCCGGTTCCTGCGTCTGCTCACATATGCCGCTAAGCCACGCCCCCCGGGGACAGCCCTGTCTGGTACCATTTTTTATGAAGAAAGGGGCGGACAATATTCCATTTACTCTAATTTTGGCTGAAGGCTTTGAGTATAGGGAGAATATAGCACTTATAAAGGGCTGGGGAAACTTAAATTTTTCTAAGGCACTTTGAATAAACCTCTAGTCGACCCTATCGAAGGTCTTTTCAGCGTCAGTTCCCAGAAGGACAAGAGGAACCCCCTTCCCTCGCGCGAGGTGGATCGCATTTATAACTCTAGTGATATTATTCTTCCCTTCCCGCCGCGGGACAAACCCCACCTGCTCCTCTGCTATCAATTTCGGTAAAAATTTAGCTATTCTGCTAGCCAATAGTTTGGCCCACCACTTCACATCTGTGTTTAACAGTGAAATCGGCCTATAGCTTGCACAGTCATCAGGACTCTTTCCTTCTTTTGGAATGAGAGTAATGAAGGCTTCCAGAGCCTGCGGTGGGAGGGAAGTACCACTCAGGAGAGAATTACACACCTCCAGAAAGTGTGGGAGAAGTATGCTACTAAATTTTTTGTAATACGTAATGGGTAGGCCGTCTGGCCCTGGACATTTCCCCGAGGGGATGCTAGTTAAACTGGCCTGCAACTCGTCTATCGTGAAGGGGGCCAATAAGGATGTATTTTCACTATCTGATAATTGGGGAAAAGTCAGTTTGCTGAGAAAAGACCGAACCGCCACCTCTCTGTCTTCATGTGCTGAGGCTAATGAACTCGCTGGACCTTGAGCATCTAAATTGTATAAGTTAGCGTAGAACTGTCTAAAGGCTTCAGCCACTTGAGGAGTGGTAGAAACCCGCTGACCCGAGGCAGTTCTAACAGAGGAAACAAAGGATTTCTCCGTCTGTGTCTTGAGCATTTTGGACATCAATTTTGAGCCCCTATCCCCATGTAAGTATATACGACATTTGAGTCTCTGGAAGGCTTTTGCCGCCTGTATATTTAGCATATCTTTAAGTTGATGACGGAGGGAGTCTAAGTCCGTGCGTAAGGGAGCTGTCAGAGTTTGCTGATGCAGTCGTTCAAGAGCCGAGATCTGCGCCAGCAAAGACTGCATTTTCTTATTTCTATCCCTCTTCAAACGAGAGCATAATGCAATAAATTCACCTCGGATAAATGCTTTATGGGCTTCCCATATTACTGGCACTGCAACATCAGGTGTACTATTCAGGCAAATTATTCCTCCAATTTCGCACCCATGACCCCCGCGTGCACCTCATCTGAGAGTATCGTGTCATTAAGCCGCCAAGACCAAGATCTGGCCGGCAGATCTCGAACGTGTATTTTAGCTAGCACCGGGGCATGATCTGAAACTGTAATATGCCCTATGGATGTTGACTGCAAATTTGAAAGGTGCGGCGTAGACATAAAGATGTAGTCTAGTCTGCGATATACTTTATGTCGATGTGAATAAAAAGTATAATCTCTCTCCTGTGGATGGGAGAGACGCCATACATCCGTTAGTTGGCAATTATATAACATCAATTTAAGTTTGTGCATAGCTCGATGAGTGAACACACGGGCGGTCGAGGTAGAGTCAAGATCAGATTCCAGCGCCACATTTAGATCCCCTCCCACAACTGACATCCCCTCCCCAAAACCCTTAAGTATACGTAATGTCTTCAGCAACCACGGAATCTGTTTATCATTCGGGGCATATAAACATGCTAAAGTCATTTTGGTGTTGCAGAGAGAACCCTTAAGAAAAATATATCGGCCTGCCGGGTCAGCCTTTGAATTTTCTACTTTAAATGGAAAATCTTTATGAATACCAACAGTCACACCTCTAGAGGCCGATGTATGGGTACTATGGAACCACTGGCTGTATGAGGACAGCGGCAAGCGTGGTAGCCGCTCATGGCGGAAATGAGTCTCCTGCAACATCAAGACGTCCGGCTTATCCTGTTTAAGCATTTTGAAAACTTGAGACCTCTTTTGCGGCGTACCAAACCCATTTACATTTAGTGTCAAGAAAGTAATCGGGGCCATGACCCATTCAGAAAACAATTAGCTTCATAATACAATGTAGGCGTGAACACCGGAGAGATGCAGAACACACATAAAACTATATACAAATGAGAAAATAGAAAAAGATGTAGTGAGGCAGCGACATTCCAGAGGCAAAAAGGGATTAAGGGGGAACCTCCTATCCCACAGAGGATGTCCCTTGTCTTAAAATGTCGCGGCCCGACTATAGAGTTGCGGGGGGGGGGTTGAAACGAGGAAACCAACCTCATTCAATGTTAAGAGAGAACACAGACTTCTATATAAGCTACAAATCTTGTGCAATAGAAGGAGGGTGAACATACTGATGAACACCATAATAACACAATGGTAGGGCATAAATCCTACAACATCTTTGCCAACAAATAAAGGATATACAGTGGTCAAATCCCCTCTAGCAGGGACCCCGAACGGGCTCAGGGGGCTTCCAGATGCTGTCCAAACCCTCTCCTTGTGTTGTTACGCGGGGCCTTAAACTTCTGGGGTTTCTGCCAAGTGTGCGGATCAGGAACCTCGCATGCCGGGGCATCTCGCTGTATCGGCATCCAGTCCGGTATGACGATTTTCTCCATGCCTATTTTCGGCCAGGCTTTAGCGAGATCCTCTGGCGTCCTGATAGTAATCTGTCGACCCTCCCTCAGAATCGCCAGGCCAAACGGGAACAGCCATCGTATGGGTATCTTCCTTAGCCTCAAGGCTTCGGTCAAGGGCTTCAGCAGCCGTCGTTTGGCCAAGGTGCTGGCAGCTAGATCCTGGAAGACCAGTATCTTGCTATCCTCAAATGTCAAGTCGGGAATCACTCGTGCAGCCGAGAGAATGGCAGCCGTGTCCAAAAAATTGAGCAGACCGCAGATAACATCTCTGGGAGGTTCGTCTCGGGATGGCTTAGGTCGTAGTGCTCGGTAGGCCCTCTCAATAATGACCTGCGCCGCTTTTTCCTGTCCCAGAATGGTCGAGAAAATGATCCTCACTGTTGGCAAAATCTCCTCTGTGGATACCGTCTCTGGGATGCCTCTCAACCTAACATTTTTCTGCCTGCTGCGGTTCTCCTGATCCTCCAGCTGTAGGTAAGTGTGATTTAGATGGGAGAAATGTGAAGCTACTGCACCTTGCACGGCCTCCACTTGTTGAATAATGGCGGATTGAGTGTCCTCCAATACTGCCACTCTTTGCCCCACGTGCTGTATGTCCACATTAATGGAAGACAATTCCTTTAGGACTGGGGACATCGCGCTAGCCAATGCTTTTTTCAAGAAAGCTCTAGTAATGGGTAAGGGATCTGACCCACCTCCAGCATCAGAGTGCGTACAGGAGCTCTCTTCATCAGAGTCATCGCCGCGGGGTGCTTCCGGCGGGAGTGATTTCTCCGGCGCCATCTTGCTTTTCCCGGCCGGGGAGAGATGCTTTTTATGGAGGAATTTCTCCATCTCCGACTGCGCTTTACCGGTTTTCGGAGTCCCCCGGGAGTCACTCGATTTGTCCCGACTTGTACGGACCATTGTCGTGTAGTTAACAGCCCTCCAGCCGTGGAAATCTGCGTCTCAGTGAGGAGCGCCGGGATCAAGCGACCATCTCACAGTGCGGTTAGCTCCGCCCCCCCAGTGGCACAGTATAGTTGATGTGTCTAATTTTCTTTGCCTCTCTAGTGATTTGGCCACAAGTTGCAAGTCAGCATCTAGCTATTTTCGCTACTAGTGATATCACTTTGTGTCTTAACCTGGCGCATGTGAGGTCTTTGTTGAATGTGTGATATTCTTCATGATGACTGATAATAGCTATATTGTGTCCTCTTTAGGTCACATTTAGGCCCATGTCATATATGAGTTGTAAATGGTCCACTGAATAGATTGTAGAATGGTTTTCTGTTTTATACAGATGTGGAGGAGAGTGCTATTTCTTCTAGACATCTGATCTTTGATGTGATTGGTGACTAATTTTGGGGTTGTGATCAGAGTTGATTATATCCTACTTATAGCTTCTAGTCAAGATGGGGTGGTTTGTGCATACTCTTGGATAGGTAGACTTGAGGTTGGATCTCTAATTTGGCTCCTCAGAATGTATCACAGAAAGGGTTTAATTTGCCCTTAAAATATTTGGGGGTTTCATTAGAAACTAGGCACACTAAAATCTCTTTACTGTTTCCAATACATCTATAGCATATACCAGGAATGTATTATCACACCTCTTTCTTGATTTTTCTTTCTAGGTGTCTATTTGAAAGTGAAGAGAAGCAAGATATGGAATCCTCCAGACAGCGGCAATAGAGGAATCAAATGACGGGTAATTAATATTATTATTAATTACTGATAATTATCAGGCTAGTTTCTAGCTCTGGACTTTCAGAGGACTTTCCGGTATATAAGGATATATGTCTAGTAGTACATATATTGGCTATAGATATTTAAGGGCATTGTAAATGCCTTTGTGTTCTACACATGGGTGCACTGCATTTACATTCCAACATACACATTCATCACCATCTCCACTTCCCCAATGGGAAATTTTTGGCTGGTATGGAGGGTATTGTGGCTGGCATAGGGAGAATTGAGGGCATAGGGTCTGTCCTCGCGGAATTGTAATTAGCATTGAAGACATTGTTGCTGTAATACGATGCATTCCGTGATTGTTGTTGTCAGAGGACATTGTGGCTTTTATGGTAACATCGTGACTGGGAATTAGGGATAGTGTGGCTGTCATGAGGACATTGTGACTTTTTTGGAGGCATTGTGATATTTGTGTTGGGATTGTGACTGGTAAAGTGAACAATGAGGGCATTGTGACTTAGTTGGAGATGTGGTATTAAAATGGGTATTGTGTTTGGGAATGTGGTAGTTGTCATGAGAGCATTTTGTTTGTCTTGGGGCATTATGAAGAGGCAATAAGTGAATTGTGGTTGCCATGGTTGTATTCCGAATGGCTAAGAGGGCATGGAGAGTAATGTGGCTGGGATAAGGGACATTGTGGATGTCATGTGGCATAGTGGCTCTCATGAGTATTGTTACATGAATGGGAGCCATTTTGGCTGGTATTTGGCTATTTGGATAAGACATATAGCCGGTGTCATGTAGACATTGTAACTGTCCTCGCGGAATTGTAATTAGCATTGAAGGCATTGTTGCTGTCATAAGATGGCATTGTGACTTAGTTGGAGATGTGGTATTAAAATGGGCATTGTGTTTGGGAAAGCGGTAGTTGTCATGAAATCATTTTGTTTGTCTTGGGGCATTATGGTTCTCTTAAGAGGCAATAAGTGAATTGTGGTTGTCATGGTTGTATTCCGAATGGCTAAGGGGGCTTTAAGGATAATGTGGCTGGCATTGTGGGACGGCTAAGGGGGCATTAAAGATAATGTGGCTGGCATTGTGGGACTTGTGGCTGTAATAGAGCTATTGTAGCTGGGATAATGGGAGCCATTGTGGCTTGTATTTGGCTATTTGGATACGATATATAGTGTGTGTTCTGTGGGCATTGCTTCTTGCATTGGGGGCATTGTGCGTAGAATGGGGGCAATCTAGTTGGAATAGGGCTATTAATGGCATTGTGAAAGGCATGGAGGGCATTGTGCCATTTCTTCATTTTCGTTGGCAAAAGGGGAATTGAGAACATTGTGGCTGTAATGGAGATATTGTGCCTGGGCTCAAGGACAGTGTGGCAGACATGTGGGCATAATGGCTCCAGAGGAACACTGTGGCTGGCACGTGGGCATTGCTGCCATAGGAGGAATTGTGGTTGACATAGAGACTTTGTAGTTGTCATGGGAGCATTGAGGTATGCAAAAAAGGCATTCAGGCCATTGTGGCTGATATGGAGTGCAATGTGGCGTTTGTGGTGGCATTGATGCTGGCATAGATAGAATTGAGGGATTTCTGGTTGTTCGATAAATTTGTAATTGGCACTTAGGGCATTGTGGCTCGCATATGAGTAATTTGGGGATAGTGGCTGTCATGGGGGGGCATTGTGGATTTTAGGTAAGCATTATGTCTGGTAAAGTGGACAATGAGGACATAGTGGTTGTCATGGGGCATTTTAGTTGTCCTGGTTCTATTGATGTTGGCTTAGGGAGCATTGAGGACAATATGGCTGGCATTGAGAGCATTAGATTATCATGGAGCATAGTGGCTGGGATAAGGGCCATTGTGGACCTTGCAGATGTCATGGCTGCATTTTGACTGGGAAATGGGACATTGTTGATTTCATGGGGGCAATTTAGCTGGCATTTAGAGCACAGTGGCTGGCATGGAGGACAATTTACGATCATGGGGGCATTGGGGCTGGCATAAGAGGCATTGGCAGCACTGTGTCTGCGCTAAAGTACATTGTGGCTCGCATAGTGGCATTGTGGCTCCTGGCATAATGACTGTCATGGGGAATTGTAGTTGTCATAGGGCTATTGAAGCCATTGTGGCTGTCATGGTTGTATTGCAGTTAACTTAGGCGGCATTGAGAGCAATGTGGTTTGGATAAGGGGCATTGGGAAAGGAATAAGGGACACTGGACTTTGTATCTGTCATGGGGACATTTTAGCTGCCATATGGGATATTGGTTAGAAGCATTATGGCTGTCACGTGGTATTGGATGTAATGGGGGCTTTGTGGTTGGCTGGCAGGGAGGAAGTTGTGGCTAACATTGAGGATATTATGATTGGGATATGGGACATAGCGAGTGTCATGAGGATATTGTGGCTTGCAGGTGTCATTATGGCTGGCACGGGGAAATGTGTCTGTCATGTCTTGGTTAGCAAAAGGGAAAGTGAGTTCATTGTGGCTTTAATAAAGGCATAGTGGCTTGCAAAGGAGCATTGAAATTTGGTGGTTTCCATTTTGGCCTTCGGGCTGGCATAAGGGGTATTGACAGCATTGTTGCATGGATAAAGTACATTGTGGTCGCATGATTGTTGATTTTCTGGTGGCTTTGTGGCTGTCATGGAGGGCATTTGACTGTCATAGTAGCATTGTGTCCCTTATAAATGACATTGTGAGATTCATGAGGGCATAGTCACTCTTATAGGAGCATTATTGCCAGCATTGGGCATTGTAAATGCCTTGGTGTCATTGAGCGCAATGTCATTGGCGCATTGTGCCTTACATGGGAGCTTTGTGGCTGTCATGTGGTTAATTGTAGTTTGCATATAGATACTGAGGCCATTGTGTGTTGAATAAAGGACATTTGGGTGGTCATTGTAGCTTGGATAAGGGTTATCACCGGCATTGCTGCTCAGATGAAGTACACTGTAGCTGGCATGGGGACTTTGTGGCTGGCATAGTGGCCACTGACAGCGTGGTTGCTGCCATTAAGGCATTTTTGTGGAGATAACGTAGATTGCGTGTGTCATGGGATCAATGGGGGTGTCATGGGGTTTTAGTGACTTAGGAGACCATGTAAATGACATGGGGCATAATGTGGCTATTATAAGAACTTTGTGGCTGGCATGGCGCATTGTAGCTGGAATAAGGTAAATTGTGGGTGTTGTGAGTGCATTGTGGTTAACCTGAAAAGCATTGTGGCTTTTTTTAAGGTCTTGTAGCTGGCACGGCAGGCACTACGGTTGTCATGTGGGAATTTTGGTTGGCCTACCAGGTATTGAAGGCATGGTGATTTGCATAGGGGGCATTGATGACTTTGTGGTTGTCATGTGCGGGAAATGTGGCTGGCACTGAGGACTTTGTGGCTGTCATTGGAGCCATTTAGATGTGGTGGGACAATGTAGCTGTCATAGGTGCATTTTGGCTGTCATTGGAAAATTGTGACTGTCGTGGCTTTTTGATTTAGGGTTTGCGTGGACGATGTTTCTTTTTTTACTATGAGTGGCACAGTATAGTTGATGTGTCTAATTTTCTTTGCCTCTCTAGTGATTTGGCCACAAGTTGCAAGTCAGCATCTTGCTATTTTCGTTACTAGTGATATCACTTTGTGTCTTAACCTGGCGTATGTGAGGTCTTTGTTGAATGTGTGATATTCTTCATGATGACTGATAATAGCTATATTGTGTCCTCTCTAGGTCACATTTAGGCCCATGTCATATATGAGTTGTAAATGGTCCACTGAATAGATTGTAGAATGGTTTTCTGTTTTATACAGATGTGGAGGAGATGCTATTTCTTCTAGACATCTGATCTTTGATGTGATTGGTGACTAATTTTGGGGTTGTGATCAGAGTTGATTATATCCTACTTATAGCTTCTAGTCAAGATGGGGTGGTTTGTGCATACTCTTGGATAGGAAGACTTGAGGTTGGATCTCTAATTTGGCTCCTCAGAATGTATCACAGAAAGGGTTTAATTGGCCCTTAAAATATTTGGGGGTTTCATTAGAAACTAGGCACACTAAAATCTCTTTACTGTTTCCAATACATCTATAGCATATACCAGGAATGTATTGTCACACCTCTTTCTTGATTTTTTTTTCTAGGTGTCTATTTGAAAGTGAAGAGAAGCAAGATATGGAATCCTCCAGACAGCGGCAATAGAGGAATCAAATGACTGGTAATTAATATTATTATTAATTACTGATAATTATCAGGCTAGTTTCTAGCTCTGGACTTTCAGAGGTGTGGTAATACCTTCCTGGTATATAAGGATATATGTCTAGTAGTACATATATTGGCTATAGATATTTAAGGGCATTGTAAATGCCTTTGTGTTCTACACATGGGTGCACTGCATTTACATTCCAACATACACATTCATCACCATCTCCACTTCCCCAATGGGAAATTTTTGGCTGGTATGGAAGGTATTGTGGCTGGCATAGGGAGAATTGAGGGCATAGGGTCTGTCCTCGCGGAATTGTAATTAGCATTGAAGACATTGTTGCTGTAATACGATGCATTCCGTGATTGTTGTTGTCAGAGGACATTGTGGCTTTTATGGTAACATCGTGACTGGGAATTAGGGATAGTGTGGCTGTCATGAGGACATCGTGACTTTTTTGGAGGCATTGTGATATTTGTGTTGGGATTGTGACTGGTAAAGTGAACAATGAGGGCATTGTGACTTAGTTGGAGATGTGGTATTAAAATGGGCATTGTGTTTGGGAATGTGGTAGTTGTCATGAGAGCATTTTGTTTGTCTTGGGGCATTATTAAGAGGCAATAAGTGAATTGTGGTTGCCATGGTTGTATTCCAAATGGCTAAGAGGGCATGGAGAGTAATGTGGCTGTCATTGAGGGACTTGTGGCTGTAATAGAGATATTGTGGCTGGGATAAGGGACATTGTGGATGTCATGTGGCATAGTGGCTCTCATGAGTGCATTGTTGCATGAATGGGAGCCATTGTGGCTGGTATTTGGCTATTTGGAAAAGACATATAGCCGGTGTCATGTGGACATTGTAACTGTCCTCTCGGAATTGTAATTAGCATTGAAGGCATTGTTGCTGTCATTAGATGGCATTGTGACTTAGTTGGAGATGTGGTATTAAAATGGGCATTGTGTTTGGGAAAGTGGTAGTTGTCATGAAATCATTTTGTTTGTCTTGGGGCATTATGGTTCTCTTAAGAGGCAATAAGTGAATTGTGGTTGTCATGGTTGTATTCCGAATAGCTAAGGGGGCATTAAGGATAATGTGGCTGGTATTGTGGGACGGCTAAGGGGGCATTAAGGATAATGTGGCTGGCATTGTGGGACTTTTGGCTGTAATAGAGATATTGTAGCTGGGATAAGGGACATTGTGGATGTCATGGGGGCATAGAGGCTCTTATGAGTGCATTGTTGCTTGAATGGGAGCCATTGTGGCTGGTATTTGGCTATTTGGATAAGATATATAGTGGGTGTTCTCTGGGCATTGCTTCTTGCATTAGGGGCATTGTGCGTAGAATGGGGGCAATCTAGTTGGAATAGGGCTATTAATGGCATTGTGAAAGGCATGGAGGGCATTGTGCCATTTCTTCATTTTCGTTGGCAAAATGGGAATTGAGAACATTGTGGCTGTAATGGAGATATTGTGGCTGGGCTCAGGGACAGTGTGGCAGACATGTGGGAATAATGGCTCCAGAGGAACACTGTGGCTGGCACGTGGGCATTGCTGCCATAGGAGGAATTGTGGTTGACATAGGGACTTGTAGTTGTCATGGGAACATTGAGGTATGCAAAAAAGGCATGCAGGCCATTGTGGCTGATATGGAGTGCAATGTGGCGTTTGTGGCGGCATTGATGCTGGCATAGATAGAATTGAGGGCTTTCTGGTTGTTCGATAAATTTGTAATTGGCACTTAGGGCATTGTGGCTCGCATATGAGTAATTTGGGGATAGTGGCTGTCATGGGGGGCATTGTGGATTTTAGGTAAGCATTGTGTCTGGTAAAGTGGACAATGAGGACATAGTGGTTGTCATGGGGCATTTTAGTTGTCCTGGTTCTATTGATGTTGGCTTAGGGAGCATTGAGGACAATATGGCTGGCATTGAGAGCATTAGATTATCATGGAGCATAGTGGCTGGGATAAGGGACACTGTGGACCTTGCAGATGTCATGGCTGCATTTTGACTGGGAAATGGGACATTGTTGATTTCATGGGGGCAATTTAGCTGGCATTTAGAGCACTGTGGCTGGCATGGAGGACAATTTACGATCATGGGGGCATTGGGGCTGGCATAAGAAGCATTGGCAGCACTGTGTCTGCGCTAAAGTACATTGTGGCTCGCATAGTGGCATTGTGGCTCCTGGCATAATGACTGTCATGGGGCATTGTAGTTGTCATAGGGCTATTGAAGCCATTGTGGCTGTCATGCTTGTATTGCAGTTAACTTAGGCGGCATTGAGAGCAATGTGGTTTGGATAAGGGGCATTGTGAAAGGAATAAGGGACACTGGACTTTGTATCGGTCATGGGGACATTTTAGCTGCCATATGGGATATTGGTTAGAAGCATTATAGCTGTCACGTGGTATTGGATGTAATGGGGGCTTTGTGGTTGGTTGGCATTGTGGCTGGCAGGGAGGAAGTTGTGGCTAACATTGAGGATATTATGACTGGGATATGGGACATAGCGAGTGTCATGAGGATATTGTGGCTTGCAGGTGTCATTATGGCTGGCACGGGGACTTGTGTCTGTCATGTCTTGGTTAGCAAAGGGGAAAGTGAGTTCTTTGTGGCTTTAATAAAGGCATAGTGGCTTGCAAAGAAGCATTGACATTTGGTGGTTTCCATTTTGGCCTTCGGGCTGGCATAAGGGGCATTGACAGCATTGTTGCATGGATAAAAGTACATTGTGGTCGCATGATTGTTGATTTTCTGGTGGCTTTGTGGCTGTCATGGAGGGCATTTGACTGTCATAGTGGCATTGTGTCCCTTATAAATGACATTGTGGGTTTCATGAGGGCATAGTCACTCTTATAGGAGCATTATTGCCAGCATTGGGCATTGTAAATGCCTTGGTGTCATTGAGCACAATGTCATTGTCATTGGCGCATTGTGCCTTACATGGGAGCTTTGTGGCTGTCATGTGGTTAATTGTAGTTTGCATATAGATACTGAGGCCATTGTGTGTTGAATAAAGGACATTTGGGTGGTCATTGTTGCTTGGATAAGAGGTATCACCGGCATTGCTGCTGGGATAAAGTACACTGTAGCTGGCATGGGGACTTTGTGGCTGGCATAGTGGCCACTGACAGCATGGTTGCTGCCATTAAGGCATTTTTGTGGAGATAACGTAGATTGCGTGTGTCATGGGATCAATGGGGGTGTCATGGGGTTTTAGTGACTTAGGAGACCATGTAAATGACATGGGGCATAATGTGGCTATTATAAGAACCTTGTGGCTTGGCATGGCGCATTGTAGCTGGAATAAGGTACATTGTGGGTGTTGTGAGTGCATTGTGGCTAACCTGAAAAGCATTGTGGCTTTTTTTAAGGTCTTGTAGCTGGCACGACAGGCACTACGGTTGTCATGTGGGAATTTTGGTTGGCTTAGCAGGTATTGAAGGCATGGTGATTTGCATAGGGGGCATTGATGACTTTGTGGTTGTCATGTGGGGGAAATGTGGCTGGCACTGAGGACTTTGTGGCTGTCATTGGAGCCATTTAGATGTGGTGGGACAATGTAGCTGTCATAGGTGCATTTTGGCTGTCATTGGAAAATTGTGACTGTCGTGGCTTTTTGATTTAGGGTTTGCATGGACGATGTTTCTTTTTTGTACTATGAGGGGCACAGTATAGTTGATGTGTCTGATTTTCTTTGCCTCTCTAGTGATTTGGCCACAAGTTGCAAGTCAGCATGTAGCTATTTTCGCTACTAGTGATATCACTTTGTGTCTTAACCTGGCGCATGTGAGGTCTTTGTTGAATGTGTGATATTCTTCATGATGACTGATAATAGCTATATTGTGTCCTCTCTAGGTCACATTTAGGCCAATGTCATATATGAGTTGTAAATGGTCCACTGAATAGATTGTAGAATGGTTTTCTGTTTTATACAGATGTGGAGGAGAGTGCTATTTCTTCTAGACATCTGATCTTTGATGTGATTGGTGACTAATTTTGGGGTTGTGATCAGAGTTGATTATATCCTACTTATGGCTTCTAGTCAAGATGGGGTGGTTTGTGCATACTCTTGGATAGGAAGACTTGAGGTTGGATCTCTAGTTTGGCTCTTCAGAATGTATCACAGAAAGGGTTTAATTGGCCCTTAAAATATTTGGGGGTTTCATTAGAAACTAGGCACACTAATATCTCTTTACTGTTTCCAATACATCTATAGCATATACCAGGAATGTATTATCACACCTCTTTCTTGATTTTTTTTCTAGTTGTCTATTTGAAAGTGAAGAGAAGCAAGATATGGAATCCTCCAGACAGCGGCAATAGAGGAATCAAATGACTGGTAATTAATATTATTATTAATTACTGATAATTATCAGGCTAGTTTCTAGCCCTGGACTTTCAGAGGTGTGGTAATACCTTCCTGGTATATAAGGATATATGTCTAGTAGTACATATATTGGCTATAGATATTTAAGGGCATTGTAAATGCCTTTGTGTTCTACACATGGGTGCACTGCATTTACATTCCAACATACACATTCATCACCATCTCCACTTCCCCAATGGGAAATTTTTGGCTGCTATGGAGGGTATTGTGGCTGGCATAGGGTCTGTCCTCGCGGAATTGTAATTAGCATTGAAGACATTGTTGCTGTAATACGATGCAGTCCGTGATTGTTGTTGTCAGAGGACATTGTGGCTTTTATGGTAACATCGTGACTGGGAATTAGGGATAGTGTGGCTGTCATGAGGACATTGTGACTTTTTTGGATGCATTGTGATATTTGTGTTGGGATTGTGACTGGTAAAGTGAACAATGAGGGCATTGTGACTTAGTTGGAGATGTGGT
Organism: Rhinoderma darwinii; assembly: GCF_050947455.1. Taxonomy (NCBI): domain Eukaryota; kingdom Metazoa; phylum Chordata; class Amphibia; order Anura; family Rhinodermatidae; genus Rhinoderma; species Rhinoderma darwinii. The sequence continues at coordinate 351,188,171 of NC_134689.1, forward strand.
ATTAAAATGGGCATTGTGTTTGGGAATGAGGTAGTTGTCATGAGAGCATTTTGTTTGTCTTGGGGCATTATTAAGAGGCAATAAGTGAATTGTGGTTGCCATGGTTGTATTCCAAATGGCTAAGAGGACATGGAAAGTAATGTGGCTGTCATTGAGGGACTTGTGGCTGTAATAGAGATATTGTGGCTGGAATAAGGGTCATTGTGGATGTCATGTGGCATAGTGGCTCTCATGAGTGCATTGTTGCATGAATGGGAGCCATTGTGGCTGGTATTTGGCTATTTAGATAAGACATATAGCCGGTGTCATGTGGACATTGTAACTGTCCTCGCGGAATTGTAATTAGCATTGAAGGCATTGTTGCTGTCATTAGATGGCATTGTGACTTAGTTGGAGATGTGGTATTAAAATGGGCATTGTGTTTGGGAAAGTGGTAGTTGTCATGAAATCATTTTGTTTGTCTTGGGGCATTATGGTTCTCTTAAGAGGCAATAAGTGAATTGTGGTTGTCATGGTTGTATTCCGAATGGCTAAGGAGGCATTAAGGATAATGTGGCTGGCATTGTGGGACGGCTAAGGGGGCATTAAGGATAATGTGGCTGGCATTGTGGCACTTGTGGCTGTAATAGAGCGATTGTAGCTGGGATAAGGGACATTGTGGATGTCATGGGGGCATAGTGGCTCTTATGAGTGCATTGTTGCTTGAATGGGAGCCATTGTGGCTGGTATTTGGCTATTTGGATAAGATATATAGTGGGTGTTCTGTGGGCATTGCTTCTTGCATTGGGGGCATTGTGCGTAGAATGGGGGCAATCTAGTTGGAATAGGGCTATTAATGGCATTGTGAAAGGCATGGAGGGCATTGTGCCATTTCTTCATTTTCGTTGGCAAAAGGGGAATTGAGAACATTGTGGCTGTAATGGAGATATTGTGCCTGGGCTCAGGGACAGTGTGGCAGACAAGTGGGCATAATGGCTCCAGAGGAACACTGTGGCTGGCACGTGGGCATTGCTGCCATAGGAGGAATTGTGGTTGACATAGCGACTTTGTAGTTGTCATGGGAGCATTGAGGTATGCAAAAAAGGCATGCAGGCCATTGTGGCTGATATGGAGTGAAATGTGGCGTTTGTGGCGGCATTGATGCTGGCATAGATAGAATTGAGGGCTTTCTGGTTGTTCGATAAATTTGTAATTGGCACTTAGGGCATTGTGGCTCGCATATGAGTAATTTGGGGATAGTGGCTGTCATGGGGGGCATTGTGGATTTTAGGTAAGCATTGTGTCTGGTAAAGTGGACAATGAGGACATAGTGGTTGTCATGGGGCATTTTAGTTGTCCTGGTTCTATTGATGTTGGCTTAGGGAGCATTGAGGACAATATGGCTGGCATTGAGAGCATTAGATTATCATGGAGCATAGTGGCTGGGATAAGGGACACTGTGGACCTTGCAGATGTCATGGCTGCATTTTGACTAGGAAATGGGACATTGTTGATTTCATGGGGGCAATTTAGCTGGCATTTAGAGCACTGTGGCTGGCATGGAGGACAATTTACGATCATGGGGGCATTGGGGCTGGCATAAGAGGCATTGGCAGCACTGTGTCTGCGCTAAAGTACATTGTGGCTCGCATAGTGGCATTGTGGCTCCTGGCATAATGACTGTCATGGGGCATTGTAGTTGTCATAGGGCTATTGAAGCCATTGTGGCTGTCATGCTTGTATTGCAGTTAACTTAGGCGGCATTGAGAGCAATGTGGTTTGGATAAGGGGCATTGTGAAAGGAATAAGGGACACTGGACTTTGTATCTGTCATGGGGACATTTTAGCTGCCATATGGGATATTGGTTAGAAGCATTATAGCTGTCACGTGGTATTGGATGTAATGGGGGCTTTGTGGTTGGTTGGCATTGTGGCTGGCAGGGAGGAAGTTGTGGCTAACATTGAGGATATTATGACTGGGATATGGGACATAGCGAGTGTCATGAGGATATTGTGGCTTGCAGGTGTCATTATGGCTGGCACGGGGACTTGTGTCTGTCATGTCTTGGTTAGCAAAGGGGAAAGTGAGTTCTTTGTGGCTTTAATAAAGGCATAGTGGCTTGCAAAGAAGCATTGACATTTGGTGGTTTCCATTTTGGCCTTCGGGCTGGCATAAGGGGCATTGACAGCATTGTTGCATGGATAAAAGTACATTGTGGTCGCATGATTGTTGATTTTCTGGTGGCTTTGTGGCTGTCATGGAGGGCATTTGACTGTCATAGTGGCATTGTGTCCCTTATAAATGACATTGTGGGTTTCATGAGGGCATAGTCACTCTTATAGGAGCATTATTGCCAGCATTGGGCATTGTAAATGCCTTGGTGTCATTGAGCGCAATGTCATTGGCGCATTGTGCCTTACATGGGAGCTTTGTGGCTGTCATGTGGTTAATTGTAGTTTGCATATAGATACTGAGGCCATTGTGTGTTGAATAAAGGACATTTGGGTGGTCATTGTTGCTTGGATAAGAGGTATCACCGGCATTGCTGCTGGGATAAAGTACACTGTAGCTGGCATGGGGACTTTGTGGCTGGCATAGTGGCCACTGGCAGCGTGCTTGCTGCCATTAAGGCATTTTTGTGGAGATAACGTAGATTGCGTGTGTCATGGGATCAATGGGGGTGTCATGGGGCTTTAGTGACTTAGGAGACCATGTAAATGACATGGGGCATAATGTGGCTATTATAAGAACCTTGTGGCTGGCATGGCGCATTGTAGCTGGAATAAGGTACATTGTGGGTGTTGTGAGTGCATTGTGGCTAACCTGAAAAGCATTGTGGCTTTTTTTAAGGTCTTGTAGCTGGCACGACAGGCACTACGGTTGTCATGTGGGAATTTTGGTTGGCTTAGCAGGTATTGAAGGCATGGTGATTTGCATAGGGGGCATTGATGACTTTGTGGTTATCATGTGGGGGAAATGTGGCTGGCACTGAGGACTTTGTGGCTGTCATTGGAGCCATTTAGATGTGGTGGGACAATGTAGCTGTCATAGGTGCATTTTGGCTGTCATTTGAAAATTGTGACTGTCGTGGCTTTTTGATTTAGGGTTTGCGTGGACGATGTTTCTTTTTTTACTATGAGTGGCACAGTATAGTTGATGTGTCTAATTTTCTTTGCCTCTCTAGTGATTTGGCCACAATTTGTAAGTCAGCATCTAGCTATTTTCGCTACTAGTGATATCACTTTGTGTCTTAACCTGGCGCATGTGAGGTCTTTGTTGAATGTGTGATATTCTTCATGATGACTGATAATAGCTATATTGTGTCCTCTCTAGGTCAAATTTAGGCCCATGTCATATATGAGTTGTAAATGGTCCACTGAATAGATTGTAGAATGGTTTTCTGTTTTATACAGATGTGGAGGAGAGTGCTATTTCTTCTAGACATCTGATCTTTGATGTGATTGGTGACTAATTTTGGGGTTGTGATCAGAGTTGATTATATCCTACTTATGGCTTCTAGTCAAGATGGGGTGGTTTGTGCATACTCTTGGATAGGAAGACTTGAGGTTGGATCTCTAGTTTGGCTCCTCAGAATGTATCACAGAAAGGGTTTAATTGGCCCTTAAAATATTTGGGGGTTTCATTAGAAACTAGGCACACTAATATCTCTTTACTGTTTCCAATACATCTATAGCATATACCAGGAATGTATTATCACACATCTTTCTTGATTTTTTTTCTAGGTGTCTATTTGAAAGTGAAGAGAAGCAAGATATGGAATCCTCCAGATAGCGGCAATAGAGGAATCAAATGACTGGTAATTAATATTATTATTAATTACTGATAATTATCAGGCTAGTTTCTAGCTCTGGACTTTCAGAGGTGTGGTAATACCTTCCTGGTATATAAGGATATATGTCTAGTAGTACATATATTGGCTATAGATATTTAAGGGCATTGTAAATGCCTTTGTGTTCTACACATGGGTGCACTGCATTTACATTCCAACATACACATTCATCACCATCTCCACTTCCCCAATGGGAAATTTTTGGCTGCTATGGAGGGTATTGTGGCTGGCATAGGGAGAATTGAGGGCATAGGGTCTGTCCTCGCGGAATTGTAATTAGCATTGAAGACATTGTTGCTGTAATACGATGCATTCCGTGATTGTTGTTGTCAGAGGACATTGTGGCTTTTATGGTAACATCGTGACTGGGAATTAGGGATAGTGTGGCTGTCATGAGGACATTGTGACTTTTTTGGAGGCATTGTGATATTTGTGTTGGGATTGTGACTGGTAAAGTGAACTTTGAGGGCATTGTGACTTAGTTGGAGATGTGGTATTAAAATGGGCATTGTGTTTGGGAATGTGGTAGTTGTCATGAGAGCATTTTGTATGTCTTGGGGCATAATGAAGAGGCAATAAGTGAATTGTGGTTGCCATGGTTGTATTCCGAATGGCTAAGAGGGCATGGAGAGTAATGTGGCTGGGATAAGGGACATTGTGGATGTCATGTGGCATAGTGGCTCTCATGAGTGCATTGTTACATGAATGGGAGCCATTTTGGCTGGTATTTGGCTATTTGGATAAGACATATAGCCGGTGTCATGTGGACATTGTAACTGTCCTCGCGGAATTGTAATTAGCATTGAAGGCATTGTTGCTGTCATTAGATGGCATTGTGACTTAGTTGGAGATGTAGTATTAAAATGGGCATTGTGTTTGGGAAAGTGGTAGTTGTCATGAAATCATTTTGTTTGTCTTGGGGCATTATGGTTCTCTTAAGAGGCAATAAGTGAATTGTGGTTGTCATGGTTGTATTCCGAATGGCTAAGGGGGCATTAAGGATAATGTGGCTGGCATTGTGAAACGGCTAAGGGGGCATTAAGGATAATGTGGCTGGCATTGTGGGACTTGTGGCTGTAATAGAGCTATTGTAGCTGGGATAAGGGACATTGTGGATGTCATGGAGGCATAGTGGCTCTTATGAGTGCATTGTTGCTTGAATGGGAGCCATTGTGGCTGGTATTTGGCTATTTGGATAAGATATATAGTGGGTGTTCTGTGGGCATTGCTTCTTGCATTGGGGGCATTGTGCGTAGAATGGGGGCAATCTAGTTGGAATAGGGCTATTAATGGCATTGTGAAAGGCATGGAGGGCATTGTGCCATTTCTTCATTTTCGTTGGCAAAAGGGGAATTGAGAACATTGTGGCTGTAATGGAGATATTGTGCCTGGGCTCAGGGACAGTGTGGCAGACATGTGAGCATAATGGCTCCAGAGGAACACTGTGGCTGGCACGTGGGCATTGCTGCCATAGGAGGAATTGTGGTTGACATAGGGACTTTGTAGATGTCATGGGAGCATTGAGGTATGCAAAAAAGACATTCAGGCCATTGTGGCTGATATGGAGTGCAATGTGGCGTTTGTGGTGGCATTGATGCTGGCATAGATAGAATTGAGGGATTTCTGGTTGTTCGATAAATTTGTAATTGGCACTTATGGCATTGTGGCTCGCATATGAGTAATTTGGGGATAGTGGCTGTCATGAGGGGGCATTGTGGATTTTAGGTAAGCATTATGTCTGGTAAAGTGGACAATGAGGACATAGTGGTTGCCATGGGGCATTTTAGTTGTCCTGGTTCTATTGATGTTGGCTTAGGGAGCATTGAGGACAATATGGCTGGCATTGAGAGCATTAGATTATCATGGAGCATAGTGGCTGGGATAAGGGACATTGTGGACCTTGCAGATATCATGGCTGCATTTTGACTGGGAAATGGGACATTGTTGATTTCATGGGGGCAATTTAGCTGGCATTTAGAGCACAGTGGCTGGCATGGAGGACAATTTACGATCATGGGGGCATTGGGGCTGGCATAAGAGGCATTGGCAGCACTGTGTCTGCGCTAAAGTACATTGTGGCTCGCATAGTGGCATTGTGGCTCCTGGCATAATGACTGTCATGGGGAATTGTAGTTGTCATAGGGCTATTGAAGCCATTGTGGCTGTCATGGTTGTATTGCAGTTAACTTAGGCGGCATTGAGAGCAATGTTGTTTGGATAAGGGGCATTGGTAAAGGAATAAGGGACACTGGACTTTGTATCTGTCATGGGGACATTTTAGCTGCCATATGGGATATTGGTTAGAAGCATTATGGCTGTCACGTGGTTTTGGATGTAATGGGGGCTTTGTGGTTGGCTTGCAGGTAGGAAGTTGTGGCTAACATTGAGGATATTATGACTGGGATATGGGACATAGCGAGTGTCATGAGGATATTGTGGCTTGCAGGTGTCATTATGGCTGGCACGGGGACTTGTGTCTGTCATGTCTTGGTTAGCAAAGGGGAAAGTGAGTTCATTGTGGCTTTAATAAAGGCATAGTGGCTTGCAAAGGAGCATTGACATTTGGTGGTTTCCATTTTGGCCTTCGGGCTGGCATTAGGGGCATTGACAGCATTGTTGCATGGATAAAGTACATTGTGGTCGCATGATTGTTGATTTTCTGGTGTCTTTGTGGCTGTCATGGAGGGCATTTGACTGTCATAGTGGCATTGTGTCCCTTATAAATGACATTGTGGGTTTCATAAGGGCATAGTCACTCTTATAGGAGCATTATTGCCAGCATTGGGCATTGTAAATGCCTTGGCGTCATTGCTCGCAATGTCATTGTCATTGGCGCATTGTGCCTTACATGGGAGCTTTGTGGCTGTCATGTGGTTAATTGTAGTTTGCATATAGATACTGAGGCCATTGTGTGTTGAATAAAGGACATTTGGGTGGTCATTGTAACTTGGATAAGGGGTATCACCGGCATTGCTGCTGGGATAAAGTACACTGTAGCTGGCATGGGGACTTTGTGGCTGGCATAGTGGCCACTGACAGCGTGGTTGCTGCCATTAAGGCATTTTTGTGGAGATAACGTAGATTGCGTGTGTCATGGGATCAATGGGGGTGTCATGGGGTTTTAGTGACTTAGGAGACCATGTAAATAACATGGGGCATAATGTGGCTATTATAAGAACCTTGTGGCTGGCATGGCACATTGTAGATGGAATAAGGTGCATTGTGGGTGTTGTGAGTGCATTGTGGCTAACCTGAAAAGCATTGTGGCTTTTTTTAAGGTCTTGTAGCTGGCACGGCAGGCACTACGGTTGTCATGTGGGAATTTTGGTTGGCTTAGCAGGTATTGAAGGCATGGTGATTTGCATAGGGGGCATTGATGACTTTGTGGTTGTCATGTGCGGGAAATGTGGCTGGCATTGAGGACTTTGTGGCTGTCATTGGAGCCATTTAGATGTGGTGGGACAATGTAGCTGTCATAGGTGCATTTTGGCTGTCATTGGAAAATTGTGACTGTTGTGGCTTTTTGATTTAGGGTTTGCGTGGACGATGTTTCTTTTTTTACTATGAGTGGCACAGTATAGTTGATGTGTCTAATTTTCTTTGCCTCTCTAGTGATTTGGCCACAAGTTGCAAGTCAGCATCTAGCTATTTTCGCTACTAGTGATATCACTTTGTGTCTTAACCTGGCGCATGTGAGGTCTTTGTTGAATGTGTGATATTCTTCATGATGACTGATAATAGCTATATTGTGTCCTCTCTAGGTCACATTTAGGCCCATGTAATATATATGAGTTGTAAATGGTCCACTGAATAGATTGTAGAATGGTTTTCTGTTTTATACAGATGTGGAGGAGAGTGCTATTTCTTCTAGACATCTGATCTTTGATGTGATTGGTGACTAATTTTGGGGTTGTGATCAGAGTTGATTATATCCTACTTATAGCTTCTAGTCAAGATGGGGTGGTTTGTGCATACTCTTGGATAGGAAGACTTGGGGTTGGATCTCTAATTTGGCTCCTCAGAATGTATCACAGAAAGGGTTTAATTGGCCCTTAAAATATTTGGGGGTTTCATTAGAAACTAGGCACACTAAAATCTCTTTACTGTTTCCAATACATCTATAGCATATACCAGGAATGTATTATCACACCTCTTTCTTGATTTTTTTTTCTAGGTGTCTATTTGAAAGTGAAGAGAAGCAAGATATGGAATCCTCCAGACAGCGGCAATAGAGGAATCAAATGACTGGTAATTAATATTATTATTAATTACTGATAATTATGAGGCTAGTTTCTAGCTCTGGACTTTCAGAGGTGTGGTAATACCTTCCCGGTATATAAGGATATATGTCTAGTAGTACATATATTGGCTATAGATATTTAAGGGCATTGTAAATGCCTTTGTGTTCTACACATGGGTGCACTGCATTTACATTCCAACATACACATTCATCACCATCTCCACTTCCCCAATGGGAAATTTTTGGCTGGTATGGAGGGTATTGTGGCTGGCATAGGGAGAATTGAGGGCATAGGGTCTGTCCTCGCGGAATTGTAATTAGCATTGAAGACATTGTTGCTGTAATACAATGCATTCCGTGATTGTTGTTGTCAGAGGACATTGTGGCTTTTATGGTAACATCGTGACTGGGAATTAGGGATAGTGTGGCTGTCATGAGGACATTGTGACTTTTTTGGAGGCATTGTGATATTTGTGTTGGGATTGTGACTGGTAAAGTGAACAATGAGGGCATTGTGACTTAGTTGGAGATGTGGTATTAAAATGGGCATTGTGTTTGGGAATGTGGTAGTTGTCATGAGAGCATTTTGTTTGTCTTGGGGCATTATTAAGAGGCAATAAGTGAATTGTGGTTGCCATGGTTGTATTCCGAATGGCTAAGAGGGCATGGAGAGTAATGTGGCTGGGATAAGGGACATTTTGGATGTCATGTGGCATAGTGGCTCTCATGAGGGCATTGTTAGATGAATGGGAGCCATTTTGGCTGGTATTTGGCTATTTGGATAAGACATATAGCCGGTGTCATGTGGACATTGTAACTGTCCTCGCAGAATTGTAATTAGCATTGAAGGCATTGTTGCTGTCATTAGATGGCATTGTGACTTAGTTGGAGATGTGGTATTAAAATGGGCATTGTGTTTGGGAAAGTGGTAGTTGTCATGAAATCATTTTGTTTGTCTTGGGGCATTATGGTTCTCTTAAGAGGCAATAAGTGAATTGTGGTTGTCATGGTTGTATTCCGAATGGCTAAGGGGGCATTAAGGATAATGTGGCTGGCATTGTGGGACGGCTAAGGGGGCATTAAGGATAATGTGGCTGGCATTGTGGGACTTATGGCTGTAATAGAGCTTTTGTAGCTGGGATAAGGGACATTGTGGATGTTATGGGGGCATAGTGGCTCTTATGCGTGCATTGTTGCTTGAATGGGAGCCATTGTGGCTGGTATTTGGCTATTTGGATAAGATATATAGTGGGTGTTCTGTGGGCATTTCTTCTTGCATTGGGGGCATTGTGCGTAGAATGGGGGCAATCTAGTTGGAATAGGGCTATTAATGGCATTGTGAAAGGCATGGAGGGCATTGTGCTATTTCTTCATTTTCGTTGGCAAAAGGGGAATTGAGAACATTGTGGCTGTAATGTAGATATTGTGCCTGGGCTCAGGGACAGTGTGGCAGACATGTGGGCATAATGGCTCCAGAGGAACACTGTGGCTGGCACGTGCGCATTGCTGCCATAGGAGGAATTGTGATTGACATAGGGACTTTGTAGTTGTCATGGGAGCGTTGAGGTATGCAAAAAAGGCAGCAAAAAAGCCATTCAGGCCATTGTGGCTGATATGGAGTGCAATGTGGCGTTTGTGGTGGCATTGATGCTGGCATAGATAGAATTGAGGGATTTCTGGTTGTTCGATAAATTTGTAATTGGCACTTAGGGCATTGTGGCTCGCATATGAGTAATTTGGGGATAGTGGCTGTCATGGGGGGCATTGTGGATTTTAGGTAAGCATTGTGTCTGGTAAAGTGGACAATGAGGACATAGTGGTTGTCATGGGGCATTTTAGTTGTCCTGGTTCTATTGATGTTGGCTTAGGGAGCATTGAGGACAATATGGCTGGCATTGAGAGCATTAGATTATCATGGAGCATAGTGGCTGGGATAAGGGACATTGTGGACCTTGCAGATGTCATGGCTGCATTTTGTCTGGGAAATGGGACATTGTTGATTTCATGGGGGCAATTTAGCTGGCATTTAGAGCACAGTGGCTGGCATGGAGGACAATTTACGATCATGGGGGCATTGGGGCTGGCATAAGAGGCATTGGCAGCACTGTGTCTGCGCTAAAGTACATTGTGGCTCGCATAGTGGCATTGTGGCTCCTGGCATAATGACTGTCATGGGACATTGTAGTTGTCATAGGGCTATTGAAGCCATTGTGGCTGTCATGGTTGTATTGCAGTTAACTTAGGCGGCATTGAGAGCAATGTGGTTTGGATAAGGGGCATTGTGAAAGGAATAAGGGACACTGGACTTTGTATCTGTCATGGGGACATTTTAGCTGCCATATGGGATATTGGTTAGAAGCATTATGGCTGTCACGTGGTATTGGATGTAATGGGGGCTTTGTGGTTGGCTGGCAGGGAGGAAGTTGTGGCTAACATTGAGGATATTATGACTGGGATATAGGACATAGAGAGTGTCATGAGGATATTGTGGCTTGCAGGTGTCATTATGGCTGGCACGGGGACTTGTGTCTGTCATGTCTTGGTTAGCAAAGGGGAAAGTGAGTTCATTGTTGCTTTAATAAAGGCATAGTGGCTTGCAAAGGAGCATTGACATTTGGTGGTTTCCATTTTGGCCTTCGGGCTGGCATAAGGGGCATTGACGGCATTGTTGCATGGATAAAGTACATTGTGGTCGCATGATTGTTGATTTTCTGGTGGCTTTGTGGCTGTCATGGAGGGCATTTGACTGTCATAGTGGCATTGTGTCCCTTATAAATGACATTGTGGGTTTCATAAAGGCATAGTCACTCTTATAGGAGCATTATTGCCAGCATTGGGCATTGTAAATGCCTTGGTGTCATTGAGCGCAATGTCATTGTCATTGGCGCATTGTGCCTTACATGGGAGCTTTGTGGCTGTCATGTGGTTAATTGTAGTTTGCATATAGATACTGAGGCCATTGTGTGTTGAATAAAGGACATTTGGGTGGTCATTGTAGCTTGGATAAGTGGTATCACCGGCATTGCTGTTGGGATAAAGTACACTGTAGCTGGCATGGGGACTTTGTGGCTGGCATAGTGGCCACTGACCGCGTGGTTGCTGCCATTAAGGCATTTTTGTGGAGATAACGTAGATTGCGTGTGTCATGGGATCAATGGGGGTGTCATGGGGTTTTAGTGACTTAGGAGACCATGTAAATGACATGGGGCATAATGTGGCTATTATAAGAACCTTGTGGCTGGCATGGCACATTGTAGATGGAATAAGGTGCATTGTGGGTGTTATGAGTACATTGTGGCTAACCTGAAAAGCATTGTGGCTTTTTTTAAGGTCTTGTAGCTGGCACGGCAGGCACTACGGTTGTCATGTGGGAATTTTGGTTGGCTTAGCAGGTATTGAAGGCATGGTGATTTGCATAGGGGGCATTGATGACTTTGTGGTTGTCATGTGCGGGAAATGTGGCTGGCACTGAGGACTTTGTGGCTGTCATTGGAGCCATTTAGATGTGGTGGGACAATGTAGCTGTCATAGGTGCATTTTGGCTGTCATTGGAAAATTGTGACTGTTGTGGCTTTTTGATTTAGGGTTTGCGTGGACGATGTTTCTTTTTTTACTATGAGTGGCACAGTATAGTTGATGTGTCTAATTTTCTTTGCCTCTCTAGTGATTTGGCCACAAGTTGCAAGTCAGCATGTAGCTATTTTCGCTACTAGTGATATCACTTTGTGTCTTAACCTGGCGCATGTGAGGTCTTTGTTGAATGTGTGATATTCTTCATGATGACTGATAATAGCTATATTGTGTCCTCTCTAGGTCACATTTAGGCCCATGTAATATATATGAGTTGTAAATGGTCCACTGAATAGATTGTAGAATGGTTTTCTGTTTTATACAGATGTGGAGGAGAGTGCTATTTCTTCTAGACATCTGATCTTTGATGTGATTGGTGACTAATTTTGGGGTTGTGATCAGAGTTGATTATATCCTACTTATAGCTTCTAGTCAAGATGGGGCGGTTTGTGCATACTCTTGGATAGGAAGACTTGAGGTTGGATCTCTAATTTGGCTCCTCAGAATGTATCACAGAAAGGGTTTAATTGGCCCTTAAAATATTTGGGGGTTTCATTAGAAACTAGGCACACTAAAATCTCTTTACTGTTTCCAATACATCTATAGCATATACCAGGAATGTATTATCACACCTCTTTCTTGATTTTTTTTTCTAGGTGTCTATTTGAAAGTGAAGAGAAGCAAGATATGGAATCCTCCAGACAGCGGCAATAGAGGAATTAAATGACTGGTAATTAATATTATTATTAATTACTGATAATTATCAGGCTAGTTTCTAGCTCTGGACTTTCAGAGGTGTGGTAATACCTTCTCGGTATATAAGGATATATGTCTAGTAGTACATATATTGGCTATAGATATTTAAGGGCATTGTAAATGCCTTTGTGTTCTACACATGGGTGCACTGCATTTACATTCCAACATACACATTCATCACCATCTCCACTTCCCCAATGGGACATTTTTGGCTGGTATGGAGGGTATTGTGGTTGGCATAGGGAGAATTGAGGGCATAGGGTCTGTCCTCGCGGAATTGTAATTAGCATTGAAGACATTGTTGCTGTAATACGATGCATTCCGTGATTGTTGTTGTCAGAGGACATTGTGGCTTTTATGGTAACATCGTGACTGGGAATTAGGGATAGTGTGGCTGTCATGAGGACATTGTGACTTTTTTGGAGGCATTGTGATATTTGTGTTGGGATTGTGACTGGTAAAGTGAACAATGAGGGCATTGTGACTTAGTTGGAGATGTGGTATTAAAATGGGCATTGTGTTTGGGAATGTGGTAGTTGTCATGAGAGCATTTTGTTTGTCTTGGGGCATTATTAAGAGGCAATAAGTGAATTGTGGTTGCCATGGTTGTATTCCGAATGGCTAAGAGGGCATGGAGAGTAATGTGGCTGGGATAAGGGACATTGTGGATGTAATGTGGCATAGTGGCTCTCATGAGTGCATTGTTACATGAATGGGAGCCATTTTGGCTGGTATTTGGCTATTTGGATAAGACATATAGCCGGTGTCATGTGGACATTGTAACTGTCCTCGCAGAATTGTAATTAGCATTGAAGGCATTGTTGCTGTCATTAGATGGCATTGTGACTTAGTTGGAGATGTGGTATTAAAATGGGCATTGTGTTTGGGAAAGTGGTAGTTGTCATGAAATCATTTTGTTTGTCTTGGGGCATTATGGTTCTCTTAAGAGGCAATAAGTGAATTGTGGTTGTCATGGTTGTATTCCGAATGGCTAAGGGGGCATTAAGGATAATGTGTGTGGCATTGTGGGACGGCTAAGGGGGCATTAAGGATAATGTGGCTGGCATTGTGGGACTTGTGGCTGTAATAGAGCTTTTGTAGCTGGGATAAGGGACATTGTGGATGTCATGGGGGCATAGTGGCTCTTATGAGTGCATTGTTGTTTGAATGGGAGCCATTGTGGCTGGTATTTGGCTATTTGGATAAGATATATAGTGGGTGTTCTGTGGGCATTTCTTCTTGCATTGGGGGCATTGTGCGTAGAATGGGGGCAATCTAGTTGGAATAGGGCTATTAACGGCATTGTGAAAGGCATGGAGGGCATTGTGCCATTTCTTCATTTTCGTTGGCAAAAGGGGAATTGAGAACATTGTGGCTGTAATGGAGATATTGTGCCTGGGTTCAGGGACAGTGTGGCAGACATGTGGGCATAATGGCTCCAGAGGAACACTGTGGCTGGCACGTGCGCATTGCTGCCATAGGAGGAATTGTGGTTGACATAGGGACTTTGTAGTTGTCATGGGAGCGTTGAGGTATGCAAAAAAGGCAGCAAAAAAGCCATTCAGGCAATTGTGGCTGATATGGAGTGCAATGTGGCGTTTGTGGTGGCATTGATGCTGGCATAGATAGAATTGAGGGATTTCTGGTTGTTCGATAAATTTGTAATTGGCACTTAGGGCATTGTGGCTCGCATATGAGTAATTTGGGTATAGTGGCTGTCATGGGGGGCATTGTGGATTTTAGGTAAGCATTGTGTCTGGTAAAGTGGACAATGAGGGCATAGTGGTTGTCATGGGGCATTTTAGTTGTCCTGGTTCTATTGATGTTGGCTTAGGGAGCATTGAGGACAATATGGCTGGCATTGAGAGCATTAGATTATCATGGAGCATAGTGGCTGGGATAAGGGACATTGTGGACGTTGCAGATGTCATGGCTGCATTTTGACTGGGAAATGAGACATTGTTGATTTCATGGGGGCAATTTAGCTGGCATTTAGAGCACAGTGGCTGGCATGGAGGACAATTTACGATCATGGGGGCATTGGGGCTGGCATAAGATGCATTGGCAGCACTGTGTCTGCGCTAAAGTACATTGTGGCTCGCATAGTGGCATTGTGGCTCCTGGCATAATGACTGTCATGGGACATTGTAGTTGTCATAGGGCTATTGAAGCCATTGTGGCTGTCATGGTTGTATTGCAGTTAACTTAGGCGGCATTGAGAGCAATGTGGTTTGGATAAGGGGCATTGTGAAAGGAATAAGGGACACTGGACTTTGTATCTGTCATGGGGACATTTTAGCTGCCATATGGGATATTGGTTAGAAGCATTATGGCTGTCACGTGGTATTGGATGTAATGGGGGCTTTGTGGTTGGCTGGCAGGGAGGAAGTTGTGGCTAACATTGAGGATATTATGACTGGGATATAGGACATAGAGAGTGTCATGAGGATATTGTGGCTTGCAGGTGTCATTATGGCTGGCACGGGGACTTGTGTCTGTCATGTCTTGGTTAGCAAAGGGGAAAGTGAGTTCATTGTTGCTTTAATAAAGGCATAGTGGCTTGCAAAGGAGCATTGACATTTGGTGGTTTCCATTTTGGCCTTCGGGCTGGCATAAGGGGCATTGACGGCATTGTTGCATGGATAAAGTACATTGTGGTCGCATGATTGTTGATTTTCTGGTGGCTTTGTGGCTGTCATGGAGGGCATTTGACTGTCATAGTGGCATTGTGTCCCTTATAAATGACATTGTGGGTTTCATAAAGGCATAGTCACTCTTATAGGAGCATTATTGCCAGCATTGGGCATTGTAAATGCCTTGGTGTCATTGAGCGCAATGTCATTGTCATTGGCGCATTGTGCCTTACATGGGAGCTTTGTGGCTGTCATGTGGTTAATTGTAGTTTGCATATAGATACTGAGGCCATTGTGTGTTGAATAAAGGACATTTGGGTGGTCATTGTAGCTTGGATAAGGGGTATCACCGGCATTGCTGCTGGGATAAAGTACACTGTAGCTGGCATGGGGACTTTGTGGCTGGCATAGTGGCCACTGACCGCGTGGTTGCTGCCATTAAGGCATTTTTGTGGAGATAACGTAGATTGCGTGTGTCATGGGATCAATGGGGGTGTCATGGGGTTTTAGTGACTTAGGAGACCATGTAAATGACATGGGGCATAATGTGGCTATTATAAGAACCTTGTGGCTGGCATGGCACATTGTAGATGGAATAAGGTGCATTGTGGGTGTTATGAGTACATTGTGGCTAACCTGAAAAGCATTGTGGCTTTTTTTAAGGTCTTGTAGCTGGCACGGCAGGCACTACGGTTGTCATGTGGGAATTTTGGTTGGCTTAGCAGGTATTGAAGGCATGGTGATTTGCATAGGGGGCATTGATGACTTTGTGGTTGTCATGTGCGGGAAATGTGGCTGGCACTGAGGACTTTGTGGCTGTCATTGGAGCCATTTAGATGTGGTGGGACAATGTAGCTGTCATAGGTGCATTTTGGCTGTCATTGGAAAATTGTGACTGTTGTGGCTTTTTGATTTAGGGTTTGCGTGGACGATGTTTCTTTTTTTACTATGAGTGGCACAGTATAGTTGATGTGTCTAATTTTCTTTGCCTCTCTAGTGATTTGGCCACAAGTTGCAAGTCAGCATGTAGCTATTTTCGCTACTAGTGATATCACTTTGTGTCTTAACCTGGCGCATGTGAGGTCTTTGTTGAATGTGTGATATTCTTCATGATGACTGATAATAGCTATATTGTGTCCTCTCTAGGTCACATTTAGGCCCATGTAATATATATGAGTTGTAAATGGTCCACTGAATAGATTGTAGAATGGTTTTCTGTTTTATACAGATGTGGAGGAGAGTGCTATTTCTTCTAGACATCTGATCTTTGATGTGATTGGTGACTAATTTTGGGGTTGTGATCAGAGTTGATTATATCCTACTTATAGCTTCTAGTCAAGATGGGGTGGTTTGTGCATACTCTTGGATAGGAAGACTTGAGGTTGGATCTCTAATTTGGCTCCTCAGAATGTATCACAGAAAGGGTTTAATTGGCCCTTAAAATATTTGGGGGTTTCATTAGAAACTAGGCACACTAAAATCTCTTTACTGTTTCCAATACATCTATAGCATATACCAGGAATGTATTATCACACCTCTTTCTTGATTTTTTTTTTCTAGGTGTCTATTTGAAAGTGAAGAGAAGCAAGATATGGAATCCTCCAGACAGCGGCAATAGAGGAATTAAATGACTGGTAATTAATATTATTATTAATTACTGATAATTATCAGGCTAGTTTCTAGCTCTGGACTTTCAGAGGTGTGGTAATACCTTCTCGGTATATAAGGATATATGTCTAGTAGTACATATATTGGCTATAGATATTTAAGGGCATTGTAAATGCCTTTGTGTTCTACACATGGGTGCACTGCATTTACATTCCAACATACACATTCATCACCATCTCCACTTCCCCAATGGGACATTTTTGGCTGGTATGGAGGGTATTGTGGTTGGCATAGGGAGAATTGAGGGCATAGGGTCTGTCCTCGCGGAATTGTAATTAGCATTGAAGACATTGTTTCTGTAATACGATGCATTCCGTGATTGTTGTTGTCAGAGGACATTGTGGCTTTTATGGTAACATCGTGACTGGGAATTAGGGATAGTGTGGCTGTCATGAGGACATTGTGACTTTTTTGGAGGCATTGTGATATTTGTGTTGGGATTGTGACTGGTAAAGTGAACAATGAGGGCATTGTGACTTAGTTGGAGATGTGGTATTAAAATGGGCATTGTGTTTGGGAATGTGGTAGTTGTCATGAGAGCATTTTGTTTGTCTTGGGGCATTATTAAGAGGCAATAAGTGAATTGTGGTTGCCATGGTTGTATTCCGAATGGCTAAGAGGGCATGGAGAGTAATGTGGCTGGGATAAGGGACATTGTGGATGTAATGTGGCATAGTGGCTCTCATGAGTGCATTGTTACATGAATGGGAGCCATTTTGGCTGGTATTTGGCTATTTGGATAAGACATATAGCCGGTGTCATGTGGACATTGTAACTGTCCTCGCAGAATTGTAATTAGCATTGAAGGCATTGTTGCTGTCATTAGATGGCATTGTGACTTAGTTGGAGATGTGGTATTAAAATGGGCATTGTGTTTGGGAAAGTGGTAGTTGTCATGAAATCATTTTGTTTGTCTTGGGGCATTATGGTTCTCTTAAGAGGCAATAAGTGAATTGTGGTTGTCATGGTTGTATTCCGAATGGCTAAGGGGGCATTAAGGATAATGTGTGTGGCATTGTGGGACGGCTAAGGGGGCATTAAGGATAATGTGGCTGGCATTGTGGGACTTGTGGCTGTAATAGAGCTTTTGTAGCTGGGATAAGGGACATTGTGGATGTCATGGGGGCATAGTGGCTCTTATGAGTGCATTGTTGCTTGAATGGGAGCCATTGTGGCTGGTATTTGGCTATTTGGATAAGATATATAGTGGGTGTTCTGTGGGCATTTCTTCTTGCATTGGGGGCATTGTGCGTAGAATGGGGGCAATCTAGTTGGAATAGGGCTATTAATGGCATTGTGAAAGGCATGGAGGGCATTGTGCCATTTCTTCATTTTCGTTGGCAAAAGGGGAATTGAGAACATTGTGGCTGTAATGAAGATATTGTGCCTGGGCTCAGGGACAGTGTGGCAGACATGTGGGCATAATGGCTCCAGAGGAACACTGTGGCTGGCACGTGCACATTGCTGCCATAGGAGGAATTGTGGTTGACATAGGGACTTTGTAGTTGTCATGGGAGCGTTGAGGTATGCAAAAAAGGCAGCAAAAAAGCCATTCACGCCATTGTGGCTGATATGGAGTGCAATGTGGCGTTTGTGGTGGCATTGATGCTGGCATAGATAGAATTGAGGGATTTCTGGTTGTTCGATAAATTTGTAATTGGCACTTAGGGCATTGTGGCTCGCATATGAGTAATTTGGGGATAGTGGCTGTCATGGGGGCATTGTGGATTTTAGGTAAGTATTGTGTCTGGTAAAGTGGACAATGAGGGCATAGTGGTTGTCATGGGGCATTTTAGTTGTCCTGGTTCTATTGATGTTGGCTTAGGGAGCATTGAGGACAATATGGCTGGCATTGAGAGCATTAGATTATCATGGGGCATAGTGGCTGGGATAAGGGACATTGTGGACCTTGCAGATGTCATGGCTGCATTTTGACTGGGAAATGAGACATTGTTGATTTCATGGGGGCAATTTAGCTGGCATTTAGAGCACAGTGGCTGGCATGGAGGACAATTTACGATCATGGGGGCATTGGGGCTGGCATAAGAGGCATTGGCAGCACTGTGTCTGCGCTAAAGTACATTGTGGCTCGCATAGTGGCATTGTGGCTCCTGGCATAATGACTGTCATGGGACATTGTAGTTGTCATAGGGCTATTGAAGCCATTGTGGCTGTCATGGTTGTATTGCAGTTAACTTAGGCGGCATTGAGAGCAATATGGTTTGGATAAGGGGCATTGTGAAAGGAATAAGGGACACTGGACTTTGTATCTGTCATGGGGACATTTTAGCTGCCATATGGGATATTGGTTAGAAGCATTATGGCTGTCACGTGGTATTGGATGTAATGGGGGCTTTGTGGTTGGCTGGCAGGGAGGAAGTTGTGGCTAACATTGAGGATATTATGACTGGGATATGGGACATAGAGAGTGTCATGAGGATATTGTGGCTTGCAGGTGTCATTATGGCTGGCACGGGGACTTGTGTCTGTCATGTCTTGGTTAGCAAAGGGGAAAGTGAGTTCATTGTTGCTTTAATAAAGGCATAGTGGCTTGCAAAGGAGCATTGACATTTGGTGGTTTCCATTTTGGCCTTCGGGCTGGCATAAGGGGCATTGACGGCATTGTTGCATGGATAAAGTACATTGTGGTCGCATGATTGTTGATTTTCTGGTGGCTTTGTGGCTGTCATGGATTTGACTGTCATACTGGCATTGTGTCCCTTATAAATGACATTGTGGGTTTCATGAGGGCATAGTCACTCTTATAGGAGCATTATTGCCAGCATTGGGCATTGTAAATGCCTTGGTGTCATTGAGCGCAATGTCATTGTCATTGGCGCATTGTGCCTTACATGGGAGCTTTGTGGCTGTCATGTGGTTAATTGTAGTTTGCATATAGATACTGAGGCCATTGTGTGTTGAATAAAGGACATTTGGTTGGTCATTGTAGCTTGGATAAGGGGTATCACCGGCATTGCTGCTGGGATAAAGTACACTGTAGCTGGCATGGGGACTTTGTGGCTGGCATAGTGGCCACTGACAGCGTGGTTGCTGCCATTAAGGCATTTTTGTGGAGATAACGTAGATTGCGTGTGTCATGGGATCAATGGGGGTGTCATGGGGTTTTAGTGACTTAGGAGACCATGTAAATGACATGGGGCATAATGTGGCTATTATAAGAACCTTGTGGCTGGCATGGCGCATTGTAGATGGAATAAGGTGCATTGTGGGTGTTGTGAGTGCATTGTGGCTAACCTGAAAAGCATTGTGGCTTTTTTTAAGGTCTTGTAGCTGGCACGGCAGGCACTACGGCTGTCATGTTGGAATTTTGGTTGGCTTAGCAGGTATTGAAGGCATGGTGATTTGCATAGGGGGCATTGATGACTTTGTGGTTGTTATGTGGCGGAAATGTGGCTGGCACTGAGGACTTTGTGGCTGTCATTGGAGCCATTTAGATGTGGTGGGACAATGTAGCTGTCATAGGTGCATTTTGGCTGTCATTGGAAAATTGTGACTGTCGTGGCTTTTTAATTTAGGGTTTGCGTGGACGATGTTTGTTTTTTTTACTATGAGTGGCACAGTATAGTTGATGTGTCTAATTTTCTTTGCCTCTCTAGTGATTTGACCACAACTTGCAAGTCAGCATCTAGCTATTTTCGCTACTAGTAATATCACTTTGTGTCTTAACCTGGCGCATGTGAGGTCTTTGTTGAATGTGTGATATTCTTCATGATGACTGATAATAGCTATATTGTGTCCTCTCTAGGTCACATTTAGGCCAATGTCATATATGAGTTGTAAATGGTCCACTGAATAGATTGTAGAATGGTTTTCTGTTTTATACAGATGTGGAGGAGAGTGCTATTTCTTCTAGACATCTGATCTTTGATGTGATTGGTGACTAATTTTGGGGTTGTGATCAGAGTTGATTATATCCTACTTATGGCTTCTAGTCAAGATGGGGTGGTTTGTGCATACTCTTGGATAGGAAGACTTGAGGTTGGATCTCTAGTTTGGCTCCTCAGAATGTATCACAGAAAGGGTTTAATTGGCCCTTAAAATATTTGGGGGTTTCATTAGAAACTAGGCACACTAATATCTCTTTACTGTTTCCAATACATCTATAGCATATACCAGGAATGTATTATCACACCTCTTTCTTGATTTTTTTTCTAGTTGTCTATTTGAAAGTGAAGAGAAGCAAGATATGGAATCCTCCAGACAGCGGCAATAGAGGAATCAAATGACTGGTAATTAATATTATTATTAATTACTGATAATTATCAGGCTAGTTTCTAGCCCTGGACTTTCAGAGGTGTGGTAATACCTTCCTGGTATATAAGGATATATGTCTAGTAGTACATATATTGGCTATAGATATTTAAGGGCATTGTAAATGCCTTTGTGTTCTACACATGGGTGCACTGCATTTACATTCCAACATACACATTCATCACCATCTCCACTTCCCCAATGGGAAATTTTTGGCTGCTATGGAGGGTATTGTGGCTGGCATAGGGTCTGTCCTCGCGGAATTGTAATTAGCATTGAAGACATTGTTGCTGTAATACGATGCAGTCCGTGATTGTTGTTGTCAGAGGACATTGTGGCTTTTATGGTAACATCGTGACTGGGAATTAGGGATAGTGTGGCTGTCATGAGGACATTGTGACTTTTTTGGATGCATTGTGATATTTGTGTTGGGATTGTGACTGGTAAAGTGAACAATGAGGGCATTGTGACTTAGTTGGAGATGTGGTATTAAAATGGGCATTGTGTTTGGGAATGAGGTAGTTGTCATGAGAGCATTTTGTTTGTCTTGGGGCATTATTAATAGGCAATAAGTGAATTGTGGTTGCCATGGTTGTATTCCAAATGGCTAAGAGGACATGGAGAGTAATGTGGCTGTCATTGAGGGACTTGTGGCTGTAATAGAGATATTGTGGCTGGAATAAGGGTCATTGTGGATGTCATGTGGCATAGTGGCTCTCATGAGTGCATTGTTGCATGAATGGGAGCCATTGTGGCTGGTATTTGGCTATTTAGATAAGACATATAGCCGGTGTCATGTGGACATTGTAACTGTCCTCGCGGAATTGTAATTAGCATTGAAGGCATTGTTGCTGTCATTAGATGGCATTGTGACTTAGTTGGAGATGTGGTATTAAAATGGGCATTGTGTTTGGGAAAGTGGTAGTTGTCATGAAATCATTTTGTTTGTCTTGGGGCATTATGGTTCTCTTAAGAGGCAATAAGTGAATTGTGGTTGTCATGGTTGTATTCCGAATGGCTAAGGGGGCATTAAGGATAATGTGGCTGGCATTGTGGGACGGCTAAGGGGGCATTAAGGATAATGTGGCTGGCATTGTGGGACTTGTGGCTGTAATAGAGCGATTGTAGCTGGGATAAGGGACATTGTGGATGTCATGGGGGCATAGTGGCTCTTATGAGTGCATTGTTGCTTGAATGGGAGCCATTGTGGCTGGTATTTGGCTATTTGGATAAGATATATAGTGGGTGTTCTGTGGGCATTTCTTCTTGCATTGGGGGCATTGTGCGTAGAATGGGGGCAATCTAGTTGGAATAGGGCTATTAATGGCATTGTGAAAGGCATGGAGGGCATTGTGCCATTTCTTCATTTTCGTTGGCAAAAGGGGAATTGAGAACATTGTGGCTGTAATGTAGATATTGTGCCTGGGCTCAGGGACAGTGTGGCAGACATGTGGGCATAATGGCTCCAGAGGAACACTGTGGCTGGCACGTGGGCATTGCTGCCATAGGAGGAATTGTGGTTGACATAGCGACTTTGTAGTTGTCATGGGAGCATTGAGGTATGCAAAAAAGGCATGCAGGCCATTGTGGCTGATATGGAGTGAAATGTGGCGTTTGTGGCGGCATTGATGCTGGCATAGATAGATTTGAGGGCTTTCTGGTTGTTCGATAAATTTGTAATTGGCACTTAGGGCATTGTGGCTCGCATATGAGTAATTTGGGGATAGTGGCTGTCATGGGGGGCATTGTGGATTTTAGGTAAGCATTGTGTCTGGTAAAGTGGACAATGAGGACATAGTGGTTGTCATGGGGCATTTTAGTTGTCCTGGTTCTATTGATGTTGGCTTAGGGAGCATTGAGGACAATATGGCTGGCATTGAGAGCATTAGATTATCATGGAGCATAGTGGCTGGGATAAGGGACACTGTGGACCTTGCAGATGTCATGGCTGCATTTTGACTGGGAAATGGGACATTGTTGATTTCATGGGGGCAATTTAGCTGGCATTTAGAGCACTGTGGCTGGCATGGAGGACAATTTACGATCATGGGGGCATTGGGGCTGGCATAAGAGGCATTGGCAGCACTGTGTCTGCGCTAAAGTACATTGTGGCTCGCATAGTGGCATTGTGGCTCCTGGCATAATGACTGTCATGGGGCATTGTAGTTGTCATAGGGCTATTGAAGCCATTGTGGCTGTCATGCTTGTATTGCAGTTAACTTAGGCGGCATTGAGAGCAATGTGGTTTGGATAAGGGGCATTGTGAAAGGAATAAGGGACACTGGACTTTGTATCGGTCATGGGGACATTTTAGCTGCCATATGGGATATTGGTTAGAAGCATTATAGCTGTCACGTGGTATTGGATGTAATGGGGGCTTTGTGGTTGGTTGGCATTGTGGCTGGCAGGGAGGAAGTTGTGGCTAACATTGAGGATATTATGACTGGGATATGGGACATAGCGAGTGTCATGAGGATATTGTGGCTTGCAGGTGTCATTATGGCTGGCACGGGGACTTGTGTCTGTCATGTCTTGGTTAGCAAAGGGGAAAGTGAGTTCTTTGTGGCTTTAATAAAGGCATAGTGGCTTGCAAAGAAGCATTGACATTTGGTGGTTTCCATTTTGGCCTTCGGGCTGGCATAAGGGGCATTGACAGCATTGTTGCATGGATAAAAGTACATTGTGGTCGCATGATTGTTGATTTTCTGGTGGCTTTGTGGCTGTCATGGAGGGCATTTGACTGTCATAGTGGCATTGTGTCCCTTATAAATGACATTGTGGGTTTCATGAGGGCATAGTCACTCTTATAGGATCATTATTGCCAGCATTGGGCATTGTAAATGCCTTGGTGTCATTGAGCGCAATGTCATTGTCATTGGCGCATTGTGCCTTACATGGGAGCTTTGTGGCTGTCATGTGGTTAATTGTAGTTTGCATATAGATACTGAGGCCATTGTGTGTTGAATAAAGGACATTTGGGTGGTCATTGTTGCTTGGATAAGAGGTATCACCGGCATTGCTGCTGGGATAAAGTACACTGTAGCTGGCATGGGGACTTTGTGGCTGGCATAGTGGCCACTGGCAGCGTGCTTGCTGCCATTAAGGCATTTTTGTGGAGATAACGTAGATTGCGTGTGTCATGGGATCAATGGGGGTGTCATGGGGCTTTAGTGACTTAGGAGACCATGTAAATGACATGGGGCATAATGTGGCTATTATAAGAACCTTGTGGCTGGCATGGAACATTGTAGATGGGATAAGGTGCATTGTGGGTGTTGTGAGTGCATTGTGGCTAACCTGAAAAGCATTGTGGCTTTTTTTAAGGTCTTGTAGCTGGCACGGCAGGCACTACGGTTGTCATGTGGGAATTTTGGTTGGCTTAGCAGGTATTGAAGGCATGGTGATTTGCATAGGGGGCATTGATGACTTTGTGGTTGTCATGTGCAGGAAATGTGGCTGGCATTGAGGACTTTGTGGCTGTCATTGGAGCCATTTAGATGTGGTGGGACAATGTAGCTGTCATAGGTGCATTTTGGCTGTCATTGGAAAATTGTGACTGTTGTGGCTTTTTGATTTAGGGTTTGCGTGGACGATGTTTCTTTTTTTACTATGAGTGGCACAGTATAGTTGATTTGTCTAATTTTCTTTGCCTCTCTAGTGATTTGGCCACAAGTTGCAAGTCAGCATCTAGCTATTTTCGCTACTAGTGATATCACTTTGTGTCTTAACCTGGCGCATGTGAGGTCTTTGTTGAATGTGTGATATTCTTCATGATGACTGATAATAGCTATATTGTGTCCTCTCTAGGTCACATTTAGGCCCATGTAATATATATGAGTTGTAAATGGTCCACTGAATAGATTGTAGAATGGTTTTCTGTTTTATACAGATGTGGAGGAGAGTGCTATTTCTTCTAGACATCTGATCTTTGATGTGATTGGTGACTAATTTTGGGGTTGTGATCAGAGTTGATTATATCCTACTTATAGCTTCTAGTCAAGATGGGGTGGTTTGTGCATACTCTTGGATAGGAAGACTTGGGGTTGGATCTCTAATTTGGCTCCTCAGAATGTATCACAGAAAGGGTTTAATTGGCCCTTAAAATATTTGGGGGTTTCATTAGAAACTAGGCACACTAAAATCTCTTTACTGTTTCCAATACATCTATAGCATATACCAGGAATGTATTATCACACCTCTTTCTTGATTTTTTTTTCTAGGTGTCTATTTGAAAGTGAAGAGAAGCAAGATATGGAATCCTCCAGACAGCGGCAATAGAGGAATCAAATGACTGGTAATTAATATTATTATTAATTACTGATAATTATGAGGCTAGTTTCTAGCTCTGGACTTTCAGAGGTGTGGTAATACCTTCCCGGTATATAAGGATATATGTCTAGTAGTACATATATTGGCTATAGATATTTAAGGGCATTGTAAATGCCTTTGTGTTCTACACATGGGTGCACTGCATTTACATTCCAACATACACATTTATCACCATCTCCACTTCCAAAATGGGAAATTTTTGGCTGGTATGGAGGGTATTGTGGCTGGCATAGGGAGAATTGAGGGCATAGGGTCTGTCCTCGCGGAATTGTAATTAGCATTGAAGACATTGTTGCTGTAATACAATGCATTCCGTGATTGTTGTTGTCAGAGGACATTGTGGCTTTTATGGTAACATCGTGACTGGGAATTAGGGATAGTGTGGCTGTCATGAGGACATTGTGACTTTTTTGGAGGCATTGTGATATTTGTGTTGGGATTGTGACTGGTAAAGTGAACAATGAGGGCATTGTGACTTAGTTGGAGATGTGGTATTAAAATGGGCATTGTGTTTGGGAATGTGGTAGTTGTCATGAGATCATTTTGTTTGTCTTGGGGCATTATTAAGAGGCAATAAGTGAATTGTGGTTGCCATGGTTGTATTCCGAATGGCTAAGAGGGCATGGAGAGTAATGTGGCTGGGATAAGGGACATTTTGGATGTCATGTGGCATAGTGGCTCTCATGAGGGCATTGTTAGATGAATGGGAGCCATTTTGGCTGGTATTTGGCTATTTGGATAAGACATATAGCCGGTGTCATGTGGACATTGTAACTGTCCTCGCAGAATTGTAATTAGCATTGAAGGCATTGTTGCTGTCATTAGATGGCATTGTGACTTAGTTGGAGATGTGGTATTAAAATGGGCATTGTGTTTGGGAAAGTGGTAGTTGTCATGAAATCATTTTGTTTGTCTTGGGGCATTATGGTTCTCTTAAGAGGCAATAAGTGAATTGTGGTTGTCATGGTTGTATTCCGAATGGCTAAGGGGGCATTAAGGATAATGTGGCTGGCATTGTGGGACGGCTAAGGGGGCATTAAGGATAATGTGGCTGGCATTGTGGGACTTATGGCTGTAATAGAGCTTTTGTAGCTGGGATAAGGGACATTGTGGATGTCATGGGGGCATAGTGGCTCTTATGAGTGCATTGTTGCTTGAATGGGAGCCATTGTGGCTGGTATTTGGCTATTTGGATAAGATATATAGTGGGTGTTCTGTGGGCATTTCTTCTTGCATTGGGGGCATTGTGCGTAGAATGGGGGCAATCTAGTTGGAATAGGGCTATTAATGGCATTGTGAAAGGCATGGAGGGCATTGTGCTATTTCTTCATTTTCGTTGGCAAAATGGGAATTGAGAACATTGTGGCTGTAATGGAGATATTGTGCCTGGGCTCAGGGACAGTGTGGCAGACATGTGGGCATAATGGCTCCAGAGGAACACTGTGGCTGGCACGTGCGCATTGCTGCCATAGGAGGAATTGTGATTGGCATAGGGACTTTGTAGTTGTCATGGGAGCGTTGAGGTATGCAAAAAAGGCAGCAAAAAAGCCATTCAGGCCATTGTGGCTGATATGGAGTGCAATGTGGCGTTTGTGGTGGCATTGATGCTGGCATAGATAGAATTGAGGGATTTCTGGTTGTTCGATAAATTTGTAATTGGCACTTAGGGCATTGTGGCTCGCATATGAGTAATTTGGGGATAGTGGCTGTCATGGGGGGCATTGTGGATTTTAGGTAAGCATTGTGTCTGGTAAAGTGGACAATGAGGACATAGTGGTTGTCATGGGGCATTTTAGTTGTCCTGGTTCTATTGATGTTGGCTTAGGGAGCATTGAGGACAATATGGCTGGCATTGAGAGCATTAGATTATCATGGAGCATAGTGGCTGGGATAAGGGACATTGTGGACCTTGCAGATGTCATGGCTGCATTTTGTCTGGGAAATGGGACATTGTTGATTTCATGGGGGCAATTTAGCTGGCATTTAGAGCACAGTGGCTGGCATGGAGGACAATTTACGATCATGGGGGCATTGGGGCTGGCATAAGAGGCATTGGCAGCACTGTGTCTGCGCTAAAGTACATTGTGGCTCGCATAGTGGCATTGTGGCTCCTGGCATAATGACTGTCATGGGGCATTGTAGTTGTCATAGGGCTATTGAAGCCATTGTGGCTGTCATGGTTGTATTGCAGTTAACTTAGGCGGCATTGAGAGCAATGTGGTTTGGATAAGGGGCATTGTGAAAGGAATAAGGGACACTGGACTTTGTATCTGTCATGGGGACATTTTAGCTGCCATATGGGATATTGGTTAGAAGCATTATGGCTGTCACGTGGTATTGGATGTAATGGGGGCTTTGTGGTTGGCTGGCAGGGAGGAAGTTGTGGCTAACATTGAGGATATTATGACTGGGATATGGGACATAGCGAGTGTCATGAGGATATTGTGGCTTGCAGGTGTCATTATGGCTGGCACGGGGACTTGTGTCTGTCATGTCTTGGTTAACAAAGGGGAAAGTGAGTTCATTGTGGCTTTAATAAAGGCATAGTGGCTTGCAAAGGAGCATTGACATTTGGTGGTTTCCATTTTGGCCTTCGGGCTGGCATAAGGGTCATTGACGGCATTGTTGCATGGATAAAGTACATTGTGGTCGCATGATTGTTGATTTTCTGGTGGCTTTGTGGCTGTCATGGAGGGCATTTGACTGTCATAGTGGCATTGTGTCCCTTATAAATGACATTGTGGGTTTCATAAAGGCATAGTCACTCTTATAGGAGCATTATTGCCAGCATTGGGCATTGTAAATGCCTTGGTGTCATTGAGCGCAATGTCATTGTCATTGGCGCATTGTGCCTTACATGGGAGCCTTGTGGCTGTCATGTGGTTAATTGTAGTTTGCATATAGATACTGAGGCCATTGTGTGTTGAATAAAGGACATTTGGGTGGTCATTGTAGCTTGGATAAGGGGTATCACCGGCATTGCTGCTTTGATAAAGTACACTGTAGCTGGCATGGGGACTTTGTGGCTGGCATAGTGGCCACTGACCGCGTGGTTGCTGCCATTAAGGCATTTTTGTGGAGATAACGTAGATTGCGTGTGTCATGGGATCAATGGGGGTGTCATGGGGTTTTAGTGACTTAGGAGACCATGTAAATGACATGGGGCATAATGTGGCTATTATAAGAACCTTGTGGCTGGCATGGCACATTGTAGATGGAATAAGGTGCATTGTGGGTGTTATGAGTACATTGTGGCTAACCTGAAAAGCATTGTGGCTTTTTTTAAGGTCTTGTAGCTGGCACGGCAGGCACTACGGTTGTCATGTGGGAATTTTGGTTGGCTTAGCAGGTATTGAAGGCATGGTGATTTGCATAGGGGGCATTGATGACTTTGTGGTTGTCATGTGCGGGAAATGTGGCTGGCACTGAGGACTTTGTGGCTGTCATTGGAGCCATTTAGATGTGGTGGGACAATGTAGCTGTCATAGGTGCATTTTGGCTGTCATTGGAAAATTGTGACTGTTGTGGCTTTTTGATTTAGGGTTTGCGTGGACGATATTTCTTTTTTTACTATGAGTGGCACAGTATAGTTGATGTGTCTAATTTTCTTTGCCTCTCTAGTGATTTGGCCACAAGTTGCAAGTCAGCATGTAGCTATTTTCGCTACTAGTGATATCACTTTGTGTCTTAACCTGGCGCATGTGAGGTCTTTGTTGAATGTGTGATATTCTTCATGATGACTGATAATAGCTATATTGTGTCCTCTCTAGGTCACATTTAGGCCCATGTCATATATGAGTTGTAAATGGTCCACTGAATAGATTGTAGAATGGTTTTCTGTTTTATACAGATGTGGAGGAGAGTGCTATTTCTTCTAGACATCTGATCTTTGATGTGATTGGTGACTAATTTTGGGGTTGTGATCAGAGTTGATTATATCCTACTTATAGCTTCTAGTCAAGATGGGGTGGTTTGTGCATACTCTTGGATAGGAAGACTTGGGGTTGGATCTCTAATTTGGCTCCTCAGAATGTATCACAGAAAGGGTTTAATTGGCCCTTAAAATATTTGGGGGTTTCATTAGAAACTAGGTACACTAAAATCTCTTTACTGTTTCCAATACATCTATAGCATATACCAGGAATGTATTATCACACCTCTTTCTTGATTTTTTTTTCTAGGTGTCTATTTGAAAGTGAAGAGAAGCAAGATATGGAATCCTCCAGACAGCGGCAATAGAGGAATCAAATGACTGGTAATTAATATTATTATTAATTACTGATAATTATCAGGCTAGTTTCTAGCTCTGGACTTTCAGAGGTGTGGTAATACCTTCCCGGTATATAAGGATATATGTCTAGTTGTACATATATTGGCTATAGATATTTAAGGGCATTGTAAATGCCTTTGTGTTCTACACATGGGTGCACTGCATTTACATTCCAACATACACATTCATCACCATCTCCACTTCCCCAATGGGAAATTTTTGGCTGATATGGAGAGTATTGTGGCTGGCATAGGGAGAATTGAGGGCATAGGGTCTGTCCTCGCGGAATTGTAATTAGCATTGAAGACATTGTTGCTGTAATACGATGCATTCCGTGATTGTTGTTGTCAGAGGACATTGTGGCTTTTATGGTAACATCGTGACTGGGAATTAGGGATAGTGTGGCTGTCATGAGGACATTGTGACTTTTTTGGAGGCATTGTGATATTTGTGTTGGGATTGTGACTGGTAAAGTGAACAATGAGGGCATTGTGACTTAGTTGGAGATGTGGTATTAAAATGGGCATTGTGTTTGGGAATGTGGTAGTTGTCATGAGAGCATTTTGTTTGTCTTGGGGCATTATTAAGAGGCAATAAGTGAATTGTGGTTGCCATGGTTGTATTCCGAATGGCTAAGAGGGCATGGAGAGTAATGTGGCTGGGATAAGGGACATTTTGGATGTCATGTGGCATAGTGGCTCTCATGAGGGCATTGTTTGATGAATGGGAGCCATTTTGGCTGGTATTTGGCTATTTGGATAAGACATATAGCCGGTGTCATGTGGACATTGTAACTGTCCTCGCAGAATTGTAATTAGCATTGAAGGCATTGTTGCTGTCATTAGATGGCATTGTGACTTAGTTGGAGATGTGGTATTAAAATGGGCATTGTGTTTGGGAAAGTGGTAGTTGTCATGAAATCATTTTGTTTGTCTTGGGGCATTATGGTTCTCTTAAGAGGCAATAAGTGAATTGTGGTTGTCATGGTTGTATTCCGAATGGCTAAGGGGGCATTAAGGATAATGTGTGTGGCATTGTGGGACGGCTAAGGGGGCATTAAGGATAATGTGGCTGGCATTGTGGGACTTGTGGCTGTAATAGAGCTTTTGTAGCTGGGATAAGGGACATTGTGGATGTCATGGGGGCATAGTGGCTCTTATGAGTGCATTGTTGCTTGAATGGGAGCCATTGTGGCTGGTATTTGGCTATTTGGATAAGATATATAGTGGGTGTTCTGTGGGCATTTCTTCTTGCATTGGGGGCATTGTGCGTAGAATGGGGGCAATCTAGTTGGAATAGGGCTATTAATGGCATTGTGAAAGGCATGGAGGGCATTGTGCCATTTCTTCATTTTCGTTGGCAAAAGGGGAATTGAGAACATTGTGGCTGTAATGGAGATATTGTGCCTGGGCTCAGGGACAGTGTGGCAGACATGTGGGCATAATGGCTCCAGAGGAACACTGTGGCTGGCACGTGCGCATTGCTGCCATAGGAGGAATTGTGATTGACATAGGGACTTTGTAGTTGTTATGGGAGCGTTGAGGTATGCAAAAAAGGCAGCAAAAAAGCCATTCAGGCCATTGTGGCTGATATGGAGTGCAATGTGGCGTTTGTGGTGGCATTGATGCTGGCATAGATAGAATTGAGGGATTTCTGGTTGTTCGATAAATTTGTAATTGGCACTTAGGGCATTGTGGCTCGCATATGAGTAATTTGGGGATAGTGGCTGTCATGGGGGGCATTGTGGATTTTAGGTAAGCATTGTGTCTGGTAAAGTGGACAATGAGGACATAGTGGTTGTCATGGGGCATTTTAGTTGTCCTGGTTCTATTGATGTTGGCTTAGGGAGCATTGAGGACAATATGGCTGGCATTGAGAGCATTAGATTATCATGGAGCATAGTGGCTGGGATAAGGGACATTGTGGACCTTGCAGATGTCATGGCTGCATTTTGTCTGGGAAATGGGACATTGTTGATTTCATGGGGGCAATTTAGCTGGCATTTAGAGCACAGTGGCTGGCATGGAGGACAATTTACGATCATGGGGGCATTGGGGCTGGCAGAAGAGGCATTGGCAGCACTGTGTCTGCGCTAAAGTACATTGTGGCTCGCATAGTGGCATTGTGGCTCCTGGCATAATGACTGTCATGGGACATTGTAGTTGTCATAGGGCTATTGAAGCCATTGTGGCTGTCATGGTTGTATTGCAGTTAACTTAGGCGGCATTGAGAGCAATGTGGTTTGGATAAGGGGCATTGTGAAAGGAATAAGGGACACTGGACTTTGTATCTGTCATGGGGACATTTTAGCTGCCATATGGGATATTGGTTAGAAGCATTATGGCTGTCACGTGGTATTGGATGTAATGGGGGCTTTGTGGTTGGCTGGCAGGGAGGAAGTTGTGGCTAACATTGAGGATATTATGACTGGGATATGGGACATAGCGAGTGTCATGAGGATATTGTGGCTTGCAGGTGTCATTATGGCTGGCACGGGGACTTGTGTCTGTCATGTCTTGGTTAGCAAAGGGGAAAGTGAGTTCATTGTGGCTTTAATAAAGGCATAGTGGCTTGCAAAGGAGCATTGACATTTGGTGGTTTCCATTTTGACCTTCGGGCTGGCATAAGGGGCATTGACGGCATTGTTGCATGGATAAAGTACATTGTGGTCGCATGATTGTTGATTTTCTGGTGGCTTTGTGGCTGTCATGGAGGGCATTTGACTGTCATAGTGGCATTGTGTCCCTTATAAATGACATTGTGGGTTTCATAAAGGCATAGTCACTCTTATAGGAGCATTATTGCCAGCATTGGGCATTGTAAATGCCTTGGTGTCATTGAGCGCAATGTCATTGTCATTGGCGCATTGTGCCTTACATGGGAGCTTTGTGGCTGTCATGTGGTTAATTGTAGTTTGCATATAGATACTGAGGCCATTGTGTGTTGAATAAAGGACATTTGGGTGGTCATTGTAGCTTGGATAAGGGGTATCACCGGCATTGCTGCTGGGATAAAGTACACTGTAGCTGGCATGGGGACTTTGTGGCTGGCATAGTGGCCACTGACCGCGTGGTTGCTGCCATTAAGGCATTTTTGTGGAGATAACGTAGATTGCGTGTGTCATGGGATCAATGGGGGTGTCATGGGGTTTTAGTGACTTAGGAGACCATGTAAATGACATGGGGCATAATGTGGCTATTATAAGAACCTTGTGGCTGGCATGGCACATTGTAGATGGAATAAGGTGCATTGTGGGTGTTATGAGTACATTGTGGCTAACCTGAAAAGCATTGTGGCTTTTTTTAAGGTCTTGTAGCTGGCACGGCAGGCACTACGGTTGTCATGTGGGAATTTTGGTTGGCTTAGCAGGTATTGAAGGCATGGTGATTTGCATAGGGGGCATTGATGACTTTGTGGTTGTCATGTGCGGGAAATGTGGCTGGCACTGAGGACTTTGTGGCTGTCATTTGAGCCATTTAGATCTGGTGGGACAATGTAGCTGTCATAGGTGCATTTTGGCTGTCATTGGAAAACTATGACTGTCGTGGCTTTTTGATTTAGGGTTTGCGTGGACGATGTTTCTTTTTTTACTATGAGTGGCACAGTATAGTTGATGTGTCTAATTTTCTTTGCCTCTCTAGGGATTTGGCCACAAGTTGCAAGTCAGCATCTAGCTATTTTCGCTACTAGTGATATCACTTTGTGTCTTAACCTGGCGCATGTGAGGTCTTTGTTGAATGTGTGATATTCTTCATGATGACTGATAATAGCTATATTGTGTCCTCTCTAGGTCACATTTAGGCCCATGTCATATATGAGTTGTAAATGGTCCACTGAATAGATTGTAGAATGGTTTTCTGTTTTATACAGATGTGCAGGAGAGTGCTATTTCTTCTAGACATCTGATCTTTGATGTGATTGGTGACTAATTTTGGGGTTGTGATCAGAGTTGATTATATCCTACTTATAGCTTCTAGTCAAGATGGGGTGGTTTGTGCATACTCTTGGATAGGAAGACTTGAGGTTGGATCTCTAATTTGGCTCCTCAGAATGTATCACAGAAAGGGTTTAATTGGCCCTTAAAATATTTGATGGTTTCATTAGAAACTAGGCACACTAAAATCTCTTTACTGTTTCCAATACATCTATAGCATATACCAGGAATGTATTATCACACCTCTTTCTTGATTTTTTTTTCTAGGTGTCTATTTGAAAGTGAAGAGAAGCAAGATATGGAATCCTCCAGACAGCGGCAATAGAGGAATCAAATGACTGGTAATTAATATTATTATTAATTACTGATAATTATCAGGCTTGTTTCTAGCTCTGGACTTTCAGAGGTGTGGTAATACCTTCCCGGTATACAAGGATATATGTCTAGTAGTACATATATTGGCTATAGATATTTAAGGGCATTGTAAATGCCTTTGTGTTCTACACATGGGTGCACTGCATTTACATTCCAACATACACATTCATCACCATCTCCACTTCTCCAATGGGAAATTTTTGGCTGGTATGGAGGGTATTGTGGCTGGCATAGGGAGATTTGAGGGCATAGGGTCTGTCCTCACGGAATTGTAACTAGCATTGAAGACATTGTTGTTGTAATACGATGCATTCCGTGATTGTTGTTGTCAGAGGACATTGTGGCTTTTATGGTAACATCGTGACTGAGAATTAGGGATAGTGTGGCTGTCATGAGGACATTGTGACTTTTTTGGAGGCATTGTGATATTTGTGTTGGGATTGTGACTGGTAAAGTGAACAATGAGGGCATTGTGACTTAGTTGGAGATGTGGTATTAAAATGGGCATTGTGTTTGGGAATGTGGTAGTTGTCATGAGAGCATTTTGTTTGTCTTGGGGCATTATTAAGAGGCAATAAGTGAATTGTGGTTGCCATGGTTGTATTCCGAATGGCTAAGAGGGCATGGAGAGTAATGTGGCTGTCATTGAGGGACTTGTGGCTGTAATAGAGATATTGTGGCTGGGATAAGGGACATTGTGGATGTCATGTGGCATAGTGGCTCTCATGAGTGCATTGTTGCATGAATGGGAGCCATTGTGGCTGGTATTTGGCTATTTGGAAAATACATATAGCCGGTGTCATGTGGACATTGTAACTGTCCTCGCGGAATTGTTATTAGCATTGAAGGCATTGTTGCTGTCATTAGATGGCATTGTGACTTAGTTGGAGATGTGGTATTAGTTGTCATGAAATCATTTTGTTTGTCTTAGGGCATTATGGTTCTCTTAAGAGGTAATAAGTGAATTGTGGTTGTCATGGTTGTATTCCGAATGGCTAAGGGGGCATTAAGGATAATGTGGCTGGCATTGTTGGACGGCTAAGGGGGCATTAAGGATAATGTGGCTGGCATTGTGGGACTTGTGGCTGTAATAGAGCTATTGTAGCTGGGATAAGGGACATTGTGGATGTCATGGGGGCATAGTGACTTATGAGTACATTGTTGCTTGAATGGGAGCCATTGTGGCTGGTATTTGGCTATTTGGATAAGATTTATAGTGGGTGTTCTGTGGGCATTGCTTCTTGCATTGGGGGCATTGTGCTTAGAATGGGGGCAATCTAGTTGGAATAGGGCTATTAATGGCATTGTGAAAGGCATGGAGGGCATTGTGCCATTTCTTCATTTTCGTTGGCAAAAGGGGAATTGAGAACATTGTGGCTGTAATGGAGATATTGTGCCTGGGCTCAGGGACAGTGTGGCAGACATGTGGGCATAATGGCTCCAGAGGGACACTGTGGCTGGCACGTGGGCATTGCTGCCATAGGAGGAATTTTGGTTGACATAGGGACTTTGTAGTTGTCATGGGAGCATTGAGGTATGCAAAAAAGGCATTTAGGCCATTGTGGCTGATATGGAGTGCAATGTGGCGTTTGTGGTGGCATTGATGCTGGCATAGATAGATTTGAGGGATTTCTGGTTGTTCGATAAATTTGTAATTGACACTTAGGGCATTGTGGCTCGCATATGAGTAATTTGGGGATAGTGGCTGTCATGGGGGGCATTGTGGATTTTAGGTAAGCATTGTGTCTGGTAAAGTGGACAATGAGGACATAGTGGTTGTCATGGGGCATTTTAGTTGTCCTGGTTCTATTGATGTTGGCTTAGGGAGCATTGAGGACAATATGGCTGGCATTGAGAGCATTAGATTATCATGGAGCATAGTGGCTGGGATAAGGGACATTGTGGATCTTGCAGATGTCATGGCTGCAGTTTGACTGGGAAATGGGACATTGTTGATTTCATGGGGGCAATTTAGCTGGCATTTAGAGCACAGTGGCTGGCATGGAGGACAATTTACGATCATGGGGGCATTGAGGCTGGCATAAGAGGCATTGGCAGCACTGTCTGCGCTAAAGTACATTGTGGCTCGCATAGTGGCATTGTGGCTCCTGACATAATGACTGTCATGGGGAATTGTAGTTGTCATAGGGCTATTGAAGCCATTGTGGCTGTCATGGTTGTACTGCAGTTAACTTAGGCGGCATTGAGAGCAATGTGGTTTGGATAAGGGGCATTGTGAAAGGAATAAGGGACACTGGACTTTGTATCTGTCATGGGGACATTTTAGCTGCCATATGGGATATTGGTTAGAAGCATTATGGCTGTCACGTGGTATTGGATGTAATGGGGGCTTTGTGGTTGGCTGGCAGGGAGGAAGTTGTGGCTAACATTGAGGATATTATGACTGGGATATGGGACATAGCGAGTGTCATGAGGATATTGTGGCTTGCAGGTGTCATTATGGCTGGCACGGGGACTTGTGTCTGTCATGTCTTGGTTAGCAAAGGGGAAAGTGAGTTCTTTGTGGCTTTAATAAAGGCATAGTGGCTTGCAAAGAAGCATTGACATTTGGTGGTTTCCATTTTGGCCTTCGGGCTGGCATAAGGGGCATTGACAGCATTGTTGCATGGATAAAAGTACATTGTGGTCGCATGATTGTTGATTTTCTGGTGGCTTTGTGGCTGTCATGGAGGGCATTTGACTGTCATAGTGGCATTGTGTCCCTTATAAATGACATTGTGGGTTTCATGAGGGCATAGTCACTCTTATAGGATCATTATTGCCAGCATTGGGCATTGTAAATGCCTTGGTGTCATTGAGCGCAATGTCATTGTCATTGGCGCATTGTGCCTTACATGGGAGCTTTGTGGCTGTCATGTGGTTAATTGTAGTTTGCATATAGATACTGAGGCCATTGTGTGTTGAATAAAGGACATTTGGGTGGTCATTGTTGCTTGGATAAGAGGTATCACCGGCATTGCTGCTGGGATAAAGTACACTGTAGCTGGCATGGGGACTTTGTGGCTGGCATAGTGGCCACTGGCAGCGTGCTTGCTGCCATTAAGGCATTTTTGTGGAGATAACGTAGATTGCGTGTGTCATGGGATCAATGGGGGTGTCATGGGGCTTTAGTGACTTAGGAGACCATGTAAATGACATGGGGCATAATGTGGCTATTATAAGAACCTTGTGGCTGGCATGGAACATTGTAGATGGGATAAGGTGCATTGTGGGTGTTGTGAGTGCATTGTGGCTAACCTGAAAAGCATTGTGGCTTTTTTTAAGGTCTTGTAGCTGGCACGGCAGGCACTACGGTTGTCATGTGGGAATTTTGGTTGGCTTAGCAGGTATTGAAGGCATGGTGATTTGCATAGGGGGCATTGATGACTTTGTGGTTGTCATGTGCAGGAAATGTGGCTGGCATTGAGGACTTTGTGGCTGTCATTGGAGCCATTTAGATGTGGTGGGACTATGTAGCTGTCATAGGTGCATTTTGGCTGTCATTGGAAAATTGTGACTGTTGTGGCTTTTTGATTTAGGGTTTGCGTGGACGATGTTTCTTTTTTTACTATGAGTGGCACAGTATAGTTGATTTGTCTAATTTTCTTTGCCTCTCTAGTGATTTGGCCACAAGTTGCAAGTCAGCATCTAGCTATTTTCGCTACTAGTGATATCACTTTGTGTCTTAACCTGGCGCATGTGAGGTCTTTGTTGAATGTGTGATATTCTTCATGATGACTGATAATAGCTATATTGTGTCCTCTCTAGGTCACATTTAGGCCCATGTAATATATATGAGTTGTAAATGGTCCACTGAATAGATTGTAGAATGGTTTTCTGTTTTATACAGATGTGGAGGAGAGTGCTATTTCTTCTAGACATCTGATCTTTGATGTGATTGGTGACTAATTTTGGGGTTGTGATCAGAGTTGATTATATCCTACTTATAGCTTCTAGTCAAGATGGGGTGGTTTGTGCATACTCTTGGATAGGAAGACTTGGGGTTGGATCTCTAATTTGGCTCCTCAGAATGTATCACAGAAAGGGTTTAATTGGCCCTTAAAATATTTGGGGGTTTCATTAGAAACTAGGCACACTAAAATCTCTTTACTGTTTCCAATACATCTATAGCATATACCAGGAATGTATTATCACACCTCTTTCTTGATTTTTTTTTCTAGGTGTCTATTTGAAAGTGAAGAGAAGCAAGATATGGAATCCTCCAGACAGCGGCAATAGAGGAATCAAATGACTGGTAATTAATATTATTATTAATTACTGATAATTATGAGGCTAGTTTCTAGCTCTGGACTTTCAGAGGTGTGGTAATACCTTCCCGGTATATAAGGATATATGTCTAGTAGTACATATATTGGCTATAGATATTTAAGGGCATTGTAAATGCCTTTGTGTTCTACACATGGGTGCACTGCATTTACATTCCAACATACACATTTATCACCATCTCCACTTCCAAAATGGGAAATTTTTGGCTGGTATGGAGGGTATTGTGGCTGGCATAGGGAGAATTGAGGGCATAGGGTCTGTCCTCGCGGAATTGTAATTAGCATTGAAGACATTGTTGCTGTAATACAATGCATTCCGTGATTGTTGTTGTCAGAGGACATTGTGGCTTTTATGGTAACATCGTGACTGGGAATTAGGGATAGTGTGGCTGTCATGAGGACATTGTGACTTTTTTGGAGGCATTGTGATATTTGTGTTGGGATTGTGACTGGTAAAGTGAACAATGAGGGCATTGTGACTTAGTTGGAGATGTGGTATTAAAATGGGCATTGTGTTTGGGAATGTGGTAGTTGTCATGAGATCATTTTGTTTGTCTTGGGGCATTATTAAGAGGCAATAAGTGAATTGTGGTTGCCATGGTTGTATTCCGAATGGCTAAGAGGGCATGGAGAGTAATGTGGCTGGGATAAGGGACATTTTGGATGTCATGTGGCATAGTGGCTCTCATGAGGGCATTGTTAGATGAATGGGAGCCATTTTGGCTGGTATTTGGCTATTTGGATAAGACATATAGCCGGTGTCATGTGGACATTGTAACTGTCCTCGCAGAATTGTAATTAGCATTGAAGGCATTGTTGCTGTCATTAGATGGCATTGTGACTTAGTTGGAGATGTGGTATTAAAATGGGCATTGTGTTTGGGAAAGTGGTAGTTGTCATGAAATCATTTTGTTTGTCTTGGGGCATTATGGTTCTCTTAAGAGGCAATAAGTGAATTGTGGTTGTCATGGTTGTATTCCGAATGGCTAAGGGGGCATTAAGGATAATGTGGCTGGCATTGTGGGACGGCTAAGGGGGCATTAAGGATAATGTGGCTGGCATTGTGGGACTTATGGCTGTAATAGAGCTTTTGTAGCTGGGATAAGGGACATTGTGGATGTCATGGGGGCATAGTGGCTCTTATGAGTGCATTGTTGCTTGAATGGGAGCCATTGTGGCTGGTATTTGGCTATTTGGATAAGATATATAGTGGGTGTTCTGTGGGCATTTCTTCTTGCATTGGGGGCATTGTGCGTAGAATGGGGGCAATCTAGTTGGAATAGGGCTATTAATGGCATTGTGAAAGGCATGGAGGGCATTGTGCTATTTCTTCATTTTCGTTGGCAAAATGGGAATTGAGAACATTGTGGCTGTAATGGAGATATTGTGCCTGGGCTCAGGGACAGTGTGGCAGACATGTGGGCATAATGGCTCCAGAGGAACACTGTGGCTGGCACGTGCGCATTGCTGCCATAGGAGGAATTGTGATTGGCATAGGGACTTTGTAGTTGTCATGGGAGCGTTGAGGTATGCAAAAAAGGCAGCAAAAAAGCCATTCAGGCCATTGTGGCTGATATGGAGTGCAATGTGGCGTTTGTGGTGGCATTGATGCTGGCATAGATAGAATTGAGGGATTTCTGGTTGTTCGATAAATTTGTAATTGGCACTTAGGGCATTGTGGCTCGCATATGAGTAATTTGGGGATAGTGGCTGTCATGGGGGGCATTGTGGATTTTAGGTAAGCATTGTGTCTGGTAAAGTGGACAATGAGGACATAGTGGTTGTCATGGGGCATTTTAGTTGTCCTGGTTCTATTGATGTTGGCTTAGGGAGCATTGAGGACAATATGGCTGGCATTGAGAGCATTAGATTATCATGGAGCATAGTGGCTGGGATAAGGGACATTGTGGACCTTGCAGATGTCATGGCTGCATTTTGTCTGGGAAATGGGACATTGTTGATTTCATGGGGGCAATTTAGCTGGCATTTAGAGCACAGTGGCTGGCATGGAGGACAATTTACGATCATGGGGGCATTGGGGCTGGCATAAGAGGCATTGGCAGCACTGTGTCTGCGCTAAAGTACATTGTGGCTCGCATAGTGGCATTGTGGCTCCTGGCATAATGACTGTCATGGGGCATTGTAGTTGTCATAGGGCTATTGAAGCCATTGTGGCTGTCATGGTTGTATTGCAGTTAACTTAGGCGG
Source organism: Rhinoderma darwinii (assembly GCF_050947455.1). Classification (NCBI taxonomy): domain Eukaryota; kingdom Metazoa; phylum Chordata; class Amphibia; order Anura; family Rhinodermatidae; genus Rhinoderma; species Rhinoderma darwinii. The sequence continues at coordinate 351,228,542 of NC_134689.1, forward strand.
CATTGAGAGCAATGTGGTTTGGATAAGGGGCATTGTGAAAGGAATAAGGGACACTGGACTTTGTATCTGTCATGGGGACATTTTAGCTGCCATATGGGATATTGGTTAGAAGCATTATGGCTGTCACGTGGTATTGGATGTAATGGGGGCTTTGTGGTTGGCTGGCAGGGAGGAAGTTGTGGCTAACATTGAGGATATTATGACTGGGATATGGGACATAGCGAGTGTCATGAGGATATTGTGGCTTGCAGGTGTCATTATGGCTGGCACGGGGACTTGTGTCTGTCATGTCTTGGTTAACAAAGGGGAAAGTGAGTTCATTGTGGCTTTAATAAAGGCATAGTGGCTTGCAAAGGAGCATTGACATTTGGTGGTTTCCATTTTGGCCTTCGGGCTGGCATAAGGGTCATTGACGGCATTGTTGCATGGATAAAGTACATTGTGGTCGCATGATTGTTGATTTTCTGGTGGCTTTGTGGCTGTCATGGAGGGCATTTGACTGTCATAGTGGCATTGTGTCCCTTATAAATGACATTGTGGGTTTCATAAAGGCATAGTCACTCTTATAGGAGCATTATTGCCAGCATTGGGCATTGTAAATGCCTTGGTGTCATTGAGCGCAATGTCATTGTCATTGGCGCATTGTGCCTTACATGGGAGCCTTGTGGCTGTCATGTGGTTAATTGTAGTTTGCATATAGATACTGAGGCCATTGTGTGTTGAATAAAGGACATTTGGGTGGTCATTGTAGCTTGGATAAGGGGTATCACCGGCATTGCTGCTTTGATAAAGTACACTGTAGCTGGCATGGGGACTTTGTGGCTGGCATAGTGGCCACTGACCGCGTGGTTGCTGCCATTAAGGCATTTTTGTGGAGATAACGTAGATTGCGTGTGTCATGGGATCAATGGGGGTGTCATGGGGTTTTAGTGACTTAGGAGACCATGTAAATGACATGGGGCATAATGTGGCTATTATAAGAACCTTGTGGCTGGCATGGCACATTGTAGATGGAATAAGGTGCATTGTGGGTGTTATGAGTACATTGTGGCTAACCTGAAAAGCATTGTGGCTTTTTTTAAGGTCTTGTAGCTGGCACGGCAGGCACTACGGTTGTCATGTGGGAATTTTGGTTGGCTTAGCAGGTATTGAAGGCATGGTGATTTGCATAGGGGGCATTGATGACTTTGTGGTTGTCATGTGCGGGAAATGTGGCTGGCACTGAGGACTTTGTGGCTGTCATTGGAGCCATTTAGATGTGGTGGGACAATGTAGCTGTCATAGGTGCATTTTGGCTGTCATTGGAAAATTGTGACTGTTGTGGCTTTTTGATTTAGGGTTTGCGTGGACGATATTTCTTTTTTTACTATGAGTGGCACAGTATAGTTGATGTGTCTAATTTTCTTTGCCTCTCTAGTGATTTGGCCACAAGTTGCAAGTCAGCATGTAGCTATTTTCGCTACTAGTGATATCACTTTGTGTCTTAACCTGGCGCATGTGAGGTCTTTGTTGAATGTGTGATATTCTTCATGATGACTGATAATAGCTATATTGTGTCCTCTCTAGGTCACATTTAGGCCCATGTCATATATGAGTTGTAAATGGTCCACTGAATAGATTGTAGAATGGTTTTCTGTTTTATACAGATGTGGAGGAGAGTGCTATTTCTTCTAGACATCTGATCTTTGATGTGATTGGTGACTAATTTTGGGGTTGTGATCAGAGTTGATTATATCCTACTTATAGCTTCTAGTCAAGATGGGGTGGTTTGTGCATACTCTTGGATAGGAAGACTTGGGGTTGGATCTCTAATTTGGCTCCTCAGAATGTATCACAGAAAGGGTTTAATTGGCCCTTAAAATATTTGGGGGTTTCATTAGAAACTAGGTACACTAAAATCTCTTTACTGTTTCCAATACATCTATAGCATATACCAGGAATGTATTATCACACCTCTTTCTTGATTTTTTTTTCTAGGTGTCTATTTGAAAGTGAAGAGAAGCAAGATATGGAATCCTCCAGACAGCGGCAATAGAGGAATCAAATGACTGGTAATTAATATTATTATTAATTACTGATAATTATCAGGCTAGTTTCTAGCTCTGGACTTTCAGAGGTGTGGTAATACCTTCCCGGTATATAAGGATATATGTCTAGTTGTACATATATTGGCTATAGATATTTAAGGGCATTGTAAATGCCTTTGTGTTCTACACATGGGTGCACTGCATTTACATTCCAACATACACATTCATCACCATCTCCACTTCCCCAATGGGAAATTTTTGGCTGATATGGAGAGTATTGTGGCTGGCATAGGGAGAATTGAGGGCATAGGGTCTGTCCTCGCGGAATTGTAATTAGCATTGAAGACATTGTTGCTGTAATACGATGCATTCCGTGATTGTTGTTGTCAGAGGACATTGTGGCTTTTATGGTAACATCGTGACTGGGAATTAGGGATAGTGTGGCTGTCATGAGGACATTGTGACTTTTTTGGAGGCATTGTGATATTTGTGTTGGGATTGTGACTGGTAAAGTGAACAATGAGGGCATTGTGACTTAGTTGGAGATGTGGTATTAAAATGGGCATTGTGTTTGGGAATGTGGTAGTTGTCATGAGAGCATTTTGTTTGTCTTGGGGCATTATTAAGAGGCAATAAGTGAATTGTGGTTGCCATGGTTGTATTCCGAATGGCTAAGAGGGCATGGAGAGTAATGTGGCTGGGATAAGGGACATTTTGGATGTCATGTGGCATAGTGGCTCTCATGAGGGCATTGTTTGATGAATGGGAGCCATTTTGGCTGGTATTTGGCTATTTGGATAAGACATATAGCCGGTGTCATGTGGACATTGTAACTGTCCTCGCAGAATTGTAATTAGCATTGAAGGCATTGTTGCTGTCATTAGATGGCATTGTGACTTAGTTGGAGATGTGGTATTAAAATGGGCATTGTGTTTGGGAAAGTGGTAGTTGTCATGAAATCATTTTGTTTGTCTTGGGGCATTATGGTTCTCTTAAGAGGCAATAAGTGAATTGTGGTTGTCATGGTTGTATTCCGAATGGCTAAGGGGGCATTAAGGATAATGTGTGTGGCATTGTGGGACGGCTAAGGGGGCATTAAGGATAATGTGGCTGGCATTGTGGGACTTGTGGCTGTAATAGAGCTTTTGTAGCTGGGATAAGGGACATTGTGGATGTCATGGGGGCATAGTGGCTCTTATGAGTGCATTGTTGCTTGAATGGGAGCCATTGTGGCTGGTATTTGGCTATTTGGATAAGATATATAGTGGGTGTTCTGTGGGCATTTCTTCTTGCATTGGGGGCATTGTGCGTAGAATGGGGGCAATCTAGTTGGAATAGGGCTATTAATGGCATTGTGAAAGGCATGGAGGGCATTGTGCCATTTCTTCATTTTCGTTGGCAAAAGGGGAATTGAGAACATTGTGGCTGTAATGGAGATATTGTGCCTGGGCTCAGGGACAGTGTGGCAGACATGTGGGCATAATGGCTCCAGAGGAACACTGTGGCTGGCACGTGCGCATTGCTGCCATAGGAGGAATTGTGATTGACATAGGGACTTTGTAGTTGTTATGGGAGCGTTGAGGTATGCAAAAAAGGCAGCAAAAAAGCCATTCAGGCCATTGTGGCTGATATGGAGTGCAATGTGGCGTTTGTGGTGGCATTGATGCTGGCATAGATAGAATTGAGGGATTTCTGGTTGTTCGATAAATTTGTAATTGGCACTTAGGGCATTGTGGCTCGCATATGAGTAATTTGGGGATAGTGGCTGTCATGGGGGGCATTGTGGATTTTAGGTAAGCATTGTGTCTGGTAAAGTGGACAATGAGGACATAGTGGTTGTCATGGGGCATTTTAGTTGTCCTGGTTCTATTGATGTTGGCTTAGGGAGCATTGAGGACAATATGGCTGGCATTGAGAGCATTAGATTATCATGGAGCATAGTGGCTGGGATAAGGGACATTGTGGACCTTGCAGATGTCATGGCTGCATTTTGTCTGGGAAATGGGACATTGTTGATTTCATGGGGGCAATTTAGCTGGCATTTAGAGCACAGTGGCTGGCATGGAGGACAATTTACGATCATGGGGGCATTGGGGCTGGCAGAAGAGGCATTGGCAGCACTGTGTCTGCGCTAAAGTACATTGTGGCTCGCATAGTGGCATTGTGGCTCCTGGCATAATGACTGTCATGGGACATTGTAGTTGTCATAGGGCTATTGAAGCCATTGTGGCTGTCATGGTTGTATTGCAGTTAACTTAGGCGGCATTGAGAGCAATGTGGTTTGGATAAGGGGCATTGTGAAAGGAATAAGGGACACTGGACTTTGTATCTGTCATGGGGACATTTTAGCTGCCATATGGGATATTGGTTAGAAGCATTATGGCTGTCACGTGGTATTGGATGTAATGGGGGCTTTGTGGTTGGCTGGCAGGGAGGAAGTTGTGGCTAACATTGAGGATATTATGACTGGGATATGGGACATAGCGAGTGTCATGAGGATATTGTGGCTTGCAGGTGTCATTATGGCTGGCACGGGGACTTGTGTCTGTCATGTCTTGGTTAGCAAAGGGGAAAGTGAGTTCATTGTGGCTTTAATAAAGGCATAGTGGCTTGCAAAGGAGCATTGACATTTGGTGGTTTCCATTTTGACCTTCGGGCTGGCATAAGGGGCATTGACGGCATTGTTGCATGGATAAAGTACATTGTGGTCGCATGATTGTTGATTTTCTGGTGGCTTTGTGGCTGTCATGGAGGGCATTTGACTGTCATAGTGGCATTGTGTCCCTTATAAATGACATTGTGGGTTTCATAAAGGCATAGTCACTCTTATAGGAGCATTATTGCCAGCATTGGGCATTGTAAATGCCTTGGTGTCATTGAGCGCAATGTCATTGTCATTGGCGCATTGTGCCTTACATGGGAGCTTTGTGGCTGTCATGTGGTTAATTGTAGTTTGCATATAGATACTGAGGCCATTGTGTGTTGAATAAAGGACATTTGGGTGGTCATTGTAGCTTGGATAAGGGGTATCACCGGCATTGCTGCTGGGATAAAGTACACTGTAGCTGGCATGGGGACTTTGTGGCTGGCATAGTGGCCACTGACCGCGTGGTTGCTGCCATTAAGGCATTTTTGTGGAGATAACGTAGATTGCGTGTGTCATGGGATCAATGGGGGTGTCATGGGGTTTTAGTGACTTAGGAGACCATGTAAATGACATGGGGCATAATGTGGCTATTATAAGAACCTTGTGGCTGGCATGGCACATTGTAGATGGAATAAGGTGCATTGTGGGTGTTATGAGTACATTGTGGCTAACCTGAAAAGCATTGTGGCTTTTTTTAAGGTCTTGTAGCTGGCACGGCAGGCACTACGGTTGTCATGTGGGAATTTTGGTTGGCTTAGCAGGTATTGAAGGCATGGTGATTTGCATAGGGGGCATTGATGACTTTGTGGTTGTCATGTGCGGGAAATGTGGCTGGCACTGAGGACTTTGTGGCTGTCATTTGAGCCATTTAGATCTGGTGGGACAATGTAGCTGTCATAGGTGCATTTTGGCTGTCATTGGAAAACTATGACTGTCGTGGCTTTTTGATTTAGGGTTTGCGTGGACGATGTTTCTTTTTTTACTATGAGTGGCACAGTATAGTTGATGTGTCTAATTTTCTTTGCCTCTCTAGGGATTTGGCCACAAGTTGCAAGTCAGCATCTAGCTATTTTCGCTACTAGTGATATCACTTTGTGTCTTAACCTGGCGCATGTGAGGTCTTTGTTGAATGTGTGATATTCTTCATGATGACTGATAATAGCTATATTGTGTCCTCTCTAGGTCACATTTAGGCCCATGTCATATATGAGTTGTAAATGGTCCA